>NW_004567136.1:15703433-15705142 GCF_000260355.1 Condylura cristata | reverse complement strand
GCCCACATGGTGCCGCGCGTGGGCCCTGGTGGAGCCGGCCGGTGGTCAGGTCGGTGGACAGCGGTGGGACAGCGGTGGGGCGAGGAGGTCGCGGGCGGTGTGGCCTTCCGGCCAGTGTGCGGCGCCCGGAAGCTGGTCCTTCCAGGGCTTTGCACTTAAACTTCATGAAACATAAAATTGCCCAGAAAAATGAGCCCAATAAATTTCAAACAGCAGAAATGCCACGAACCAGGTTTGCATATAAAGCTTCTCTACGTTCCAAAATTAATTTTAAAATAGGGGAAATTTTGATTTAATGGCATATAAAGTGAACAGTTATCAAGGTATCATTAAAATAAAAAGTCAGGAACAGCTTCTTTATCATGAAAATCTATTAATATGACTTGTAATCGTAATAGTTCATAAAGAGAAAGTAATCTCGTTTTTAAAATACACACTGAAATGGAACTTAACAAAAATACAACTACGTTCTGGGTAGACATCTCCACTTAGCGGATGAAGTTCAGGCACATGAGTTGTTGTTTTTAAATGCCTACTTTGCTTTTCAAAAGATTTATTTATTTATGCACACAGAACTGGGGTGCAGGCCAGAGGTGTGGGGGTGGGCGGGAGGGGCAGAGTGGGGAGCAGGACAGGCGGCCGGGGCAGGAGGGGTCCGCTCACCCCAGTTCTTGTTGCATAGATAAATCTTTTTTTAAAATGGTCACTAGAAAGCTTTAGCTATGCTAAAGCTTAGCATAGGTGGGGGGTCCCGGGGCCAGCCTGGGGAGCCCTGGGAGCCACTCACGGAGGGCGGGCGCCCGCCTGCTGGTGGGCAGCAGTCTGCGGAGGCCGCTGGGCGCCGAAGCGGCCTCTGGCCCGCACCGCGTCACTGTCTCTTACGTTCTCTCAGGCGCTGGTGTCCGCGGCCAGAGATGCGGCGAGAGCTGCGAGCTGACCCAGCAGCCCGGCGCTGCGGGCCCAGGTCGGGTGAGGCCGGGGCACTGGCGGATGCCTGAGTGTCCACCCCGCGGCAGCCTGCTGCCCAGGCCATCAGCCCTGGGCAGGAGAGGGGGCCAGCGGCGACCCAGAGTGCCGCCCATGGACCGTCCTGCAGCTGCGCTCCCCACCGACCGCCAGGGTCACTCTGCTCCTCCTGGCCGGCCAGCTCCTGGGCCTGGGCGCAACTTCCTGGGCTCCACAGTGTCCTGGGGGCGCCTGCACACCGAGGTCAGGCCCGGGGCAGGCCAGGGCTCTGGGTGCTGCCTCCTAGTGGCCTCCAGAGTGAGGTGCGCGCTCGCGGCTCACGGGCTGTGGCCAGCCAGAAGCGGTGCTCTGCTGTCAGGTTGCCCAGGCAACACCAGCTGCTGTGACATCACGTGACTGAGGGAGGGGACACGGCCTGGTTTTAGAACCCTAAAATTATCCCTCAATCTGCTCGCCGCTTTCTGAAGCAGCCAAGACCGCCAAGCCCAAGGGGGCGCGCCAGAGGCCTCTGCCCCGCCGCGAGGCGCTGCTGGGCTGGCCGCGGGCCAGGGCGCCCCTTCCCGACTGCTCGCCCGGGCCAGGGCGCCCCCTTTAGGGCTGCATGTGGGGTGCAGGAGGCAGGTGAGCGGGCGCTGGGCCGGAAGCCCAAGGCAGAGCCTGTAGCCACGCAGGGAGGCCAAGACGAGGCCACCCCGCGTGCCGTGGACGCCCCAGACCCGCAGGCGGGGGGGCGCGGCCAGGGG
>NW_004567136.1:15700789-15701297 GCF_000260355.1 Condylura cristata | reverse complement strand
CCCGCCGGCCTACCCGCGCCCTGCCCCCGGCTCTGCCCCAAGGCGCCCGCAGCACTGCAAGCCCGGGTAGCCCACGGTGGGTGACGGGCAGCCACTGGGCTGCTGGCTGGACAGCGGCTTCCGGACCCGCCCAGCGGCCAGCAGGCGGCCAACAGCCCCGGGAGCCGGAGGGGCAGGTCCACCTCCAGGCGCCCCTCTCTCCCCCACGTGCTTCACGTGGCAACACTGAAACCCAACTGGGGGGGCCAAATTCCCCTGAGGGAAAACAAGGGCAGAGAGGGGCTGAGCCTGCCGCTCACGTGGGGGCTCCCCCGCCCCAGGCCCAGCGCAGTGGGGGCTCCCCCGCCCCAGGCCCAGTAGCAGGTGTAGCTGGCGGTGGCGGGGTCCTGGGGCGCGGCAAGGCGCCGTCCTCCGAGCAGCAGAGCAGAGCGGCAGCACAGGGCAGGACCAAGGACCCTGGCGGCGCTGGCCCCCCTCCCTCCTGGCCCCCCCTCCTGGCCCCCCTCCC
>NW_004567136.1:15698896-15699880 GCF_000260355.1 Condylura cristata | reverse complement strand
CCTCCCCTCCTGGCCCCCCTCCCTCCTGGCCCCCCTCCCAGCCCAGCAGATTGTCTTCTGCAGGACGGTAGTGCCTCAGCTTGTGAGTATTTTGCAGAATGTGATACAGGTTTCTGCGGGCCTGCCCCGAACAGTTCCTTTGGGTATTTTTATTTCCTTGGGGTGTTTTTCTTCGACTCTGGGTCTCTGACCTGGGGCAGCGGCTGAGGGGTGACGGGCCCCTGCAGGGCGGGCAGGGCAGGGCAGGGAGGGGGCGCCCTGCCCCCCAGACCCCGAGCAGGAAGGAATGACGGCGACACACAAGCCGGGTTTTCTTCAACATTTTATTTATATAGAAATACTTAAAAAATGAAGTAGCACCATACGTAGGTTTTACCTTTATTATGTAGAACTTTAAATGTCAGAAAAATAAAACTCTTGATACAATTCAAATCTTGTCTCAGCAAATATAATATTAGTATTTGACCATGAGGTTAAAGGTCCTTTATCATAAAATAAAATATACTTTGTTTTTTAAACTTTGCTCAGTAAAGTACATTTAAGCTCAAGTAACGGCACCTACATGTACATAAACGAGTGGTAAACAACGTATCAAAATAGAAATGCTAACTAAGTGGGCAGCGGGACCTGGACGGCACCGGCTGGCGCGGGGAGCCCCGCCGGCGCCCCCGGCTGTGAGTGGCAGACGCGGCTCACCCCCCGCCGCAGCAATACAGTGTCTTGCCGCAAGGCCGTACTAAGGTAAAAAGATTTAACCCAGCTACAAAAAAGTTCACTGAACTTAAATTAAAATACTTGTAAACATCTTTGCAATATGAAATATAATTTTTCAAGTCAAAAAAGAATAAAATACTTCCATCTGTAGTAATGCGATTTCTCTTTAAAACTTTTAAGTGTTTGCAATATATAAGAGATACGCTCCCGTCCTTGACGTTAGTAAAGCTGCGCTAGTCTGCAGCGCGCGGCCGGGCCCGGCGGCGGGCG
>NW_004567136.1:15697292-15698047 GCF_000260355.1 Condylura cristata | reverse complement strand
CCGCCAGGCGCGGGGTGGCGGCCGCGCTGCCGCCGAAGTGCGAGTCCGTGCAGGCGCTGCCGAGCGAACTGGAGCTGTCGTCGCGGTAGCTGGAGAGCGGCCTGCGGCCCGGCGTGGGCGCGATGCTGGGCGTGGGCTTGCTCCAGAGGCTGCCCGGGCCCGCCCCGCCCGCCCCGTGGTGCAGGTCGAAGCCCACGTCGGTGCCGTTGGCGTGGAAGTCGTTGTCGTCCGTGAGCTCGACGAGGCCGCCGGTGCGCAAGGCGATGTGCGCCTCGATCTCCTCGCGCGCGCGGTCCACGTTCTCGGGCATGCCGGTCACCTCGAACACCGGCTCCTTGTCGCGGCTGGGCGTGACGATGTACGTGTGCGTCTGCTGCTGGATGCGCTTGATCGTGGCGCCCTTGGGCCCCACCACGAGCCCCACCACGCGGTAGGGCACGCGCACCTGGATGGTGGTCTGGCCGGGCAGGTGGGGCGGCCCGGGCGCCGCGCCGTTGAGCGCCGCGTTCTTGTTGCGGGAGGCGCGGATCAGGGAGAAGTGCTCGGCCGCGGAGATGATCTCCCTGCGAGCCATGGCCACATCCTCCTTCCTGCCCGTCACAACAAAGACAGGCTCCTCCCCGCGGACCGGGGTCTTGATGTAAGTGTTGGTCTTCGCCCGCAGCGCTTTGATTTTACAACCTGGGAGCCGGGGTGCAGGGCAGGGAGTTGGGGAGAGAGAGACACGCCCATTATCCCGGGCCGGCGCCGCGACC
>NW_004567136.1:15668022-15669318 GCF_000260355.1 Condylura cristata | reverse complement strand
GGGCCCGTTCGGACACGGTGCCTGGACGCCCCACGCACCTCCACGGGCGGTCATCGCCTGACCGACCCCTCCTGCTGCTGTGCTGGCACCCCACGCCCGCCGGCGGTGGCGCGTGGTCGGGGCCAGTCACCAAGCAGGGCTGCAGCGGTCAGCTTCCGAGGCCACCACCAGGTGGACGCCACCTGCCTGCAGCTCACACGAAGCTTCTGTCTTGGAGGTGACGTCCGGCCGCAGCGCGGCCAGATGCTCCTCCGTGTCAGGGCTGCGCTTGGAGGAGCCCCCAGGGCTGCGCTTGGGGTAGGAGTGCCCCAGAGGCTGATGCAGAGGGACTTGGGGGGGTCACAGGTGGCACAGAGGCGCCAAGGCACCTGGAGCCCCGGCTGCCGGCTGCAGAGGGACAGGCCCGGAGTGGGGCCAGGCTGACCCCCGGAGAGTGAGGACACTCGGGAGAGGGTCCTCGGCAGCGGGGTGGCGGGCTGTGTTAAGAGATTTATTTTTGCTCGCAAGAGCTGGGGTGCAAGAAGGGGGTGAGAGGGCTCCCCAGAGACAGGGTGGGCAGCAGACCAGGCCGGTCCCCTGAGACCCACGGCTGAGGGGCAGCAGGGGAATGGAGGGTCTGCTGTGCCCGGGCTCGCTCCCTGGCCAGGAGGACGCGAACTGCGGGGGCTGCGGGCAGCTTCGTAGACTGAGGCTGACCCCTGCTCCAGGGAGGCCCCGTGGGGTTGTTTTTGGGGTGCAGGCAACAGCCCGGAGTGGTGGGTCCCGGCACACACGGCTCTGCGCCAGCCCACCTTAAAAGCCGCTGGCCACTGGCTCCCACTTGCCCTTGGGGCGGCCGCGGGCGCACAATCGGCTCAAGCTACCTGCAGGGGGGACACAGGCTGCTCCCGGCGAGTGGACGTGCACGCACCTCAGCCGAGTGCGGTGGGCTCCCGGGCAGAGGCCGAGGGACGGTCAGTAAGCGCCCGCCCTGGGGCCCCACGCTGAGCGTGCGCCAGGCCAGGGGGGCGGCGGGGTGCTGCGGGTACTGCCGGGCAGAGAGCAGACCGAGGCGACCCGGCTGACCGGGCACAGACGCGCTATCCTCAGACCCGAGTCCCGCTGACGGCCCTGTGCGACCCGGCCCGACCTCCGAGACGTGCCCACCCCGCGCACTGCAGCCCCCACCGGGACGCTCGGCGGCGCGGCGGGAAGACACACTGGTGCTGCGGGGGCCGGACACGCCCCTTCAGCCGGCCGTGGCCACACCGGGGCCGGGCAGAGGCAGAGTGGACTGCCGGCCGCAGGCCAGACCCG
>NW_004567136.1:15665618-15666187 GCF_000260355.1 Condylura cristata | reverse complement strand
CCCCCAGGAGCCCTGCTGGGACTGAGGAGGAGGAACGTGAGCGTCCTGCAGGGTGGCCCGGGCAGCTGGCTGGACGTTCCTGCTGGACTTGCCTCCCGGAGGCCTGCAGCGCGACTCCGTCCTTCGTCCAGCCGTAGGTGGCCTCGCCGGGGGTGGCCAGCTCACACAGGAGGCTGATGACCCGTGTGGCTCCCGTGATGTACGCTGCGGCTTTGGTCCTGGAGTGGACTGTCCTGTTGAAGGCGACGGAGGGGCGCTGGCGCGCCCGCCTCAGCATGGGCCCCCTCGGCCTGCCCGAGTCTCTCCCACGAGGGATCGGGGGCCCCAGTGCCGGGGCACCCCGCAGCTGGGCGGCGGGCGGCTCCTCTCCCTGGCCGCCCGGCGGGGGTGGGCGGGCAGGTGGCGCGTGGGGGAGGCTGGCCACCAGCTGGTGGACGAGCTGGGAGGCCAGGTCATCATCACTGACCGCCCCGGCCGCCAGGAGCCGGCTCACGTTGCCCACCAGCGGGTCGAGCGGGGCGGTGTCCATGCTGTCCACGCCCTGTTTGAGCGAGGCCTCCGACGGGGGG
>NW_004567136.1:15662615-15663085 GCF_000260355.1 Condylura cristata | reverse complement strand
AGGGAAGGGTCCGCCCCGCACCCCGGCTTCTGGCTCCTCCCTGCACCTGGCTCCTGAGCCCGCTGCCCGCCGCCGGTCAGGCTTTTCTGCTCCCGCCTGCTCCGCGTCTCAGGTCCTCCTCCGGCTCATTTTATCACCTAAGTCCCCTTCCACCTGTCTTGCCTGCGAGTCTCCTCACGGGCGAGACGTGGCTCCCCCTCTGGTGGGCTGGGGCGCCGCTGCATTGAGGGCGCATCTCCGGGCTCCCCGCGATGCCCCCCCGCCCCCCCTTGCCGGCCCAGACCCTCCCGCAGGCCTTGGCCCCAGGAAGGAGGCGGCGGCGCCCGCGCTCACCTGGGACCAGTCCCCGGGGCTCAAGTGTGGCGGGCACTCGGTCCTGGCGCAGGACTTGCGGGAAGAGGCCCTGGGGCCCGGGCACAGCGCGTCTGGGAGGCTCCGGGAGCTGCCGTCGGTGAGCAGCTGCCGGCAGG
>NW_004567136.1:15659463-15660300 GCF_000260355.1 Condylura cristata | reverse complement strand
TTAAACTCATTAAACCTAGAAAGTGGGAGGAAACCACCTCAGGCCTAACATGACAGGTAAAACACATAATTGGCCACCGACATCCAATATTCTAGCAGCCACTGAGATAAGAAAGTAGCAGTGACATGATGCAGAAACTCAGGACCGCGATGCCTAAGGAGAGAGAAAGGGCCAGTCTTCGCAGCGCAGCATGGTCAGGGCTCGGAGCAAAATCGTACTTACTCCACATCAGTCTGACGCGTGACCTCTGTGACAGCATTTTAATTTCTCTATTCTGACCAATACTTTTCCCTACATTTCCCTATCATAGGCATTCTTTACCATGCAAGCAAACTTTGAAAAAATAACTGGTGCTTGCCTACAGGTGATTTCGTTTTTACCCTGCCTTTCGACAATAAGCACGTTTTACTTGTAAAAGAGAAAAGTGAAAAATAAAGTTTTCAAGACAGAACAAAAACGGTTCACTTTATGAAGGTAGAATTTTACAATCAATCAATAAATAATAATCAGGCATTCAGGCCGAATAAAAAAAGTAAATATAAGTTATTAGAGGAAAAATAGGGTACAGAATTTAAAAAATTAAGAGGTGAAACACTTCTCTAAGCCTCTGGAATATGAAGAAGGCAAACTTCAAAAGAATATTGAGAATTTAACATTTGAAAAGTCCGACGAAACGGGTAACTCGTTAGGAAACTATGACACGTTACGTTCCAGACAGGCTTCGACCCTACCGCTTCGTAGCTGAAACGCCCACATTATTAGAGAGGCGTAGACCCATTTTTAAAAAATACTCCAAGTGAAAGCATTTAAGTAATGTGAATTTCCGCGTCTGAGCGC
>NW_004567136.1:15654628-15655188 GCF_000260355.1 Condylura cristata | reverse complement strand
CTTGCCTGGTTCGTTTCAGCTGAAAAAGTGCAAGAGGCACCGAGGACAGACGGCTGGGAACCTCCAGGGTGGCTGCCCCCTACACCCCACTTCTCCGGCTCCCACCTTTCCATCTCTCTCCCGCAAGGCAGCCGGCCTCAAACCACTTTATGCCTCCAAGCCTGGATAGGGCCCCCCACACCCTGCGCCAGCTCGACTCACCCGGGCCGGGCGGGCAGGGCCCCACTCACCCCGGGGCCTGGGGCAGGGCGCGGGCACCACGCACTCCTCCTTGCTGTGCAGCCTCAGCTGCGGGCTGCAGCCGGCCACGTGCTCCCCGCGGTGGCTGACACACAGGACCACTCTGTAGCGCAGGCCGCGGCCGCAGGTCACCGTGCACTAGGGGAGAGCAGTGACCGTCCACCTGGCGCCTGGCCGGGCCAGTCGCGCTCGGGGGTCTGTAGGACGCGGGAGGCACTGGGGACGCTGAGGACGCCGCCCCGTGCAGCCCTCACGGCCAGCGACGAGAGCCCGCGCCTGCGGAGACCTGAGGTCCGACCTCCCGGCAAGAGGCCCCCCCC
>NW_004567136.1:15651305-15652888 GCF_000260355.1 Condylura cristata | reverse complement strand
TGCACCAAGGATACCCAGCGGCCGGGCGTGCTGCCCACGCCCCGCACAGCGTCAGCCTGATGGCCGCTGCCATGTCCAGGTGTCCTCTCACCCCCCCACTCCGGCCTGCACCCCGGCTCCCATTGGCATAAATAAATAAATCTTAGAAACAAGAGGATGCTGAGGGTGCCCGGCCCCCCGGCCACGCCGCCGCCCCACGCGCCAGGACGTCTGCGTGGCCTGCGTGTGCCGAAGCCCTGCTCACCGCCGCCGCACGTGGCCGTGCAGGGGAAGAAGTCGGTCTGTCTCCACTGGTGGCTGATGGGCTGGTAGAAGAAGAACTGGACCACGCTGTCCCCGGCCTCCGTGAACCTGGTCTGGACAGAGGGCTGCGGCGTCACCCCGCGGCTCGGAGCAGGCCGCGCCCACCTGGCCCTGGCCGCCTCCGTGGGAAGCCTGCTGGCCAGTGCCCGGGCCCGTGTCCACGAGGACAGGCCAGGGCCCCGCGGTGTCTCCGCTGCGGCAGGGAGTTGGAACTCTGACACGTCTATGGGCAGGGGGAAGCAGAACCTTGAGCCCCCCAGGGAGACCGGCACTCGCAGCTCTGGTGGCCGGGCCGGTCCGGACCGGTCACCCGCAGCGAAGCCCCGGCACAGCTCGGGACGGGCCCCCAGGGCCAGGGCGGGCGGCAAGACCCGGCAGAGGCCCACCGACAAGGGAGCGTCCTGCAGGGACCCGTGACGACGGGCAGGGCTGGACACTGGGAGGAGGTGGCCGAGAAGGCCGTGAGATAGCGGCTTTCTGCTGGGCACTGCTGGGGGTGTGTCCCGCAAACCAGCGCCGCACCGCCCCGCCTGGACACGTCGGCAGGGCCACCGCTTCTGACGAGGGGCTGTGAGGATGGACTCGAGCTGGGAAAGGTCGTGGGGGTCCACACCCAGGCGGCTGGAGCCCTTGTAAAGGGGGGAGGGGCGTGGGCACAGGAGAAGCCCGAGCTCTGGGCTGGGCTGCGCTGCCTGCCCTCGCTGGGCTCCGAGTGCCCAGGCACGAGACAGCTGGCTCAGTGTCCACCTCCCGGCCTTCAGGGGCGTGACGGCGGCGGGCTGGCCCGGAGGCCACATCCCGGCACCTTGCGGACGCTGTGGCTGGATCCAGGCTGCCGCTCCCTGCTGCCCACGGTCACCTGTTCCCTGAGAGACGCCGGTCCCCGATCATCGGGGGACGCAGACGACCCCAGGCCTAAGAGTGCCCATGGGCAGAGGTCGGAGGAGACACGAGCGGGACGACCGGAACTGGGCAGTGCGGCCAGAGCACACGTACTCCTGGACAGGAGGACCCCGACGCCAGGGGAAACCCGGCACAGAGAGGTGGCCTTCTCGCCTGGGCACCGGCCCCCGGGGGGAGCCACCAGGGCGTTGACCACCACCAGGCTCGGGCTGCCCGCCGGGCCCTTCGGTGCACCGATGACTCACACCAGCACCCACACACCCCCACTGAGCGCTGTGTGGCGGGCAGGGCCTGGCCGGCTCCTGGCCAGCGTGTCTCGGTGCCGCCACCTGGTGGCAGCGTGCGGGCACTGAAGCAGCAAAGCAGCCACCGTGGTG
>NW_004567136.1:15650670-15651205 GCF_000260355.1 Condylura cristata | reverse complement strand
TGGGGGGGTGGGGGTCTCCTCCCAGCGGTGCATCATGGAGACATCGGTGGGGACGGACAGTGCAATTCCTGAGTTGGGCCGGTGGGGGGCATTCAGCCTTCGGGGGAGTAGGGACACGGGGCTGCGCTCCCCCAGGCCTGGCATCCCCACAGCTGGCGCCTCCCGGGCCCGCGGATCTGGGGCCCCCACCTTGAAGAGGAAGTCTGCGGCCAGCGGCCCGGGGATCCTGAAGACCTGCCGCTGGGGGCCCCTCTGGAATTCCACGGTGGTGTTCTCCACGACGAACACCCCCGGGCTATGGAAGCTGTGCTCCCCTCTGCTCCCCTGGAGGGTTTTGGACTCGAAAACTGAAACGCGAAAAGCACATGGCCATGAGCGCAGGGGCCCACAGAGCCCCTGAGGAACTGGGGGCTGGTCAGGCCGCGTCCACTCACAGAGCTGCGCCGGGCCCTTCACCGTGATGCGCGCGCTGCGGCTCCCCAGGGGCACGGCGATGACGGTCTCTTCCCCTGGGGAGAAAAGGGGAGACCCGCGG
>NW_004567136.1:15648555-15649741 GCF_000260355.1 Condylura cristata | reverse complement strand
GCCGAGTCTGCAGCCTACTCCCCGCTCCGCGAGGGGGCGAGGGCCCACGCCTGCCCAGGCCACAAGGGCCCGACGCCGTCCAGCGGCCGCTCAGCGCCCGGGGAGCCCTCCCCGAGGACGCAGCCTGTCCAGCGCCCGCCGAGCGCCTCTCAGACGGCTGTGGGAGGGAGAGGGTCAGCACCCTCAGCTTAGGGCCTGCCGCGGCTCAAAAATCTGAGGAAAAAACAAGTGTTCCCGTGCCCCCACCACTGGGCGGCCGCCTGCAGCCTCTGTCCTGGGGGGCCTGCGCCCCCCTGCCCGCCCTCGGCCAGCCCCAGGAGAACACCGACCCCGGGTGTTTACTGGGGGCCCCCGTGGTGGAGGGGAGGGCGTGGACTGGCGGGGGGTCAGCTCTAGCGGCCAAGGCCTGACGCCCTGTCGCCTGGGTGGGGACGGCTCTGCGGGGGAGGGGAGAACCCCCCAAGTCCAGGAGCGCAGGGGCCAGTGGGCGAGAGGGCACGGGGCAGCCGGAGGGCCTGGGCACGGTGAGCCTGGAGGGGTCACTGCAGATGGGGTGGCCCGGGCCGTACGAGCCCGTCAGGGAGGGCCATGGCCTTGCCCCTCCCCGCCTAGCGGCCCCGTGGCCACGATGCTCCAGGTCTGGCCGCCACTGCCTGGACAGAGGAGGCGCTGGCCTGGGGTGCGGTCTCGACCAAATCAGGGGCTGCCCACGGGAAGGGGCAGGCGCCTCTAGGCCTCTGACGCGAGAAACCGGACCCTGGACACGGCATCGGGGACCTGTGCAGGCCACGCACGTGCTGCGCTCGCTCCCGGGGTGGACGGCCATGGTGTGGACACCGCCGGCTCCCAGGGCGCGGCCAGGGGCACCGGGAGCCGCCGCTGGGCGTGGGCAGGGGTTCAGGCTAGGTGAGAGAGGGGGCCCGCCATGCCCCCCGCGGAGGAAGCCTGGCGCCCAGAGCCCTGCCGGGCCCCCCAGGATGGGCGCAGCCTGGCAGCAGGAGCCCGCCCCGGACCTACTGTTCTCAGCGGACACCTGGGCCTTGGCCTGTCCCCGCACGAGCCTGCAGGTGGCGCCGCTGCCCGCACACACCCCGCACTGGTCCTCCTTGGCCTGGCTTCCCAGGCGCCGGTCGCAGCCCACTGCCTGCGGACAGACAGAGCAGAGCTCAGAGGCTGGGCACAGGCC
>NW_004567136.1:15646336-15647576 GCF_000260355.1 Condylura cristata | reverse complement strand
CCAGCAGGGCCGGCCGCACATCAGGGCCACCCGCAGGAGCTGCGAGGGTGGGCCCGGGGCTGGGGGGAGCCGGGGCTCTGGCAGGAGACAGCTGCCCCCGCTACGGGGCTCCGGCGGGACCCACCCTGCCCAGACTGCGGGCGGCCTGGCAGGCAGGACCTTGCTCCCTGGCACCAGGTGTGCTCCGGCTCCAACAGCAGCTCGTCACCGTCCCAAGCGTGGCCTCAGGGTGTGGTCCTGGGCCAGTCTGTCCTGCACCGGTGAGGCCGGCGGCTCTCAGGCCACACCTCCCCGGGGTGGGGCTGGCTCAGGCGCCTCCAGCCACGCCGGCTGACCGTGTCGGGTGGAGACCCCCAGGCGGCACCAGAGCCAGGCACTGTTAGGTACAGGCCAGCCAAGGTGGCCACCTCCGCGGAGAGGACCAGCAGTGCCCCTCCAGGCGGGGGCCACGGTCCCGCGCAGGTGCGCCGAGGCCTTGCCGCCTACCTGGCAGACGCCGCTGATGCACATGTCCAGGGAGTCGGGGCGGCAGCGGGTCCCGTCCAGCACCTTGGGGGCCAGCTCCACCACCAGGCTGCGGCCGCGGGCGTGGCAGCGCAGCGCGCAGGGTCTGGCGGGGTCGTCGTTCCGCGGCAGCCACTCGTAGTAGCGGCCCTGGTACTGGACATCGTTGTAGGCCGAGCACTGCTGAGCCCGGAAGTCCTCGGCGGTGGGGGGGCAGTCCTGCGGGCGGGCCGCGCGGTCACCGCGGCCCTCGTTCCTTCCTTATAGACTCGAGGCTGTACCCGGCGGAGGCCCTGGAGCGCCCTGCGGCCACCCCTCCCCTGACCGCCCTCCAGCTGGCCTCGCTCTTTGTCGCCACCGCCTGCCCGTCTACCGCCGGACTTGGCTCCGCCTCTGCGCGTCGGGTGTGCAGTTCAAATGGCCACACAGCTGCCCGCGTCTTGAAACAGGGACCAACCGTCCTAACTCTTCGAGGACAGTCCAGCCTGGGGATCACGGCCTCACTGCCCAGCATGCAGGCCACCCTGGGAGGGCCTGGCCCCTCACGCTGGCCCCGCCCCTCCATGCTGACCCCGCCGCTTCATGTTGGCCCCGCCCCTTCGTGCCGGCCCCGCCCTCCACGGCGGCCCCGCCCCCGCACTGCCTCTGCCCCTCCACGCTGGCCCCGCCACTCCATGCTCACCCCGCCCGTTGGCCCCGCCCCTTCATGCTGGCCCCGCCCTCCACGGCGGCCCCG
>NW_004567136.1:15644183-15645299 GCF_000260355.1 Condylura cristata | reverse complement strand
CTGCTTTGCTGGCTGGAAACTGAGGCCACGCTGGGGTCAGCCCCGTCGGAGACCCCCGGCCCCCCGACACGCTCCCCTCAGGAAGCGCGTCTGCCGCCGCCCAGGGCCGCCGCACGGGTCGTCCCGGTGACCTCGGCCGGGGCCAGCGGGCAGAGGGCACAGTGCCGCTGCCAGTTCCGCGCGGCAGGCGGGGTGACACCCTCCCGGGCCCCTGCGGGCTGCCGCCAGCGCACGGCGTCAGGGAGAAACCCGACTCCGTTTTCCCAGTTTCAAACAAATTATCAGCCAGAATCTAAAAATACAGCTGCTCCGCTTTCAGCTTCCGGAGTTTTCCCTTTCCCGCCAGCTTCCCGGGCTGGCCGCCTTCCCGGGAGGGGCAGCAGGTCAGAGACAGACAAAATACAACTCTCAGAGGGCCCCGGGTCAGCTAGCCACGGTGTGGCAAAGCACAAGGTCTTCTGCGGCCCGAACACTACATGAGCAGGACCCGAGCCCGGCCCCAGCCCGACACCCCGACTCCCGAACCGGACCCCGCCGAGCAAGGCTGGGAGGAGGGTCTGGAGCCGGAGGGGACACAGGGGCTCCCGCTGGCCCCGCACTGGGGCCCCCGTGGACGCAATCGGGCCACTTGGGTGAGGGGGGCGGCCTCGGGGCTCCCCGGCCTCGGGGCTCCCCGCCGGGGGGACCCACCTGGTTGCTGCAGGTCCGGTAGCGGATGTTCCGCCCTTCGCAGTCCCTGGGAGGGAGGGGACGGCTCAGCGCCGCTGCCGGGCTGCCCAGCGGGCACTTTCCCTGGGCTCAGGACCCCGGGGCAAGCACAGGCCGCGGCCCCCCTTCCCGCCCCCACCTCCCGCACTGCGCCCCAGCCAGCTCCCCAAGCACGTCTGCGCCTCCGGCCACACGGCCTCACCAAGCGCAGGGCTGGGGCCTCTGGGCGCAGGGGCGCGGCTGCAGCCCGGGCCCTCACCTGCCGCTCAGGCACCTGCGCAGGGAGTAGGACGCGCCCCCGCCGCAGGTGCGCGAGCAGTCGCTCCAGCGCCCCCAGGCGTCCCAGCCGCCGTCTTCCTCCTCGGCCGAGCGGGCGTCGCCGGCCGTCTGCAGAGGGACGCGGACAGG
>NW_004567136.1:15639454-15641541 GCF_000260355.1 Condylura cristata | reverse complement strand
CGTGCACGCTGCCCCCTGCCGTCCGCCGCGGGAAGCGCAGGCTTGGGCCGCCGGGTGCTGGGCCAGAGGCTGGGGATGGGCCCGAGACCCAGCAGTGACCGGCAGGCGGGTCACCGGGACGCTGGCCGCCCCCACGCAGCCTCACGGGCCCGGTCACCCCTCCGCAGAGGCCACACGGGGGAAACCCCAGGGCCGAGAGACTCCGGGCAAACTGCCCTCGGCCTGGGGCCCAGAGGCGGCCAGCCCAGAAGCCCCCACTGAGCGGCAGGGGAAGCCCAGGGGCCAGCGGCCAGCGTGGGGCTGGCTGGCGCCCGCTCGCCCACCGAGCAGAGCCCAGGCTCTAGCCACAGGCGCCCACTGAGTGAGCTCACAGCGGCCGGCGTGGCAGCGACGAGACAGAAGCCCACGGCCGGGGCCACCGCTGCCCCGGTGCCGGCGAGGCAGGAGGGGACGGCCGCCACCAGGGTCAGCGTCTGCCGGCCAGGCCCTCCGCAGGCCCCGAGGACATGCGTGCGGGGAGGGTGCCCTGCTGGCCACTCGGCAGCCGGCGGTCACAGGCGGACGACGCACGAGGCAAGCCGGTGCAGCGGGACTGACCAGCCCATGGCTCCACGTCCGGCCACAGCTGCCCTCTCACTGGGCACCCTGCACACGGGCCTGGCCGGCACGGTGAAGCCGGGCTGCGCAGGTCCCCGGCCAGCAGGGAGGCGGGGCAGAGGGGGCCGCAGTGTGCTGCCCACGGAAGGAAGCGCGGGGCCCTATTTAGTCGTCCGGGAGCTGGGCCCTGCCCACCCCCTGGGTCCTGGCCTCCGGTGGCCCGGCCTCCGCTGGGCAGATGCAGAAAGCCATTCTAGCCTGAGAAGAGGGGTCATCTTGGCCCCCAGCCACAGTCGCCAAGGGTTACCCAGGCCCCTGCACCCCGGGACCCGTGATGGCCAGGTCAGATGCCAGAGCTGAAGGGCGGCGCAGCGGGTCAGCCACGTCCCGGGCGGCCTCGCGTCAGCCCCGCGAGGGCAGAGGACGCCCGCCCCTCCCCTACCTGCAGGAGGGCGGCGAGCGCGAAGCCCAGCCACGCCGGCAGCCGCCGGGGCCCCTTCCGGGCAGCCATGGTCAGGTCCTCGGGGGCTGCGGGCAGCCTGCGGAAGGAGATGGTGTCCAGTGGCCTGGCCCCACGCGGCAACGGCTCAGGTCGACCAGGGAGGCCGAGCCCCGCGGCGGGCTGGAGAGAGGGCGCTGACCAGGGCTGGGCTGCCCACCGCAGGGTGCGGGCTCTCTGGGGGTGCTGACCTGGGCAAGGCCGCAGCCAGCTCGCGAGCCACACTGGACCCGCCTCGCTGAGCCCTCCGTCCGGCCTCTGCCCCGGCCACTCCCAACCCCTCTGCGGGCAGCTGGGTGTGGCCCTGAGTGGGGCTCGGGGCTGGGGCACCTGCAGCTGCTGCGGCTCCGGGCTGGGGGACAGTGAGACCAGCTGAGGCCACGCTGCGGGGTCCCCGGTTCGCTCGGGCCGCCCCAGATGGCACCCGACTCCCGCCAGGCCGCGCCGAGGGCCTGGGACCTGAGCTAGGAAGGCCCAGGGCGTGGCCCAGAGCGCGGTGGCCCCAAAGGCAGGGCCGGGCCCTTCCTGGCTCTCCTGCCAATTTCCAGGGAACAGCTCTGAGTGGCCCTGGAAAAGCCGGGGTCACTCTCCCCGCCGCGGGCGGCGAGCTGGCTGGGCGGCCACGCCGCATCTGGAGAGACCATCAGCGGCTAATGCGATCGGCAAATGTGCTGCGTGGGGGGGGGGGGGGGGGGCGGCGCCTGCGGAGAGCACCCCGCACCCCCGCAGCTGCCCTCCCCTGACACCCCTGACGGCCCCCAGGCCTCCCGCCCTGCTCCAGGCTGCCCTCGCCGCCCACTTCCACCCTAGAAACCCAAAACCTGAAGCCGCCAACCAGCGCTGGACCCCAAGCCAGGGCGCCCCTGTCCAGGCAGCCGGGGAGTCTCTGGCCTCTGCCAGAACCCGGCCGCGAGCGGCGCCCCTGAAGCCCCGTAGCAGGAGCCGCGGCGCCCCTGGAGGCCAGTCCCCGCCCGGCTGGGGCCCTCCGGCC
>NW_004567136.1:15638425-15638941 GCF_000260355.1 Condylura cristata | reverse complement strand
GGGGGACCGGTCCAGGGCCCGCCTGCAGGGCCCTCGCTCTCCAGGCCTGGCCAGGCCTCCAGACCCCTCCGGAGGGAGCCGCCCTGGGGGCGCAGGCGACCGTGTGGGGCGTGTCCAGGGGAGGCCCTCCTGGGGGTAGCTGGAGGCGCAGGGGGAGGGCAGGGGGATGGCGCTGGACAAAGCCAGGCGGCGAGGTCAGCCCCTGCCCAGTCTCCACCGCAGGCCGCCTGGTGTCCCGGCCGGCCGGGCTGTGCCAGGCCCCCGCCGCTCCAAGTCCCACCAGGGTCCCGAGTCACCATCAGGAGCTGGCGCGGCCCAGGAGCCCCCCCCAGGAGCCTGGCGGAGACCCCTCTGAGGCGCCACCTCCCGCCGGTCCCCTCCGCCTGCCCGTCTTAGCCGCTACTTTCTGGAAGCCACTGGGGTTCCCGTGGGGGAGCCCCGGCCTCCACCTTGTCTCTTGTCTTCCGCGCCTCACCCTCCTTAGCCAAGGGGAGGGCCCCTACGGCCATCCCTGCC
>NW_004567136.1:15635899-15637289 GCF_000260355.1 Condylura cristata | reverse complement strand
GGCCCCAGACGGCCGCCGCCTGTCAGTCTGCGCCCCGCTGCGCCTGGTGTTTGGGTTGGAGGCGGCACAAGCAGTGTCTGCAGTCTGGTTCACGTACAAGTTCAGTGAAAATACTTCAGCGCATTAGTGGGCAGCACGCGTCTCGCTCGGGGCCCGCGAGCGGCCCTGCCCGGCCCTGCCCGGCCCTCCGGCCTGAGCCACGACGGCCAGGGAGCCAGGCACCTGCGGAGGACGCGGGCGGCAGCCAGCCCCCCACCCCCCGGCAGGTCTGCGGGCGCGTCGGGAGGAGGCCAGGCCAGCGCAGGGGTCAGGGGCCTGTCGGGGCGACCCGGGGCCACCGGTCGCCGCCCGACACGCGGCCGGGGTCTGGGGTGGGGTCTCCGCGCGGGAGCCGGGCCCCCTGCAGCTGTGTGCGCGCCCACTCCTGCAGCCCTCGCCCGCCTGCACGCCCGGCCCCCAGGGACAGCCGTCACGGGCCCGTGGGGTGCCGGCCAACTGCTGGGCACCCCTCTTTGTTGGGGGTACTGTGACCCAGACTTGCTGGCCATGGTGAGGGGACCCAGAGTGGCCAGGGGTGTGTTGACGGGGACCTCCTGTGGCGGACAGCACTGCCCGCTGCCCTTGGGCCTGGCGCCCTCCCAGTCGGCCGGGCTGGCCCCGGTGACCCCTCGGAGGGGCCGGCGCTGCTACCTGTCCCCTGAGTCCTCGGCCGTGGAGCGAGCTGGGCTGCGCCAGGCCAGCCCGGTCACTGAGACTCGAGAGACACTGCTGTCGCGTGGGCGCCCCCTAACCAGCGCTTTCACTTGACCTGAAAGTCCAACGTGGAGGGACAGAACATCTCGGTCACCTTGAGGACGACGGCAAAAGCCGGTTTCGGGTGTGGCCCGGGCTCCCCCCCCAAGAGCAGCTCCCCCCCCCCACCTGCCCGCGGCACAGGCTCTGGGCAGGGCCGGAGAACCACAGGGCCAGGCTGGGGCGGGACAGCCCAGTGGCCAATGGGGGTCACCTCCTGGCCACGGCCTCGCCCTGCAACCTAACCCAATCCTTGCCCCAGGAGGGGCGCCGGCCAGCGAGGTCAGCACGGAGAGCTGTGTCCGCCTGGCTCCTGCCGCGGGCAGCCACACTGGTGGCTCGGGGCCCCCTGGGAGGGCCTCTCGCCCGTCCCCTGGGGACACAACATCTGGGCACCATGTGAGTGGGGCTGGCAGTGAGGAAGTGGGGGTCTTTGAGGCAGGGGGGCCGGTGAGGGAGGGGGGACGGCGAGGGGGCGGGTCAGTGGGGACACGTGCCAGGGGCCAGCGGCTGACCACGCCTCCGGCAGGTTGAGTGGCGGGCAGGGGGCCCCAGCCCAGACTTGTGACGGGGCGTCTGGGGGAGCAGGGCGGGGCGG
>NW_004567136.1:15633282-15634859 GCF_000260355.1 Condylura cristata | reverse complement strand
CCTCCGCCGCGCCCCTCCCCCACTGCCGGCGCGTCTGCCTCCTCCTCTCGCGGGGTCCCCTCGGCTGGGGGGCCCCTCCCGCAGGGTCGCGGTGTGGCTGAGCCCCCAGCACTCCCCTGGCCTGGGTGGGAGGAGCAGGCGGCGGCCTGTGTCCACCATCCGACAGGCCTTTGGGCTGGGGGGACAGGCTGGGCCTCCCCTGTGTGACCAGCAGCTCAGCCCTGGCGGGCGCCACACCCCATGAGCCCCCTCCCCTTGCTGTCCCCCACGACAGGAGACCCCAATGTGGCCCTGGGCGTGGCCACGCGAGCGGACAGCAGCCCAGGCCGCCTGGGCGTGGACATGAGCAGCTTGGGCCCCTGGCAGCCCTGAGGCCTGGCCGGCGGGGCCCTGGTGCCGGAGTGCAGGGCTCGGGCCAGCTGTGGGCCCCGGGGCTGCCCCGACGTGGCCTCGGGCGTGGCTGTGCTCCCTGTGCTGGCTCCGTGGATCAGATGGCTACAAGCCCCGCAGAGGGGGTCCCCAGGCCCTGAGAGGCTGATGGGGGTGTCTGGGGGTTCCCTGAGACCCCTCGCCCCGAGAAGAGGCAGCGACGTGCATGGCCGGGCGGCCACTGTGGCCTGGCTACCGGGGAGTCACAAAGGGACCCGGCTCCAGCCCGGCCCACGCCGGCCCCCCTGGTCACCGGCGCTGTCGCGCGACCCGGGGCTCACAGACACCCTGCTTCCTGGACACCATGTGAGCCTGGGCCCCACCTGCCCGGGCAGGGGCTGGCCTCCCTGCCCTCCTGCTTCCGCACGAGCCGGACAGCGGCCAGCCGCCATCATGCCCCACGCCCGGCCCACCGCAGGCTGCCCAGACCCAGACCCAGACCTGCCGGAGCCAGGTGGGGTAAGCCGCGAAGCCCACGCTCTGGCGCCGCTGTCCAGGCCTCACGCAGATGGACCACGCCCCGATATAGCATGTCCAGGCCCCTGGCCCAGGCGACATGGCTGCCCTGACCCCAGGGAGCAGGCGGGGCTCTGAGGTCCCCAAACCACGTGGTGCCGGGTGTGAGATGCTGGGAGACGAGGAGCAGAGCCTGGCGCCACCTGAGGGACAGGGAATGGGGGGCGGGGGGGGAGGAGGAGGGGCAGACAGGGAGGAGTGGGGGCAGAGACAGGGGAGGCAGTGGGGAGGGCGGCAGGAGGGGTTCCCGGCCCCCACCCCGGGAGGCTGAAGCTCTGGGGGCAGGAAGGGCCTGGGGCGGCGGGGGGCAGGGGCTGTGCAGCCCCCTTGGCCTCCGGGGCAGCAGCGGTGCCAGGCCCCGCGCGGCCGCCCGCCTCGCCATGTCCAGGCCCCAGCAGGGCCCTCAGGAAGACCAGGGCCCCGACACCCGGCTCGGCCGGCGGCCCCGGCGGGCGCGGTCTGCGCCTTCCTCCGAGGAGACCGAGCTGCCCTTCCGCGGGGGAGGCGCGGCCACCGCTGGCAGAGATGGAGGCGCTCCGTGAGCGTGGGGGGTCCCGGCCCCCGAAGGAATGCAGCGCGGGGGGACCCGCGTGCGGGCAGCGGGCCAGGCCCAGAGAGCAGGTGGGGCCGGG
>NW_004567136.1:15632721-15633176 GCF_000260355.1 Condylura cristata | reverse complement strand
CACACCCGGGGCGTCCCGGGACGCACGGGCCGGCCGGCTCCCGCCACGGTGCCCTGGGGGGACCCACAGGCCGGTGGCCAGTCAGCAGGGAGCCCCAGGCTCCCGCCGCCCCTGCTGGCCTGTCCCCTCAGTCTGCCCGCCCTCTTGGCTCCCCCCAAGCTCCTGGGGCAGAGGTCCAGGCACCCCAGGCGCCAGCCTGTCCCCCGGGAGCCCTCGAAGCTCTTGGCCATTTGCCCTGCTTGACCTTGGCCTGGGGGCGCCTGCCTGTGCCCGCTGGCCCCGAACGCGACTGCGACCCTGTGGCACCGGGCAGCCGCTGAAAGGCGAAGGCGACGCCCGCCCGCTGGCCCGGCTCCGGCAGAGCGACCTGGTGCCCGAGCAGGAGCCCAAGCAGGTGCCCGGGCAGGTGCCCGAGCAGGTGCCCAAGCAGGTGCCCGAGCAGGTGCCCGGGCAGG
>NW_004567136.1:15627397-15628877 GCF_000260355.1 Condylura cristata | reverse complement strand
CCTGGAGGCCTGGGCCGGACACGGGGATGAGCGAGGGGCCGCCCGGAGGGGCCGCCGGACACTCACCGAAGCTGGAGTCGGCCCCGAGCTCCCTCCCGTACTTCAGCAGACAGTCGCCCAGCAGCCCCTCCGTCTGCGGGTACCCCGTGGCCGTCGCCTGCCCCCGGATCCTCGACACGGTGTTCAGCATCCCCAGCTTCGCTCTGTGTGCTTGGAACACCTCATCTGTGATTCCCCCCGGGGCGCGGGCACAGGGGTGCACCCGGCCCCGACAGCTGCCTGCCGCCCCACGCCCCAGCCTGCCAGGCCCGCCCCCGAGGGGCCAGTCTCTCCTGGGGACCCAGTGAGACGAGGACGGCCAGACAGGGCCTCGAACTACCAGTGTCCACGTCCCTGGGAATTTACTCAGGTGGGTCAGACACGACACAGCCAGGCGCCGGGGCCAGCCCCCCCCCCGGCCACACCAGCCTTGGCCGGCCCCGGGGCAGCTCAGCTCCTGGCCCTGCTCCCCGGGGCTGGCGCTGGGCACTGGCGAGCAGCCCCTACTGACTCCCGAGGTCGCAGCTTGGACCCCAGGACGGCGGGGGGCGGGGGACCCTCCCGTGCATGGTGGAGGTCGTGCTGAACAACGGACGGCTGAGCAAGAGGCCACGGACGGCCCTCGGACAGGGCTCGGAGGTGACGGCAGAGACGGACTGCGGGAGCCGGACGTGGCCTCCATCCTGGCCCACCACGTGCTGCAGTCGCTGGGACAGTTGCCGACTTTACCTGGATTTGGCTGAAGATATTCTGTGGTTTTGGAAAGAATTTCTGCAACAGCTTTATTGGTGACGTCGATTTTCTTTTAAAAAGAAAAACAAACAAAAAAAGACCAACTGAAACAGGGTGGAGAGGCCACGGGAGGCCGCGGGGATGGGCAGCCGCCCACCGCCAGGGCCCCGAGACCAGAGCAGCCGACGCCCAGGAGCCCCGACGGCCCCCAGCCGAACCCGAGATCAGGGTCTTGGGGCACAGTCACCGTGGGTCTCGGCGCGTGCGCCCCGCAAAGGGGCCCGGACTCCAAGGAGGCCGCCGCGGGCTTCGTGAGGCCCGCCGGTCACCGGCGACCCGGCGGCCAGGGCACGCTGGCCCTCAGAGGCGAGTCCGACACCCGTGTCCACAGCGCGGGGAGCTGAGGGGCGCCGCCGGGCACGGGGTCTCCTCGGGCTCTGCGCCCTCCTGGGCGACTGGGGAGCCCCTCCTCCCTCTTTGGAGGCTGGAATGGAACCCCCCTTTTCCTTCTTTTTTGGGGCTCCTTTTCTTCTCTTCGGGGCTCCTCCTCTCTGCTCTTCTGGGCCCCTCTCCCCTTTTTTCCTCCCCGGGCTCTCCCAGCCCCTGAGGGCCTCTTTCACCCACAGTCTGATTGGGCCACTTGGCGCCAATCAGCTCACAGCTCGCGCCCGATTGGCTCGTTCCGCCACCCCGGAAGTGCGCAGCTGTA
>NW_004567136.1:15624104-15627212 GCF_000260355.1 Condylura cristata | reverse complement strand
CGGGGCCGCGGGCCCCGGCCTGCCTCGGCCCGGCCTCTGGCTCGGACGATGGGCTCGTTTCCCTCCGTCCTTTGTTTTCTGTGAAGTGCGTTTACGGTCCCACTGTCGCTCGTGACCAAACAACCTTCTCATCTGCGCGCCGCTCCTCCTTAGGCTAAGAAACAGACCACGCTTCGCGGTGGCCGCCGCGGTGGCCCTGACCGGCTCCCTGTGACGGGGGCGCGGACGGGTACCTGCAGCTCACCTGGGCAAGCGGCTGTTGTGGTGGCGGATTTGGAAAGGACGAGGACGCTCAGCGTGAGGGGCAGGTGTCCACTTACGGTCAAGGCTCCGGGGGCGCCCTGCCGCCCACTCCTGCCCACAGCCACGCTTCTCCGCGCAGCGGCTTCTGCCCGCCAGACCCTGCGCTGTGCCGCTGTGGTCACGCGGCCCGCTGCCGGGACTGTGCCCTGGCTGCCCGCGGTGGACAGCCGGCTGGCGGCCACCCTACCCCTTGCAGAGAGCCTGTCCGGCTCTGCTCACACGTCCACTTGCTTTCACCGGGGCAGCTAAACAATAGAGTTTGTCTTTATTTCTTTGGTTCCTCACCGGGGCTTGGCAGGGAAGGAAGCGACCAAAGGGGTCTTGGGTCACCCCTGAAATGTGCCTTAAAGCCCAGCGTTTCAGCTGCATCGTCCCTAGTGACAAAGTCGTGGCACCTCCTGAGTCCACCTGGGGGCCCCGGAGCCAGGTGGCGGCGCGACTGTGTCTCACTGCTCAGCGAGCGGAACAAAGGGAGCCCCTACTCCAGTGCGCTGGCCTTTCCAGAAACCCGCTGGCTCTCGGCCAGTGAGCGGACAGCCCCGCAGGTCAGCGTGTGCAGGCCCAGGGGCCCCAGAGACAGGGACCCCACAGCGCCTCCCCAGCCGCTGCTCCTGGCTCCCCCGCGGCCCTGGGGCACTGGCTGGGCTCCACCCCCAGGGCAGGTGCCAAGCTGTCCCCTCGTCCCCAAGGAGGGGGCGGCGCTCAGCCCTCTAAAGGGCCCAAGACAAGGAAACAGGGGCGGGCAGGGGCTGGTGGCCCCGTCCTGCCGCCTCCCAGCCCCCAGCTGAGCAGGAAATGGACAAAGTCTTCGATTCTCCAGGACCCGGCCACAGACGGTGGCCTTGTCCTTGCAGCAGCAACTGTCCACGGGGACTGGCCCCTGCGGCGCTTTCTGACTTTTGTCCACCAGAGGGAGCCAGGGCCACCCGCCTCCAGGCTGGACCCCACCCCAGCCTGGGGCCTGCCTGGCTTCTCTTACCCTTTCCATGTCCAGAAACTCGTCGTCCAGCTTCGTTCCTTCCACACCGCTTATTTTCTCACTAAACAGCTGCAGAAATAAACAGTCACTGCTGCCACCACCGAGCAGGGCAGCGCTGCGGCACCCACAAAGCCCTGCGAGGAAGGCGTGGGCCCTGGTTTCCAGTGGGGGCCCGCGGCTGCGCCCCGCCCAGCCCACGCCTCCGCCCCACCTGACCAGGGCGTGGGATGCCCACGCTCCCTGCCCGCCGCAGTGGGGTGGGGAGAGCAGCGGCGGGCGGCGTCAGAGTCGCGGCGCTGACTGGACACCAAGGACTCAAGCGGTCAGCCCAGCCCCAGCCAGATCGGTGACCGCTGTCACCACCCATGGGAAGGGCAGGGGGAGGGGGCCCCCAGGCAGGAGCACTCCAGGGAGGCCAGTGGGGGCGCTCGCTTGAGCACGGCCAGCCCCCGCTCGGCAGGGACAACTGCAGCCGGCCAGGCGCCCGGTGCCGTCGCGGCAGACGTGAGCCCGGCAGGGAGCAGAGCTGGCCAGCGGAGTGGTTCACGCAGCTGCAGCCCGCAGGGCTCTTGGCGAACTCAGCCCTGGCCGGGAAGGGCAGCGAGGGCCCGGGGGTGCGGCCCCGGCCCGTGGGAGGCGGCAGAGGCGCCCAGCCGGGCACCGCAGGTCACGCCCAGGTCTTGTCCGGCCGCAGGCGCCCGGTGGGAGGCGGCTTGGTCAGCAGCCGCAGAAACTTCAGCCCCAGACACGGCAGAGGGCAAGTTCCCGTAGACGACGACGAGGGACAGCCCGGCACCGGGCGGACACGGACCGTCCAGGCCCCAACGCAAACAGGCTGGCGCATGTGTCTGAGAAAGAGCCGGGCGGCCGCGGGGGGCCCGGACAGGCGCACCCCCGGCCAACAGCCGGAACGCCCATGTCTGCCAGCACAGACGGCCATCAGAGAGCTGGACACTCACTGGGCACAGGGTCAAAGCAGGCAAAGAAAACAGGGTTTTTATTTTACCAAAATGCGGTAAAAGCGCCCGCTCCAGAGCTGGGGCGCCGGCGCAGCTCCCACACAAACGCGCCTGGGGCGGTTTTCCGATTCCCCAGACCAGACCGACGCCAGCCGCCCGGGCTGGGGACAGGCAGGACACGCAGCCCTGGACATGCGTCTGGACACCGGGGGACACAAGTGAGGCAGCCGCGGCGGCCAGCTGGGTGGAAGCGCCGGGCGGGCAGCACCCGCGGCCCAGGAAAGGCCGCCTCCGCCCGCAGCCCGGCCCACACGCTGCGCGCTGCCCGCCCGGCCCGCGTCCTCGGGCGGCGCAGCGGGCTCCGCTTCCACCGGCGGGGAGCAGGCAGGTGTCAGGGGCGCTGAGCCCGCGCCAGCTCTGTGGCTTCTCTGCGCCTCAGACGAATGCAAACGGGAGGCGGTTTGCGTCTCCGGGGGCACCAGAGCGCAGGCGTCAGGGCCGAGGGCGCGTCGCGGGTGGGGCGCCCTGGGAAGTGGGGGGCTCAGGCTGCCGCTATTTTGCTGCAGCCAGGCTGTAATGCCCAAGCGGAAGGCGGCGGCCGTAGCCTGGGAAACCAGCACCGGCAGAGAAGCGGGGGAGGGGCCAGCGGGGCGCCGGCTTGGGGGGGGGGGGGCTGCGCGGCGCCCCCTGGCGGGAGGCGGGGGTCCTGCAGCCTCGCACTTGGAGACTGAAAGGGTGGGGACAGCTGGACACAGACGCAGCACTGGACGCCACCCTGAGGCCCTGCGGAGGCGGTGAGCTGGGGAGACGCCCCCAGAAAACCCGATGTGACCCCGAGTCAGCTCAGGACCGGCTCGTGCGCAGGCC
>NW_004567136.1:15621712-15622154 GCF_000260355.1 Condylura cristata | reverse complement strand
CCCACAGGGCGGCGGGCACAGCCGGCCGAGCCTCTCCCAGGCCTCCACCTGGAAACAGGTTTGGGGCGCTGGAGCCCGTGCGGCGGGGCCCCCCAGGAGCCCCGACGGCGTCCAGCCTGTGCTCAGCCGGGTCACTGTGCTGGGGTCCCCGGGCGGGCGCTGCCCACTTCTCTCTGGAAACCTGGATCACTTCAAAATGTCACACCCGTGCTAAAGTCCAGCGGAAGCCGCAGGCTCGCACCCGCAAACAGGGTCCGCGCCAGCTGCGCCCCGCGGTGGCCGGCCGGTGCCCCGCTGCCGCCCGGTTCCAGACCCAGGCTTTTTCCTGTCAGCGCCCGACGCCGTGTCTCTGCAGTGACTCCGGCTGCCGACGAACGCAGCCTCCGAGCCCACCTCTGGGGCAGCTCGCCGTCGCCGCCCCTCGCCCAGGACCCCGGCGGCC
>NW_004567136.1:15620256-15621204 GCF_000260355.1 Condylura cristata | reverse complement strand
CCCAGGGCCAGCCGGGCACAGCCCGAGCCAGGAGCGAGCTCCGGCGGGCTGAGGCCCCTGGGCACGGGCGCCCAGCCCTCCCTCACAGCACCTCTCTGTTCCAGGGCACCCTCTCCTGCACACTATCACTTCCTTCCCCCAGGGCTCCCCACGGTCTCGTTTACCCCACAAGCCCTTACGGCATCTCCCACGTGGCCAACGGCGGCCCCTCGCTGCCCTTGCAGCCCCGTGGCCACTGGGCTCGTCCTCGCCTTTCCTGCACCTCAGCGCCCGGCGTGTCCGGGCTCCAGCCCCGCCTCCAGGGGCCCAGGTGGCACGAAGCCGGTGGCTTGGAACGCCCCAGGGCCCTGTCAGGTGCAGGGGTGATGTGGCTCCTCCAGGCTCCTGGCACCCTCAGTAGCACCACTGTCCACCACGGCCAGCTGGAAACCCGCTGCCCTGGTTCCTCCGCAGGGTCAGTGAGGCACCCCAGCACCAGGCAGCAAGGCTGCGGGACCCCCTCCCGCCCGCCTGGCAGGAGTGTGTGCGTGGGAGAAGCAGGACGCGTCTGGCCCCAAATGTGGCTTCCAAATTCCGTCGACAGCCTGTTTCTGCAAAACTGGGAGGGGGGGGTCCTGGGGAGAAAGGGAGCCCAGGCCAGGGGCAGTGCGGGTCATGTTTACAGGACGCGACCCTGCTGGAAGGCTGCGCTCCAGGAACACTGCGGGGCACTGCGGGGCACACACCCAGCTCTGGCTGCGCGCCTGCCTGCGCTCCCGCTGCCCCTGCCGCTGCCCCGCAGCCGCCCTCACCCACGGAGCCTCCTTGTGCCCAACTCCTCGAAAACCTGGGGAGCGTCCCTGGCGCCGCCCTGGATGCGCGGGCCGCGGGGCTCCCTTGTCTAGCCACTGCCGGGGGCTCCCCCCAGACCCGCGGTTCTCTGAGCGCAGGGCCTGGCTCCAGCCGGGG
>NW_004567136.1:15616935-15619470 GCF_000260355.1 Condylura cristata | reverse complement strand
GCCTTCCGCGGCCCCTCCTCCTGCGGCCTTCCACGGCTGGCGTCCTGCACCCCGTCCTCCTGCGGGCGGGGCGCCCCGAGTGCAGAGCCGCGCTGCGCTGGCTCTCAGCGGCCTCCAGCGGCCTGTTCTGCTCGAGAGCTGCGCTGAGGCCCTTCCTGGCTCCGGGTCCAGGCACCCGGGAGGGCAGGTTGGGGCAGCTGGACCCCACGTGTGGGGGGTCAGGCGCCCTCCGCAGGCTGCGGGCATGAGACCCCCCAGGACCCTAGGGGCAGGCGGCCACCCCTGCCCGGACACCTGGCCTACTGACTCGGGCCGCCCCCTCCAGCTCGCTGCCCACCTCCTGAGGGTGAGGCACGGCTGTTGGAGGTGACCACCCCCCCCGCCCGCACCCCCAGCCCCCCATCCTGTGGCCACAGAGCGCCTCAGCTGCCACCGCTGCGCAGGTTTCCCAGTCGAGGCGTGGGACCTCTTGACCCTGGGCCCCCCCTTGCCCAGGGCCCCCAGGCTCCCAGCTGTCATGACTACCTGCCTGTGACCCCGTCACCCCAGCCTGCCCCTCCTTTCTGACAGACCATCTGAGGGCACCTGTAGGGCCCTCGTGCCTTTGGGGGTGTGCAGAATACACTTGAATCCTGGCCATCTGCACCTTTTCCTACAGGCTGAAGCATCAGCTGTGAAGTGGGGTGTGTAGCCCTGGGCTTGTGGGGTCACTGCAGTGTCTGGGGGTCTCCCAGGGGTACTTTCTGTCATTCAGGTTGGCTTGCCCTGGCTCTCTGCAGTTGGAAACGACACCCCGATTTCTCTATCCGGCATTGCTGCTGCTGGGATCCCCCCTAGGCCTGTCCACCTCAGGCAGTGGGGGTCGCTGGGGTCGGGGCCTGCAGGGAGCAGGTGCTGGGGACCTGGGACCCCTCTGCCCGGCCATCCCAGGGCCGCCGTCCATTGCCTAAGAGTGGAGGGCAGCTGGCGTGGGGGGGGGCGCCCAGCCCGGAGTTGACCTTTGCGAACTGCTGCTGCCCCCTTGTGGTGCTTCTGGGCGCGCGGTGCGGCCGGCGGCGGGTGGACATGCGCTGGCTTTCTGCGCCCTGGCACCTGTCACAGCAGCCCGTGTGTGTGACGCTGAGCGCCTGGGTGCGGACGACACAGCTCCCTGAACAGCCGCCTGGGCCTTGGGGGAGCCCGCGCGACCCCCGCTGTCCGGAGGCGCGACTCCCCTCCCCGCCCGCGTCCAGACACCTAGTGGGACAGAGGCGCTGACCGCTGCCCTGTCCCCCCTCCTTGGGGAACGTCCTCTTCCCCATGAGATGTGGGACTTGCGCTGACAAGGACGGACTCATCCGGTCACCCCAGGAAGCCCCAGGGCACGGGCGCCTTCCTTCACGAGGGCGGGGCGCATGCGCAGGGGGAGTCCAGCAGGCAGCCTGTCCGGCGCTGGAAGCATTCGGGCCTACAGGGGGCAGTGTGCGCCCAGGGCCCTGGCTGCGGCCGCGGACTGGGGCGCCACAGGGGGCGGGGCCTGGGGCGGGGCTGGGAAGCGCCAGTGCAGCTTCTGGCTCCCTGGTCCACAGAGCGCCTGAGGGTCAGCATTTCTGGCCAGCTCCCAGTGAGGCAGTGGCCACACCTTGGAAACAGCGGGTTGGGCTCCGAGGCTGGGCCCCTGCTGGCTCCGGGGCTGCCGAGCACAGTCCCTCCTTCCTGGGGGCGCCTGGCCCTTCCAGGACGCCCCACGCCCCGCTGCCCAGCCGCAGAGCCCACCTTCCTGCCCGCGCCTGGGCCCTGCTGCAGCAGGACTGGCCTGCACATCGCCGACCTGAGCACCACAGCCTGGACACGCCTGAGGGCGCCTGTGCGGCTGTGGCCCCGGATCCTGGTGGCTGTGGGCCTGGCCGGCACCCAGATGGGCAGAACTTTTCGTCCACCCACTTGACTGCTGGCCGAGGGCTGTGTCACTGCTGGCGCTGGCCTGGGGCCAGTGGACGTGACCGGTCCCCCGGACGTGACCACCTGGGCAGGGCTCCACGGAGGGTCAGGTGGCTTGGGGGAAAGCAGGTGTCCGGTGAGCAGGCCGGGCCCCGGGCCCCGTGTAACCCTCGGTGTCTGTGGTCAGTGGGGCCTGGCCGTGCCCCACCGGACCCAGCCGCAGTGAGCCTGGAGGCCCCGGAGCAGCCCGCGTGGCCAGCAGCCCTCCGCCTCTCCCGGGTCCTGGCGTCCAGGTGCAGAGGCGTCAGCCTTGTCCAGAGCCCGCGGTGAGACGCCCGGCCGGGCCGTCCAGGGGAGGCGAGCAAGTCTGGAGCTAACTGAAAGCCGAGCTGAAGAGAAGTGACCTGTCAGCAGGTCATCTCCTCTGAGACTGTCCTGAAACACAATTACCCTCATTCATGCTTCTGAATTGGAAGGATCCTTGCTGCCCCGACCGTCCACCTCCCGCTGGCTGAGAAGAGCCCCTGGCTCCGCCCCCAGAGCTCGGGGCAGGGCGGCTGCGGGCCAGTGCTCCGGCCCCCTGGGGCAGCGGCCGGGGCGAGCCCTGGCGGTGCC
>NW_004567136.1:15613268-15614419 GCF_000260355.1 Condylura cristata | reverse complement strand
GGGCCAGGAGCGGGGTGCCTGGGCTCGCCTCCCAGCGCTGCGTGACGGTCTGGGCGGCTCCAAAGCAAGCTTTGTGAGGAAGCCGTCGCGCCAGAGGGCCGCTGCCCGCCCCGCGGACACGTGGGCACGGATCTCCAGGCCCCACGTGGGAGAAGCCTGGCGCTCGCGGCTCTTCGGGACCGTTCTCAGGCTGGCGGACACAGCCGCGCGGCGACGTGGCTGGCGTGGGGCGCCACGCTGCTACGGCCAGGGCGCTGCTGGCACGTGGGGGTTGCTGGGCCTGGAGGCCGCGGCCAGCAGGGCCGCAGCGGCTGCGGGGCGGGAGGCCGGTGTTCACAGAGGACGGACGTTTCTTGTCGGTCTCGCTCACCGGGGGTCTGCGGCCCCCGGGGCACAGGGCGACCCACGCCGGCCTGCTCCGGGCCACGCCAGGGAGGGACCACGCCGCCCCTCGGCAGAGGGTCGCCGTGGACCGGCCTGTTCCGCTCCCCAGCCTGTCTGCGGGGGTCGTCCACCCACCTCTGGCTGCACCCCAGCCCCGTGTGCGTGAAGGTCTCTCAGAAAACAGAGAGCCCAGAGCCGTGACCCCGGGGCCGCCTCTGACCGGGACTCCGGAGCCCTTGGCAGGCCCGAGAGGGCCGTGGCCAGGCCCCGCGCCCCGGCTGCTGGCCGAGAGTCCCCACGCGGGGGGCGCGAGCCCGGTGGCTCGGCTCTCCGTGGGCTCACGGCTGTTTGCGTTCACTGGCACAGGCGACCTGGCGCCGGCCACTGACACGGCCACTCCGCTCTGCACGGTCCACGTTGCCAGAGGAAGGGAGAGATGAGTCGAGAAGGACCGTGGACGGGCACGGTGGTCAGGACGACGCCCGGGACCACCACGGTCCGGGGAGAGAAGCCGGCCGGGCGGAGCTGGACGCGGCCGCGGACTGGACAGCAGCCGCGGCCTGCGGACAGCGGAGGGGGCGGGGCCGGGCGTGGCGGTCCCAGGAGTGAGCGCGGTGGCCACAGCCAGTGTGCCGTCACTAGCCTCCACCGCTGGGGCAGGAAGGGCCCTCAGAGCAGAAGGCGCCGCCTACTCTGCAGACGGCGTCCAGCCGTCCAGCGCCGCAGGGCCTAAGGCCTCCAGCGGCCGGCGCAGGGCCGCGCCCCTC
>NW_004567136.1:15598227-15600026 GCF_000260355.1 Condylura cristata | reverse complement strand
CTGCCACTGCAGGGCTCTGACATGCCCGGGCCGGGCCCCAGGGACCCACTGGCAGAAGGAAACTCCAGCGCCAGCCCCTCCCTGGAGTGACCTCTCAGAGCAGGCCCCCAGCCGAGGCCCTCGCCCTCCCCTGCTGGCTGCCCGTCTCACCTGCCCCTCCGGGCACCAGGTTCCCACCTTTTCTGAGACATGCTCGACATGGAGTTTCTATGCAGGTGGGACGTCTGAGAAAGGTTTTCCCCTCTTGGAAAGATTCATCTATGCACACAAGAGCTGGGGTGCAGGCCAGAGGTGGGGGGAGAGACAGTGGGGAGCAGAGCAGGCGGATCCTCCGAGACCCACGGCTGAGGGGCAGTGGGGCACAGGGGTCTGCTGGACCCTGTGGTCAGTCCCTGGCTGGGGATGGACTGTGGGGATTGCGCCCGCCTGCAGGGCTGACTCGCCCCAGGGAGGCCCCCTCTTTTAAACTGGTTTGTACCCGAAAACCATATTTCCTCTTACACCTCATGCTGTGAATCCCTTTTTCCTAATTTTCTGGAAATTCCAAGGTTGCTGGGTGGCACCAGTTTCTACACACGCAGGCACACAGACGGAGACCCACGCGCACTGCTCTTGGACCCAGAGGCCGGCCAGCCCGCAGGGGAGCAGCCTGGTGGCTCTGTCCCATCCCCACGTGGAGGGCGGCTGTGAGCCCCAACACACCTGGGGAGACTGAGGGGGAGCTGCAGAAACAGAAGGCAGGACAGGCCAGGAGCCCAAGCAGCCTCAGGGGGCTCGGCGGCGCCTCTTCTGCTGCCCCCCAGCCCTCCCGGCCAGCAACGGCCTGGCCCGCGCCCTGGAGCCCTCCTGCCCGGCGCTGCGGGGCCTGCTGGGCCCCTGCTGGGCCCCTGCTGGCGGCCACAGCCCGAGCTGAGTTTCCAGGCCCGAAAGTGCCCCAGGCTTTCTTTTCACACTTGGCGAAACACGCCCCAAGCCGGGAGATGCCCCAGCCAGGGCTGGCAAAGCCTCTCCGCCTGTCCGCGGCAGGCAGCCCGTCGCCAGCTGCTCACGGGCGGGAGCGTTTGCCGTCGGTTTGGAAAATGACTCTGGTTGGCCTCTACGTAATGTTTGCATGTTTTTGCACTTTTTACATTTTCCTTTTCGAACTAATAATTTTCAGAGAAAAGGCCCAGCTGCTCCATGATTTTGGCACAGAGCTTATACTTTGATTCTCAAAGATCAAAAGCGCAGGCATTTCTCCGGCACCCCCTTTGAACTGGCGGGGCCGCCTGCCCCCAGGAGGACTGGGCCCGCCTGGCCCTGCTGCCCTGCCCCTCCCCCGCGGGCTCTGCAGGCTCCTGTACTGCTGCCCCTGCCCAGGGCCCTGGGCCCCTCTCCCCCGCGCTGCTGGGGGCGCACTGCGCCTGGCGGTGGGAGCCCAGAGCTCCTGCCCCTCCCACGGCTGCCGGGCCTGGCGCCCTGCACTCGCCCTGCACTCGCCCGCCCACCTCCGGGCCTGGCACGGGAGGCCTGCCTGGTGCGGACCCCACACGGGCCTGGCCCCTCACCCAGTGCCCCCACCCGCGCCGCCTCCTTCTCGGAAGTGCCCCCTGCCTGCCGGCAGTCTCCCCCAAAACTCAGGTATGGCTGGAGGATGGCTCTCAGGGAGTCGGCGTTCTCCTCGCTTTTTACTGGGGGGATTTCAGGCAAGATTAGAATGGGTCCGGGAGCGCCCCGCTGCACTGGGGTCCTGCCTGTCCCCGCCCTCCCCGGGTCACTTTGAAGCCGGCGGGCACCGTAACTCTTTCACGCGAGCGCTG
>NW_004567136.1:15581102-15582336 GCF_000260355.1 Condylura cristata | reverse complement strand
CGGACACCCGCCTTTACTGCCGCACCACAGACGCGGGCTTCGGGCAAAGCCGCGGGACAGCAGCTCGCCGGCCGGGAAGGCCCCTGGCGCCCGCTCTGCCCCGGGCCGGCTGCCAAGCCCCTCGGGCACTCGGGCTCCCGGCCGCTCTGGCTGATGGACTCTTCTGCTTGGGTCGACAGCGGTCACTTGGACTTCTCGGGCCAGGTGGAGGGCCGCCTAGGGGACACCTCCTCCGGAAGGCCGTCGGCTCGCCCCGGCCTCCCCAGTCCCCGCGCCTCCCGCCGGCCGAGGGCCTCACAGCTCTCGTCCTGCCCAAGCGCCCTGCAAGCCGTCTCCACGGCTGTCCGCTGCCCCGGCCATGCCCCAGTGAGGGCGCTGGTGACTGTGCCCCCAAACTGCCCATTCTCCAGGCCTGCCCCTGCCTCCGGGGGCATTAAAACGAGTCCTGGGTGTGTGACCTCCCGCCCACCCGCCCCGTCCCTCAAACGGCCCTCAGACACCTCCCTCGCACCGGTGGCCTGTCCACACCGGTGGCCGGTCCACACCAGCCCGAGGTCCTCCGTCCCTGCGGGAGGTCCTCCTGCGGCTCCCAGCCCGCCCTCTCGTTTCTCTGCCTCTGCCCCCCCATGTCCGCGGAAGGCTGGGCAGCAGCATGGCTGGGCAGCAGCGTGGCCCAGCTTGACAGGGGACGCGAGCAGCGCACAGGCCGCCGCGCAGGTGCCAGACCGGGACGCCCCGGCTGGCGGTGCCCAGACCCGGGCTCGGCTGACCCCAAAGCCGAGGGATTGCAAGGGGACCCCGGGGGCTGCACGGCCGTGGGGCGCGGTCTTCCTTGTGGCCGGCATGCTCCGTCCACCCCCACCCCGGGGCCTGCGGAGAGCCGGGCCGCGGCAGCCAGGTGCAGGGCCTCTCCGCAGTGGCCCCACGGCCTCCCGGCAGGACTCGGCCAGTAGGAGGTGGATTCCGGGGCTGCTAAGTCACCGGTCTGTGGCACGTGTAGCTGCCCACCGGGCCGGGCGCTGCCTGACAGCTGCAGACCCAGCGCCAGGCCCGACTTCTGTGGCAAGACGCGCTGGGCGCCTGCAGGCTGCGGCGGTGAGGGCATCTGGGGAGGAGGATCCCGATGGGAGTCGCGGCGCCGCCTCACAGGGGGTGCGGGCGCTGGCCACCACCCCCGGCGGTCAGACCTGTAGGGCGGCTGGACGCCGATCCCTGGGGCAAGCGCCGGCCGGAG
>NW_004567136.1:15578267-15579393 GCF_000260355.1 Condylura cristata | reverse complement strand
GCCGCGCGGCCGCTGGGCCTTGGGCTCTTTGTGCCCAAAGCGCCGCTTCTGCCGCTCCCCCAGCCCAGGGCTCCGAGGAGGGCCCCGGCCCGGCAGGTCCCCGCGCCCGCGCCCGCCCGAGGGCCGCGGGAAAGAAAACCCACCGGAGAGGAAGTGACATCATGGTGGCCGCGGCCAGAGGGGCCTCAGCGGCCCTGCGCCTGGCCCACCTGCCCGGCTCAGGCCCCACCTGGCGTGGGCCCGGCCTGGATCCCCGGTCTGCAGGGCCTCAGGTGCAGGAGGAGGCGCCCGAGGGCCAGGGCCGGGACTGCCCCCAGAGCTCCCCGCACCTGGCCCCTGGCCCTCCCGGAGGTGGGGTGCGCGGTGCGGCCTCCGCCGGGCCGGGGACACTTGGCAGCTGGGAAAGCAACAGGGCTGGGGCGGCGGCCAGAGTCAGACGAGAGTTAAAGGTGACCTGGCCGGCGGGCAGGGCCATCCTTGCCCGTCGCCCCTCCGGCCGCTCCTGCATGGGGGAATGTGGCCTCACCGCTCCGTGTGCCTGGCCAGCGCAGCCCCTGTAGTGCAGAAGCTGGGCCGAGGTCCGGGCGGGCACTGGTCCCGCGTGTCTGGCGGGCCCCCTCCCCCAGAGTGTGGGTGCCGTCTGCTGGGTGCTGAGCCGCGTCCCCCGCGTTTTCACCCCGCCCCTGGCCGGGCCGCGCTCCGCTCCACGCCGCCGCTCGCGTGGGACACGCTGGCTGGGGGTCGCCGGTGCCCATCCCCTATGGGGAGGGGTGGGCTCTATGGGCCCGCACCCCAAGGCAGGACGGGGCACAGGGGCCCCCGCCGAGTGGGCCACGGCAGAGAGGCCCCTCGTCTGGACAGGCGCGGCCAGCCGGCCTCACTTGCCGGCCGCCCGGCTCTGCGGCCCGCCCCGGCTGGTGTGCGGGCGCCGGCCCTGGCCGGCCTGGCCTCCCCTGTCCCTTCAGCCTCCCGGTGGCAGCCCCCTGCCCTGGAAACTCGGGCTCATGGTTGAGCTTCCCCGCGTCGTGTCCCCACGAACTGCAGCTAGAATGCAGACGGCGCCGGGCGCTGACGCCGGCCTGGGCTGGCCCCACAGCCGGAGCCTGCTGCGGCGCTCCGGAGCAGC
>NW_004567136.1:15572334-15573077 GCF_000260355.1 Condylura cristata | reverse complement strand
CGCCCTCGAGCTGGACTTGGGGCGCTCGGCTGCGCCCACCCGCCCCACAGCCAGGAGTGGTCCTCGGCCAGCTCGTCGGCCGAGGAGACGCCAGGTCCTGACACCCTCCGGGCCCTGGCCAGCGCCGGCCTCCCCTGTCCCGCCCCATGGCCCCGCGGCGGCCACCGCCTCCCGGGTCGTCCTGGTCGCAGCTCTGAGCCGCGAGAGCCAGGAGCCGCCTAATGGCCGCGCTACGAGAGCTGCCGTGGGAAAGGCCGGGTCAGTGCCCGCCCCGCCAGCCCCCGCCCTGGCCGCGCGCCCCAGCCTCCTGGACCCCGCCTGACGTCTTGGGGCCTCCGCTGTTGAGGGGCAGAGGTGGCCTCGCCCCGCGGCTGTTGCCTTCCAAGACTCCGAGGGGACAGGCCAGGGCTGCCCCCAGGCGCGACCGGGCGCGGGGGCGGACCGGGCGGCCGGGGAGCTGCAGGCCACGGCCCGGGTGGACCGACCGCTGCTGTCGGAACCTCAGAAATCCTCCAAGCAGTCGCGGAAGTCCCCAGGGGACGAGGACGACCAGGACTGCAAAGAGGAGGAGAACAAGAGCGGCTCCGAGGGCGGGGACGCGGGCCTGGACGCGAGGAACACGGCGTCCGACGTGCAGAAGGGCGGCGAAGGGGTGAGGCGCGGGCGCGGGGGCAGGGGGTGCGAGCGAGGGGTGGGGTGAGGTGCGTCCTGGCTCTTCTCCCCGGCGGCCCAGAAAGCTCCCG
>NW_004567136.1:15567523-15569710 GCF_000260355.1 Condylura cristata | reverse complement strand
GGGGGCGAGCGCCTCCCCGCGGGGGCGCCCCATCCTCTCTGCGCCCCCTCTGGCTCTTGAAGCTTTCTGGAACTGGGGGGGCCGGGAGGCCTGGCGTGTCGGAGGGTCACCCGCGGCCACCCGCATGCACAGCTCACCGTGCCCCCGCCGGCGAAGAGCCGATGGGTGAGGGGGGCGGGGAGCAGCTCTGTGCCTGGGCGCGGGCGGGGCTGGGGGGCGCATAGGGGTGCTGGGGTAGCCCCAGCTGGGGGCGCCGCCCGCGCGGTCACTGCCGGCTCTGGCTGTGCTCGGTGTCTCCCATCCAGCACGCTCCGGCCTCTGTCACTAAGGGACAGCCGGGCAATCAGTTGTTCTTCCTGAAAGGGCACTTTTAATTTTGAGCGTTAATTTATTTAAACGTAATAAAATTTAACTCATCGCACACTGGTAGAGAGCACAGATGACACTGAATTAAAACACAGAACTGACAAACCCAAGGAGTACAACTTCTCTGAAAAAAATCAAGATGTGGCAAATTTAATAACATTCGTCTTCATAAAAGTCAAAAAACCGTATGACAGAGCACACGGAAACACCGTGGGAAGCTGCGGCCAGCAGCAGGCCAGGGCCCAGTGTGGGTCCGGCTGCTCAGCGCCCAGCGCCTTGCGACGAATTCCGGGGAAGCGCTTTTCCCAACAGCGTGAGGGACCCCTCCGGGGAGGCGGTTCTCGGGGCCCCGCCGGGGCGCCGACACGCCCTCGGCCCATGGGGACCCCGACACGTGCAGGCCGCAGCCGGAGTTCTGCCTTCAGTTTTCCTTCAGAAGGCGAATTCGCCACGCGGTGCGGTAAGAACATGTGGGGGCGGAGGGCGCAGGGCCCCAGTGTGGGGGTGCAGGGGGCGCAGGGCCGCACCCGTGCTCTATGAGTGACGGGGGCAGGGCCCCAGTGTGGGGGTGCAGGGGGCGCAGGGCCGCACCCGTGCTCCATGAGTGACGGGGCGCAGGGACCCAGTGTGGGGGTGCAGGGGCTGGCAGGCCGGGACGGCGCACAGAGACCCACAGAGGAAGGGCAGAAGTAGCTTCTTTATTCAGCCTTTTCATCAGCTTCCCTTTGGATGAAGAACTCGGGGCTGTAGAGGCACCGCCAGGCCAGCAGCTGAGGGAGGACCCCGAACGCTGCGTTCAACGCCAAAAAGAGGCTCTTGGCCTCCTCAGGGACCCTGTGGGCGTAGGCCGTCCTGGCGTGCAGCGACGCGCCCATGTGGCAAAACTGGGCCTGCGGGTCAGAAACGGGCGCGGCTGAGCTGGGGCTTTGCGGGGCTCCCGGGGCTCCCAACGGGGCAGCCCCAGCTCGGCCGCGGCCTCACTTCCACGTCAAGACCAGACGTGATGGGAAGACCTGGACAAAGCCTCACTTCTTCCCAGATTGCGCCCCGCTGCCTGCGGGGAGAGGGAGCAGGGGGGCTGGCGGGTGGAAAGGTAGGGAGGTGGCCACCCGAGGGCACCACGAGGGAGGGCCAGCCAGGGCCTCCGCAGTCTGGTCAGCGCCCGAGTTACAGAACTCAGGGTGCCCCCGTGCCCAGCCCCCTCCGGGCGGGATCAGCTCGGAGGGTCCAGGGTAGAGACCTCATCCAGCGGGAGGGACACAAAAAACCGGGGGGCTCCATCTCCGTCCCTTGGAGCCAGTTTGCTGGACCACGGTGCCCACCGAGTCCACGCTTTCACTCTGGCAGGACTGACCGGGCGGCGTCGGCGGGGGAGTGAGCCGAAGGCCCTGCGGGTCACAGAGGCGACCTGCAGGGGAGACCCTGGTCCAGAGGCGTGCGGGCGTGTCCTGTGCACCCCACCGGTAGGCGGTCGCCCCAGTGGGCAGGCGCTGACCCGAGCACGGGCTGGTTTCCGGGGCTGCTGGGCGCGCGGTGAGCGGACCAGAACTGCCGGCCCCGGTCGCCAGGTGAGCCCTCGCTGCCCTGCACCTGGCCCACGGGGCGTGGAGGGGCTGGCCTCCCGCCTCGCCGGAACCGGCCTCGCCTGAACTGGACGGAGAGCGCAGGCCTGGGCCCCCCCCCTCGTCCGCTCAGCTGCCCTTGAAGGTGCCCACAGAGCAGTCTCAGGAAACCACCCCACGAGTCCACTCCTCGCTAGCGAATGGCCCAGGGGAGGCGGCCACATGCCGGGAGGCCGACCCGGGAACCCTGTGGCACGCC
>NW_004567136.1:15562456-15563947 GCF_000260355.1 Condylura cristata | reverse complement strand
TACTCCCACGCGATGGCCGCCACCATGACCAGGTACATCAGGTAGTGCGCCGAGCCGTCCCAGTAGCAGGCCATGTGCCCGTGGGCCGAGTTCAGGTGCGGCTCGCCCTGGGGGCCGGGCGGGCGCTCAGCGCGTGGCGCAGTGCCGGAGCCTGGGGGCACTGACCCTCCCGGGCCCCTCCTGTCCCGATGTCGGGGCGGCCAGGACGGCCGCGCCCCGGTGGGGGTGGCTCGACAGAGGGCACAGGGCACCCGAGGCCACGGTTGCGCTGGCAGCCGCACCCCAGGCCCTGCTCCGGCGTGACCCGCGGCCCCCCCTCCTCTCGCCCCAGGCAGGTGCAGAGCGCGTGCTCCCTCCCTCCTGGGGTTTGCTCCTCCGCCCCCCAACCTGGTCCTGGCGCCCCGCCCGCCCGTGGCCTCCCTCCTCCACCCTCCCCAGGCGGCCGCCTCCCCGGCCCTCACTCACCGGCACAACCAGAGCCCCAGGCCGGCTTGGACACGGCCCTAAATCCTCGGGACCTGCCGGCCCTCCCTGGCCAGCCCCTGACCTGGGCACCTCCTGGGGCGCCCTGCCCTGAGCCCCCGGTTCTCCTCCCACCTCTCTGCTCCACCCTCAGTGGCCCCTCTCTGGCCACAGCCGAGCCAGACTTGCTGCCCCCCGTCCCGGTGCGGCGTGGGGTTCCGAGTGGCCGCCAGGGCCGGTCCTCGGCAGAGACCGCAGCGTCCGGCCTGAGCCCCGCCACAGACCCCAGGCCCCGAGCCCACCGCGGCCCAGGACCCAGGCTCGCTGGCCGCAGGGACAGGCCGCCGTGTGTCCACTGCCGGCACCGCAGGAGACACACAGCCGTGCGGCCCATGGGGCCGCCGAGCCAGGGTCAGCCCAGCCAGGGTCAGCCCGGCCCCCACGCGACCACCAGCCCTGACCCTACCGCGGGAGCCCCGCCTGTGCCCACGCGCCCCTGCAGCGGCTGTCTGCCCGCTGGTGGACGCCTCACTCTGCCGCACCCCCGCTGCCCCAGGCCAGCGTCAGATCCCTGAGGCTCCGCCCCGACGCCCCAGGCCCCCAGGCGGCCTCCGCCCGCCCCCTCGGAGAGGCTGGTCCCCTGAGGGGGGGCAGACCCCGCTCACCCACACGCCCCTTACTGGAGTCGCAGGCACAGGGCGCCCTGCCCCGACCCCGTGTGGGGGTGACTGTCGCCCCTCTGGGGCCGGCCTGTCTCCCGCGGACTGAGACCCGGCACTCGGGGGTGCAAGGGTGCGGCGCCGGCCGTGGGTGGCTGGTCTGGGGCCTCAGCGGGCCAACGCGCTCAGGGGGGTGTTGGGGGTGCGGGGCGCGGTCAGGAGGTGCCGCCGAGCCCCTGCGGCCTTCTCCCCGCCAGGGCCTCCGTGCACGGCGGGGTGTGGGGGCGCGGGGCGCAGCGGCACCTACCTCGCGCAGGTAGTGCGTCATGAAGCCGTCGATGACCCCGTCCTGCTCCAGCCCCGCGATGAG
>NW_004567136.1:15558974-15560621 GCF_000260355.1 Condylura cristata | reverse complement strand
AGGCCCTGGGGACAGTGCTGGACGCGAGCCCCGAGGTGGGCACAGGAGTAAGGGAGGGTGACGCGTGGAGACAGCGAGTCGTGGGGCCGGGTGGGGACAGCTCTGTCCGTGTCGGGGGAGAGGCCCTGGGGGGTACCACGCCGGCCCCGGGGTCCTCCTGGAGGGAGGGTGGGGGGGAGGCAACGCGCGGGGCGCCCCAGGCGGAGTGGGGTCGGGTGCAGTGTGAGCAGGGCGGGGCGGGCAAGCGCCCCTCTCCCGTGGGCGGGTCCTGCACACGCTCTCCCGCGGCCCTGGGCGTGGGCTGGTCCCCGGCCCGGGGAGCAGAGAAGGAAGCGGAACTCGGGCGTCCGGGGCCTCCGAGCGCTGCGAGGCCCTGCTGTGGCCGTGACCGCTGCCAGGCTGGCGTGCTGGTCTGGGGGGGCGGGGCGCTCCTGGCGCCCCGCCTCAAACTGACCCCCACTGGAGGGCGCGGCCGAGGGGCGCCAGCACTCTGATGCCACCCAGCTCTGTTTTTCAGACTTCTGCAAGAATCGTGGTGGAAGGGAGGCGTCCAGAGACTCCAGCCCCGTGCCCACCCCGTCCAGGCCGGGCCTGAGGGCAGCTGCGGCCTGGGCTGTGAGCTCGGACCCCAGGCAGCACCTCCAGGATCCGCCCCGGGGCTCGGCGAGCCGGAGGACCGGCCACGAGGGAGGCCCGGGGGGCGCGGGCCTCGGCAGTGGGGGCGTGGCCCTGCGGGCTGGGGGGGCAGTCAGGGAGGCCAGGACGCCCGGGGGGCAGTCGTGGGGCAGGGGGAGGGGCCGGGCCCAGAGCAGGCCGGGCGGCGGGGACACACGGGAGGCAGCCACACACCCCGGGCTGTGGCCGCGCCGTCCTGTCCTCCCAGTGCTGACACCAGCCACAGCGCGGCGTCCTCGCACCCCTCCCGCCACGCCGCTGCCCCGCGCCACGCAGATGGCCCGCGCCCAGCCACTTCTCTGCCTGCACTGCGCCCCCTTCTACCTGGAAGGCTCCCCAGAACCGGGACCGCCTGCAGCTGGCGCCCCTTCAGCCCCGGTGCCGGCTGCCTCAGCCGGACCCCCCCGCCAGCTTGTCCCAGCGCCGTCCTGGCACCGGGCACAGGCCGCACGCCGGGCAGGTGCAAGAGGCCTGGCTCAAGTGCCCGAGTGCCATTTCGGGGTGTGGGGTCCCCAGACACGAGCGGCACCCCCAAGTCTGGGCCGAGGGCAGCACCGTGCCCCAGAGCCCTCCGTCCGGGCGCCCTGAGTGGCCGCGGCCCGGGAGGAAGTGGCCGCCCGCCTGGGCCGGGCATTTCCAGGCGGCCGGAGCCCGGGGCCGGCCGGGGATGATGCAACTTCCTCAGCCTGCGGCTGCGGGACCCCCGCCGCCCCGCGGGCCCGGGCGAGGGTCCAGCGTCGCCAAGCCCCGGGAGGGCCGCGGCCAGCCGCACCTGTCCAGTCTCCCTGCCTCCTCTGTGCCCCCTCAGACAAGTCTCCTTGGCCCACAGCTGGCCAGCGAGCGGGGCCACCTGACAGACCAGAGCGCCCAGGCCAGGCCGGGACCCAGGTGGGCAGGCGGTTCCGCCCCCAGCGCTGAGCCGGAGCGCTGTCCAGCCAGGGCTGTCCAGCCAGGGCCCCGGGGGGAAGGGGC
>NW_004567136.1:15557267-15558409 GCF_000260355.1 Condylura cristata | reverse complement strand
CCGGGCGCCCCAAGCCGCGGACCGCGCCCCTCCCCCGCCAGGCCTGGGTCAGTCCCGCTGCCGGCTGCGCTCCAGCTCGCGGCCACCCACGGGGCTCTCTGGGTCTTTTCTCCATCAAGGGGCAGCTGGCGCCTGGGAAGGGGCGGCGTGGGGGAGGGGCGCCGCACCCCTGTCCGGGTCCTTCCCACTTGACGGTGAAACTTAGCCACCCCTGGGACCCCGGTGGAGGCCCCCAAGGCCTGGGGACCTGGGGGCGCCAGCCTAGGACGCAGCACCCCAGGGAAGGCGCAGGTGTCTGCAGAAAGCACCACGGTGGTGCAGAGGGCGGCGGGCACCCTGGGGGTGTCCAGGGTGTGGCTGGGCCGTGCTGGACCTGCGGTGGCAGAAGGCCTGGACCCCCGGGGGTGGCCCCTGGCCACACGCCGCTCCCTCTGGGCCCTCTGCGGAGAGCCCGGAGCCCGGAACAGGGCCGGGGTGCCACACACTGACTCAGGGTCGCCCCACACCCCGCCGCTCGGCCCTGCGCTTGGAGAGGGCGAGGACCGGCCTCGGGCCTTTATCTCTGCTCCCACGGGCACGGGCCCCTCGGGCGCGTCCACACGGCCCTTCCTGCCGAGGGCCAGGCTGCACTGTCCGCTGCCCCCACTGGCCCGAAGCCAGCGGCCCTGGCCCCGTCCACTCCTGTCGCAGGGGAGCGGAAGGGGAAGCCCAGGCAGCACCCACATAGAAGCGGGAACTAGGCGGGCGGCGGGCAGGGTGCCGCGTCACGCCAGGGCGCCCCACTTCCCCAGCCCCGAGCCCCCCGCCCCCGCCGCCGCCTGCTAACAGCGGGCCGGCACCGAAGGGCAGGGCCCAGGGCCAGCGGGCAGAGGCCCCTAAGCGGTCACTGAAGACAGCCTGCGGGGGGCAGGGCTGGGGCGCAGGGGAGGGGCGCCGGGAAGCCCCAAGCCAGGGGGACGGGGCACGGAGCCGGCCGTGCGGGCGGCCGAGGCCTGTGCCGGCCCCGGGCTCCTGGCAACCAAAGCGAGGAAGGAAACATGACCGGCCCGGCGTCCGTGTCCCGGCCAGTTGAGTGGCTCAGGGCGCCCCGGCCCCCCCGCGCCACCCCCACGCATTCCCACACAAATATAGACCCGCCGGGC
>NW_004567136.1:15555645-15556661 GCF_000260355.1 Condylura cristata | reverse complement strand
GCGGCCAGGCGCCCCGAGAGTGCTGGGGGCTCCTCTCCCACCTCACTCCAGAGCCGGCGTGAGTCCCTGGCGTGAGAGCACTGCCGGGCGCCCGCTGGCCAGACACGCTCGCCACGAGCGTGGAGGCGCTCCGGCCACGGGCAGCCCCCGAACCCGGGTCTCAGCCTGGGAAGGCCCCCAGGAGGGGCCGCCCGGAGCCGACGCTGGCTCGGGCAGGCGGCGATGGAGTCAGGGCCCCGGCGGCGAGACCCAGAAGCGCCGCCTCTGCCCAGCCAGGACAGAACGGAGCAGAGAGAGCTGGCCACGAAGCCACGCGGCGGCCCCGCCCCCCGCGCGCAGCCCTCCGGCCGCCGGCACCCGCAGGCTCGGCGCTGTGGGCAGCCGGGTGAGGGCGACTGGGCACATCCTGCTGGTTCCTCAGCCGCATGAAAACAGGAAACCTAAGTCTCTGGGGTTTCCTACGGCAGAACAAGAAGCAGGCGGTTGTCGGGCGCGCTCGCCTTGGGGGCGGGAGTCAGCTCCCCGGGGCTCACAGGCCTGAGCCCCCCGCCCCCTGCCGGTGGGGACACGTCCGGCAAGAGGCCTCGACACCCTACCGTGCACCCCAGACCCCGGAGGGCAGGATCCTTCCCACGGATTTTCCGGCGATTCTCTCGAGCTCAGGGACGGACGGCGTGGACTGCAGGAAGCCGGACCCCGGGGGGCGAAGCCGCAGGGCGGCGGGGGGCTGTGGCCGGCGCCGCCGAGGGAGCACACGCCGCCACCTCCCAAGGCATGCGGCTGGGCCACGGGCGCCGAGGTCACGCCCAAGGTCGAGAGCACGGAACCGGCCACGCCGGGGTATTGATCCCAGAGCCGGCAGTTCCCAGGCCCCGGCCCGAGCCCACTGTCGGCGGCGTAGGACGCGGGCTTGACACGAGCGGGGCCAGGCGGGAGCTGGCTGCGCCCCAGGGCCTTAGGGAAGCCCGCAGCCAAGTCCTGCGCAGCAGCAAGGCCGAGCCTCCCTGGCGGGCGGG
>NW_004567136.1:15553373-15553880 GCF_000260355.1 Condylura cristata | reverse complement strand
GCGCTCACAGCCAGGAGCCCTCAGTGTCGCCAGGGGAAGCGCACGGCTCGGGGGCACAGCCAGCATTGGGGGCGCAAGTGAAATCACACGCACAGCAAAAGCTGCGTGCGGCCCAGGCCGCCGGTGTCCAGTGGAGCGCCGGCCCCGCCGCCTCCTCGGACCGCGGGTCCTCTGGGCCCCCGCGAGGGGTTCAGCAGACACGGCGCTTCTCCGGCCACCGCTCTGGGCGTGGCGTCCGTCTGTGCTGCTGCCTGGCCGGGACGCCGGTGGACGGCCACAGCTCGCCTGTTCAGTGGGGGGCGCTGGGTGGGGCGCGCCGCGCCCGTCGCCCGGGCGATGCCAGTCTACAGCTGTCCGAGTTCTCCACCCAGCTCTGCCCCTCGGGATAACTCGCGCGGACGCCGTGGGCGGCGCAGGCTGGACACACGTTTCCGGCCATGCGCCTCCTTCCTGCAGGAAAGGGGGCAGCGAATTGATTTCTGATAAGATTCATTCATTCATAGATGA
>NW_004567136.1:15532347-15533722 GCF_000260355.1 Condylura cristata | reverse complement strand
GCTCCGGCCGTCTGTGCCGCCAGACCTCACCTGCCCGGCCCTGCCCGTGTCCCAGGGGCGCCCTCGTGGGCATCAGCAGCTGGCATGAGGGCCCCCGGCACAGCCCGGCCGCCGGGACCCCGGGCCTCCCACCGGCTGTCAAGACTCGGGCCGCCCTGGGCGCCCCGGAGGGGCCTTAGAGCCCGAGAGCTGGCGGGCAGCCGGCAGGGTGCTGGGCGGGCCGAGGGCAGCTTTGGAAGTCGCCTGCGAGTCCGTGACCTGGGCTTGACCCTCATCTTAACGTTGCTTTCAAGTAAGGCTGACCAGAGCCAGGCAGCACGGCCAGCGAGGGGCAAAGCGGGCCCAGGCCGGCCGGGCTCCGTCTCTGTCCTACCCGAGTGACCTGCGGTGACGGTCACTCTGACCCAAGCCGTCGCCGCCCGCTGGTCCCGGGGAGGGCGCAGCCAGGCGGCGGAACAGAGGGGTCAGCTCCGTCCAGCGAGGGCGGCTGCGCACGACGCCCCTGTCCCCCACCTCCGGGCCCGCTTGGCGGTTTCCGCTACTCAGTGGCCTGGGTGCTGAGGCCAAGACCCGGCCTCGCCTGCGCCTCGGCGGAGGGCGCAGCTGCTGCCCGAACCCCGACTCCTGTGTGAACGCTGCGGCCGGCCGCACGGCCGGCCAGAGGCCAAGTGCGTCCACACAGGCCGGCAGCCAGGGCTCAGCCTCCCCCTCCGGTTGCTGAACCGTAACCGTCCACCCTACAGCCGGGCGAGGCGCGCTGACCGACGAGACACAGGCCAGTCTGCGGGGAAATGGTTTACTAGGGCCGGACGCGCGGGTCAGTAGTAGCCGTAGGGCGGACGCGGGCCGTGGCCGTGGTGACCGTACTGCTGCGGGTAGTGAGGCTCCGGTCTGGGCTGCGGGCTGTGGCCCCAGGGCCGGCCGTGCCACTGACCGGAGCGGTGGTCCCCGGGCCAGCCCCGCCGGCCTTCCCCGCCTCTACACTGCCTGCTGTCCTGCAACCTGCGGCAAGGCGGGGTCCGTCAGGGCCTGCAGACCCGCCGCGTGTCCTCCCCGGCGGTCACCCGCCGCGCTGCCCACCTACCAGCCGCCCCTGCTCCTCTGGCTCCCGCCGGCCTTGCTGCCCCAGTCCTCCAGCACGGGCGGCCGCGAGTCGGCGGCGCGCCGCAGGTGCTGCTGGTACTCCTGGTCGTCCTTCGTGTACCTGCGGGCAAACATCTCTTCGAAGCTGGCGACGGCGTCAGCAGCTTCGGCCATGCCGGGGTCCTGCGGTCTGAGCGGACTCTGTTAGTCTGCAGAGGCGACATCCCTGCGGCTACCGGCCACGGGCGGCGCCGTCCGCGGAGGGCTCGCGGTGCCCGCCGCCCCGCCCTCG
>NW_004567136.1:15526548-15530736 GCF_000260355.1 Condylura cristata | reverse complement strand
CCGGCCTGGGCCTTCTCTGGAGTCTCGCCTGAAGCCATCAGGGCAGGGTGAGGGCCAGGGCTCGCGGCCACCCTGCCTGCCCCTCGGGAGGCCCGGCGTGGGCATTCAGAGCCGTGAGATGGCTCCCGAGCCCCTCTCGGGCACGTCCAGGGCCCACGTCCCCTGGACGCAGGTGCCTAAGGGGACAGGGAGCGCCGAGCAGTGTGCGAGCCTGTCGCCGCGGGGCCCGCCCCCCTCTTTGTGCCTGGTCTGAGGCTTCGGCTCCGGCCCTGGCCCCCCTCGCCCGGCCTCCTGCCGCTGCTCTTGGGGCACCTGCCGCCTGGGCACCCGCATGTGGGCCTCGGCTCTGCCCCGGCCTCCCCGCTGCCCCGCCCCGGTGGCCCGGAACCCGCTCAGGTTTCTCCAGCCCCAGACAAACCTGATCCCTGGTGCTGCCTGAAATAGCTCGGGTCGCCTTTCCGCGAAGGACACCCGCACCCCGTGTCTGGCCCAGCTCGCCTGTGGTCAGGTTTCTGCCCCCCGACCGGCCACCTGTCCCCGGGAGAGTCCTTTGTGCGGACTTGCCCCGGGCCGGAGTCTGTGTGCAAACCTGTGTGGTGGTGTTAGAGCCGGGCAGCCTTTGAGCGACCACCCTGCTCTGCCCACCACCCCGCTGTCCCCAGCCGGGCCCTGAGTGCCGGTGGCCCTGGCCGGACTCTGCCCGGGCCGGCCGCGTCTGCCCACTCGGCCTCCACTGAGCAGGTGCTGAGGACGGGCCCTGCCCGGGCCTGGCCCCACCGCGTCTGCCCACTCGGCCTCCGCAGGTCCGCCCGCCCCTCCCCAGTCCCACCTTCCCGGCCGTCTGCTGGGCCCGGGGCCTCGGGCCGGCGACCCCCTCCCAGGTGCACCCCGAGCCGAGTCCCCGCGGAGCCCTCTCGGGCGCCCCCGTCGCTGCAGAGGAGGCTGGGCGGCCACGTGGGACGGCACAGCCCCGTGGCCGGTCTGGCCCCCAGACGGCCTGCAGGTGGGCCGCGCGGCGTGAGCCAGGGCGCCACGCCGGGAGCACACGAGCCTCCGGGGAGGCGCCTGGCCCGGTCACGCCGAGGGAACCGCTGCCCGCGCCTGTCGCCGGGCCCTGTCGGCACACGCTACGCAGCTGTCGACCGGCAGTTTCTGGACAGAAAAGGAAAAGCCCTGGCAATGAGGGTGTCGGCGCTGACTGGCGCCTCGACCTCCCTCCTCCGTGTGACGTGGCACCGCACCGTCCCGAGCACCCTCGCTTCCCGGCGGCTTCCCGGCGGCTTCCCGGCGCGCTGCTCCTGCAGAAGGGGCTGCCAGCGGGAGCCCTCTGTCTCCCGAGCCGGAGGGCGAGCCCGGAGATGAGACCCCGGGGATACAGACTCCGGGGAGCCCCCTTGGCTTTTCTAAATGAAAAGCAAAGCCCAGGTGGGACTCCCAGGGCGAGAGGACTCAGGGACGGCTGTCGCCTTGATCCAGCTGTTGCTTAATACACGACCGCACACCTGCCCTTACCCCCAAAGCAGCACCGAGGGCCCTCTGCTGGCCTTAAGCTGGCCACCAGCTTTTCCTTAGACTGCTAACACCGCTGGCGCGACTTACTTGCCCCCCAAGACCCGACAGCCCTTTGCCAACGAGCTCACCCTCCCCAGGCCCCCCCTTGAGTGACAGCTGGACAGCTTGCGCGTGCCAGTTAGCGCAAACGTGTGATCGGCGCACCCTAAGATGTTACCGAAAAAATGCTTTGTTCCCCCGTCCTGAGAACGCTGGTGACGGCTCCGGCGCTCGTGAGCGCGACCTGTAGGGACTGCCACTCAGCACCTGCTGCACCGAGTAGGCACCGGCTGAGGGAACGCGGGACTCACCGGCCCTGACTCCGCCCGCCCCCCGCCCCTCCCCTCACCGACGCCTTCCCGCCTTAGGGCCATGCCCGTCTCGCCCCCCCGACACCTCGATATGGGGCTGGTCCCCAACACTGCTCCGGGCTGGCAGTGGCGCGGAGGGGCCCGGGGCACCGGGCTCGGCCCATCCAGTTGAAGGTCAAGTGCAGGGAGGGCGGGTGCCAGGCCCGAAGGGGGGGTCTGCCGCCGACCTGGGGTGTGGAGGGCGCAGGCTGCCGCCATTTGGTGCTCGGGGAGAGCTGCGGCTCCCTCCCGCAGTCCTGGGCCCAGCAGCACCCGGAGCGGCGGCCATCGCGGGGATGCGAGGGTCAAGCCACACGCCCACCGGCCCTTCCCCAGCGGCGTCCAGAACGGCATCGACACCCCCAGGACGCCTCGCGAGTCATTCCCGTAAGTGACAGCTGCCTGTGGGGTTTTCCGACGCTGTCCTGTGTTTATTGCAGCACTGTTTATGATAGTAAAACCTGAAAACAACTTAAATGCCCAAAAGCAGACTGTTCACGGAAGCGGTGTATACACTGCGGAATACTATACAGCGGTGAAAAGGCAAAGGGCCGCCATTTGCAGCCACAGGGATGGAGCTACACAGAATTATGCTCAATGAAATAAGTCAGAAGGAAAAGAAAGCTGGACGGGGTCACTCGTGGGAGGAGCACAAGGGAACTTCCCGCCTGGGGGCCGCTCACCCGCATGGCAGTGGCAGTCGGCTCCTGCCGGAGGGCAGGTGGCGGGTGAGTGCCAGAGCTCAGGCCCAGCCCTTGTCTACAGCGGCTCTGAGGGTCCATCCCACAGTGGCATGCGGCCGTGGCCCTGGTGTCCGTCCTGAGACCCGCCAGCTGGGCCTGTCCACCCACAGTGGGCAGCGTCCTCGCCCCCCCATCTTGCTCACGCGGCCACTGGCGTCCCTGGGAGCTACAGGCGGACGCCTGGAGTGGGGGCAGACTGGCGGCGTCTCAGAATCACGTTTCCACCAACAGAGGCCCCGCTTCCCTGTGCCGCCCCGGCTCAGCTGCCCTGTGGCACCCTAGGGTGCTCTGGGAGGCGTCGTGCGGGGGTGCCCCAAAGTGCCGTGCAGGAGAGAGCCGCCTGGGCTGTGCCCAGCCTGCGGGGTGGCCGGCTCGGAAGGGCCAGGTGGAATTTCACCTCTGGGCACGGGGCCTGGGGAGAAGGCGAGGCTGTGTCCATGCCGGGCGGGCGCCCCGCTCTGGGCTTCTGAGTCAGGACTCACTGCTGGCCGTAGCCGTCCGTGGCAGGGGCCAGGGGCTGGGCCGGCTGGGCCTGGGGGGCAGCGCCGGGTGTGGTGGGGCGCCTGGGCCGGGCAGGGCTGCAGTCTCGGGCTGCCAGGAGCTGGAGCTGCGCCCGCCGGCCGGCGGCTCTGCTTTGGGCTCCCCGCACCTGCCAGGCAGGCAGCCCCGAGATGGGCGAGACCTGTGGGGGGCTCCCCTCCTGCCTGTGGCCGGCCTGGCTACCCCCGCTCACCCAGCGGGGCTCCCTCTCCCTCCCCGGCGGGGTGAGCAGGTGCAGCTGGGGGGGGGCCTGCAGGAGCTGGGGGGAGGGCTGCTGCCGGCGCCAGTGGGCTGGAGAGAGACGCGGGCCAGTGCGCTGGGCACCGCAGCCCCCAAGGGCTCTGCCCCCGCCCGCCCTGCGCTGGGCACCGCCCGCCCCCAAGGGCTCTGCAGCCAGGGCCACACCGCCCTGAGTGGGCAGCGAGGTGTTGACCTGACCCAGAGGCCTGGGCGCTCTGTCCTGGAGCCACACGCTGGGGCAGCAGGAAGGAAGCGGGGACACCGGGGCCAGCTGCTGCGGAGAGGGCTGGAGTGGCCAGAAAAAGACGTTTCTGGGTCAACAGCCAGGACGGGCCTCTGCTCACGGGAGCCTGGAGGGGCTGGGGGAGGGGCGGCGGGGGAGGGGCCGAGCAGCGGGGAGGATGGGTGGTGGCTGCCTCCCTGACGGGGTGCAGCCACAGGCGGGGCTCCAAGGCGGTCCTGAGGCAGAGGACCCCCAGTAGACGGGCCAGGGGGTGGGAGGGCCTGCGGGCTGTGGGAGCTTGGGGGCAGCCGGGGCTCCCCCCTGCCAGGGCGCCCCACCGCCTGCGCAGCCCCTCCCTCCAGCTGGGCGCCGACGGCTCCGCTGGCGCTGCCGAGCGCCGTGCGGCGGGCGGGCGCTCTCGAGTGGGAATAAATTAGCAGCTAACGCGCCAGGGCAGACGCGGCCATCTGGAGGCGTCGCAGCTCCGCCAGGCTGGCTGCAAGGCTCGGCGGCGCCTCTCAGGCGCCCCCACCGCCTGAGC
>NW_004567136.1:15507020-15508091 GCF_000260355.1 Condylura cristata | reverse complement strand
TCCCGGTAGAGGTCCCTCAGCGCCACCATGGTGCCGGCCTTTCCATGCCCCTGGAGAATCTGGAAGGCAACGGCCCGGAGCTCAAGCAGCGCAGCCCCTCGAGAGCTGCAGCTGCCTCGGTCCTCCACCCACGAGGCCCAGAGGCAGGAACGGCCCCCAAGCGGGGGGACCAAGGGGGGGACCACGCGGCCAGTCCGCACGTGCTCTGGAGCCCGAGGGCACAGGGCTCTCACGGCATCGGGGGCTCGGAGTCCTGCGGGCTGAGCACTCAGGGCCGAGGCCGGGGCGTCGTGGGGTGCAGACCGGAGGGGGGCGTGCCGGGTATCTGTGCGTGCCACAAGGTGTGTGAGCTTGCGCTCGTTTCTTAAAAGCTCGAGGGTTGCGGGCCTCGACGTCCTTGGCAACTTGTGAGCCACATTTTCTCCCAAACCCTTCGTCAACTCCTCTCGCACCCCGGCACTCCCCAAGCTCACCAGACAATGACTCGTGCCTCTCTCAGAGGACCTCAGGGTGAAAACTGCACTCCTGTGCTCACGGCCGGCTTGATAAAGCTCCCTCCCTGCAGCTGGCCCCCCAAACTGCTAGACTGGGTCCTCTCCCTGGCCCCCCCGGAGCTCCCCCTCTGAAGCTCGGGTCCCCACCTCCATGTCCTGGGTTCAGACCCTGAGTTGTCTACGGTCTTCTCTGTGACCACTGCCCAGCGAGGGGCAGATGTCAGTTTTGCTTTCTGCATTTTCTGGCATTTCCGGAAACAGCGGCCTCCCGCGGGGCTGGGGTCCCTGGCTGCTGCGTGGGGGGTGATGTCCAGTCCGTCCAGTCCAGTTGGTCTGGCTTCCGCCGCGGGCTAGGGCTACCATCTACAACCTCCGGTGAGCTCCCGAGACAGGACTTGGCCTTCTCTAGGTGGCCAGGGCCTCTGGCAGGAAGTTCCCGGCCACTGCCCTGCCGCAAGGGTGCCCCACACCTGCGCGCCCCAGGACTCGCCCTGCAGATGTGCCCCCGGCACCTGGGCACGCTCCTTCCAGGCAGAGGCGCCCCCACCTGCGCCCAACACCCCTCCGTCGCCTCCGG
>NW_004567136.1:15490593-15491503 GCF_000260355.1 Condylura cristata | reverse complement strand
CAGGTCCGTCGTGGGGATCCCCGCCTGCCAGGCCCTGGTGCAGCTGCAGCCACAGCAGAGCTACGTGGTCTGCGTGAGAGCCCTCAACGTGGCAGGGGCCAGCGCCAGGAGCCAGCCCATCACCGTCCATACCACAGGTCCGTGCGCTGGCCGCGGGCCTGGGAGGACGGGGCGGCGGTTGGGCTGCCCGAAGGGCCCCTCTTGGGTGGGGACAGTGAGAGCAGTCTGGGGGCGGAGGGCGCCCGAGCCCCGGCGGCACACTGCACATTGGGGGAGACACGGGCCGGCCCCACAGACCGCCAGACAGAGCTGGCCCGCCGGCTGCTGTGGGCAAGCCGGCGCCGCCCACGGGGTGGGGGGAGGGAGGCTGGGGGGGGCTGGGCCAGCCTTCTCCGGTGCTGCTGGCCCTGGGGGTGCACGCACAGCCCGCCCCGTGGCCTGGTCCCCACCCTGGCCCTGAGCGACAGACAGCGCTGGCACCCTCCTCCTGCTGAGTCCCGACCGAGGTGCAGGGAAGCGGGGTCACCCGTGCCCCCAGCACAGTGCCCAACTGCAGGCAAGAGAGAAGTGGGGAGCAGTGGGGCGGTACCCGTGGGGCCGGCTCCCTGGGGCCGCCCCCCACCAGCGGCGGCCAGGGCGGGGTGCACCCTGAGGTTTGCGCCTGCACTGGGGGTGCCCCTCTGGCTGGCTCTACAGTGCCGCCGGCGTCTGGGAATGTGGGGGTTCTGGCTCCTTCAACAGCGGAGAACAGAGCAAAAGGCGCGGCCAGCTCTGGGCTCTCCGGCCACCCGAAGGCGTCCGTTGAGGTCGTTTCTAGGTACCCAAGTTGTATGAGAGAGTAAATGCTGGGGGAGCACCTCAACCCCGTCGCCCCCAGCGGCCCTCGCCAGCCTGGGCGCTGCCAGCCGGC
>NW_004567136.1:15487106-15488617 GCF_000260355.1 Condylura cristata | reverse complement strand
GCCCCCCAGGCGCCCTCTCCATCCCTGGCTGGCGTTGCAGGGGCGCACCCCAGTCCCGGCCGCACGCTGCCCCACGCCTCCAAGCCTGGGGGTAGTAGCAGGGCCCAGGGCAGTGCTGGCCTCTGGTGGAAGTGGCCAGGAGCCGCGGGCAGGCACGGCCATGTGGCGCAGTGGGCGCCTGCGCGTGACAGCCATCACAGGCCCAAGGCCGCTCCTGGGCTGTCACCTCAGGCTCCCGGTGGGCGGAGGCACAGGGGGCTCCGGTCCTCAGGACGAGCCTCACTTCGGCCTGGCCGGCCCCGCTGGCACTCTGGACCCCTTCCCCCCACCCCCCCGCCGCTGACCGACGGGCCGGCCGGCCGTTCCTGAGGCTGCCGTGGCGCCCGTCAGGCACAAGTACGCGTTCCTGCACCGGGCGGTGGCTCCAGACATCCGGATCACGGTCCCGCCCAGGAGGCTCGGCGTTCTCCTGGACTACGACAGCTCCAGGTTGTCGTTTTTCAACGTGGACCTCGCCCAGCACCTCTACACATTCAGCTGCCAGCTCCCCCAGTTTGTGCACCCCTGTTTTTCTTTGGAGAAGCCCGGACGGCTGAAGATCCGCAACGGCATCCCCCAGCCGCAGCACGCGGCCCTCTACTGACCCCGCCGAGCAGCCGCCCGCACCTCCCGCGGCCAGAGCCGGCCAGGTGAAGAGCACGGCCGCGCCGTCTCACGGCCTGCCGCGGAAGCCGCGGCTGGGGAGCCGGAGTAGCGCTCACCCCGCCTGACCGTGCCCTGGGGGAGGGCGGGCAGGCACAGGCCTCTGCCAATGGCTCGAGGCACACCCCAGCAAACACCCCCGCGAGGGCAGGGTCCGACAGGCTTGGCGCGGAACGCGGGCAGACCTGGGAGGTTTCACCGGCATTTATTCGCCCAAGAAGTGGCGTCCAGAGTCAGCTGACACCGAACCCGCTCGAAGCGGCAGGCGACCCGCCGCGCCGGGCCGGAGCAGAAAGCGCCTCCGCCTGGACACGCTTCTCATCTTCAGGAAAAATAAATCCAGGACAGACCCAGTCAGACGCTGCTTTTCGTAAAATGCTCCAGTTTCTTCCAAGGCCGCGGCAACCTGCTGACCAGGCAGGGCAGCGTCCGTGTGCGCCAGCTGCCAGACCTGTTAAGAGGCGGAGGGGAGGGAGTCAGCCGGCCGGCTCCAGTCCCTGCCCTCCTGTGCCCTGCGCCGCCGCCTGCTCGCGGGCAGCTGGGCAAGCCCAGCAGAGTCCCGGCGACCAGCCGGGCTCACTGCAGGTCAGGGAGCTGGACGCAGTGACACCGGTTTCTGACAGATCCCAGATGCCTGTGCCAGGCGGTGTGTTCAGCTGCCGGCGCCCCCTGGCACCGGCTGCGCCGTCTGAGCCCGGCAGCACTGGAACGGGGGGGGGGCAGAGCCGTCGCACTGCCCATGCCGCAAACGCCGCGCAGGGGCGGCAGCGGCCCAGTCCCGAGTGGTGGCGTCTGCAAGGCCCGCGCTC
>NW_004567136.1:15483511-15484851 GCF_000260355.1 Condylura cristata | reverse complement strand
GAGCCTCCTGCCTGCTTGCCGGTGGTCTGAACGCCCCGGCTTGGCTGAGGTGGCCGCCGGCAGGAAGGCGCCCCCACGCGTGGCTCCGCTGGGCTCGCTGGTGGGAGCCCCCACCTGACCGTCGTTGGGCAGGACCAGCAGGGCTGGACAGGCTTTGGGGAAAGCTCTGGCCCGAATTGGACTCAGCGCCTCCTTGTCCCCCCGCTGGGGTTCGTCTTTCTGCTGTTTGCAGCCAGCGGGTCTCGCGGCTGTGCGGGGAGTGACCCAGACAGCGCCGCGGCCGGCAGTGTCCTGGGCAGCGGGTGCCCTGCGCCAGCGGCCTTCTGCAGGCTGTGTGGGGCACCGGTATTGGGGCGCGCTCAGGAACGGCCCCCGCGGGCACTCGTGCGGTCACCCGGCCGGGAGGGTGCCCTTGGTGGGCCCGGCTGGGCCGCCCGCTTCAGGGGCGAGTGCAGCCGGCCCGGCCCGCTGCCTGCGGGTCCGTGTGGGAGAGCTGAGGCAGACCTCGGAGAGTGGGCGGGCTCAGGCCGGCCGGAGCACACCGCGAGCGGCCGGTCCCTGCAGGAAAGAGCCGTGAACGTGGTCGTAGAGAGCAGCATCAGGTCAGCACCCTGAGGACAGTGGAATGGACCCCGGGTGTGAGGGCCGAACCGCCGGCGATCGAACTGGAGTGATCGTCAAGCCGGCAGTGAGCTGCAAGAAGCCGTTGTCGCCGCCTGCCGCACCCCGGGCAGGGAGCATCTCCGCGGGGGACGGGCTCCCGGCGCCCTACGAGGAGGACGCGCCAGGACGTGGCTGCTGTGGCTGCGTGGCTGCGTGGCCGCCCACCACTCACCCCGTACTTCGCGGGTCTCCCGTGTCGGGCCAGGGCACAGGAGACGCGAGACCCGCCGGCGGCCGGCAGAAGGGTGTCAGGCGCTCCGTGGGGGGTGGCCGGGCTGGGGAGACAGCTCCGAGACGTGGTGACCGGCAGGAAGGTCGGTGAGGCAGAGCTGAGGCGGCCCAGCACAGACAGGCGCCAGAGCCGCTCGGACAGCACAGTGTGTCTGTGGCCGGAAAAGGAGAAGTAGTTACGTTGTGGGAGCCGTAGAACCCGCTAGAATACAAGGCAGAGGTGGAGGGCCGGAGCGGGGAGAGCGGAGTAACAGAAATCCATGGGGGCAGCCATCAGAAACAGCAGACCGGGCCGACCCTGCCAGTCACTACGGTAAATAACCCGAGGACCAAACCAACCACGCCGGTCACACGGTAAATAGCCCGAGGACCTGAGGCTGACCCTGCTGGTCACACGGTAAATAACCCGAGGACCAAACCGACCCTGCTGGTCACTACAGTAAATA
>NW_004567136.1:15479714-15482534 GCF_000260355.1 Condylura cristata | reverse complement strand
TGGCCCTTCTCCGAGCACGGTGGGCTGTGCGCGGCCTTCGGGTCCGGCGCCGCTGAGGGCAGAAGCTGGGGTGCAGAGAGCAGCTGGGAGCCCACGTGGGGGCGGCTGAACACCAGAGGGGAGAGGGTGGGTGAGGCACCGATCACCCCACCAGCCCCCAGCCTCCGGTCTGGCCACCACCCACCCGGAGCAGCCGGGAGGCGGGAGCAGGCGGGAGCAGGCGTGGGAATGGCCTGGTCAGTGTGTGCAGAACAAGCCCCGGGGCTTCCTGCTCCGCCCTCTGCCTCAGGGTGGGCGGCCGCCAGAGCCAGGCGTGGCTGCCGCAAGTGGGCTGGGGCGCAGGTGGCCCCACACTGCACCCAGGGAGGGCAAAGCGTCGCCAGGGAGGAAGGGCCAGGGCAGGCGTGCCGGGCCGGGACCCCAACCCTTTCCTGGCCGGAGGCGGGCAACTGCGGCCCCCAAACCTGACCTCCTTCAGGGGCCCTGTGTCCAGCGCTCATCTGATAGGAACCCGCAGGGGCCTCTGGGGAAGGGTGGCCCAGGCCAGAGAGGGCGCCTGTCACCCCCACTCAGCAGCTCTGCTGCCCTGAGAGCCTCTGGCAGGGGAGAGGAGGAAGCCCCAGGGGCAGGACACGTGCCCTTCTTATAAAGACAGCCTGGCTGGGGGGGACGAGGGGTGGGGGGGCCTGGCTGGGCCGGGGCCTGGCTGGGTGAGGGGGTGGCTGGGCACAGAGCCTGGCTGGGCCGGGGCCTGGCTGGGCAGGGGGTTCAGCCTGCCTGGTGCTGGCGTCGGGGAGGGGAGCCGCCCCGGGCCTGGGGCCCTGGACCCTACTGCCTGGGCTCAGCCTTGTTCCCCCTTGCTAGCCATGGTGCTGACCTCTCCAAGCCTCAGTTTCTCCATCTGTAAAACGGGGGAATACGGTATCTCTTTCAGGGTGAGCTGGGGGCTTCTGATCGCTGGCAGTAGATGTCACTGTTCTGGACGGAACCCGCCGTCCGTGCAGACTCTGTGTCAGGGGCCCAAATCAGAGTGTGGCCCCGCTGCCACAGCATGTCATCACCCCCACTTTCTGGGGTATCAGGCAGGAGAGACTCCCCAGGGCCTTTCTGGCCAGGCGGTTCCAGGGCAGGGGTCATGGGGCGGCTCCGCTCTGAGGGCGCATTGTTCTCAGCAGCTGAAAGGCTCATTCTCCCCACCCAGGGCGCTGGGCGGCTCCTGCTGGCCCAAGATAAGCAAATCCGGCCCCTCTGGCCCGACTGGCTGATGACACTTAAAAGGCCCCCGGAGCCTGGCAGGGCAGCCGCTGTGGACTCCCGCTCACAGAGGGGCCAGTGGGAGGAGAGGCCCGTCTGGCCTGCCGGCCACACACACAGCCCGTGCCCACCGCGGCCAGCCCTGCAGGCGCCTGGCCGCCGGGCTCCGCTCCCAGCCGCCCATCACACTGTTCTTTTTCCTCCCTAGATGAGCTTCACGTGCAAGGTAACTGCAGCGGGGCCCTGGCCTTTCTCCTGCCCAGCAGGGGCACGCGGGCCAGCACCTCCCACCTTCTCCCGCAGCAGTGGCCCCGGGGCTTGGGGGGCAAGCGATGTCCTCCTACGCGGTGGGCTGCAAGGAGTGTGGCCAGAGGCCGGGCCGCGCCCACGGGCTCTTCCCTGTGGCGTCCGGGCGCAGCAGGTGGGCGGGGGGAGCCACCAGGCCGTCCCTGGCCCCCGCACCCGAGGTTTCTGTCTTAAAACCTGGGAGCCCCGGGCAGAGGGGGCCAGTTGTCATGGTGCTTCACCGCGGCCCTGGCGAATGAGCGGGTCTTAAGCGGACACGAGAGGGCGCGGGCGAGAGCCCCGTCTGCAGTGCCGGGCGCTGCGTGGTGCGCTGGCCCCCACCGGGTCCCGCGGAGTCACCCCTCAGCAGACAGGCCCGGGCGGGGCCCTCTGCTGGCTGCAAGCTCCGTGCCTGGCGCCCACCTTCACCCCGCTCCCCCAGAGTCGGACGGTGGGTTCCCCGGAAAGGCCCCGCCCGACAGTGGCCCGAGGGGACTGCGGTCAGCCAGCCTCCTGCTGTCCGTCTAGGGGGGCGCTGCGGCGCCTCGGATGAGCAGCCGCTGTGGCTGGGGCCTCGGTGCTGGGGCACTCGGGCTTGCGGGGTGCCTGTGCAGTCACCGCTCACCCGCTTCCTCTGTTCCTTCAGGTCTTCTGCTCCACCGAGGTACCTGCGGACAGAGGCGCTGGAGCTGCCTGGGAAATGACCGTGTGCTGGGGTGGGGGGGCACAGCAGGAGTCTCCGAGGGGAGAACCTCCGGCGAGGGCCTGACTGCTGGGCACTCAGGGTGCTCAGGGCCTGGTTGGCCCCTGATGTCCCTCAGCCCAGGGAGGCAGGAGCGGGGCGGGAGTGGACACGCCCACCCTGGGCTCGCGTGGGCCGGACGGGGCCGCGGGCACAGTCCTCCTGGGCCCGCCCTGCGTACAGGCCAGCCCGGTCTTCCCTGCAGACGCTGATGGGGACAGCCAACACCCTCAAGTTCTTCTCCGAGGCTTTCCTGGGTCAGCACTTCGAGGAGGTGGAGCTGGGGGGCAGCGAGCCTGAGCCGGGAGACCTCTTCCTGTTCAGGCTCACGTCCCCCGCGGGACGCTGGCTGGGGGCCCACGTGGGCGTGTACTGCGGCCAGGGAGAGATCATCCACTTCCAGGGTGAGGAGCTCGGCCAGACGCCCGTCTGGAAGGGGGGAAGGGGGGCACGCCGCGCTCCCCGCCTGGGGCCGGGCGGGGTGCGGGGCTGGAGGTGGGCTCTGGGACACCCAGGGCGGGGCGGAGCCCGACGCGCTC
>NW_004567136.1:15478554-15479506 GCF_000260355.1 Condylura cristata | reverse complement strand
CGTGAACGCCGCGGCGCTGCAGAGCCGCGTGCGCGAGGCCATGGAAGCCGACCCGCCGCCCTACCACCCCGCGCGCAGCAACTGCGTGCACTTCGCGCTGCGCCTGCTGGATCTGGAGCCTGGCCAGGACCCCCCGCAGGAGCATTAGCCGGTGAGCGCCCCGCGCCCCCACGCGGGCCCCACGCATGACCCCAGCTCCAGAGCCAGGTAGCCAGGGCACCAGCCGCCTGCGTCCTCACCCTCGAGATCCCCTTTGTCGGGCAGGCCCAGAGCCCCCAAACACGCTGGGCCTGCGTGGGCCTCCACTCCTTTGAACCCCTGCAGGGCCCCCTGGCACAGACCCCCCACATTTCGAGGAGACCCCAGCCACCTCCCACCTCTGACCCCTTCCCGGGCGCTCCTGTCCCGGGCCATCTCGCTGCTGAGCCGAGCTGGAGGCTTCAGGGGTTGCGGGAGCCGCTGGGCGGCCAGACCCGGCCCTAACCCGCCTCCCGGCCTCCTCTCTAGCTGTGTGGACGAGGCCGCGCCGCGCGCCGCGGAGGACCGCACGTGCTCCACGCATCAGAAGTCACGATTAAACGGCTTTTCAAGGCGGAATTCGGGGTTCACCGTCTCTTATCTGTTCTCACCTCTGCTGTCAGCCAGCTACAGCCCAGACTTGTGGGAAGGCGACGGGGTGGGGGTGGGGGCGTCCTGGGCCTGAGGCCGCTCTAGTCTTGGCCACAGCCTTCTGCCCAACCCCGGCGTCTCCCGCCCGTGGGCAGGCCGCGTGTCTGTCGGGGCGAGAGGGCGAGAGCAGCCCCACAGGTCGTTCCACTGAGCCCGGGTGACCTGGGGTGGGGAGGCCGATGGTCCCCGAACCTTGCCCCGCCTCAGCCTGGCATCCTCCCGCGACCCCAGCGCCTAGAGCTGCGCGGCCGCTTTAAAGGCGGCGCGCGAGGGGGCCGGCGCG
>NW_004567136.1:15476806-15477884 GCF_000260355.1 Condylura cristata | reverse complement strand
GCCGCCGGGAGGAGGCCTCTGCGCGGTTCTCTGGTGTGGCTTTGCTTCTCCGCCTTTTCTTTTTGAGATGTATTTATGCACACAAGAACTGGGGTACAGAGGTGCCTTTCCGTGCCTGGGGAGTTGCCCCCCAAGAATCCCCAAGAGCTCGGGCCTCCAGGGGTCAGGCCTGAGCGTGCAGGACCTCCCTGATCTGGCCCACCACAAGCGCATTTCTCCTCGGCCCCCCCCAGGTCCCTGCTCCCGCCCCCGCCCCCCTCCCCACCGTCCGCGGGGTTCACCCGCTCACCTGCCAGCTTTGACGCGCTCGGGAAGGCCCCTCCGTGCACAGGAGGCCGCGCGGGCCCAGCTGCTGGGCGCTGCGAGAGGAGGGCCCCCCTGAGCCCGTGGGGGCCAGCGTGCTGCAGGCCTTGGGGCGCCCAGGCTGCCGCCAGCTGGCCTGAGGGGGCTGGGGTGAGGGTGCCGGGAGCCCAAGGGGGCGCTGTCAGACGCGTTTACGGGTACCTGGCCTGGCTTGTGGGGACGAGGCAGGACGGGACCGAGGTTGGGGGTCCTCACTGGCAGCCTAGAATGGGGGCTCTGGAGGCGGAGGCCGTAACCCTGATGTCTCGCTGGGGGTTAGGGCCAGAAACAGGGACTTGAAGACGACCCGGGAGAGCGGGGGCTCCTGTGGAAGCCAGGAGGCAGATGTCGCAGCTCTGTGGGAAACAGCCGGATCGTGACCAGGCATTCGGGCTCACTCACCCCGATTTGGGTTGCGGAGCAGCCGGGGGGCAGCGGTCAGACAGGGCACAGGGGAGCACCAGAGCACGCTGACCTCGGGTGGCCGGAGCAGGGCGAGGGGCTCACAGTGCTGGGACAAGGGAACCGGCAGGAGATAAATGTGGGTCCGAGAAGGAGGCGGACAGGGCTGTGGGCGAGGGGCAGTCGCCAGGAAAGAGCTGCGGGGCGGTTCGCCAGAGCCCCGAGAGGGAGCCAGGGGACCCCAATGGTCTGTTGTGAATATTTAAAGCGTGCAGAAGAGCTGGGCAAAGAAGGCACCAGGGACACAGGTGTGGCCGCTCTGATGGCCCCCCCC
>NW_004567136.1:15474471-15476587 GCF_000260355.1 Condylura cristata | reverse complement strand
CCCCAGCCACACTGGCCCCCAGCCGCACTGGCCCCAGGCGTGGGGCCCAGCCCCTGCGGCGGCCTCTGATCAGCTGCAGAGCACCGTGGGCCGGAGGTGAATAAAGGACTCGGCAAAGGGGATGTTGCTTCCAAGAAGTTTGACTGAAGGGGGGCCACCCTGGAGAACGGGGTGCAGGGAGGCTGCGGGCAGCTGTCGCTCTCGTGTGTTAGGGGGCTCAGAGGGCCAGCGTAACCCCGGGGGAATGGGGAGATGGAGAGCGGCTGAGGGGAGCACCGCCCGAGTGTGGGGGCGCAGCTGTGGGCGGGGGCCGGCGAGGGGCCCCTCAACTGTCTGTGAGAAGCTGGTAGCGCAGCTGGGGGCCGCAGGAGGTGCTAAAGCCCCGCCGGCTGCCCTGGGGAGGAGGGGGAGAGAGCGGGGGGCCTGGGGCCTGAGAAGATGCAGGGGGCAGGCGCCCAGGAAGGCTGGGGCTCCAGGGCCCCCCAGGCTGTGGGGGAACCGTCTGGGGAGTCTGGGGCCTCCCCCTCCCCGGCGGCTCCTGCCTGAGGCTGGGGTTGGCTGGGTCCCCAGCCCTGCCCTCCCCCTCCAGCCCTGCAGCCAGGAGGAAACCAGAGCTCCCCTCCCTGCCAGTGTCCGGTTTCCAGGTGGGCGGGCCCTGGCGGTGGACAGGCGTCCAGGCCCTGGTCAGCGCCGGCCCCTCCGGAGAGGACTTGGTGCCCCATGCAGCGGCTCTTGCAGCTCCCGGGGGCCGTGGCGAGGCCGGGGGTCCGAGGGGCCTGCAGAGCTGACCAGGAGGCGGCCAGCCCTGTGCTGACCCCCGAAGGCGGCCCCCCACCCTGGTACCAGGCCCTGCGGCCCGAGGAGCTCCAGCCACTGCAGGCCCCAGAGGAAGACGCAGCCCCGGAAGGGCCCTGCCCGGACCCCGGCCCGGGCCAGAGCCGGGGCCCGCCTCTGCGGTACGCGGCGCCCGCCTCCAGCCCACCAGGGCGAGCGTGGGCAGCGGCTGTCCGGGGTGGGCCTAGGGGCGCTGGGGCGAGGGGAGGGGCCAGGAGGGCGCTGCGCTGGGGGAGAAGGCCCGCCTCACCCCCCAGGCCGGGGCAGGTGGGGTTTGGGGTCCGTTAGGCGCTTGGCCAGGCGCTCCCAGCTGGTGGGCTGGGGCGAGGTGGGGGTCGGGGAGCTGGGCATGAGCGGCCCAGCTGCTCGGCCCCACCTTGGGGCCCAGGCGGGAGCAAAGGGTGTAAGGGGATCTGGCCGAGGGGGGGCTGGCACGTGAGCTGGGGCGGGCGGGGTGCGTCTGACACGGGGCTGTGGCAGCCGTGGGTGTGCCAGGACACCCAGGCGCGAAGGCGTGGCCACCTCGGAGACCAAAGCGGCTCCCGTGACCCCCACAGCCGGGGCGCCGGGCTGGGGCCCGAGGCGTCGCCCCGGGAGCGGCAGACGGGCCGTGAGGGGTGTCTTGGATGAAGCTCAAGTGACCGAGTTTTATCCCCGAAGTGTGGGGAGGCCTAGGGGTGAATGGGCTGCGGGGGCAAAGGCGGCAGGTGGGGTGTGCAGATGAGAGTGTGGGTGCACCGGGCCGGCGGTGAGGACGAGTCTGGGGTGCGCGTGTTTGCGGGTGTCTGCGGGGATCTGTGTGAGGTGCGTGTGGGTTTTGTGGGGCATGGCTGTGACTGTTTCTGGGGGGTCGCAGGGACGTGTCCGCAGGGCTTCTGTGGACTGTGTGTCTGTGAGGCTGTGATGTGTCTGGGGTATGTGGCGTGTTGGGGTGCAACATTTCTGGGATGTGTCTGGGGGCACAGCATTTCTGGGGGTGTGGTGCATCTGGGGCCCCCTGGCTGGCTCGCAGCATGTCTGAGGTGCTCTGTCTGGGGTGCCCTGGCTGGGGTGCCCTGTGGGAGGCAGGCGAGTGTCTGTGGCCCATCTGGGTGGTGCTGGTGTTGGGTGGGGGTGTCGGAGGCTGGTCTGGAGGTTGAGCTGGCAGTGGGTGCCGGTGAGATGTGGGGTGGGGGGGCTGTGTGTCAGGAAGGGGGTGGCCCGGCCCGTCTCCCGTGGCGCAGGCCACTGCACACCTCCTGCGTGAGCCCGGCGTGGCCTCGGCCGGCGTCTGCACCCCCGC
>NW_004567136.1:15470136-15474142 GCF_000260355.1 Condylura cristata | reverse complement strand
CACGGCCGCTGTGGGGTGGCCCTGTGCCGCCGCTGCGTCCGGTCCAGCCGGCCCTCGCGGAGCCGGAGTTGACCTCGGCGTGCGGAGCGACGGTGGGGAGTGGGCGACAGGACCGGCCTGTGGGGGCGTCTGTACCGGGTGGACCGTCCGGCCGTCGGGTCAGCCGGCTGCCTGGGAGGGCTGAGGCTGGCCGCATCTGCCCGCCCCGCTCTGGGCTGCTGCCCAGCCTGATAGGCTGCAGCTGTGGAGGCCAGAGGCCCGCCCTGGCCCGCCCTGGCCCGCCCTGGCCCGCCCTGCACCTGCGGCACCTGGGCTCACTTGCCCACCTGCACCTGCCGCGGCTGCTGTCCTCACGCCCGTTTCAGAGCACCACGGGGCAGAGGGCCCACCTGTCCGGGGTCACCCACAGGACAATCGCACCCGCTGTGACGCCGGCCGCCATCCGGGGCACATGCTCTTGAGGGGACACAGCCCCCCGCCGCGGCCCCCGACGCTATCGTCCTGCCGCAGCCCTGGCCGCAGCCTCTTCCCTCCGCCTTCCTGCTCCCCGCAGCCCCGGGCTGACCTCTCTGTCCCGCCCGCCAGGCACGATGACCTCAAGGAGATGCTGGACACCAACAAAGACTCCCTCAAGCTGGAGGCCATGAAGAGGATCGTGGCGGTGAGGGGCGGGGGCTCCCGGGGGCCGGCGTGGGCAGCGACCGGATCCCGCGGCCCCCGTGACCGCCCCTCACCGCCCCCCAGATGATCGCGCGCGGCAAGAACGCCTCGGACCTGTTCCCCGCCGTGGTGAAGAACGTGGCCTGCAAGAACATAGAGGTGGGGGCTCTCACCCCAGCCGCACTCGGGGCGCAGGCTGGGGACCCGGCTGCCCGGAAGCGCCCCTGGTCTGGGGGGGCCCGTCGCCACGCCCCTGCCCTTGAGGGGCCAGTCAGGGGGAGGGTGCCCCCGGGTGCGTCCCAGGAGGGCGCGGCTGGCCGCGGCACCGGCCGGCACCCTGAGGCGCCCGCCCCCCAGGTCAAGAAGCTCGTGTACGTGTACCTGGTGCGCTACGCCGAGGAGCAGCAGGACCTGGCCCTGCTGTCCATCTCCACCTTCCAGCGCGGCCTCAAGGTCAGCGTGCCGTCCACCTGGGTGGCCGACGCTGTCCGGGTGGGCACGGGCGGGGCTGGAGCCCCTCTACTGCCTCACGTCTGGGGCTTGGGGAGGGGCCAGCCGGGCCGGAGCGGGAGAGGCCCAGTGAGCGCCCCGCGGCACCCGACGGGAGCCCCGGGGGTGCCGCGTGGTCTGTGGGTTACTGCCCCGTCACCGGCGGTGGGGAGGACGGGGCCTTCTGGAAACCGGTGACAGACCACACAGAGGGCCAGTGCGGGACCCCCGTTTCCGAAACGTTAACCAGGACCGGGCCAGAGGTGCGGGGGTGAGAGGACGCCCCAGGGACAGAGTGGGGAGCAGGACGGGTGGAGCCACTGGGACCCACTGCTGAGGGGGTGGGGAGACGGGGTGGGGGACCTGCCGCGCCCCGGGGTCGCTCCCTGGCCAGGGATGGACTCGGCCAGCTCCAGAGGGCTGCAGTTTCACCCCTGCACCCCCGGGGGCCCCCACCTGCTCTTTTTGAAAAGCCAAAGCCTGTGTCAGGTCCGGCCCAGGCCCGGCGCCTCGGGTCTGTCCGTGCTGCTGCCTCTCCCGAGAGGTGCCCTGCGCGACATCCGCCCCTGAACAGTCGGCAGGAGAACGTTTTCGAGAAAGGGGCCGGGACTCGGGGTCCCTCGCAGGGGGAGAGCCAGGGCTGTTTGCCCGGCCGGGCCCGGGGCTCACAGGCTCGCAGGCGGGCCGGGGCCAGCTGCTGGGGGGCTGTCCTGGCGGTCAGCGGGCTGCCGGGGCCAGGGCTGCGGCTCACCCAGAAACTCCGGGGGCGCGGGGGGGAGACACGCCCTGGGGCCAGCGGCTGACTACTGTGGGAAGCCCCAGGGCTGTGGTTTAGGCCCACAGGCCGCAGAAAGCGCAGGAACACCTCAGCCCCCAGCCGGCACCCCAAGCTCCGGCGCATCACGCCCTGCGGGGGCTGTTCTCTGGTCACCGCGTAGCGGGCAGGTGTGAGCCGAAGCTCACGTCCTCGGGGTCCGTACCGGGGCCTCCTCCCAGGGGAGCGCCTGTCCCCCAGGCTCTCCCTGCCCGGCCCCGGCCCCGGGCGGGCTTAGCAGCCCGATTCAGGCAGGCCTGCGGCGGCCGGCGGACCCCGAGGCCCTCAACCCTCTTGTGCGTTTGCCAGCTGAGCCCCGTTGCGCCTCATGTTACTGGCTGGCACAGCTCCAGGTCTAGCTGATTCCAGATCTTAATTCTGGCTCCTCGGATTTTGCCTCCACGGCGACACCCGCCTTTCTGCCACGGCAAGCGGGTTCGCGGCCGCCGTTCCCCAGCGGCCCCGCCTGCTGTGAGCCCCCCGACAGCGTGTGCCACGCCCTGAGCCGCTAGACCACACAGCCCGCCGGCAGGCTGTCACTCGTGTCGGGAGCCGCGGACTGCAGCCGCGTGGAGGGAAACTAGAAGTGAGCGCGGCTCCCGCGGCTCCCAAAAGCCTGTGGCCAGGTAAGGCCTGACGGCCCGGCCGTGGCGCGGCCAGTGGCTGCCCCTCCAGAGCCGGGCGGGGTCTGGCATAGTTGTCGAGCCCGGGCATTGCCACAGAGAGTGGTTCTCTCCTTACTAAAGAGCAGACGGGTGCAGCTGCCTGGCGCCTTGAGCCTCAGATGCGGGCTCCCGCCCTGCGCCGGGCCGTCACCGCCAGTCAAAGCTGTTCGGGGTGGCTGGGCCACTGTGGTTTCCACCTGCCCGCGGCCCTCGCTGGGAAGAGAGCCTGGGTAGGCCCAGAGCGCCCCCCGCCGCCCCCCGCTGTCCACGCTCAAGGCCTGACAGTGACTGCTGTTCTCCCCGCCGCCGCTTGTAACAGGAGACGCCCCATGGCCACGGCCCCAGGGCTGCGTGCCCCGCACCTGCTTGCCCCTGAACGGCCGACAGGAGGACAGCCGCGTTGGGAGGCCGTGGGGGCGAGGGTGTGAGGTGGACCCCAGAAGGAGACCCAGCGGGCGTCACGCAGGCAGGCAGAGGCCCCGGCCTCCGCCACCAGGCGGTGTCCTGGGCCTTTCGCGCCCCCCGAGGCCGCATGGGCGCAGGAGCAGTGTGCAGGGTCAGCGGCAGCGCCAGCCGGAGGCCCCGCCGCGTAGGACCCGGCTCACGGCGGGGGCGGGGGTGGGGGCTGGGGTGGGCAGGGCCCGTGCCCCCTCCCCGTGGTCACCGGGCCTCCTGGCGCGCCTCCGCCTCAGGACCCCAACCAGCTGATCCGAGCCAGCGCCCTGCGCGTCCTCTCCAGCATCCGAGTGCCCATCATCGTGCCCATCATGATGCTGGCCATCAAGGAGGCTGCCTCGGACATGTCGCCCTACGTGCGGAAAACAGCCGCCCACGCCATCCCCAAGCTCTACAGGTGCGCCGCTGGCCGCGGGGTGCGGGCTGCCGCTGCCCCACTCTGCACAGGGCTGATACAGCTGGGGGCCTGCAGAAGGGGGGCAGTGGGGGGCGCCCACCTTTTCATGAATGGGGCCAGCGAAGAGGCGAGCGAGCGAGCGAGGCTGGGGAGCGGCACAGCCCTCTCCGTCCTCCCTCCCTCAGCCTGGACTCCGACCAGAAGGACCAGCTGATAGAGGTCATCGAGAAGCTCCTGGCAGACAAGACCACGGTGCGCCCGCCCCCGGCTGGTGGTGGAGGGGTGCCCCTCGCGCCCCTGCGGCGGCTCATCCTGTGTCCTCTCCGGCCAGCTGGTGGCGGGCAGCGTGGTGATGGCCTTCGAGGAGGTGTGTCCAGAGCGCATCGACCTGATTCACAAAAACTACCGGAAGCTCTGTAACCTGCTCATCGACGTGGAGGAGTGGGGCCAGGTGGTCATCATCAGCATGCTCACGCGCTACGCGCGCACCCAGTTCCTGAGCCCCACGCAGAACGTGAGTGGGGG
>NW_004567136.1:15468577-15469581 GCF_000260355.1 Condylura cristata | reverse complement strand
CCGTCCTCGCGTCCTCTCCGCAGCGAGGTGCAGTACGTGGTGCTCCAGAATGTGGCCACCATGTCCATCAAGCGCCGGGTGAGCTGACAGCCGGCGCCAGGGGCTGGCTGGGGCAGGGGGCGCTGGAGAGGGCGCTTGGCGGGGGCTGCCTCGCTGTGCAGGCGCGATGGGGAGACCCCGCAGCCGGCTGCGGCAGGGACCCGGTGGAGGAAGCCTGGGGACTGGGACGCACCGGGATCGGCGGTGGTGCAGCGGGCTCTCTGCGCAGGGCATGTTCGAGCCTTACCTGAAGAGCTTCTACATCAGGTCCACCGACCCCACCCAGATCAAGATCCTCAAGGTGAGTGCGCAGGGCTGCGCCTCTGCCCTCAGCCCACCAGCCGCCACCGTGGGCCGCCCGGGCCCAGCTCTGGGGCCAGGCAGTGGCAGGAGCCTGGGCCGCTCTGGGCAGGTTCCTGGGAGCTCCCCGTGAGTCCCCCTCGGTGACTTACACCTGCACACTCGGACGCGCCCCCAAGCGTGAAATCCAGCAGTCCCTCTGCAGGCTCCTGTCCCCCAGCACACCCAGAGAGGCCCCAGTGTCAGCTACGCCTGGGGCTCGTGGGGCAGGTGCGCCCTCCTTGCCTGGGGAGCTCGCTGCCCACTGGGCAGGAAACGGAGCAGTGCGTGGGGTCCGCCAGCCGCAGGCGGGAGCATGGGTGGGGCCTGAGCTGCACTGTACCCTGGGGTGCCCTGCCCACGCCCCGCTGCTTGGGCTGGAAGGAGCTGGAGGGGTCACGCTGGCGAGCCGAGCCCTGGGCGGGGGCAGCCCCGCGGGCCCAGCGTCGGCAGCGCTATCTGGCGCCTGCAGCCCAGCACTGGGGGCGCCTCCTGTCACCCCCTAGGTGCAGTGACTGCCGACGAGGCACCCACGCGTCCTGCCCGTGTGTAACCCGAGTGTCGGTGCACGGAGGGCGCCTGCCACGCAGTGGCCGGCCCCGGGCGGCCCGTGGGCGGCAGAGCGC
>NW_004567136.1:15464233-15468037 GCF_000260355.1 Condylura cristata | reverse complement strand
TGCGTGCCGAGCCGGGGGGGCAGCCCCCTCACCGTGGCGCCCCGCGGGCTCACTGCCTGCGGCCATGCCTGGCGCCCGCAGACCTACATCCGCAGCGTGGACAAGGACTTCGTGGCGGCCACAATCCAGGCCATTGGCCGCTGCGCGACCAACATCGGCCGGGTCCGTGACACCTGCCTCAACGGCCTGGTGCAGCTGCTGTCCAACCGCGACGGTCAGTGGGTGTCGGGGTCCCGCGGGGGTGACCCATGCAGCCCCACACGTGGCCGTGGCCGGTGGGCCCGGCTGGCCGGGGCCAGGGCCGCGTGTGTGCAGCCCTCTGCCTGCCTCGGTCGGTGTCCAGCGCCCCGCTGCTCTGAGGGCCCCCTGGGGGGACGGCTAGGTCTGGGGCTCCGTGGGGGCCGCCCCTGGCTGACGCCAGGGGCGTGCCCACCCCAGAGCTCGTGGTGGCCGAGTCTGTGGTGGTCATTAAGAAGCTGCTGCAGATGCAGCCGGCGCAGCACGGGGAGATCATCAAGCACCTGGCCAAGCTCACCGACAACATCCAGGTGAGGCCCGACTGGCCATCACACCCCTCCCGGCCGTGCCAGGTCGCCTGGCGAGCGGGGGTGGGGAGAGGCGCTGCCCTGTGCCCGCCCGCAGGTGCCCATGGCCCGCGCCAGCATCCTGTGGCTCATCGGCGAGTACTGTGAGCGCGTGCCCGAGATCGCACCCGACGTCCTGCGGAAGATGGCCAAGTCCTTCACGGCCGAGGAGGACATCGTCAAGCTGCAGGTCATCAACCTGGCGGCCAAGCTCTACCTGACCAACTCCAAGCAGGTGAGAGCGCAGCCCCTCCAGCCTGGGCCGGGGTCAGCTGCCGCCTGGCACCTGGCTGCTCAGGCCGGGGCCCGGAGGAGCCTGGACAGCCCCTCCCGTGGGCACTGGGGCCGCCGGGTGGCCGCAGGTGTGGTCGGCGCTCCCTGCCTGGCCAGCCTGGCCATCTGCCGGGTTGGCTGTCTGGTGCCACTGTCTGGGGCGCCCAGGGGAGAACGGGGGGCTGCAGCCAGGGAGCGGCTCTCCTGGGGCCCAGCAGGAGGCCAAAAGCTGTGTTCCAGGAGACGCCTCAGCATGGTCTGGTGCAGGGCGGAGTCACGTGGCTGAGCCGGCCAGGGCGTGGCAAGCAGTGTCCTGGCACAGTGGCCAGAGCCCCGCCCGCCTGCCCGCCCGCCTCCGGGGGTCAGCAGAAGGGACCTGCGCTTGTCCCGCTCCTGGCGGCTCTTGTGGGCACCCAGGGCCGGCTGTCCAGACAGAGGGACTGGCGCTCTGGCCTCCCTGCGATGGGTGGTGGCCCTTCCAGGCACTTCAGGTGGCTCTTTGAGTGGGCGGCGACTCGCCTCCCCCCCGCTCCCCCCCAGCCCTCCCTGCAGTGAAGCTGGCTTGTGGGGGGCTTTGGGGCGCCTGCAGGGCCCTCCCCACCCTGGGGTGTGGGCAACCTGAGCCTGCCACGGCTGCCCCCAGCACGCGGGGCCCCCACTGCGCGCCAGAGCCCCGCCCAGGCTGCGGGGGCGGTGTCCACTCTGCCGCAAGCACCCCCACTGTGGCTGACCAGAGGAGATGTGCCGCCGGGGGCGCCTGCCTCGGCGAGCGGGGCGGCTGGGCTGGCCTCTTCATCCGTCCACCGGTGATCAGGGGTTTGCTCGTTCGGGGACTTGCTTGCTTTGCTGTTTAGTGAGACCATACCGGTCTGCGGCACAGTGCGGTGACTCGGGGCTCTCTCACACCACCCCCCGCCACAGCACCCAGTGCTCCGCCACAGCCCTGCACCCCGCCCTCTCTTGCCCCCCCCCACCTGGGAGCCTCAGTCCTGCAGGTCCCCAGTCTGCTCACTGCGTCTGTCCTGGTTCTGCCTCCTTACCCCCCCCCGCCCCGTGGAGGGGAGGCAGCTGCGCCTGCGTCGCTCCCGGCGTTTCACTCAGCAAAGTGCCCCTCAGCTCCCCAAGTGGGGAGGCTGCTTCTTCACGGCTGCATAGTGCTCCGCGCGGATACCTCGCGCCTTCGTCCCCTCCACTGCCGCCGGACGTCCGGGATGCTCTCGCGGCTGCTGCGAGGCGTGACCCTCGGCTTCCCGTGGTGCCTGCTGGCGTGCAGTCAGCCTGTGGGCAGTGGGGCCTCGCTGCTTCCCAGGCGGGGCCAGGACTAGGGGAGGGAGCGGGGACCAGCCAGCAGCAGTCTGTGGGGGCGGGGGGCTCAGCAGCCCCTGAAATGGATGTGGCAAGGGTACCCCCGTAGTGACCAGCCAGAGGAGGCAGGTCCGGGCTGCTGCCTTGGCCTCTGGGGGAGGGCCAGGCGTGCTCCCCTGCGAGGCAGGTAGTGGGCAGGAAGGGCTGCGGGCCAGACCCGAGCAGGGTGCAGCGCTGGCCAGGGAGGAGCGCGAGGGCGCCCACCAGCTGCACCAGGCCGTGGCCAGCGTTGGGGTCAAGGGAGGATCTGGGAAAGCGGCGGCTGGGCGTGTCAGCTCAAAATCCCTGGCTCCTGGGTCCCCCATGTCTCCTGTCCCCAGACCAAGCTGCTGACCCAGTACGTGCTGAGCCTGGCCAAGTACGACCAGAACTACGACATCCGCGACCGCGCTCGCTTCACCCGGCAGCTCATCGTGCCGTCGGGGCAGGGCGGCGCTCTCAGCCGTCACGCCCGGAAGCTCTTCCTGGCTCCCAAGCCAGCCCCTGTCCTGGAGTCGTCCTTCAAGGGTGGGTGCCTTCCCTGGGTGGGGAGGGAGGGCCCAGGACACCCCTCGGGCCCTGCACCCAGATCCTAGGCTTAGCTGGGCTCCAGGCCACCCCGTGGCCCCCCCCACCCCCAGCTCCAGGCCGCCCCTCTTGCAGACCCCAGAGTCCTGCCCTGGTGTCAGACGCTGGCTCAGACCACTCCTGGCCGCTCAGTCCCCCACACCCACCCCTGAGCAGCCCTCAGAGCGAGGACCCCATCCTGGGGTGCCCGTGACCCTGAAGGCAAGCCCCTCTCACATCCTGGCCAGCAGCCCCCGCCGTGTCCCCTCACTGACCTCCGCCCAGCCTCCGCGGGGCCCGGCCCCTCTGCGCTCCCTGTGCCCCTGCCGCTCACCCCTGCTCCCAGCCCCACGTCTGCCCCCGCCCGCCCCTGTAGCGCCCGCTCTGCGGGCACAGGGCCTCCTCCAGCGCCCGGCCCCAGGGGAAGCTGGGTGGGAGCCCGCGCCTGAGCCGCGTCTGCCCTGGCGCAGTGGCGCCCGGGAGCCCCACTCGGGGCCTGCCTGCCTGCCCCTACGTGTCCTGTCCCCAGACCGGGACCACTTCCAGCTGGGCTCACTGTCCCACCTGCTCAACGCCAAGGCCACCGGCTACCAGGAGCTCCCGGACTGGCCGGAGGAGGCCCCGGACCCTTCTGTGCGCAACGTGGAGGTTGGCGGGGGCCGCGTGGGGGTGGGGGAGACGGCACCTGCCGGACACCTGCCCACGCGCAGCAAGAAGAGCCCCCCTCGAGGCCCACGTGTGTGGCCGTTGGGCTGCACACCCGGTCCCGTGAGCTCCCTGCCCGCCCCCGGCCCCGCCAGGCAGGCCCATGTGCCCCTCGGGACCAGGCCGCTGGCAGTGGGGGGGGGAGGGCCCTAGCGCCTCTCTTCCCTTCCCAGCATGCTCTGGTGACACCCCCGAACCCCGAACTCCAGGTGCCTGAATGGACCAAGTGCTCCAGTCGGGAGAAGAGGAAGGAGAAGGAGAAGCCCTTCTACTCCGACTCTGAGGGGGAGTCAGGCCCCACCGAGTCTGCAGACAGCGGTGAGCGGCGGGC
>NW_004567136.1:15462145-15463312 GCF_000260355.1 Condylura cristata | reverse complement strand
GGGCCTGGGCAGTCTCTGGTCTCACAGGCCCATGGATGTCTCAGTCGGTCAGTTGGCATCTGGGGTGGGGACCAGAGCAGGGGCCTGATGCCCAGTCTGGATCTGGGAGCCCAGGTCCCTGGTCTGACCCTGGGGGCTGAGGCTTGAGCCCCCACAGACCCCGAGTCTGAGAGCGAGTCGGACAGCAAGAGCAGCGGCGAGAGCGGCTCTGGGGAGGCCAGTAGCGAGTCGGATAACGAGGACCAGGATGAGGACGAGGAGAAAGGGAGGAGCAGTGAGAGGTAAAGGACCTCTGGGACCCCCCAGAGGACACAGGCCAACCCTTGGATTTAGCCAGCTTCCTCCCAGGAGCTGGGTGAGAGGGGCCGTCATCCCCTGGCCAGCCCAGCGGCGGGTGATTTGGGGGCTGCGGGGGTCCTGCGGCCAGGCCTGCAGCTTCCCGGGCAGCCTGGGTCTGTAGTGTGAGCAGACCCTTGACGCTCTCCTGGAGCCAAGCTCAGGAGCCCAGACTCCCACCCTCCCCCACTTTTTAGGGGCCCTCCTCTTCTGGGAGGAAGAAGGGGACGTAAAGGCCAGTCCTGACCCCAGCTCGCCCCCCCCCTCTAGTGACCAGAGTGAGGAGGAAGGGGAGAAGGCAAAGAAGAGGAAGGAGGCGCCAGCGGGGCGGGCCAGCGGCTCCCCCTCAGACGAGGACAGCGACTCCAGCAGCAGCTCCTCAGCGTCGGACTCGGCCTCTGAGTCCGCGGAGGAGCAGGGCGGCTCAGCCTCCTGGCGGAAGAAAACGGTGAGGTCCCGGGGCGCGGGGCCGCCCCACCACAATGGGGCCTCCTCTTCCCACACCCGCTCGGCGCCCCTCTCTTCCAGCCCCCCAGTGGCAAAGGTGTCCCTGCTGCCAAGGAAGTCTCCTTGCTCGACCTAGAGGACTGTGAGTTGGCCGTGGGCGTCACGGGGAAGGAGACCCGGGGAGCGCGGCCAGGGAGACTCCCAGGAGCTCTGCGCTGGGGCTCAGGGCTGGAGCAGGGGGCAGGCTGCACACCTGGTCAGGCCTGTGGGGGCAGCGGGACACCGCCAGGGGTGCGGTTTGGGGTCAAGCGCGCGTCGGAGCCGCCGCCCCGCGGGCCTCGGCGCGCTGTCCGTGGTGCTGAAGCGCTGCCGCGGCGGCCGCCC
>NW_004567136.1:15457979-15460655 GCF_000260355.1 Condylura cristata | reverse complement strand
GGTGTGGGAGTTCGCGGGTCTGTTCGGGCTCCAGATCGTGTCAAGGGGCGTGAGCACAACGCTGAACATGCGCCGTCTGGGCTCCTTTCTGGAAGCCCTGGATGCCACACTCAGGACTTCAGTCCCAGAGGGCCGCAGAGGCGTGGGGGGGTGGGGCGTCCATTCCCAGCAGGGCAGGCGACCCTGAAGGCTGGAGGAGGGAGGCTGCGCCCGCCCCGTGCGTCCTGGCCTGAGCTCACATGTTCTGCAGCCCAGGCCCGGGAGGCGAAGACAAGACCAGGAGAGCCGGGGCGAAGGCTGGAGGCCGCGTGGGGGCTCGGGCGGGGGCCTCGAGGTGGTGGTCACGGGGGAGGCCGTCCTGGGAGACGGCAGGGGAGGGACGGGGCCCATCTGCCATTCCGAGAAGGGGAGAGAGAAGGAGCGAACAGGCAGAGCCTCCGGGGGGAGTGGGCTCCGGGGGCCCTGAGGAGCTGGCCCGTGGGAGGGCCGCCCCGCCACACCAAGGTGCCTCTCCTGCCAGGCGGCAGCCCAGGCGGTTACAGCGGGAATGTCCAGATCGCTCTACGGTCAACAAGTGATGGGGGGCCGAGGGTCCTGGCGCCGCCTCAAGGCGCTGAGGCGTCTCCAGGCTGCCCGGTGGAGGACCTGGGGACGCTCACGCCTTGCCCGCTGTGACTCCCCCAGGCAAGCTGACGGGCATGAACGAGATCACTGAGAAGCTCACGCTGCCGGACGCCTGTCGGAGTGACCACGCCGTGGTGCTGAAAGTGACCGCCACCGCCAACCTGGGCCGCGTCCCCTGTGGGACATCTGATGGGTACAGGTGCGCGTCCACAGGTTTGGCAGGGCGGGGCTCCTGAGGCAGGACCCAGCCTGAGCCCCGCCTCTCCCTCTCAGGTTTGCAGGGAGGACACTGACCAGCGGGAGCCTGGTCCTGCTGACCCTCGATGCCCGGCCCACCGGCGCTTCCCAGCTGACTGTCAACAGCGAGAAGATGGTCATTGGCACCATGTTGGTGAAGGATGTGGTCCAGGCCCTGACGCAGTGACGCCCCGGGGCGCTGGCTGGGCCCCTCCCCCATCAGGGTACTCTGCACACAGCACCCCTCAGCCCCCCACCCCCAGCTTTCGCGTCCTAGAGGGAGGGCGCCGTGCTCCCTTCCACCCCATAGCGCCGTGTGGCTATTTATGTAGCGAAATCTCAATAAAAGGCTTCTCCCCTCTTGGCCCCTCCTGACTCCCTCCGGCCCTGTTGGGCGTGGGGGTGCGGGAGGGCTGCTGAAGGTGGTCGCTGACCTTGTGAATGACCGCCACCGACTTTCCCTGGGAGCTTGAACTGACTTCGGGGTTCCCAAGAGGGGGGCATTGGTGTCTGGCCGAAGAGCCCCGGTCTGCTCACAGGCCCGGCGGCGCAGGCCTGTCCGGGCTGGTGGCCCTGGCTCCTGGCCCTGGACGCAGGCCTGGAGCCCGCCTGGCTGGAAAGGCAGGGCGAGAGCAGAGCCGTGCCTGCTGCGGGCCCCGGGTGCCCTGCCCGCGGATGCCCCGTCAGGCCTGGCCCAGGACTCTGCCCTTCCGACCGCCCCAGGAGCCCATGCTGTGGGGGGGCCACACCCTGGGGTGTGGGGGCCTTTGGGGTGGCGGAGGTTCAGGAGAACTCCTGGCGGGTGCCTGGAGGCTGCGGGGCGTGGGGCTCCCGCAGATCAGAGGTGCCGGCAACTCCGCCCGCCCCTCGGAGGCCCCGCTAGCGAGCAGGCACGCGACCCTCGCAGAGGCCAGCACGCCCAGCGTCGCCCTCTGGGTTTGACCCAACCGCTCCTGGCACGTGGGGCATGACCGGGGCTGAGGCTCCGTAGGGCCCAGGCTGGAGCATGTGGAGGCCGCGGTGCCCAGGCGCCTGTGGGGCCCTCCCACGCTGGGCTTGATGCTCCCCAGCCAGGCGGGGGCACACCCAGGCGCCCAGCGAGCTCCGATGGCCCCCAAGGGCGCTGCCCGCCCCCCAGCACTTCCTCTCACCCCACTCCGGCGTTAAAGCCAACATGACGCCCCGGAACGCAGCGCCCAGCTCAGGGTGTAGCTCTGAGCCACGGGAGAACCCCCTTCCTCCCTCCTTTCCCCCAGTTAGAAAAATCCGTCCCTCCCAGCAGTGTCCTCCTGCGCCCAGCTCAGTCACAGCACCCCGACGCCTGGCCCTCCTGCCTGCCTGGTTGCTGAGCCTGAGGCTGCCCTGGGAGTGTGAGGGGGGCTGGCCTGAGGGCAGCACGCTGGCCAGCAGAATGGACACCGCCTCCCGTTTGTCCTGCTGCTTCCGGGAGGCAGCGGCCAGCTGCGGGGCCTGGCCTTGCGATGGGCAGCGTCACCTCTGCGCTTTCTGCGCCCAATGGACTGTGCCCACCCTGTCAGAGGCCCTGGCGCCCACCCCGAGCCTGCTGCGCCTGCAGGGGGCCGCGGGCGGGCGGGCGGGCAGGCAGCGCCGGGTGGGTCTGCACGGGCTGACTGGGGGCTCGGCCTGGCCCAGGGGTGGGAGTCCTGGCAGCCCACGTCCCGCTGGGAGTCTCCCCACACTTTGGTCTCCTCACCTGCGCCGCGGGGCGCAGCGAGGCCAGCTGCTCAGCCTGGGGGCGCGTCGCCTCGCCCGAGAAACCAGCGCGTCCCGGTTGGCCTTGGCTGGCGTAAGGGC
>NW_004567136.1:15454462-15455491 GCF_000260355.1 Condylura cristata | reverse complement strand
CCCCCGGCCTCACGCTGAGGGCCCGACTGGCCACTGGCTCCGCTGCGGTCCTCAGGCGGCTGACCCTGGCCGCCCCCTCGGGGACCTGCTGGGGGCGCCGACGACCTTCTGCCGACCTGGGGTTAGGTGGCGCTGGCGGTGGGGTGGCCGCTGCCTAGGCTGCCTGGGGGAGCTGGGGCGCAGTCTCGGGGTGCGGAGCCGGCGCTCCCCAGCGCGTCGTGTTCGCAGCGGGCAAGGTGGAGAGACAGCAGCCCCGGCTTGCCGCGCCCTGTCCACACAGGTCACCTGAGTCCATTCGGAAGGCCAGACGGCGGCCTCTGGCGCCCGCCTGCGGGTGGGGCGTCTCTGCCCCTCGCTGGCCAGCGTGGAGTGCGCTGGGCCTGGCCCCTTTGGCGCCTGCCGAGTGGCCGGCCTTGCTGCCGGGGCCCCTCAGGGCCCGTGTCCACCTCCGTGGCTCCAGGTGGAGCGAGCCCCGGCAGTCCGACTGTTCCGAGGGCGCAGGGGCCCGCCTGCTGGCCGGGGCAGGCCCTCCCTGCCTGCCGGGTGTGGCAGCTGCGCCCCCAAGGGCGGGGGTGCGGGCTGCTCGCGTCTTTGGACCGGACACTCGGTCGCCACGATTAGCACCTGCGCTCCTCCAGGCTGCTTTGTCTCCGGCCGCGCTCGGCACCATCTGTCTCCCCGCTGCGTCTCCGGAGACTTCTCTAAGGTGTAATTTCGGAGGTGTTGGGAGCTCAGAAGGTCTTAGGGGCCTGCCTCTCCCCCAGGCGTACCCCGGGCTCGCTGCCAGGTCGGGTAGCGCCTTCTCGCGTGCCCGCAGCAGGTGGACGCGCTCGGCGCGAAGGGGCGGCACAGACCACTGTTCTCGCTGCAAGTTTCCTGCCTTGGCCTCCGCCCTGCCAGGCTCCAACGGCCTCATTTCACTCGGCTCGTCCGCTGGGTGGGCACGTCCGCTGGGTCTGGAAGCCCCACTGCCTCCTGCTTTTCTGCCTAGAGTCAGCTCTTCCCGCCGGCCCCTCCCCAGTGCTGCCG
>NW_004567136.1:15450563-15454331 GCF_000260355.1 Condylura cristata | reverse complement strand
CTTGCAGGTCGCGCTCTTCCCCAGGCTCCCGCCGCCCTGGCCTTGGCCTCTGTCCCTGGTCTACAGCCCCTCTGGGCTACAGCCCCCTCGCCCCGCCCCGCCTCCAGGGGCTCCTAGCCGCTGCCCCACCCTAGGAGTCTAGTGGCCCCTTCTGCTAACTGGACAGTTGCATCCTCTGAGGCGAGGAAGTGTTTCCGCATCTTGTCTTTGATCTTTCTTTTTAATCACGGGAGGCCCAGGCAGGGCGCCTGGCGTGGGCTGGGCTACGGCCCGGTCTCCGAGGGAGCCCGCGCGCCCAGTTTCCACCGACGCTACTTGAGGTCTCCCTTGGCTGGTATTCCAGTCCCCTTGTGTCGCCTTCTCCGCTCTTGCCTCCTCCCAGCCACCCCTCTGGGTGGGGTTCACCGTGTGTGGTCTCCTGCTCCTGACCCTGGTCACGGGCCCTGAGCTGGGGGGGAGGGCATGTTTTCCACTTGGCACCCCACGTAGAAGCGACCCCAGGGTGTTGCTTGATCCAGGGTGGGCGTGTTCAGGCCAGCGGATGTTTGCCTGGGCCCTGGGGCCTGAGGGCTGAAAGTGCAACTGCGCGCTCCCTGGAGCCCAGGGCGGGGAGCCCAGGGCGGGGAGCAGGCTTGGTGCTACCCCCAGTTCAATGCTGAAAGCAGAGATCTGGAGTGGCTGACCCCAGGCCCAGTGCCACCCCGTTGCTGAACGAGATACCCCCCAGACCTGTCTTCCTGCCCCATGCAGGCCTTGCCTGCTGAGGCCTGGCAGCAGGCCTTGGGCACACTCCGTGTCCTCCCTGTCCACAGAGGGGTCTGCACCCTGGGGCGCATGGTGGGCGTGGGGCCGTGGCTGCGTGGCCTCCCTGGCTGGCGTGCCCAGCGCGCTTTGCTCACTTGGTCTCCTCTCGTAACCGTGTGTCCTCGGGTGCAGAGAGACGTTGCTGTGTGCCAGGCAGTTCCCCGCCAAGTGACCTATACACTCCATCAGTAGGGCTGGTGGGCGCCCCCATCCCACAGATGGGAAGGGGGCTGGGGGGTGCAGGTGCACACCTCCTGAATGGCAGGCCGAGCTGCTGCAGCAGGGCCATGTGTGCCGTGACGTCACCGTCTCAGATGCAGCCCGGCAGTCCTGCTGGACATACCGGGTTTCCACCGTCGGAAAGGGGCCTCGTGCCCATGCGGTGCCCGTCCAGGGCAACCCGGGCATGTAGACCTGCCTGTCCCAGACATCCCAGAAAGTGCTCTGCGCTGTGCCACAGTCTCTGGGGCAGGCTCTCTCTCTTGGCACAATGTTTTGGAGTTCACCTGTGCTGAATTTGGGTCAGCACTTTATTGGCACACATCCTGTTGCGGAGGTAAACCCCAGAATTTGAGCTGAGCAGACTGGTTCTGAAGTGCTTGGTGCTGCAGCCATGCCAGGCTGGTTCTTGCCGTCGGCTTGGAAGGTTCTCGAGGCATCGCTTACGTGTTGACGCGTCTCTCCTGCAGGTGGCCGAGTGCCTGAATCATCCGCGCCCTCCTCCAGCATCTTCACACACAGGCGAGAACCCAAGTCCTGGTCACTGTGATCAAGGTTTCGGGTGGGAGAAAGGAGCTGTGACTGCCATCAGAGGGGTGGGGAGTCTAACTGGCTTTTGGTCTGTGCCTAGGAAGAAGAAGCGGGAAGGATAAAAGATTGCTGGGACAACCAGGAAGCTCCAGCACTTTCTACGTGTAGCAATGCCAATATCTTTCGAAGGATAAATGCCATACTGGATAACTCTCTGGACTTCAGCAGAGTCTGCACCACACCCGTAAATCGAGGACCCCATGATCACTTGCCAGGTGACTCGCGTGGATGGGAAAGCTGTGTGCCCTGGGCACGCGCAGGGCAGCTCCGGCAGCCTCCTTGGGACATCCGGGGATGCGCGGCCAGCGGGGGTGCGTTTTACCTGGTGGATCGGGTTCTCTCGGGAGCAGCAGGGCGGAGGCAGCCGGACCGTTACGTGCGTTACATGGGCTCTGAGGGGGGCGCACGTGCAGCTGACAGCTTCCCAGTGGCCGCGTTAAAAACGTTAGAACTGGTGACGTGAACTCGAAGTTTACTTAAACCAGCATCTCACCTGTCGGGTGAGACGGACTTCTGGCGTCTGTAGAAACTGTTTCTAGGAAGCCGTCTAGGAGGGTGGATGAGACAGGCCTGGAAGTGGGGCCCGCTGCAGGTGGGTCTTCTGCAGATGTGTGTACACGTGAATAAACACCAACCTAGCCGGTACTGTCTGTTAACTGGAGTCAGGCTTGAGGTTCCCTTACTCTCCTTTAGTTTATACCGAGTTAAAAATTCAAGGATTCTTCTGGGGCTCCACGTTCTGTTTGTTTTCTTTGCGAAATTTACATATTCCAGCATTACTCCAATAAGTATGGTATCAGTGAAGACTCACAGCTCACTGTTGCTTCGTACATGCTGGAAACTTTCAAGTTCACGGGGAGCTAGCTTTTGCTCTTACGGGGTTGTTGGACTGCGCAGGTCAGGAGAAAAGGGTGCTGAAGAGTGCGCTTCGCCTTGTCGGGCCAGTGGCCAGACTAGACCACGAGATGTACAAGGGGTGGGCGTAGATTTCGTGGCCTCTGCAGACCCTGCGGGGACACACATCTAAGAGGCTCTGCGGGAAGAGATGGGGTCCTGGGTGGTCTTGGACAGTTTTCCCCGGAGGACAGAGTGAAAGAGCCAGGCCCCGGGGGGCTCTGATGAGGAAGCGGTCCCAGCGCCCTGGGAGCGGGAGGAAAGGGCCTGGCCAGGGTGGCCGGTGTCTGAGTCCACACCCCTGACCCCCCGGCTGAGCGGCTAGCCCAGGCCCAGCTCTTGGTCCATGGTGGGGCCGGGTCCCTCGAGCAGAGCGCTGAGTTGGTTTCTCCAAAAAGAAGTCCTGATGAACCAGTCAGTGGACGCTGAGGTTGTGATTTGTGGATGGGAGGTAGACCTGTTACTGTCCTTGAGGAGCTATTTATTTCTGTGTAGAAGAACTGGGGTACATGCCAGAGGTTGGGGGCTGAGAGGACCAGGACCCCAGAGACAGTGGGGAGCAGACGGGTGGACAGCCTGACCACACTGCTGAGGGGGCAGCAGGGAGACAGGCGGGGTCTGCTGCACTGTTGGGTCACTCCCTGGCGGGGAATTGAGCTCTGGCCGCAGCAGTGACAGCCTGAGACCCAACCCCTGGGCCACCAGGGGGGCCCCTCCTTGAACTTTTTAAGAAATAGCTTGAGTATATAGTTTCCGATCAAAAGTAATTTTATCTAAGCAAATAATTTGAATTGTAAAATCTGAAAACATGTTTCTCGTTGCAATTTTAACTAGAAAACTTGGCATCAGGCTAAGTAACCCTTCAGGGAATAGCTCTTAATGTAGCTTCTAGAACTTTCCAAGTAGCACTATCCATCTATAGTTGTTAAACTCAGTCTTTGCAGAAGACTGTTCTGCTTAATGACTTAGAAGGCTGCTCACGGCAGGGTAGCCTGGACTGAGGACACGGTAGAGGAGGCTGCAGTGATGATTTTTTTGAGGAAAATGATTTATTTATGTGTAGAAGAACTGGGGCGCACGGGTGGCGGGGTGCGGGACCGCTTCCCGACGGAGCCTTAACGCGAGGGCGGCCGCCGCTGCCGGGGCCGTTTTCTGTGTTTCCCCATCGGCGTGGCCAGCGCCACGTGCTTTGGCGTAAGAGCAGCTTCCGGAGGCCGCCGGTGCTCGCGGCGCCTCGGCGGCCCTTGCCCGGCTCACGTT
>NW_004567136.1:15427576-15449613 GCF_000260355.1 Condylura cristata | reverse complement strand
AGCCTGCCGGCCTGAGGCGCTGTCAGGTGAGGCGCGGCCGCGGTGGCGGTGCCGCGTGGTGTCCTGGCCCGCTTCTCTGCTGGCGCTCTCCTGGGGGCTGGCGTTTTCGGGCCCGTCGGCCCGTGCTAGGTGTGGGCCTTCCGCGCGACGTGAGCGGCTTGTGTCATAGCTGGACCTTCGTCTTTCTTAAGAAAATGTGTGTTTCTCTGATACACTTTCTTGGCTGATTTTTTTTAAGTGGGTTATTTAATCTACTTTTTTGCCATTACATAGAAAAGCTGAATTTTTTCAGTATTTCCTGGTTAGGCTGAATTTACTTAGAAACACTAATGTGCTTGTGGGTTATCGGGCATTTTCAGCGTACACAGTCGTGTGCCTATCAGCGCCGCGTTCTTTCCCATCTTTACACTTTCCCAGCGCCACTAACTGACTCCGGTGACCTAGAGTGTGGGTAGACGTGGTGTATCAGGCCCTCCTGGAGGCACAGTGGGGTTAGAGTTCAATCCCCACCCTGGAGGTGACCCCCAGGGTGCAGCAGACCCCTCCTGTCTCCCCACCCCTGCCCCCTCAGCAGTGTATTTAGTTGATCTGCCTGTTGTGCTCCCCACTGCTCTGGGGAGTCCTCTTGCCACCCCGCACCTCTGGCCCGTACCCCAGTTCTGTATACGGCCTCCATGGGTGTCACGCCTCCAGCTTTCCTGGCATTGGAAGCTGAATTCTCTGTTAGGTTTTCACAGCCTGCCTTTTCAACATCCTGGTGGCCCTTTTCGCCACAAGGGCCTGAAAAGGCAAAAGGCCTTAAGAGAGCTGCGGTCCTCCCCGCTAGGAGCCACGAGGGTCGGCTTTAGAAGTAAGTGTGTTGTCACGGGCCCTTTAACGACAGGGAGCAGCGGTCACTCTGGCTGGACACCTGTGCCGCGTCGGCCCTGTGTCGGCAGGCGTGAATCCAGGTGCAGAGGGCTGTGAGACAGCGTGAAGCCCCCCCCGCCCCGTGGGTTCAGGGAGGCACCAGGCTGGGCAGCGGGACTGCTGGCCTTGGGCAGATGGTGAATTGCTCTCGCCGGCAGCCTGGCCACCCTGAACTGAATGGGAGGCCAGTGACTGCTGGTCCTGACCAAACCTGGAAGAAGGAACGATCAGATTTGTTTAATGAGCCCTTTCTAAAAAAGTAACCTTTGAAACAGATCCTCCGCACGCAGGCAGTTTAAAGTGCTTTAGACCTTCCCAAGTCCCTGCCCTCCCTGGCGACCAGCAGGTTGGGACGCAGCGCAGCAGGCTGCCATAGCCACTTCAGCGCGAGTCCGATCCCTGGCCCGGAGGTGACCCCACGGCACGGCAGACCCTGCTGTCTCCCCGCTGCCCCAGCAGTGTGCTCCATCCATCCGCCTGTTCTGCTCCCCACCCTGTCCGGGGAGCCCTCTCCCCCATATGCACAAATGCAATCCTAAAAAAAAAAATCCACCCAAGTCCTTGGTAACCTGGAGTCCAGTTAGCTTAGTTTCCTTATTCTCAGAGGCAGCGCGTGCCGGCTTTGGGTGTACAGTGGCCGTGGGGCACGCACGACACAGGGAGCGGGCAGCTACCGCAAGGTGATGGCTACCCTGCTAGATTTTTAAAAATTGGGATACCCCGTTGTGAAATGCTAAGTCACGCCCATTGGGGTGGCCGTGAAGAACAGAGAAAGCAGTCAGCGCAGGCGAGCAGGGAGAGACAGCCGAGCCTTGGGCTCTCTGTAAGTGAGGTGGCCGCCGTGGCACTAAGGGAGCCCAGATGTGGGAGGGCCGCTGGCCACGTGCTCACAGGTGGACATCTCCACGCAGGGACGCGAAGATGTGTTTGCACAACCAGGCACTTAGCCTGGCTGTTACTGGTCGCCGAAGGTGGTGACGACCCCTTGCATGGGCAGAGAGTGGGAACGTGGGGTTCCCGGCGGCCGCTGGAGATGAGGCGGCCTGGCCACGCGGGGCTGTCCGGGGAGCCAGCTTCCTGCGCCTTCAGGTTCGTGGCCTGCTCACAGCGAGCGAGGCTGGGGGCAGCGGCGGAGCCCGTGGGGCTCAGTCCATTCGCCGAGACTTGACGCTCGTACTGGGTGCTCCCGCCTTGTGTGCGTAAGAAGGGTCAGGTGCTAAAAAACCCGTGGGTTTTTTCACTGTGGTAAATGTTAGAAAATACAACGTGCTCTCCACCATGTACATTTGCTAAAGTAAAGCTTAACCTGTGGAGGAGAAATAAGAGTAGACTCCTGTCAGGTTTTAAAATATGTAAGCCAGTTCTTCGGCAGGGGGAGGTTTTCATTTGCCCTTTCCTTGACTGACACGTCTAGCCTGCTGCTCCCACGGTTCATCCTGATGCGATACTTGGCCCTCGAGTCTGCTGATCGCGTGTTACCCTTCTGCAGAACTGGAATGTTGAATTACTTCCTGTGATGGGAAGATGGTAGGTCGGTGCTGGGGTTCTGTGACCATTAATTACTAGGACAATTGATGAAGACAACCGAAACGTGACGGATTGGGTAGTTTTCGTTACTTACTAACTTACTGGAAATGCGTCTTAACGAGATAAGGCGTTCAAGAGTGCTCATAATTTCCGGTGACTCGATTATTGCTGGGATGACTCAGGGTTTTCAACATCAGATAGATTGAGCTCTGCGTGTTTCGGGCCTGGGCTCCGAGCAGATGCGCGCACCGCATGAGGGGGTCAGGGAAGCGGCTGCCAGAGGCTGCCAGGTGCCGGGCGTCTCGGCGCCTCCCTCTCGCCCGTCAGTCCTGTGCTCGGGCACTCCTTCCCAAAAATGGAAGTTGAAAAGAGAGAACTGGAAGCCACTTAAGTTGTGAAAAGAGGCCTCCCTGGTGGCACCGGGGTTGAGTGCAGCGCCGTGAGGCTGTCGCAGACCCTGCAGCGTGAGTCCAGCCCCGGCCAGGGAGTGGCCACTGGGCGCAGCGGACCCCCCTTCTCCCCGCTGCCTCCTCAGCAGTGGGTTTCAGTCTGCCGGTTCTGTTCCCTGCTGTCTCTGGGGAGTTTTCTCACCCCACCCCTACCTCGGGCCTGCACCCCAGCTCTTGTGTGCATCAGTAAATAAGTCATTTAAAAAATAAATTGTGAACAGATTTGTCATCCAAGTCATTTGTGTTGAATTCCTCAGTTTTTCCGATGTGTGTCGGGGATGCTTCGCGATGATTTCAGGTGACTTCACTTAGCTGAGGCGTTATTTAACCTCATTTAGCTAAAGGACCGAGACAGTTTAAACACCGCCTGATAAAAGTATGCTTTTCCCAGTGTAGTACTTGAAATGCTTTGTATCTGGAAAATCCTGTGAAATGCTTTGTGTGGACAATCCTAATTTCCTGAAGTCGGATCTTACTGTCAAGCCCAGCTGTTGGGTCAGACTTGGTTGTGTCTGACAAAAATCTGAATTCACTCCCCCCCAGCGCTTTTTTATGACCATTTGCAAACATACAAAATGCTGAATGAATTATAAAGTGAAATTGTAATACCTGCAGCGGAGACGTCTCGCTCTAGCAAATGTCATGTTTGCTTTATCACACACCGTCTCTTCTGCTTGTCAACCCGTCTTGTTTTTTATGGCGCAGACAGGAGAGTAACTCATCCCTGAAACAGCCTGCGTAGCCTTAATTTTCAATATTTGTTTCCCACTTCTAAGCTAAATTTATACACAGTGACATCCTGAGGTGTGAAGCGCACCGCGTCCTGTGTGCAGTTCTGAGACGTGACATGCGGCGCCAGTCAGAATACAGGCTGTGCCAGCCCGGCCTCCCGCCTGATGCCCCTGTGCCGTCCTCACCACTGCCCCGGCGGGCAGCTGGAGTCTGGTTGCCATCAGCGTCAGCTTTGCCTCGTCCAGAAAGTCAAGCAAATGGGCCCGACATGAGAAACGTCGTGACGGAGGACGTCTTCCGTGGTGTCGCTGCTGCCAGCCCAGCTGCCTGTCGTGGCAGGAGCATGGCTGGTGCCAGGTCCTTGCCTGGGCCTAGCGCTGCCGTCCCCGGTGCCCTGACCCCGGGTTGAGGCCCTCACACTGGGGTAGGGGCAGACGCCTAGTTTGCGGTGATGGGCGTGTCCTTGGCCTGGGCAGGTGGCCATGGAGAAGCAGGAGGAGGGTCGCGTGGGCACCCGGGAGGGCAGTCCCGGCTCAGCCTGTGCGGGCAGCTCGCAGGGGCGGAGGCGACTGTGACGCAGCAGCCCCGAGGCCCTCCCGCATGCTGTGTCCTCTGGCTCAGCCTGAGGCCCCTGGCCACGGGCAGATGGGGTGCTTCAGGGCCGGCAGAGCTGTCCTCCCTGGCCTGGGCGCCCTGGGCGGGCCTGCTGCTGTCTAGTGACGTCCTGCAGCACCACATGCGGCCGTGGCTCCTGCGTCTTTGTGAGGGGGCAGCCAGTGCCGGGCACGCATTGGCAGAGGCTGGGGCAGGAGGGCACGGTGGAGGGACCCGGCAGGAGTCCTGGGTTCCGGCAAGCTGGCTTCCCTTGCTGGGCTGAGGACCCTGGCTGGCTGGTGCGCTGGTGTGGTGAGGTAGGGCGGAGACCCGAGCTCAGAAGGGCCGGCACGCCATTCTGCCGTGTGCCAGCTGGTTGCAGGCGGGTGCTCCCGAGGGAGGCCCGTGGTGAGACCAGGGGCCAGGGTTCCCCCGGGCGCTGTGGGTCTGCTCTGGTACCAGGCTATGCCAGTGTGGAGCAGCCGGGCGGCAGCAGCTCCTTTTCTCTGCCCCAAGTGGTTCCAGGGTTACTGGGCTGCTCCAGAGGGCCCAGTGTGCAGCGCTGCCGGAGCTGGCCTGTTTCTCGGGGACCGGCCGTGTCGGGGTGCCGTGCGGGGCCGCTTGCAGTGCATAATTCTGCTGATGAGAGCGCGCAGCTTTGCTTTGGGCTTGAGCAAGCAGCTGGAGAGAGTCCAGCACTAGAGTGTTTTGGGTTTGGGGGTGGAGAGCAGAGGGAGGAGGAGGGGCGGAGGCAGAGCCGGAGCAGGAGCAGGAACGCGCTCGCTCGGCGGAGGACTCCAGGGCCTGGGGCTGGCAGCCACGCATCCCGCTCGCGGACTGTTCCAAGCGGCAAGTCTCCTCCCCGCAGCCCTCTGCTCCTCCCCGCGCTGGGAGGGCGATGCCGCTCGCCCTGCTCGGCGGCGGCTGATGTCACTGGCAGCAGGAAGCAGCGGCAGCCTGGTCACATGCTGGCCCGTCTGTACTGCGGACGGGGCAGGGGTGGGGGCCGCATGGCAGCGCCTGCAGCGTCCAGACAGCTGGGTGTCCGCCCTGGAGCCGGGGACGCTGTTGTGGACTGTGTCTATTGTTGATGGTCCTGGGGAAAACTGCCCTTAACTCGGGGTCTCTGCTGTCCCCCAAGCAGACTTCCAGGACGCTGAAGAAACAGCTACAAGCAGGATGCTTTTCCCCACCTCTGCGCAAGACCCCTCCCACGGCCCCCCAGATGCAGACGGCTTGTGCCTGGGCCTGCACTCGCTCAGCCTCGCGGGCTGGGACCGACCCTGGAGCACCCAGGACAGCGACTCCCCAGCCCAGAGCAGCACACCCTCGGGTGAGTGCCGGACTGAGGCTGGGGTGGGGGCTTGGGCAGCGAAGCTATCCTAGCAACAGTTGTTCTTCCTTTGCACCCCCCCAACATGGAGCTGTTTTGCAAGAGATGGCAAGGCTGGCTGAGGGGCAGGGCAGATGGCTGCCCGGGGGCCGGGCCAGGCCCCCAGAGAGCCAGGCTGCACCTGGGCCCCTCAGCAGGTCCAGCTGACGGCCTGACGCACAGACTGGCCACCCCGGTGCCCAGGCCTGTCTGGGAGATGACCAAGCAAAACACTTTTAGGTGGGGGAGGGGACTTGAGGGGCTACCCACCTGCCGCCCGCGTCCCAGTGCCCAGTGGCCTTTAAACTAGCGAGCGCCCCGGGACGGGAGAGTGGTCCCGAATCCCACGAAGGGGCGACGTTAGTCTCCGGGGAGGCTGGGTGGCCCTGGGAGCCTGGGGCTGTGCTCGAGAGGTCGGAAGCACTCTGGGGCCGGGTGGGGTAGCTGTCAGCCGGGGCTCTTTGCTCTTTGTGTCAGGGTGACCAAGTGGATGAAGGAGATGCCACTGCCCCCCGCCCCCCTGGTCCCTTGTCATCTGGGAGGATCAGCCCGAGGGGCTTCCTGGCAGCCCTGATGTGCTGCTGCTGGGACTGTCCCCTGCCGCCTGTCCCCTGAGGGGCTGCCCGGCCGCGGTGGGCTTGATCAGGCGGTGGCTGAGTGAAGGCAGCAGGCGCGATCCTGAGGAAGAGGGATGTGGGTGGGGCGGCTGCTGGCGTGGGCCTGGCCGCTGAGCCCCAACCTGCCGTGGCAGGAAGGTGCCGTCCTGGTGGTTTCTACAGCCCCCACCCTGCCCGGTGGGTCTCCTCGCAGGGTGCGGAGCCCGGGGCTGGGGGCTGCTGGCCATCGGAGGCCAGTCGTTTCAGGGCACTCTCGCCTGACAGGGGAGGGGCGGTTTATTGGGCTCCAGAGGCAAAGCGAAGGCCTCAGCCTCTCAGGCTCCGTGACTTCAGCCTTCACTGGGCTCCGGGGTTTCCCAAGAGGCTGGTAGCGGCTGCCGGGCAGGGGGCTGGTGCTGTCCCGCGGTGCTGCTGGCAGGTCTGGGCCTCGGGACCAGGTGGTTTGTGGGGGGTGGGGGGAGCTTTGAGCTTCCCTTGTCCTCATGCCCACGGTCCTGGCACAGCACGGGCGGGCGCACGCAGGAGAGGGCACCGTGTTGCCCAGCGTCTGCTCCAGGCTCTTGCTTTCACTGGGGTTGGGCTGGGCGGGGCCCTTCTCTCCTCCTCTGGGCCTGGCTCCTTCCAGCTCCAGGGTCCTCGGAGACCTGCAGCTGGGGTCTTCGCAGGCCTGTGGAGCCTCTTGGGGCCGGGGGTGCCTGGCTGGGCGTCTCTGTGTGACGTGGGGCCGCAGACAGCCAGAGCAGCCACGCTGCGTGCGCCCGCCCTGTGCTGGTGCTGCTTGTCCTGAAGGGGTGGCTTTACGGCCCACCCGCCGCCCGGGCCCTCCGCCACGCGCGCTGCGTGCTTGTGTGCGTGGGGGGCTGCGGCGTGGGGCCCTCGTGTGCCGGGTCGGGAGCCGCCCCGAGGTGAGCCCGGCGCAGTGCCTCCCTCACCGTGCTGCCGTGGGTTTCAGAGCTCTGGGCCTCCTTGCAAAGTTGGGGGGGGTTGCCCCAGTGTGGGAGGCAGCCCTCCCACCAGCCAGCTGCAGTGCCAGATCGGGCACCCTCGCCAGCACTGCGGGAACATGCAGCCCCCGTCCAGCGCCTACACGGCTCCCGTCTGAGGGCTGCTCGCGCCACTCGGGGAGGAGCCGCCCGCCCGCCCGCCCGCCGGGGCTTGTCTGCAGGCGTCGCGGCAGAGCTCAGGGTGTGCCCTTGGGGCGCTCCTCGCCCCCCTCGCCCCAGGCCCTCCTGGCTTGGAGTCGAGGCACTGCCTCCTTAAAGCGTCCAACAGCGGGGGCAGCGGTGGAGGTGACGCAGGCGCTGCCAGCTTCACGCCGGGGCTGCGTGCCGGCACTGGCAGCCCCGAGGTGGCTGGCAGAGGGCTCTGGCATCGCCCGAGAGTCATGGGGATCCGGCGAGAAGGGGCCCCGGGAGCTGCCCTGCGGCAGTGCCCACGTGACTGGCGCAGGGTCTTCAGCAGAACCCTTCCCTTCGGTGTGAGCCTGGACCGGGCCCTGCTGCCCACCATTGGCGGGAGGACCCTGGGGGTCCGGTCGGGGGTTCTGCCTGCAAGGCCGGTGTTGCTTCGGCCCTTTGCGGGCCTTCCGGACTCCGCCCTGCCAAGCCTTGGCGCTCCCTGGGGTCAGCCTTTCAGGGAGCCTGAGCAGAGCCCCGGGGACACCTTGGTCCTGCTGCTGGTGTCCTCAGCCCTCAAGTGGGGAGCAGAGCTGTGGCTGCTGCCCTCGGTAACTCCAGCTGGGCCAGGGTCACCGATGCGTGTGCTGTGCCCACGGTGACCGCTGGAAGCATCCAGGTCCTCGGGGCCGTGCGTTCCCTGGCGTGGTCTTTTGTGCTCCCGTGGTGGGGCGGTGGCACCCGGGCCTCGCAGGTTCCCAGGCTCTCTGGCTGTCACCACCCTGTGTTCCTGTGAGCAGCGTCCTGTGAGCAGCGTCCGGCGTGCCGAGCGAGCCGTCCCGAGTCAAGGGTCACTGCAGACCTTGTGGGCTGCCCGTGCTGGTGGGTTCGCCCCCCACCCTGCGCGCAGCTCGGCAGCCGTGCCCCTCGGGCCTGTCCTCCCTCCCCCATTCCACGCAGCGTTACTCAGCAGGAAGCTGGGGACAGGCGTCTCCCCTGCACTGCCTGAGCAGGACCTGTCGACGCTGGCACAGCAGGGTGCCCCTTGCCCTTAGAGGCCTTTGTCGTGTCCCTGGGGTCTCCCCCTGCTAGCCAGCAAGTGTGGTTCCCCGTGCTTGAGCACAGGCTTCCCTGGGCTTCGTCACTGCTGGGAGGCAGCACTTCCAGCAGGGCTGGGCTCCTGCGGCCGGGGCACCCCTGTGCGGCGCTCAGCAGCCAGCTCGGCAGCGCCACAAGCCTGCGGGCTGCAGGGCCCAGGCCTCCTTGTGCACCTGGGCTCTGCCCTGTGGGGCGCAGGCGAGGGCTGTGCTGCCTCCGCCTCCTGCTGGTGTTCATCAGCAGGGTGGACGGGCCTTCTCCGGGGCCCAGGAGAACCTGGCCAGTGGCTCTCCGGTATCCTGTCCTGGGGAGCAGTTTTCCTGCTGAGGGGAGGGGCTCCTGAGACATGGGCCCCTTTCAGGTGTGGCAGACACGCAGGGGGCCCTCTGTAGTGGCGAGGGGGAGGGAAAGGCTGTGGCGGCGGAGAGCCCAGGCTCCCAGTCGCCCACCGCCTGTGGGCAGGCTCAGGGCTGCGCGTCGGGGTTCACGCCTGGCCGCGCCCCACCCCTTCCATGCCTCTTGAGGGCTTTGGAGCTGCCCGGGTTTGGGGCAGGGGCAAGAGGCCCGTCTGCGCCGCTCCGGCCGGTGGCCCTGCCCACGCCTGCTGGGCTCGGGCTCTGCCCGCGCCTGGCCGTGAAGTGCCAGGCCCGGCTGCCAGCAGCTCTGGGTGCCTTTGCGCGCGAGGGAGGCTTCAGAGAACTCCGCAGTGACTCAGCTATAAAGCCCACAGGAGCTGGCACAGAGGGTGAAAGTGGAGAAAGTTAACAATCATCTAAAAATATTCCTGCTGGTTTGGCCTCTGGTACTCTCCGAGGCAGCCGTCGTGAGCTGGAGGCCAGGCCAGGCCTCGCAGTGGCCACAGCTGGAGGCCCTCGGCCAGCCTCAGGCTTTCAGGGGCCGGGCCTGGGCCTCGCCCACCGGCGGGCCAGCACTTGGCCTCACGCTGAGCTCGACGGCCGCCTCAACGCACCGGGTCCTTGGTGGCCCTGGGCTGGGAGTCGGGCGCCCGCCTGCCGCTCAGGCTCTGTGACAGCAGGGAGCCTCGCGGGGCGCAGGAGGGTCCCTCTGCTCGGCCCCTCCCCTCCTGGCGTGCCGGTGGGGACCTGGCCGCCCCTCAGTGCCACACGCAGGAGAGGTGGAGCCATGGCCGCCCGACCCAGTGGCTGGCTGCATGTGGGGCAGCTTCCAGAAACACGCTCCTGCTGGGGTGAGGCAGAGTCCTGGCTCGACACCAGCTGTCTGGCTGTCCCCACATCCCGCTTCTGGTCGGGCTCCGCCTGGGCCCGGCCTCTTGTGATGCCACGTGAGGAAACTGAGGCGCCTGTTGGCAGGGCAGGGCTGTCAGTCCGGGCCCTCCGCTCGGCAGCCCTGAGCCCAGGTCTCCAGTGCACCCTCAGCACCTGTGACTGGGTCATCCCATCCCCACCGATCAGCCTGCAGAGGGCGAGTGGGCACCTACAGCCTGCACCTCTCTGGTCCAGGAAGCCGGTGCAGGTGTACTGCCAGGCCGCCGTGTTCTCTCAGCCCGTCCTGCGGGTGGCTGAGGGGGGCGCTTGACGGGACCTGGTCCAGACTGTGGGAGATGTGACTGGCCGGCAGCTGCCCGTGAGCATGGGCAGAGCATGGTTCCTTCATGGGCAGTGTGGGCCAGTCCTGCCAGAGTCCTGGCCAGACGGGCCTGTCGGACTCGAGAGCCGCGGGCTGGAGCTGGCTGGGGCGATCTCGGGAGTCCCCTGGACCCGGCAGGAAGGTGGCTGTTGACTGAACCAGGGTGGGGCGGGCACACCAGCCGTGCCACCTGGCATCTGACAGACTGGCACAGACGAGCCAGGTGGTCTACACGGCACCCAGACGCACCGTGCGTCTCTGACCATGGTGGAGCCCGAGGCTCTCGCAGCTGGGGTCACCCGCGGGAGCATTTCTGTACCCTGCTGTGCCCTGGGCCGCTTCTCGGGACCTGCGGCTGCCCTTCCGGCTGGGTGGCTAGTGACGTGTCCTCGGCGTCCGCCTCCACCACGGGCCTCTGCCCGCTCTGCCGTGCACCTCAAAGCCGTTCTGTCTTCTGGGTTTCCTGCACTGCCCAGCCTCCCCATCAAGTACCTCAGCGTCTGCTTCGAGTAGGTTGTGTGGTCGGTCAGGTGTCACCGGGTGGTGGTGCATGGGCTCTGTGCAGGGGGTGTGGTGTCTGGTCCCTCACACTCGTGCTGGAGGGTGGGCGCTGCCTCCAGCCCACTGCACCTGCTGGCCACAGGTGGACATGATGGTGCCTGAGAGGAAGTGGCTCTGGTGAGTGTCCACGGGCTCGCGCACCGCTCTCCGGGCCGTCGAGGACTCGGGCGCGCTCGCTTTCTCCTGCAGCCCCTTCTTCGGCCATCAGTGGAGCGGCCACCCCCAGAGCCTCGTACTCCTCGTGAATTCGGTTCCCTCACCCCAGGGTACCCTTCTGCTGCCTCTCTTGGCTGCTTTCCTGCCTCGGCTCCCCTCTGCCAAGGCGCGGCGCAGGGTGGGAGCCCCTGGCTCGCCGTCAGGTGTTCTCCATCCACGAGGGCGGGCCTGGGCCCCCAGAGCACTTGGCATGGAGGGGGGTGGGCTTAGGGCGCTGCCTGGCATCTTCTGCCTCCTCCGCAGCACCTGTAGTTCAGGGTGCGCGTGCCGGGGCTCCGGGGGCACTGCTCGCGTGAGCTGGCGTGCGGGTGCACCTGGCCGGGCTGGCGTGCTCAGGCCGCATGGTGGCTAGGTAGGGTTAGGGGACACGTGGGCACGGGCTAGGCTTTGTGGATGCTCAGGCCGGTGTGTCACATGCTGTGGCAGCCATAGCAGCAGGGTCCAGGTGGCAGGTCCTTCTAGGGGCTGGCACTGACTGACAAGCCTGGGTGGCAGAAGCAGCAGGGATCCCGGTCTGCAGAACGCCACCCTGAGGTGCCTGGGGGGCCGCGCCCACTGCCCCCTGCACTGTGGGCCTTGCGTGCTGTCGGCAGTTGCACCAGGTGTGTCTGCTGGCGTGGCTGCGTGAGGAGTGGGAAGCAGGCAGTGGCCACACGCGCCCCTTTTCTCTTCCAGTACTGAGCATGCTCCACACCCCTCTGGGCAGCGTCCTGGGGAAGCCCCCCTTGAGCTTCCTGCCCCTGGACCCCCTGGGATCAGACCTGGACAAGTTCCCAGTGCCGTCAGCTCGAGGGGCCCGCCTGGACACCCGGCCCATCCTGGACTCGCGCTCCAGCAGCCCCTCCGACTCCGACACCAGTGGCTTCAGCTCCGGATCAGACCACCTCTCGGATTTGATCGTAGGTCCCTTCTGGGGGCAGGGAGGGCTGTGCGGGTAAGCAGGCTGGGCAAGGAGGGTGCCGGCGGGAGCTGCCCATCCTCAGCAGCCTGCAGACGCTCCCCTGGCTGTGCCCTCGCCGTGCAGAAACTGTGCACCGGAGAGGCGGGTGCCCCGGCAGACCTTGACCCTTCAAGGGCACCATGCCGCCTCGTTCTCAGCGCCATAGCGCAGACTGGAGTGGAGGTTGAGAGCCCCGTCCCTAGCCGGCTGGGCCGTGGCCGCCCTCCGGCCCGTCTGAAGCCAGGTCGAGTTGGGGAAACCTCGTCTCCAGTCCACGTCTGCACCCCACGTCCGTGCAGGCAGAGTGGCGGGGACCGCAGCGGGGCCTGGGCCGGGGGGAGCGGGAGTCGCCCTAGCGCTGGGAGTCGGGCGACGCCTGCGCCTGGCTGCACACCCAGCCGCGGGCCGCTTCCCATTCTCGTGGGGCCTCGTGGGCATCAGCGCTGACGTCGTGTTCCCTGGTCGCTGGCTGTAGGTGCGGGCTGTTCCTAGAAGTGGCCCTGGGAAGCCCTCTGACCCGTGGACTGTGGGTCCTCCCGCCAGACCAGTGTCCGTGAGCTGCTCGCAGTTCCGTTCGCCACTTTAGAGGGCACTTGGCCTTGGAAAGTTGTAACCACTTTAATTGGAATTTTTTTAAGAAACAGATTGTCTTTACTTTTGCATAGAAGGTTTGGGGTGCGGGCCAGAGGGGCATTGGTGAGAGGACTCCCCAGAGACCGAGTGGGGAACAGAACAGGCAGGTCCACTGAACCCCACGGCTGAGGCGGCAGCGGGGAGACAGGAGGGGTCTGCTGCACCCTGGGGCGCCTCCCTGGCTGGGGTGCCCTCAGGCTGTCGTGGTGGTGCTGGGACTGACCCCAGGCCACCAGGCTGGTGCTGGTTGCTTGGCATTTTGTTGAAGAACTTCCTCAGACACCCACCTCAGGGCTGGTTGGTGAAGAAACAGGAACAGGTAACTCAGGGGAGGCCGTAAAGGCAGAGTCCCAGCTTATGGGATGGGCGGTGGGCTCGTCACTGCAGTCCTCCCCTGCCTGGCTCTGTGCCGCACTGTGCCTAGAGCAGCTGAATTTAAAGCCTCAGCGTCGGGTGTGAACCGGCGCTCGCACCCTTTCTGGTCGAGCACGGGGTCTCCCCAGGCCCGGGCACCCTGCTCCAGGGTTCTGACCGGAGGAGTTACAAGCGCGAAGCAGCTGTGCTGTGACGCTCTGGTCTGTAACGCGGACGCTGTGGCAAGTGCCTGGAGTCTGACACGGGCGGGAGAGCTAGCTTGTGCCCTCAGAGCTTCGTGAACAGCACGGCTCGGAGCGGAAACGGCCCTGAAACCGATGTGCAGAGGTTGAGTTGGGGAGAAAACTTGCTGAAGTCAGAGACAGCTAATCCTGAAACGTACAGGAAGCGAAACGTTTATCCAGTGTAAATGGTATTTTCCTAGTTTCTACAGTGCGATTGTTACTTCTGGAACTAAACTGCTGTTCAAAACCTCTATCTTCATTTTCCCCCCAGTCAAGCCTCCGAATTTCCCCTCCTCTGCCTTTCCTATCTCTGGCCGGGGGTGGTCCCAGAGACCCCTTAAAGATGGGGGTTGGGTCTCGGATGGACCAAGAGCAAGCTGCTCTCGCTGCGGTCACCCCCCCCCCACCCAGTGCATCAAAGAGCTGGCCGGGAGCACCCGTGTGGCCGTCCTGGGACCCCCTGGAAGCTCCCAAGGACCCCTTCAGCATAGAGAGAGAGGCGCGGCTGCACCGGCAGGCTGCGGGTGAGTGGTGTGGGCGGGAGGCGGGAGGCCAGCGGCCGGGGCGCGCTACCCATGGTGCGCTGCCCCGCACGCTGTTCTCGGAAAGCCGCTGCCCGCGGGGCAGCCTGGAAGCAAGACCAGGTCCTGTTCTTGCTCCAAGGCGCGTGGGCCCGTGGGCCTCCTGCCCTTTGTCCCCAAGACGTCAGCTGGCACGTGGGGCCCAGCGGGAAGAGAACGTTGGCCTCTCCTCTGGGCTGTCCCCAGTGTCCTGTCTTGCGGGCGCCCTATGGTTCTGTCGTTGAAGTAGCCTGAAGCCCATACAAACCTTTGTGGGCTGGGGTGCAGATGCCCGAGACTGGCGAGAGGTGCTGGCCGCCGTCGTCCAGCGGCCTGGCGTGGGGCCTGAGCTGTGGCCAGTGTGTGTCTGTCGGCCCGCCCGCTGGCGCGTAGACCCTGATGCGCCCTCTGCCCCCGAAGCGGCCCCCCCGCCGGGCCCCTCGGTCACAGCAGCCCGCTCTGGACTTCCCCACAGAGGGGGACCCGGCTTTGAGCGAGGCCATTGCGCTGGCTGGCTTTTGCTGACAGAACGTTGCCGCTGACGTCCCAGCAGGGCCTCGCCTCTCGGGGAAGGCCTCTGGCCTGCACCCGTATGAAGGGAAGGGTCGGCTCTTCAGCCGTGGCACTGAAGGAGGGAGGACCGTGGCAGGGCCCTGCCTGTCCTCACGAGGTCCGGCTCTGGCGAGGTCGCAGGGTGGGACCACAGTCACGGGAGGGCTGAGCTGGTGTCGGGCACAGATAGGCCAAGCGGAAGGCGGTGTCCACTCTCCGGACAGAAGGGTGCCCCGACACGGAGCTCAAGCCCGTCAGGGAGGCCTCCCGTGGCTTGGGGGACTGTGCCTGCACATCATCGCCCCGGGGCAGCTTGTCTGGGGCGTGGCTCCCGCAAGGGCCGCTGCGGGCTGTCAGCAGCGTCTGAGGGGCCTGCTCACGGGGCCGCAGGCGCACGTTCCTCCCTTGAGCGTTTGGGGGAAGCTCACCTTGGCCAAGACGCTCACAGCGTGACGTGTGCGAGTCTGCTGCTTACTTTCAGGGGACTGCAAACGCAGTCGGTGTTTACACAGCCGCTGGGAAAACCGCGGTGGGGTAGCGTGTCCGTTGCGGGCTCGTGAGCAGCCTGGGGCGGGTAACGTTGCTCTTCTTGGCTATGGGCGAGGCAGAGGGCGTTGGGTGCACGCGCTGTCAGGGTGGGGGCTGCAGCTTGTCTGTGCGGCTAGTCCTGGGGGTGCCCTCTGCGGACAGTGCGCCCAGGCCTCCCCGAGGACTCCGGCCGTGCTGGTCCCGAACCCCTCGTCTTCCCCCAAAGCTGTGAACGAGGCCACCTGCACCTGGAGCGGCCAACTTCCTCCCCGGAGCTACAAGAGCCCCGTCTACTCCTGCAAGGTGTTCCTGGGCGGCGTGCCCTGGGACATCACAGAAGGTGAGCGCCTCGCGGGGAGGGGCGGACTGCGCTTCCTGGCGCCCTTGCTGTCCACGGGGCGCTGCCCAGAGCCCCAGTCCGTGTCGCCCGCCAGACGGGGGAGGAAGCGTGAGCCTCTGTTTCTGCCCCCCCTTTGGTCTCTGCAGCTGGCCTGGTTAACACCTTCCGTGTTTTTGGCTCTTTGAGTGTGGAGTGGCCTGGTAAGGATGGCAAGCACCCCCGGTGCCCTCCCAAAGGTAATGTGCCTAAAGGTAATGACGACGTGGTAGGAGCTTTTTTTTCCCCTGGTATGTGGTGGCACTGAGGGCTGCATGCCGGTCACCTGCCCGGGCACCCTGGGCACAGCGCCTTCCACCAGCACTGTCCGGCCCAGCACGCTCTCCTCTGGCCTTCCCTTCCTCTGCGCAGACTCACTGCAGCTGGAGAGGCCTCGGACCCCTCCCGAACCCCCCCCCCGCCCCTCCTCCGAGCCCGCGCCCCTGTCCTCCGGAACGAGGGCTCTGAGAAGCTTCCTCTGCCTGCCTCCTGGCCGGTCGCGTTGCTGCCTGGCCTGGTTTTGAGGTCCCTTTGGAGCAGGCAGGCAGGAGGACCAGCCTCTGATCCCTCGCTGCTCTGAAGCGAGGTCCCTGCCCTGCAGCGAGGAGCAGCTGCTGTTTTCACCTGCCCCATCTTCTCAGACGTGTTGCGAGGACCTGCCCCGCGGCCTAAATGGGGCTTGAGGGCAGCAGCTCCGTGCCCACGCTGGCCACCGCCTGCCACCGGGGCCCCCGGGCTCCTCTACGGCCCGAGTGTGCTGTGCGGCTGAGACGGGCTCCTCCGCCCGCCCGCCAGCCCTGTCCTGGGGCGGGGAGACGCCCCGCGTGGGGCCTGGCCGGCGGGGCAGCGCGCGCTTCCTGCTCACGAGGCTGCCTCTCCCCCGGGAGCCCCGTGCTGGCTGCGCGGGCCGAGGGGTCTGGGCACCGACGGGCCGCTCTCCCGGGACAGGCTACGTGTACCTGGTCTTCGAGCTCGAGAAGTCCGTGCGGGCCCTGCTGGAGGCGTGCTCCCGCGACCCGCTGAGCCCCGGCGGCCTGAGCGAGCACTACTTCAAGATGTCCAGCCGCAGGATGCGCTGCAAGGAGGTGCGCGCGGGGCCTTCTGGGTGGGCAGTGCGGAGCCAGCCGGGGGCGGCTGCTGCGGCCTGCCTCACCGCAGGGACAGCGAGCGCCTCTCGGCTCCGGTGGGAAGAAGGCCTCGGCGTAGGGCGCAGGCACGCGGGCCGTGGGGGGCTCGCCTGCGGCCCCCCCTCCGTCCCGAGCCCCTGGTCTTAGGGAATTGGGGGCAGCAGCTCCCTGCTTGCACCCCCGTCCAGCGGGCACCCCGAAGGCCCTGCCCCGTGCAGGCTGTACTCCGTCCCCCGGTTACTTTCCCAGCCCCGGCCTGAGTGTCCTCGGCAGAGCGGGCCTTGGCAGCCTCACCCCAGGCACCGGGCTCCGCCTCAGGGCTCAGCGGTCAGTCTGGGCGGCCCGTGGCCGCCCCCGCCGCCGAGTCCTGTGTGCGGCCGGCCCTGGTTTCCCAAGCCGCCTGGCGCTCCGCGGCGGCGTGGCGCTTTAAGCCTGCTTCCAGAGATGGCCTTTTTGACATTGGACTAGATTTTTAATGTTTTTCAGACTTCAGTTCCTCCTCTATAAAAGGAAACTGAAACACTTATTTCAGGAAAAGAGGAGAGTTTGCAGGTTATGGGGGCGGGGGGCAGGCGTGTGGCATGGAGGGGCCGGCAGCAGGGCCGTGCCCCAGATCTGCGTCCTGCTGCTGGCGTCAGAGCCCAGGTGGGTCGGCGCCCGGCGGGGGCCCAGGCGTGAGCCGTGGCCCTGCGGGGTGGTGGTGTGGGGTGTCGGCTCACGCGAGAGGTGCACCTTCGTGGAGGTTCCCTTTTGACGGGGGGTGTCTGAGTAGCCCCTGTGCCAGCTGGCCCTCCATCTCCTGCTGCCCCTGTATCGGTTCTCACTGGCCCAGAAGAGGGCGATGCGTGTCCTGCAGAGACCGCTGGCCCCCCGCGCGCTCTGCCGAGGGGCAGGGCTGGAGCAGTGCCGCCCCCGTGCCCCGTACTGAGACAGGGACTCCCCCACGCCTGTGCGACTGCTCCCCTGTCCCCGCCTCACCTCCAGAATGGCCTGCGAGTGCCCGTGGTGTGGCTGTGCCCTGACACCGCCTCTCTGCTCCCCACGGAGCCCACCATCAGTGGGGTGTGCCTCAGGGGTCTCCTCCATGCCTGGCCAGGGTGGTGGCGGGGGCAAGGGGCAGAGCCTTCCGCCACCCCCTGGCTTCTCCAGGGCTGCTGCGGCCTCGAGCCTTGTTGCCCGGCAGCCGCCCGTGGCGAGGAGCCTCCCTGGCCCGCCCTGTTGTGGGCCCGGCACCGCCAGCCTTCGCGCTGGTTTCGGGGACTGCTAGCGCGTCACCCCACCTACCCCCACGGCGCACCAGTTGCTTTGTGGGCGTAGAAGCAGGTCTGCAGCTGGTCGGGCTCACGCACCCTCGGGTGGTTTTCAGGTGCAAGTGATCCCCTGGGTCTTGGCTGACAGCAACTTTGTCCGAAGCCCATCTCAGAGGCTGGACCCCAGCAGGACGGTGTTTGTGGGTGCGCTGCACGGGATGCTCAACGCCGAGGCCCTGGCGGCCATCCTGAACGACCTCTTCGGGGGCGTGGTGTACGCCGGCATCGATACAGATAAGCACAAGTACCCCATCGGTGAGTGTGCGCTCGGCGTGGGCCGGGAGGGGAGACCAGCTCGCCCGCTTCTCCCGGGAGCCCTCGGCCCATCTCCTGGCACCGCGCCAAGGGGCGGCGGGTCCCGGGCGACAGGAACACCGCGGGCTTGGCCGGCCTGGCCGCCTTTCCTACAGCCCGGTTCACGTTCACGGCTCTGCTCGCGCCTGAAGGACGCCTGCTCCTCGCCGGTGTCGCCCCGCGGCGTCCGACCCCGAGTCCCCGTGCGCCGCCCTCCTGGCCTCTCCTCTCCGTCGCCTGCTGGTCTTGCCGTGTTTGTTTTCCCTGATTCCTTGTTTGACTCCCGTGTTCCCCGTCAGCCCATTGACCCCCCTTCTTTCCGGCTCACTTCGCTGAGCAGGATTCCGCCGCTGCACCCTTGCTGCTGCGCGTGGCGTGAGCGCGTCTCCCTGACGGCCGAGGAGGGCACGGGGACTGCCCTCCTGACCTGTCGCTGTTCGGGCATTTGGGCTGTTTCCTTCGCTTCCCGACTGCGCCAGCACTGCAGCAGCCAGGCGCGGGCGTTCGTTTGGGTGAACGTCTGTCCAGGGGTGTCCCGGGGTGGGCTTGCCGGGTCGCAGGGCGGCCCCAGGCTTGCTGGCTCGAGGGCCCTCCGCCGAGCGCTCCCCGGCGGCGTGGGCGGCCTCGTCTTTGCCCGCAGCCCCTCAGCGGCGGCGCGCTGTTAGTCTGTCCCCGCTGGCGAGAGGCGGCGCCTGCTGCAGCTCTGGCGTGCGTGTGCCTCATGGGGAGGGGTTGGGCCGTGTTCCGTGGGCCTGCTGGCCGCTTGCGTTTCCCCTTTGGAGAAGTGTCTTTGGCGCCCTTCTGCTGGCTGGGTCTCTTTCTGAAGGCCTCTGGTCAGAGACCGGGCCCGACTGCGGGACGACTGCCGGAAGTGGCCTCTGCCAGGGGAGTGGGCCTGACGTGGGTCGGCCAGTCCCCCTCCCAGGAAGGAGGGCTGTTGGTTGCCAGTCGTGCCGAATCACCTCAGCGGTGGGTCAGAAGGATCAGCCCGAGTGCTGTGATTGTGGCCCCCTGTCGCCTGCCACCTGCAGGCGGGGGGTGCGTGTGCTCGCGGGACCAGGCTCTGCCAGCTGCCGCTGGAGGCTGGGCTGCCTCTGACGGGGCCTGTAGCTCAGTGTGCTCCCAGTGCTTTTCACCTAAGCGGTGCCTCTGCCGCCGGGGGGCCTCTCCCTGCCTCACGTCCTGGTGGGCGTCCCGTCTGGCCAGGCCCACGCCGTGCACGGGTCGAGTCCATCCTGCCGCGCCTTGCTGCCGTACAGCGTGTGGGAGCCACCACACGGCACAGCAGTTTGTTGTCCGGCGCTGGTCTAGAAGCTGCGCGACGGGTGCCTCTTCCGAGCTCGACGAGAGGGTAAGCGTGGGCCTGTCTTCCTAGGCTCTGGCCGCGTGACCTTCAATAACCAGCGTAGTTACTTGAAAGCCGTCAGCGCGGCCTTTGTGGAGATCAAAACCACCAAGTTCACCAAGAAGGTGAGTGGCCGGTCTGGGTCTGGGCTCCCCGGAGGTCGGGGTGGGGCCATGGGCCTGGCGGGGTGGGGGTGGCCTCTGCCCGCCTCCCCTCCGGCTTGGGCTGGGTTGGCGAGCTGGAGACAGGCCGTGTCGCAGCCGGCCCTGCCTGGGTCTTCGTGGCTCCCTCCCGTGGGCCCCAGCGACACGCCCTGGGTGGAAGAGGCCTCACCCACCCCGGCCTGCCCCTGCAGGTCCAGATCGACCCCTACCTGGAGGACTCCCTGTGTCATATCTGCAGCTCTCAGCCTGGCCCTTTCTTCTGTCGCGATCAGGTGAGTCCCCCTGGAGCGCACCACGGCCCTGCTGGGTCTGACATAGGGTATTCTCGGGGCCTTGTGGCTGTGTGCGGGGCTGGGGGCAGCAGTCCTGGCTGTGGAGCCGCCGGGGTGTGCGCTCCGCTGGGGGAAAGCCCTGGGGAGCTCTCGGCCTTCACCCCGGGGGCGGTAGGGACCGAGGCTGGCGGCAGCCTGGCGTGTGGGGGAGGCTGCACCTAGAGACGGTGCTGTTGTCTAACCCCAAGGCCTCTGGGTGCCCCTTCTTTGTCTCTGGTTAGGATCCGAGTTGTCAGGAACAGGCCACTCGCAGTTCCGGGCGGGGGGCGGCTGGGGGGCGCGAGTGGGGTCTGCACCGCGGGCAGGAGCCCGCCCTGGGTGGGCAAGTGGGGGCGTCCCTAGAGCCTGGTGTCTCCGCTGGTCAGGCCTTGGGGGCGAGCGGCCCAGGACCACTCGCAGGGGCCCGGAGCTCCGCTCCCTCGGCGCTGACCCTTTCTCCCGCTCGCCCCGCCCCCCGCCCCAGGTGTGCTTCAAGTACTTCTGCCGGAGCTGCTGGCACTGGCGGCACAGCGTGGAGGGTCTGCGCCACCACAGCCCCCTGATGCGGAACCAGAAGAGCCGAGACTCCAGCTAGAGGGCGGCCGCCCCGCCCCGCCCCGCCCCGCGCAGGACGCCCAGGCTGGCCGGTGGGGCGCAGGCCGGCCCGGGCCAGCAGGGGGCCGCGCCGTGACATTTGCACCCGCTGACCTGTCTTTCTTTCTGCACTGATTAACGCACAATGAGTTTTGTCGGGTTTTGTTGTCGGGGTGAGCGGGGCGCGGACCCCCGCTCGCCTCCAAGCGACTCTGTAGTACTCCCAGATTTTAGTTCCTCATTTTGCCGATGAAAAGCAAAAAAGAACTACGTGTCCGGAAGTGCCGACCGCACGCCTGCCCAGCCCGTCAGCGCTTCCCCGTCCCTCCCGCACCGCTGCGGCGCCGCGCAGGCCGCAGCCCGGCCGGGCCGTACAGTGCCTTCCTGGCTGGCCGCCGGGCGGCACGCGCCGGGCGCTCAGCTGGTGTTTTTACTGCGGACAGCACGGAGCCTCTGCTCTCATTTAGACCAAATCACATTTCATATTTTACGCTCGAGGGTTTTTACCGGTTCCTTTTTACACTCCTTACGACAGTTTTTAAGTAGTTTGGAACAGATTTTTTTTCTTTCCTGGCAGCTTTTAACATTATAGCAACTTTGTGTCTGGGGCTGCTGGTCACTGTTTCACAGTTGCAAATGGGGCGTTTGCAACCAAGGAAATAAAATTTTTTTTGGATTTGAAACTGGCCCCCGGGGTGTGCGCAGCTGCTGTACATAGTTTTAAATGGTTTACTGCACCTTCGTCAGGGGCGCTGACGGGGGGCTGCTGGGCGTTTTCCCCGGTCACGGGGCTCTGGCTTTCTGGCGGAGCTAAAGGGCTGCTTTCCGGCGGGGCAGGGGCGTGGGCGCCGCCACGCCGGCCGGCGCTGCGATGCTACTGGAATCTGAAAACTTGACTTTTCCTTTCTTTTTCTTTTTTAAAAAAACAATCGACTCGCCCTCCTTGGGAAGCTGTGTGCCAAAGAACCAGCGTCATGCCCCCGCTGAGCTGACCTTGCGTCTCGCATTCCCCAGCTACTCGTGGGTCTCGTGAAGCGTGTGAAGTCTCTACCTCACTGTAGTGCAGCAGGCGCCACGGCGCGGCGCGGCCGTGTAGTTTTCTTGGCACATAATAAACACGTTGCAGCAGAGCTCTGTCTGTGTCTGAGTGGGGCGCTGGGGGGGCAGCGCCGTCTCCTGGACGCCCTGGGGGCGCGGGGGGCCCTCGGGGCCGCCGCTGGCAGGCGAGAGGACTGGGCTGGGGGGGTGAGCAGCCTTCGGGCCGGCTGGGGGGGTGAGCAGCCTTCGGGCCGTCTTTCCGGGGGCTCCTCACAGCTGGGGCCGAGCTTGGGGGGCCCACGGGGTCTCCCCCAGCTGGGGCCGAGCTTCCTGTTGCAGCTTGTCAACCCTTAGGCTGCAAGAGCTGTTCCGCAGGCCCTGGAAACCTGCTTCCGGAGACCCCCGAACCCTCAGGGTGCAAGACCTGGGGGGGCTGGCTCGTCCGAACCCCGCCTCCCCGCCAAGCCCTCCCAATCTCCATTTGGCCCTTGCGGGTGGGATGAAGCCAGTCAGCTCGGGGGAGGCCGGCCCCCTTTGGTCTCCTGTCCCCGGGGACGCCCCTCTCGGGGCTGCTGCTCCCCCTCCAAGCCCGAGGTGCGCCGCGGTGGGTGCACCCGCTGGGGTACGGCCGCCGAGTCCTGTTCAGCCAACCTGACCTGCCAGTGGGCTGCTGCTGTGGCAGCGTTGTGGGTGGGGAGAGCAGAGAGGGGCCGAGAGCCCCGGGGCAGCGCACGTTGGGTTCAAGTTGCGGGGTGGCCGAGCAGAGGGGCCGGTTTCCCTGAGCTGGAGGACCAACGCCTCAGGCGGCCAGGGGCCAGCGGCGCGGGGCCAAGACCCTGCCCGTGGGCGCTGCGCCATGCGCCGGGCC
>NW_004567136.1:15424842-15426856 GCF_000260355.1 Condylura cristata | reverse complement strand
CGTCACGCACCTCATGAAGCGGATCCAGAGGGGCCCGGTGCGCGGCATCTCCATCAAGCTGCAGGAGGAGGAGCGGGAGCGCAGGGACAACTACGTGCCCGAGGTGAGCCGGCGCCCCGCGCCCGTGCGCCGGACACTTGGCGGGGGGCCGCGCGGGGCCGCGTCGTGACGGCCGCGCTGTCTTGCAGGTCTCGGCGCTGGACCAGGAGATCATCGAGGTGGACCCCGACACCAAGGACATGCTGAAGCTCCTGGTACGTGGCCGCGGGCTCCCGGGCTGGGGGCGAGAACAGGGCAGCGCCGCGAGCAGAGTGCCCGCCTGCGGGTGGGGGCCGGTGCGGCTGAGTGGGGAGCAGCGCCCCAGGGCAGAGTCCGGGGGCTCCAGGGACCCCTTTCTGGTTTTCGCCCGGCGGAGCGGCCCGCTGCCGGCTCCGCCCACACGCACCCTCTCGCCCTCCAGGACTTCGGCAGCCTGTCCAACCTGCAGGTCACCCAGCCCACGGTGGGGATGAACTTCAAAACGCCGCGGGGGGCCGTGTGACTTCTGCGCCTCGCGTTTCCAATAAACTCTGGACAGCCGCTTGGCCGTGTGGTCTCTGGGCGGGGCGCCGCGGGAGCCGAGCTGGTCAGCTGCCTGCCCAGGTGCGGGGCGCAGGGAAGTCGCCACGTCCTTCTGCTGGTCCCAGGCATGGACGCCCCGGGGCAGCTGTCACCCAGTGGGTGGCTCCCAGCGCAGGGCTGTGGTCCAGCTGTTGGAGAGAGGACCCCTGGGCAGGTGGCCGCGGGCAGTGGGAGGAGCCCGTCAGCCAGCACCCAGGTGGGGGGGGGGCCTCAGCGCCCGCTGCCGGGGCTCCGCAGCTCCGGAGAGGGGCGGGCACGTGCCCCGCGACCCCCAGGCAGCAGAGCTCGTCGTGGGGAGCCAGGAGGCCCTCGGGGTGCTGCAGGGCTGCGGGGAGACGCCCTCCTCTCCCAGAGCCACCGAGTGAGAAGCTTGAAGACTCGGAAAGGGAAATGGCGCTGTCTCCGGAGAGCGGTCCTTCCCACGGGGCGACGCCGGTCCAGTTCTCAGTCCAGTTTCCAGTGTCCCTGGGGTGCGTTCCGCCCACCCCGCCCCAGGATTGGGGTGTCCGCTGCTGGGCTTGGCCGGCTGCTACCTCCTGGCAGTCGGCCCCGGCGCTGCAGGGGTGGGTGGGGTGCCCTGTCCTGGCACATGCGGAGGCAGGAGAGGGTCTCCCGGGATGGTGGCTGGGCGCCTCGGTCAACAAGCACCTGTCGGCCTTCAGCGGCAGCAGCAGGGGTGGCTCCTTGGGGTGGGTCCGGCTCTGGGCCTGGAGTCCAGGTGCATGGGCGGTCCCTCGCCGCTCGCCCTCCGCGCCCCGCCAGCGGGGCTCCCGCCTCCTTTGGCAAAGACCCTGCTGCCCTCCCCGGGCTCGGGAGTCCGGCTGGCCGGCAGGAGCAGGCGCCATCTCCCCTGCGGGTTCCCTGGGGGCGGCTGGCGGCTGCGCTTTGCCCTGTCCTGCCTAGCGACTTGCCGGGCCTCAGTGGGCTGCAGTGGGTGGCCAGGCTCGCCCCTGATTGCTGACTGCAGGTGCTGGGCGAGGCCCAGGGGTTTGTGTTTGGGGGTTAATGAGCTGGTCTCCGGGCACGTGGGTGCGCCTCCCCCGGCTGGGATTCGCCCCGCTAAGGGGCGGGGCGGGACGGGCACGGGCTTAGCCACATCCGGCCGGCGCCCCTGGCCCTGGGCTTCTCCGGGCTGCTGGGCGGCTCGGCGCCGCGCGGCAGGAGCGACCCGACAGCCTTGAGCCCTCCGCGTCAGGGAGCCACGGCCCCTTCGCCACGGGAGAGGACCGGGGCGCGCAGGTGAGCTCTCGCTTTCTCTCTGCGCCGGACCTGGGCGGGTGGTTGTGTTACAGGTGTTTTCCACAGGTGACTTGACTGATGCGGACTCCAGTGGGCGCGTTGGGCGTCGGGGCGCCCCCGGGGTGCAGGCCGAGGCGGCCTCTGTAGGGAGGTC
>NW_004567136.1:15419879-15421152 GCF_000260355.1 Condylura cristata | reverse complement strand
GCCCCGCCCCGCCCCCGCGCTCCCGCCCTCCCCGAGGGGCCGAGTCTCCCGAGCAGAGCTAAAGGCGCCGCGCGAGGGCCCTGTTGTGTCCCCAGGCACGCGCGGTGGGGGCTCTGTGGGGACCGCGCCCGCCCAGCCCCTGCCCACTCGGGGCGCGGGCGCCAGAGGGACGCCGGGTCCCGTCCCCCCGCCCAGGTTCCCCGACTCTTCAAACCAGAGTTGGTCTCAGCTGCGGCCCGCACCGAGGCCCCGGGCAGCCGGCGGACGCTGCCCACACGAGGCCCCCACCCGCTGGCGTGCTGTTGGGGACCGACCCCCATGACGGCGGGGCAGGGCCTCCAGGTGGGAGTCGCCCGCGCAGACGCCCTGCAGGGGCTGGGGGGCTGCTCCCGGCAGAACTTGGTCCTCACGGCAAGCAGTGGGGTGACGTTAGCCCATGGACTGGGCTGAGGTCGCCATCGCCCGTCCCCCGCAGTTTGGGGTGGTGCTGGCCTTCAGCTGCGAGCATGACGCTTACTCTTAAAATTCACCTGGTAAAGTTAAACATACAGAAAGGGGCAGATGTGAGGCTGACACGGCCAGTTCCCCAGGGGCTGGCTGAAACAGCCTGAGCTCACTGCTGCCTGACGGCCCCACCGCCCCTGACGCCCAGAGGCTGAAGCGTGTTGGGGCGACCAGAGAGCTCCTGACAAGGCCGAGTTGGGGCGGCCGCGAGCGGAGCCTGCACCCACGCCCGTCCGGCGACGCTCGGGCCAGCTGCGGGGAGCGAGCCGGCCTCACAGCGAGGACACGGCGGCGGCGCCGCTTTGGACTCTGGCGTGGGACCCTCACGGGAGGCCTCCCCCTTACTGGGGGGCAGTGGCCGCGGGCCCCCGGGGCTCCGTCTCAGTCTGCCCTCGAGCAGCACACTGCGCTGGCCCTTCAGCCTGGCGCCGGCCTCCTTGCGGCCGACCCGGAGGTGGGGCAGAAAGGCCAAGCCGGGGTGGGAGTAGTCGCTTGCGAATCAGCCTCAGGGAGACACGGGGAGAGGCTGCAGAGGTCGGGGGGCAGAAAGCCGGGTGGTTCTCGGCAGGGACAGGGCTGGGGGCCGGTGGCGCTGGCGCGGGAGATCAGCGCCGCTGGGGACGGTGGAACCTGGTCCCAACTATGGCGGCCGGGGAACGCTGGACCCGCCCCTGGAAGAACACCCCCTGCGTCTACGCGGGCTGACAGCCGTCGCTCCGGTCCCCAGAAGGCAGAGGCCGGCGAGGACAGGGCACCTCACCTGGTGGAG
>NW_004567136.1:15417479-15418904 GCF_000260355.1 Condylura cristata | reverse complement strand
ATTCCTTTGCGGGGCCTTGGGCCGGGGCGCTCGCTCCGGGCCTTCCGGCCGAAGTGGTTTCAAGAGCCGGAGCCGCGTGCGGGCGGCCACCGCCTCAGCCGCCGCAGGTGCTGACGATGGACACTGGCGTCTGACCTCCCTGCAGCTGGAGAAGCGGCCTCAGTTCTCTCCTGCCCCGCAGTGAGCCGGGAGGACGCTTGGGGGGGGGGGGGACCCTGGAGGTGACACGTCGGCTCCCTAGGAAAAGCAGCGAGGCCCGTCGGGCTCAGGGCCAAGGACGCCCCTGTGGGCGGTGGGCGCCCCCGGCACGGCTCAGCGGCCCAGGCGCCCGACCGCCGGTCTGTCCACAGCCGCCCACCTGCCCTGGACCCCGCGGCTTGTCAGGTCCCTGGACACACACCACAGACCACCCAGCAAGCCCCAGCCTCACGCGGCGCTGACGTTGGGGGGTGCGGGGCGCAGAGCAAAGGCCACCCCGCCGCACCCCGGGCCCTAGCTGGCGCCACCTCGCAGCCCCAGCTCAGCCCTGGCCCAGAGAGAAGGGGCTGGCCAGGCCCCGGCGTGGGCATCTGCGGTTTCCACCTAGTTCAGCGGCCACGTGGGGGGGTCAGGGAGCCTGGGGGGGCGAGACCGTTCAGTCCACTCGCGACTCGCTGACCGACGCGGACAGTCGGGGAAGGGGCTGCCCACCTCCTCCCGCTGCCTGGCTCACCTGCACAGGGCCACGCCCCGCCTGGGCTGCCCAGGAGGCCGCCTCGGCGCCCAGGCACAGGCCACAGCGTCGCCACCAGGCGGGGACACACCGCGGCCTCTGGGGGCCGCTACAGCGCCGGCGGCAGCTTCTGGGGTGAGGGCCGGGGCTCTGCGGCGGGCGGAGGGACAGCCCTCCCTGCATGGGCTCTCGCGGGACCACGCGACGCCGCTGACCCCCCAACAGCCTGCTGGCCCCCCCAGGACCGAGCCCCAGGGCCACTCTGCCGAGGCGGGTGCTCCGAGCCTGCGCGCCCTGCTGCCAGCCCAAACCGTCGCGGTCAGCGCTGGCCGCTTGGCCTGGAGTGAGCGTGAGGCAGCTTGCGCGGGCCGAGCGCCTGGCGCAGAGCCGGCTCGGAGGCCCCAGGCGGGCGGAGCCGGTGCCCTGGGGGTGACCACGCCACTGCCCGCCCTCCGGGCTGCCCGACAGGCTTCCGGGCCTCTCCCCTTCCCAGCGGCGAGGGGCAGGTGGCGGCTGGCCACGGGCCCCCGCCTACGGCGCACCTGCCTGCCCTGAAGCAGCAGTGGCAGGTGCTGAGCACGGGCCCGCTCCGTGTGGGCAGGCGGCCTCCTCCCTGCCGGCCCGCCGACCGCAGGGTCTGCACACCGGGACGGAAAACGGGGCCTGAAAGCCTCGCCACTGCGGCAGGGGCGCCCCACCAGCCGCCCCAGCCC
>NW_004567136.1:15416442-15417336 GCF_000260355.1 Condylura cristata | reverse complement strand
GGCGCGGTTCCCCTCCCTGCTGCCAGGCCGTGGGGTCCCGCAGCCCCCCCAGGGAGTCTGGCCCCGAACAGGGGCGGGTGCGGCCTGGCACCGCCCTGACTGCCGACCACGGGTCTGTGGCCCTGAGGGACCCGGCGCAGGGTCTCAGGGAAGAGCCCGCGGCGGCCTGGGAGCCCAGGCCGGCGCCCTCGCCGGCGATGCCCGCCGCTGCCCTCGCCCTCTAGCGCGGCCAGTGCCGGTTACCAGCCCCTGGGGAGCAGAGCGGCAGAGTGCTGCGCCGAGTCTGGGGAGTCTGGGCGGCCGCGGGGCAGCCCGGCGGGCCAAGGGCTCCTGCCACCCCACTACTTGGGGCGGAGCCAAGACGACTGGGGTCCCCCTCACCGAGGGGGCGGAGCAGGGCCGCAGCGAGGCCTCCGTGGGAGCCCAGGGGGTGGCCGGGAGCTGGGCCCCGCCTGCTGTGCCTTCGACCGCCAGCAGGGCGCGCTGCGGCTTGGAAACGCCCCTTGGGGGAAGCAGCTCGGGGTTCAAAATTAGAACGGGGGTTGGGGGGGGCGCGGGCTGGGCGCAGCACTGCACACTGCCGCAGCCGCCTGGCCGCCGAGCTCCATCCCCGCCCCAGAGGTGACCCCCAGGGTGCGCAGACCTCTCCTGACCGCTGCTGCCCGCCAGCAGGGGACGTCTCCATCCGCCTGCTCTGTCTCTGGGGAGTCCTCTCACCCCGCACCTCTGGCCCGTACCCCGGTTCTGTGCATAAATAAATAAATCTTTAAAAAAATAGAAGTTGGAACCTGCGGAGAAAAGTGCAGGCGATGCCGGGCCACAGCCACCGGGGAGCCTGAAAGCAGCAGCAGCAGCAATGGGCGCCCCGCGCCGGCGGGAGGGGCGCGGAGGGTG
>NW_004567136.1:15413948-15414895 GCF_000260355.1 Condylura cristata | reverse complement strand
GCCAGCACCGTGTCTGGCCCCGGCCAGGCCTGAGCCCGCGCAGCCCCCAGCACCAGCGAAAAGGCCACTTCCCAGCGGGCGCCGGCCTCCTGCTCAGGCCTGGACGCTGGGAGCCCCAGGACTCACTCAGGCCTCCCAGCATGATGCCGATGGAGCTGAAGTTGGCGAACCCACAGAGGGCAAAGGTCGTGAGGGTTTCTGCTCTGACCTGGCAGGCGGGAGGGGGCTTCCCTCAGGCGGGACGCGCCACACCCCCAGCGCCCCATCGTGCCGCTTTCCCACCCCTGCCTCTGGCACAGGCAGCTGCCCCCGCCCAGGCCCCCAGGGGCCCCCCGGGCACCGGGCTGCCCACCCGCCTCGGCCCCTCACCACCGCAGGCCCCGACCTGGCCACCGCCCTCGTCCAGGGGCTGCACTGATCCCGGAGCGGGCCGTGGACACCCTCCCCCCTCCCGGGGTCTCTGCTGCTGCTCACTGCGGAGAGCACCCTTGGGGGGCCGGGGCGGGGCTGGGCACCTCCACCTGCTGGCCACCCTCCTTTACCAGCCGACAGACAAGAAATATTTCACGGGGAGAGCTCGTGGTGACCCGAATCACACTGAGACCGGGGCGTCAGGTGACTCCCGGAGAGGCTGTGCTGGGGGTGGGCGCGCGGCTCCGGGAGGCCCCAGGCCCCGCCTGTGCTCGCCGTCCCCAGCGGGACGGACAACAGTGGGGTCCGGGGCGCCGGGGGCTGGTCACTGCGGCCACGCTGCGTCCCACGGCCAGCGTGGCCTGCGGTGACCGGACACGCCCCCGGGGACACAGGCCAGCGCGGAGCAGAGCTGGCTCTGGTGGGAGGCGGTGCTGGGTGCCTTCGCCAGTTTGCTTAAGGCAACGAAAACTTCCGGCCGCTGAGGTGGCCAGCACGGCCGCTGTGCCTGGGGTCGCCACCAGGAGGGCCGTGGG
>NW_004567136.1:15412386-15413491 GCF_000260355.1 Condylura cristata | reverse complement strand
CGCCGGTCTCCCCGGGCGGGCGTCGGGGCACTCACGGAGATCCACTGCTTGCGGCCGGCCGCCCACTCCTCGGCCCCCGCCAGCCGGCGCTGCTTGTACTGCGAGAGCTCCTGGTAGGCCACGAACTCGTTCAGGAACAGCTTGATGCCCAGCAGCTCGGCCACCACCGGGCAGTCCTCCCAGGCCACGCCCATCAGGAAGGCCACGGGCCGCAGGACGTAGGAGCACAGGAGCTGGCAGCAGCGAGAAGGCCGCTGGCCCCGAGCTGCCCAGGCCGGCCCGCACCCCCCTGCCGCGAGGGCCCGCGCCGGACCTGGAAGCTGAGCCCCTGGACGTCCACCATGTCCCCCAGCCAGGCGAGGGCGGCGTTGATGAAGGCCAGCACGGCCAGGAAGGCGATGAGGTTGGCCGCGATGTTGGCCACGACCTTCACGGAGACGGCCGCCCCGGTGCTGGCCGCCTCCAGGACGTTCTGGGCGTCTCTGTGGCGGACGGGCGCGGGGCTTGGCGGCGTGGCGCGAGCAGGGGTGCGAGGCCCGGGAGTCGGGGGCCGCGGGGTGTCTGGGGTATCTGGGGTGTCCCGGGGGCCGGGGTGTCCGGGAGGTCTGGGGGTCCCGGAGCGTCCAGCATGTCCCAGGATGTCCAGGGGGCCGCGGGGTGTGCAGGGTGTCTGGGTGTCCCGGGGGCTCGCGGGGCCCAGGGCCGGGAGAGGTCTTCACGTGGACCCGCCCGAGAGGCCACTCCGCGGCGCCCCGCCTCCTGAGGAGCCCCCCCAGGTGTCCCCGCCTCCTGAGGTGTCCCCCCCTCCTGAGGTGCCCCCGTCACCCGCCTTTGCACTTACTGAATCGCCTCCCGCAGCTCCCGTGCCCGGCCCGGCCCCCCACGCGTTTTTGAGGGGGCGGGGCCCCCACCCCGCCGCGGTGCTCACCCGTAGGAGAGCTTCACTCCCTCCTCACTCTTGAACTTGGACTCCTCCACCTCGGGGTAGACCAGCTTGGACAGGGCCAGGGCACAGGGGGCGGCCATCACCGAGGCTGCGACCAGGGACGCAGCGTCGATCTGCAGAGCGAGAACAGGGCGGGGTCAGTGGGGGGCGGGGCGGGGC
>NW_004567136.1:15410494-15412115 GCF_000260355.1 Condylura cristata | reverse complement strand
GGGGCTGTGACGGGCTCCCGGGCTCGCTGGGCAGGAAGGCCTCCCTCGGGACGCCGCCTCGCACCCCAGTGTGAGGGGCGCTGGCCACAGCCCGGGCAGCCGGGCAGCTCAGGGCAGCTCAACACCAGCCTGGGCCTGGTGCCCGCCGTGCCCCAGAAGCCCAGGCTCTGAGGCCGCCTACGTCCCCCATCTGTTCTGAGCCCCCACTTGCTTCTGAGCGGCCAACAGGAGCCCCCTGGCGGCCAGCAGCCCCAAGCAGGCCAGCTGCTCGCAGGACCTGGCCTGGACGGAGCACCTGCCACGCCAGGAGCGGGGATCCCCCTCCAGCCCCCAGCACCACCCCAGCCCCCCCAGCCCCGCATGGAGGTGACTGTCACAGCAGAGCACACCCTGCCAGTCACCTTCCTGGACATGGCCTCGGGGTGGCCCACACCCTCTGGCCAGCTAGCCCCGCCTCCAGGTCCAGGCACCCCCGGGAGCCTGCACCCCAATCCGCCTAGTCTCGCTCCCCCTCGGCGCCCACTCGGGAGTGCAGGGGAACGTGCTGACGCAAGGCAGAGCTGGACGCAGGCGGCGGCCTGGACGGCAGGACAGGGGGCAACCGAGGCCTGGGCTGCTGCAGTGGCCGCCCCAGCCAGCGGGGGGCGGGAGAGAGCTTCTCGGGACCCAGCGGTGGGGCCCCTGGAGCAGAAAGGGGGAGGACAAGATGGGGAGTTGGGAGGGGGAAGCCCAGCCTGAGGCCCCGACCCTGGTGGCCTCTGCAGAGCAAAGGGCCCCGCTGGCCGGGGCAGGGAGGGCTGAGTCACAGGCGGACGTGGACAGGCCAGAGTCCTTCTGTGCTCAGCCTTAAGGCCGGCCTCGGGCTCTGGCTCGGGGCTGGGGTTCGGCCTGGCCACTCCCCACCTCCGCATCCAGGGGCTTGCCGGGGCGGCCATCTGCCCTTTGAGGCCCCTCGTGGGGACATTTCTGTGCCCGGTCTTCCCGCCGGATCAGAGGGAAAGGTCTCCGCGGGCTGCAGAAGCCCCGAGCAGTGAGGGGCGCGAGTGGGGGCCGGCTGGGCCCGACCCGGCTGGCGGCCGCTGCCGCCTCTCCCGGCGCTCTGCCGTGGCCCCGGCGTCTCCTGGCCAGTCACTGGCACCTGCAAAGCCCGACGCGCCCACGCCCGGCTTCCCTGTGGCCATCAGCTCAGCCAGACTTGTCTTGTCCTTCTGGACTTTACGTCACTGCCAGAATTTTACAAGGGCAGCCGCGGAGATGTCAGGGTGGGGTGACCTCGCGCTCCCTGAGAGCAGGCTCAGCCTCGGGCGCCTGTTCACGCCGGCAGAGCTGGGGCGCCACTTTACGTCAGGGCCCCCCACCTGAGTGGCAGAGGCAGCACCCGGAGGCCGGACACGGCGGTGGTCTGGGCCCCTCTCCCCCACTTGGGGGCCCCAGGCCAGGGGTGGGGTGCAGGAATTTCCCTTTTACAAGCCCCCGGGCGGCCCACCCCTGGCGGCCAGCCACGGTCTCTGTGGGCCGGAGTGAGGTGGTTTTGCTTCCGTACTAAACTCACTGCTGCAAGCAGCATGAGTTTCTCTGCTGACTTAGAGCAAACGAAGGCTGTGGAAGGGTCTTCGGGGGG
>NW_004567136.1:15406474-15408994 GCF_000260355.1 Condylura cristata | reverse complement strand
GCAGTGCCTGTGGCTCTCACGTGGACAGTCGCGCCACCCCAGATGGAGCGTCCCTCGGCCACCTCGGCCTCTCTGGGAGGGCCCCCCGACTCTGCCAGTGCACCGGGCCGGGCCCCTCCTGGCAGCCCCACCTGGCTCACGAAGATGTTCCCTGCCACACTCAGCGTCTCGGTGGCTGTGGTGCCCATGGTGACCTGCATCAGCCAGGCGATCTGCGGGAAGCGGGGTGCACGGACGGCCGTTAGGGGGCAGGGCAGGAAGTGGGGTGCACGGCGCCCTTGGGGAGGGCAGGAAGCGGGGTGCACGGCTCCCGTCAGGGAGGAAGGGCAGAGGCTTGCCCGCTTCCTCTGGGCCTGACCCCAGGGGGCCCCTGCACCTCCCAGGTCCACTCAGCTGCCCTCCCGCCGCCCACCAGCCGGGCCGCCTGCCAAGGCTGAGGCCGCAGAGCAGAGCTCCGACGTGCTCTCCTTCCCACGGAGAGTGGGTGGCCACTGAGTCACGGTCCAGCGCGGACATGAGCGGCACACTCGCCCGCTAGCCGGGGCCTCCCTGGCCGCCCGAGCTGCCTCGGCCCCCCCACCTGCCTGGTGAAGGCCAGGAGCCCCGTGGAAAGGCGGGGAGCCCCGAGCCGAGGGCCGTTCTTCCCCGCTCCAGTCGGCCCTGGAGCCCCCTGCTGGCGGCGCCCGCGCCTGGCCCACCCTCCTGGCCGCGGTGGACACAGCTGGCTGCCTCCACCCCAGCCCGCGGCCCTTCCGTGGAGGCCGGTCACGCCGCTCAGGCCACCGCCGTGGCCTCAGCGGCCCCGCCACGGAGCCGGCAGCCAGCTCTGGGCCCCCAGTGCTGAGCCGTGGCCCTCGCAGTCCAGCACCGCGTCCAGCCCGGCGGTGCGGCGGACGTCAAGCCAGGACCAGGCATCTCCACCGCGGCGTCTGCCAGCGTGGGCCGCTCCGGGCCCCGGCCTTCTTCCTGTGAGCTGCTTGCTCAGGCCACTCGGCTCAGCGAAGCTCCCACCCCGTAGGCCACACTGGCCGTCGGGGCTACTGCTCTGGGGGTCTTGACAGCAGGGCCCGAAGGCCATCTGGAAGGGGGTGGGCCTGAGCGGGGTCCTGGGGGAGTCTGGGCTTGGGAACTCACCTTTAGGATCACCCACTGCATGAGGCCCACGTAGTAGAGAACCGACATGACACAGCTGAAGAAGACGATGATGGGCAGCACCTGGGGGCCAGCACAGGGCGGTGCCAGAGCGGGGTGGGGCTGGAACAAGAGGCGGGGCCGGCACAAGGGGGCGGGGCCGGCGCAAGGGGCGGGGCTAGAGTGGGGTGGGGCCGGCACAAGGGGCGGTGCCAGAGCGGGGTGGGGCTGGAACAAGGGGCGGGGCCGGCGCAAGGGGAGGGGCTAGAGTGGGGCGGGGCGGGGCAAGGGGCGGGACTGGAGCAAGGGGCGGGGTGGAGCAGAAGGTGGGGTGACACAGGGTAGGGCTAGAAGGGGTCAGACAAGCACCAGAACGGGGTGGTGGGGAGCACAGGACCCAGAGCTAGAGTGGGGTCCGGGGGTAGCGGTGGGGAGGCTGCAGCCCTGACACCATGCGTGAAGCCTCCCTGGCCGCTCCACACGAGGCCTGTGCTGGGGTAGCGGCTGGCCCTGCTGACCCCGCTTCCGTGTCTGGAGTGGGCACCGGGGCAGTGCGCCCCTCAAGGGCAGGCCAGGGCACCCAGCTCGCCCAAGCTCAGGGGAGGGGGCAGCAGTCAGGGGGGCACCCCTGCCTTTGTGGGAGAGGGCGGTCCTGGCCCCCAGGGCTCAGACCAGCGGTCCAGCAGGTCCAGCTGGGCCTGTGCACTCAGCCTCTCCAGAAACAACGCGGCGGTGTGGGCCCCCAGGCGGGGCCTCTCCCTGGGGCCGCCTCAGGCAGGGCCCTGCCGCAGCCTCTGCCCCGACCCCGAGTTCCACGACGGCCCGTCACCACCAGGCCACGATGAACCCCAAAGCCCCAAGCAGGAAGATCCTCACAAGTGACCGCTGCCGTGACCCCCCCAAAATTTCGTAAAAGCTGAAGACTAAGGCCAGATGCGCCCGATGCCCTCCCGAGTCACCCGGGCTCTGTGGGAGAGGTCACCCTGTCCATCGTCCACTTGTCCATGGTCTCGGGCCTCCCTGCCCACGAGGGGGCCTCCCGCTGGCCCCTCCGTCAGCACACTCCGGCCCCCATATCCTGCCCACCAAGGTACCTGCGACCCCCTAACTGAAATTCTGAACCCGCCCTTCCCTCATTCTGGTCCCCCGTTTAGGCGTCCAGAGGCTGCATCAGGCCGACACAGGAGCCCTGGGGGATGGAATGGCGCCCCTCTTCCCAGGGGAGCCCCGGGAGAGGGCGGAGCCGCCCCACCAGCCTGAGAGTGGAGGACTCGGAGCTGGGCCCCCGCTCGGGTGGAACTTTCTAGAGGGAGTCGGAGCCAGGGGGTGACTCATCGGAGGCAGGGCGGCCGCCACGTCGCCCGGGGCCGGCCAGCTCCGGCAGGCAGC
>NW_004567136.1:15404612-15406092 GCF_000260355.1 Condylura cristata | reverse complement strand
GGCCCGCCCTGGTCCTCGGGTGGACGGCGGCCCCCTCGCCGTCCCCTGGCCCGGCCGCCCGGCTACACCCTGTCTGCCTGCAAAGGGCCCAAAACGCCAGTCGGGTCCCTTCCTGCTCAAGAGTCTTCAGGGGCCCCATTTCTTGGAGGCAAAACCAGCACTGACAATACTGGCAAGATGCGGCGGGCGGCCGGCCCCACCCGCGGTGCCCCGCAGCCGGCACTCCCACCGGACGGCCCGCCCCGGCGGCCCACACCCGCACGCGCCACGCTCCCGCCTCCTCTGTCCACCCAAGCGTCCTGCCTGACTCCACGCGTCCCTGCCCCTCCTGCCCTGCGGGTCCACGGCTGGACCTGGGCGACGGTCAGGGCCTCACTGTCTTCTACCGACGCTGCAGCGGGCGCAGTGAGACGCACCGCCTGGCGCCTGCCGCCGGGGCCGCCAGGGCCGGAGACACCGGCCTCAGTAGCTGGCGGTACCCGCGGGCCCACCCCAGGCCCCCTGTTGAGCCCCCATTAGCTGGGCTGACCTGAAAGGCAAAGACCTCCTTGACCAGCGTCTCCCCAAACACGAAGCTGGAGCCCGCCACGGTGTAGCTCAGGAAGACCTGGAGGAGAAAACGCGGAATCTGCAGGGGCCGGGAGGGGCCTGCGCCGGGACCCTGAGGGCTGGAGGGGCCTGGCCAGAGATGCACCAGCCCCCAGGGCCCCAGATTCCCCAGGCCCCCAGGCCCCCCAGATTCCCCAGGCCCCCGGCCCCCAGGGCCCCAGATTCCCCAGGCCCCCAGGCCCCCCAGATTCCCCAGGGCCCCCGGCCCCCAGCCCCCCAGATTCCCCAGGGCCCCCAGGTCCGGCCCCCCAGGGCCCAGGCCCAGCTCACTGGCAAGGTGCCAAGACCACAGTCCCAGGCCTGTCCCTTGGGCAGAGCCTCGGGAGAGACCCCCGTCTCCAGAGGCGACACCCTCTGAGGTGAGAGTGGTTTGGAGAATAAAGAAGTCGCCGGAGAAAGCAGGACCGGGCCGGGGCGGGGCGTTCTGCGGGCTCGGTCCCCCTCCCCGCCCGTGGCCCGAGCCCCCACCCTCCTCAGGACTCGCGGAGGCGCTCCGAGGGGTCAGTCCCAGCCTCAGTGCTCCCCGCCTGGCCGCGGGCGGCATGGGGACCCCCAGACGGCAGGAGTAGGTCAGAGTAGGTCACGAAGGCCACGGCCGCGGTGACCCGCGCCGGGAAAGGGCCAGCGTGCAGCCCGTGTGTGGCGTCTGACCACGGCTCTTAAAAGGGGGGCAGGTGTGACGTCAGCAGCGCCGGCCCCCGCCCCGCCCCCGCCGCGGACGCACCTGGATCTGGTCGCCCAGCCACTGGAACGCGACAAACCCCGGCTCCGTCCTGATGACGAAGAGCCCCAGCGCAAACTGCAGCGCGAGGCCCCAGGACACGGCCCGCCAGGACACCTGCACCCGAGCGCGGGCCGCTGAGTCCCGGGG
>NW_004567136.1:15402342-15403152 GCF_000260355.1 Condylura cristata | reverse complement strand
GCGCTCAGGGTGGCCCCAGCCCGCACGTGGGCCGCGAACACCTCAGCCCTCGCCCACCGTGTGCGGCCGCCGCTCCGCGGGCTGAGCTCACGCCGTTCTGCGCCAGCTGACTCTCCACGGCCCTCAAGCGGGCGGGAGACCGCCTGTCCACGCCGCGGCCACCCCGGGGCGCCCGTCCCTCGGCGTGGGCCCAGGTTTCCGTGCTGTCGTTGCTGGCCCGCGTCCAGGCCGCCCTTCTGCGCCCGAGAGGCCGTGCTTCTGCCTTTTGGTAAAGAACTCCAGGCTTTCGGGTTCCACTGTCCCCCGTTTTCGTGACGGTGTCTTGGGAACACGTCTGCTCTCCCCGGCCCTCTGCGCTTGGGCTCGGCCGGACGAGCGCGATGTGGACACGGCCTCCTCGTGTTCCTCCAGCTGGACGTGGCCTCCTCGGCTTGGGGCCGCCACAGCTTCAGGCTGCAGCTTCCCAGATGCGGCCTCCGGCGGCGTCTCTGCCCGCGCCCGCTGGACCCCACACTCGCGGCCCTGCCCATGAGAGTTGCTGGCCAGCACGAGGCCCCGTGGCTGCCGAGCGAGCACTCCCGGCCCTGTGTGGGACCGGGGCGCTGGTCCCGCTTTCCGGGCTGGGGTCTGGTCGCACTCAGCGCTGGGGTCCCCCCGCGGCGCCGCTCCCCCTCCTGGCCCTTGGCAGTGTCCGCTCTGTCCACTCCCAGCTCTGTCCCCTGCTCAGGGAATCGGGCCCTTCCCGCCGTGCGCTGGTCCCTCCTCGCCGCTCAGCTAAACACGAAGCTGGAGCCCGCCACGGTGTAGCTC
>NW_004567136.1:15399108-15400316 GCF_000260355.1 Condylura cristata | reverse complement strand
CGGCCCGCCGGCCTCGCCCTGCTGCTGCGGGCTGCCGCCCTGGGCCCTCTCGCCTTCCACGGCCCTCCCTCCGCGTCAGCCCCGGCCACCCTCCCTCCTCGCGGCTGCAGTATCAGGTGGGAGTCGGCCGCTCCTCTCTGCCAGCTCCGACACCCCGGGTCTGCCTGGGGGGGCCCCACCCTGCTGAGTGCCCCTGAGCCGGCGGGGGGCCCGGGGCTTGCGGACACTCACCAGCGCACAGCAGGCCCCAGAAGATCCACCGCCACAGCTGGGCGTGCTCCCGGCACAGGCGCCTGGCTCGCAGGGCCGGCTGCAGCCTCCTCCTGGGGGGAGCAGGCTCCAGAGGGGCGCCCCGGCTGCAGGACGGGGCCACACAGGCCCGCTCCCCGCCCCCCGCGGCAGCACGGGGTCATCGGGCAGTGCCAGCCGCAGCCCCAAGCGAAGGGAAGACACCGGGCCTCCTCTCCCGCTGGCCCCTGAGGCCACTGCCCCTCCCCCAGGGCTGCCCGCCTCTGGGTCGGGGGAAGGAAGAAGAACCCAACGCACAGGACCCGAGCCGGCAACTCCCCCAGGGGCCTGGACACTTCTGGTCTCCTGCCCACTGCCCAGTGCAAATGCCGGGCCGGGCCTGGCCGCGTGGCACTGTCCGCCGCAGCAAAGGCTGCATTCTCGGGGCCCCTGGCGGCAACCCTGCTGCCTCCGGCAGGACCTGGCTGGGAGGACCCAGGCCTAGTGGTCAGGGCCTGGGCAGCTGGCTCTCAGGCCTTGTCTCCAAGGGGCTAGACTGTGGCAGGACTTTCCAGGCACCCCGGAGCTGAGGGGGGGCAGGAGGGCGGCTGCGCCGGGACCCCTAGCCAGGGGCCAGCCCGCAGCAGACTGGGGTCCCTGACGGCCGGTCCTGTAGGCCAGAGCCCCGTGCTCCTCCCTTCAACAAAGGCTCGGGGAGCCCTCCCGGGGCCTCGCCCCCAGCCCTCACCATCTGGTGGGCTCCGGGCTGGCCTGGCTTCCGTGGCCGCTGCTCTCCGCAGGCCTCCAGTCGCTGCAGGGGCTCCGGCCTTCCTCCTAGGACAGCCATCGGGGTCCCCGCGAGCCCCAGGTTAGGGGCCCTAGGACAGCGCCACGGCCCTGGGGCGTCCCCCCAGAGGGCCCTTTGCTCGTGCGCGGGGCCCGTCCTCCCACGGCAGCTGGGGGCGGGCTGGACGGGGGCC
>NW_004567136.1:15396886-15397575 GCF_000260355.1 Condylura cristata | reverse complement strand
TTCTGCCCGCCCGGGCGCCCGGGCCAAGAGGCAGCGTCCTCCTGCTACTCACGTCTGCGGGACGGGCCCTCGGCAGCGGGGAGCAGGTCTCCGTGGGGACGCCCGGCCGGCCTGCCGCGCAACGGAAGTGTCCTCGCGCGACGGAAGTGTCAGGGCAGAGTCCAGGCCGAGTGGGCTGGGCCTCCGCTCTGTGGGCCCGGGGCCACGGCCAGGGCGGCCCCCAACCGCCCCGGGAAGAGCAGGATGAGGGGCTCCCCACCCACCTTCCGCCCAGACGCCTCCTCCTCCAGGAAGCCCCCGGGGCTGCTCTCCCTGCCTGCCCTCCGAGCCCCCCAGCTCTCCGGAGCCCCCCGGCCCCCGGCCCGCCTCATCGTCTCGCGCCTGGCGCCTCTTCCTCCTGGCTGCGAGCAGGCCCTCCCTCGGGGGTGCAGGCAGCCTGCAGGGATGCCTCGGCAGGGCCAGGAAGCCAAACACAGCCACACACGGTCCCTTTATTCCTCTGCTTTATTGTCTGAACACCTGAGCCGGCAAGTGCAAAGTCAGGGGCGCAAGCCCGCGCGGCTGTGGGTCAACATCCAGCGTCTTCAATCATTAACCCCAGGCCTGGGCGAGCCCCGGGGCGCCGCGGCGTGGCCTTCTGGTGGCTGCCAGCCAGCGGCACCCGCGATGCCCAGCCCGGGGCGTCGGGG
>NW_004567136.1:15390923-15391596 GCF_000260355.1 Condylura cristata | reverse complement strand
CAGCCCCAGGGCCGGGCAGGCGCAGGCACGAGGCCAGAGGGGCCCAGGCTTCCGCCGCAGACGCTCGATGTCTCTGAAGCTTTGTGCCGCTGCCCGGGGAGCCACAGGAATCTCTCCTCGGCCTGCCCCCCGCCACCCCGGGGTGCTGACCCCGCTGTGGCCCTCGGCCCGCGCGTGGAGACGGGAGCAGGCCGGGCCCGCCCCGGACCACCCCACGCCCCCAAGCAGCTGCGGCCACAACCCCCACGAGCTCACGTACCTCTCTCGGGGCCCCGCGGCCGGCTGGCCCCTGCGGGGGGCCGTCCTGAGGGCCGTGTCTCCGCCGGGCGGGGGGTGTGGGTGTCGCAGCAGGGGCCTGGGGCGGGGCCCCCCCGAAGCCCAGGGCCCCAGGCCCTGCAGTGTGTCCCGGAGGTGAACTGGGCTGGCTGCTGGCATCGGGCTGCCCTTGGGGCTTCGGGGGGGCGAACCTCTTCCTGTTGAAAGGCCGAATCGGTGGGGGGGCCGGGGCGGGTGTGGGCCATCCGGCGGCAGCAGGCCCCCCCTCGTGTCGGGTCTCACTGGGCGCCTTCCCCGAGGGCCCCTCCTGATCCTGGGGCCTGGCTCCTCCGGTGCTTTCCACATACAAGTCCTTCAGGGAGAAGTAGACTTCCTGGCCGGGGCCGGGGGCCGGGGC
>NW_004567136.1:15388411-15389061 GCF_000260355.1 Condylura cristata | reverse complement strand
AGAGCTCCAGGCTGTGGCGGTTGCCCCGGCGGGTGATCTGGTACTTGGGCATGCCGCAGTAGCGGTCCAGCTCCTGGTCGTCCTTGTACCAGGTCACCTCCGGCTCCGGGTGCCCTGGGAGGAAGCAGAGCAGGCTGCGGGGGCCCCCCCGGACGCCGAGGACGCTGGACGGCCCCTGCGCGGGCTGCGGGGGCGGCCGGAGGGCGCCGCCGGCCTCTGGGACCAGCCGGCCCCTGCCCGTTCTGGCCGGAAGGGAAACGCACAAGACGCCTCCAGGAGGAGCGGGGGGCGGGGGGGCCCGGGGCCTCCAGGGGCGGGAAACGGCCCCTCGTGCTCCCGGTGCACCAGCTCTGCCCCCCGAGGAGCCCCGCTTCCGCCGGGCCTCCGGGTTGGTCTGTCACCTCCCAAACCGCCGTCCACCCCCACCAGCCCCAGCCCTGCCCGACAGCGGGTCCAGCTGTGGAGGACCTGTCCTGGCTTCTCTGGCGCACGCTGGCCGGGCCGGTCAGGGCCGCCCGCGTCAGCTCACCTATTGCCGCCCGTGACCCAGACTTTGGGGAGCGGCCGCTCGCGGGGTTCTGCCCTGGCGCCTGGCTCTGACCCCGGGGACACTGACGGTCAGGCGCTCCTCGCGCCCCGCGCCCGGGTGG
>NW_004567136.1:15382586-15383638 GCF_000260355.1 Condylura cristata | reverse complement strand
CCACGCGGAGGCCCATGCACGCGTGGCCTGGGAGGCGCGTGCCCCCGCAATCCCCACGAGCTGGCGTGGCCAGCGCCACGCGGAGGCCTTCAGCGCCAGGCCGGGCGAGGCAGCCCAGGGACAGAGCGACGGCCTTTACCTTCCAGAGCCGGGGGGCGGCAGCCGGCTGCTCAGCAAGCTAAAGCGGAAACGGCAAAGGGGGTCGTTAGGCCACCAAGCAGGGAGCGGCACTGGCGGCGTCTCGGCCGCAGCGCTATTAAAAGGGCCCAGCTGTCCCGCCGGCCGCCCGGAGCGAGCGGTCTCTCCACTGGACATCTGAAACAAGAGCTGGTTAGTGCAGCCGGCCCAGCGGGTTAGGCTGCAGGAGGCCCGGGCCGCGCTTTGGGGAGCACAGTCCCCCTCGGGGCTTACCGCTGCCTGGCCCGGCCCCCGCCCAGGCCGACCGGCCTGGGCAGCTCCTGCTTCCACCGCGGCCTGGGGAGAGGAGCCCCCATCCGGAACTCCCCTAGCGGGCTGGGAGGGGGCGGCTTGGAGGCTGAGGCCCGTTAATGTGCTAACGTCAGGTTAAAGAGCCACGCAAGGCAACCAGCTAGGGCTGAAGACAGGAGAAAACAAAGCGCTTTGGTCAGCAGGAGCCTGGACACGCCCAGCCTGGTCAGGCCCAGGCCAGGACCCCCTGCCGGCCAGCTGGCCGTGGACACTGGCCAGGGCCTGGAGGGCCACAGAGTGAGGCCCAGGCAGATCGTCCACGGGCCCAGCCCACCGGTCCGAGTCCCGCTCACCTCCGCCTTGCCCCAGAGGGGTGTTCAGGGGCCTGGGGCCAGGCCATAGCCCTGGCGGACCCCAGGGGAGGGCCAGCCCGCCTCTCCGGCCGCGGGGGACGAGCTGTCCCTTCCGCTGGCTGCATCAGCTTCTCGGCTGGAGGCAGCCCGCCGCTGCTCCTCACACCCAAGACCGTCCCGCCCAGAATGGGCTCGCTGCCCGGCTCCCGGGTGCGTGGACAGCTGCGGGCTCACGCCCTCTGGGCGCCCTCGCCTCCAGCCCAGGGCCCA
>NW_004567136.1:15379033-15380443 GCF_000260355.1 Condylura cristata | reverse complement strand
GCCTTCGCCCCGCGGAGAAAAGGAGCTGGGGAGTGGTCCCCCGAGACCCGAGGGCCAGGGGAGGGGCCCCTGACGCCGCTGGACAGGCGGCCGGGGCCGGCGGGCGGCAGGAGGACCCACCCTCCCCTGCAGCCCCACTGGCCCTGGCCCTGGCCAGCTTCGGCCACGTGCCTCGTGGCCACGGGGCCCCTCTCCAGGAGGGAGCGTGGGTTCGGGCTCCGCAGACAGGCCAGCGGGGCTGGACCGCGGGGCTCCCACCCCCGGGGGCTGAGCTGAGCCCCGCACCCCCGGCCCGGCCACCCATGCGGCCTCTGGGGCGGGTCCTCAGCGTGGCTCTAAATACGGGGAGTGACCTCAGTCTGTTTACCCGCGTTGCTTCTCCTACACCCCAGGAGCTTCCAGGCGGTGTGGTGCTGGCGGCCAGGAGCATCAGAAAGTTCTAGAAGCTGCACCCACCCTGCCCTATCCCGCAGGAAAGGGCCCCAGTGAGGCGGTCCCCACCCGCCGCCGCCGGGCGCCGACCAGCAGGGTCCCCGAGCAGGGCCTGGCGACGGGGCGCCCTCCCGTCCGTGGGCACCTTCCAGCGCCCCCCGGCCCGGCTCGCTGCGGCTGGCCGCTGTGGGGCAGGGCTCCCCGCCGTCTCCGTGAAGGCCTGGGCCTTGCTGGTGGCACAGCGCACCCCACGCCGGCCCCGGGGAGGGCCCCGGCACCCACCCGGCAGCAGCCGTCCAGGGCGGGAATCTGCCTCCTGGTCCAGGGCCTGGCGGGGGCCCAGGAGCGGAGCCAGAGGCCAGCAGGATCAGCCTCAGGACGCAGCGGCACCAGCGAGCCCACCGCTGCCCTGGGGAGCCCCACACCCAACCCCCAGCCCTGGCCTCCGGGGGTGTGGCTGTCACCCTGGCGCTCTCCTCCGCGCCCCGCCTGAGGACGGCCCTGGTCCCCTCCTGTCCCCCACCCTGAACTGGCCCAAGCCCCCAGGGCCAGCCTGAGCAGAGGGGGAGGTGGCCCTCCCAGGCCCGGCTGGGGGAGCGGGCTTCAGCCCTGGCCAGGCCAAGGGGGCAGCGGGAGGGGGAGGGGCGGCAGGGAGGGGCAGCGACCGGAGCCTGGACGAGGGTCTCAGGTCAGGTCCGGTGGGTTCTAGGCTCTGCGGGCGTCCGGCCGCCCCTGGACCGGACGCCACGGCCGCCCCTGGACAGCCCCCCTCCCCAGGGACGACGGACCTTCAGCCTTCGCCATGTGTGTCGCTGCCTGTCCGTTTGTGAGAAATAGAAGCTACCATTACAAAGTAAGTGTCCTTTAAAAGGCCAGTGCAGGACGGGATGGACTTGGTCAGGGCGCACCTGACCTGGGCAGTCCTAGAGTCGGGCCTGCAGCTGCCCGCTGCCGGCCAAGAAGCCCCACGCGAGGGGC
>NW_004567136.1:15375854-15377045 GCF_000260355.1 Condylura cristata | reverse complement strand
CTGTGCACACCTGCTCCGTGCACACCCGCTCCGTGTACACCCGCTCCGTGCACACCGCTCCGTGCACACCTGCTCCGTGCACACCCGCTCCGTGCACACCGCTCCGTGCACACCGGCTCATGGCACACCCGCTCCGTGCACACTGGCTTGCAGCACACCCGCTCAGGCACTGCCATTGCACACAGACACTGCTGCCAGCTTCATCAGAACCAGGCTGACCCACGGAACAATCTGCAGCAGAGGTGAAAAAAGCAGACTTCGAAACACTGTGGGCAGAATGCTACCATTTGTATTAAAAATAGATATATAAATATACATATTTATAAACTTATAAATGCATAGATCGCTCAGAGGATACACAAGACACCAGGTAACAGCGAGTAAGGGGGGCCGGCGTGAGCCCCCGCTGGTGCGGCTCCACGGTCTGAACGTCGCACCGTGTGTGTTCATTTAAAAACACTTCTTCCGTTTAAACACAAGTGAAAGCAGTGTGCGCCGGCCAGAGGGCTTCCTGGGCGGGGCAGGTTCACAGGGGAGCGGCCATGGGAGGCGCACTCGGGGGGCCGTGGGGCGCCCACGGGCACGGGCGGTCGCTGCAGAGGGGCTCCAGACCGGGGCTCCCCGGGGTCTCTAAGAAGCGGGAGCTGCCGCAGGGGCACAGGGGGCTGTGCCCGTGAGGGGCGGGCACTGTCCGCAGCAGGGTCCCCAGAGGGGTCTCCCGGCCTCCGACAGACCCCCACAGACCAGAGGCCACGCGACGGGCCCGCGGTCCAGACCTCACCGCCCCTCCGTGACAAGGCACAGGCGGACTCCAGGGAGCCTGGCACTCGGGCACACCTCGGCTTCCCGCGAGCACAGGCGTCTGGTCCGGGAGCAGGCCGCCAGCGGGATCCCCACCCCGGGAGCCCCACGGGCACAGCCTGGGCGCCCGCACGCCTGCTCCCTTGGCCCCTGGGGCCACCCAGGCTGTGGGCCACGACGTGGCAGTGGCCTGAGGCCGCGGCGCCCCGGGAGGGAGCTGCTCCCGGGCCCGGGTCGAGCTAGAGCGGCCTCCCCTCAGCCCCACCCCAGCGCCACAAGCCCCGCAGGGGACCCCGGGCCCCCCACCCCAGCGCCAAGAGCCCTCCGACCCCGGGCAGCGGCACCAGCGTGGACGCGGGGGACTCGGCTCGCTGGGCAGCTCTGGCTCCG
>NW_004567136.1:15360748-15365000 GCF_000260355.1 Condylura cristata | reverse complement strand
GGTGAACGCCGCTCCTGGTGAGGATCCAGCCGGCCTCTCTGGGGCAGACGCCGCAGACGCAGGGCGGGAGGGACAGCGGGACCTCGGGCCAGGCGGCCACCTCCCACCCGGCCTGGCCGCGGGCACCTGGGGAGCCCGCGGCCCTGGAAGACGAGCTCCGCCCTCCTCCCTCGCGGCCACTCAATCCGCTGGGTATCGGAGACGCCGCCGCGGGGTGACCTGTGTGAGGGCCGCGGCCCCGGACGGCCGAGACGCTTCTGGTCTGAAGCAAGCTGCTGTCTAGGTACTGTCGGGCTCCTCAGGCCAGGCTCGGCTCCCCTGTTCCGGCCCCGCGAGCACCTTCAGGTGGGCAGGGGGGTGGGCAGGGCGGCCCCTGCCCGTGGCGCCAGACCCCGGCGGCCGGGGGCCTCTCCCCAGGGGCCAGCTGCCTACGGGGACAGGCCCTGGGGACTCACGGTTCTGCGCGGCCATCTTCCGGCACCCCTGCCCCAGGGCCGGCAAAAGAAAAGCTCCAGCTTCAGTAACGAACGCAGGGAGAGAAGAAAGCGGGGAGCAGCAGCTAAGGGGGGCAGGGGCCAGGCAGCAGGAGGGGGAGCGGCCCCGGCCCGGACGGCTGAGCCCCGAAAGGGCAGTCCTGGGGAGGTGGGGGCAACGGGGGCGCCACGAAGTGGCCTGCGAAGCCAGAGGCCAGCACACGCCACTGGGCTCCCTGGGGGCAGCCTGGGCTCCTGCCCAGGGCCTGGCCGAGCACGTGGCTCCCACGCCAGCCCGTGGCCAGAGGGACGGGGCCGCCCATCGCCTGAGGTCTCGTCTCGGCTGTCCACGCTCATCGCCAAAACGAAACCAGACTTACCAGTTATCTGTTTCTGTAAAGATGATGCATGGACCATAGGGTATTCAAATGACAGGGAAGATACAGCCAAGAGCTCCCCCGCACCCCGGGGGGGCCCTGGGTGAGCCCCGCTGTGCAGGGGGCCATCTGTCCTGGGGGCCTGGCCCCCTGAGCTGGAGTCTGGGGCTTACTTTAGGACTGACCATTAATGTCACCGCTGAATGACCTGAAGATTTCTCAGGGGCGCCAGCAAGTCTCCCAGGCCCCCGCCCCACACCCCCAACTCAAGGCGGCCAAGGGCTCACCCCTCAGCGGACACACCTGGGGTAGGAGGGCCCCGTGCCCGCCTCGTTGGGCACGGCCCCTTCAGGACCCAGACGGCGAAGGCGATGCCTCACCAAAGCCCCACAGTCCACAGCGGGAGCCCACCGCCCTCCGGGTCGAGGCCTCGCTCTGGCCCCCTCAACCCAAGGGGCGAGCACCGGCTTTCCCAGAGCCCCAGTAAGGGCCAGCAGTCACATCGCGCATGCACAGGCCCCTCGGTCTAAGAGCAGCACGTGGTTGGCTGAAGGGGTGTGGAGGCCCCGAGGACACGCCTGCCGGCAGGGCCGCCCACCTGGGCTCTAGGGGAGGCTGAGCGGCCCCGCGAGTGGGGCTGCCTGGGGCCAGGCGGCAGCTCTCCCAGCTCCACACTCATCTTGCCCCAGATCGGCCCAGCCCCCCCGGCTCTCCCCAGTTCTCCCTGGCTCCCGGCTCTCCCCTGCTCTCCCCGGCCCTCTCCGGCCCTCTCCGGCCCTCCCCGGCCTTCCCCGGCTCTCCTGGCTCTGTCCAGCTCTCCTGGCTCTCCCCAGCTCTCCCCGGCTCTTCCCGGCCCTGCCCGGCCCTGCCTGGCCCTCCCGGGCCCTGCCCGGCCCTGCCTGGCCCTGCCCGGCCCTGCCCGGCCCTGCCCGGCCCTGCCCGGCCCTGCCCGGCCCTGCCCGGCCCTGCCCGGCCCTGCCCTGCCCTGCCCGGCCCTGCCTGGCCCTGCCCGGCCCTGCCCGGCCCTGCCCGGCCCTGCCCGGCCCTGCCCGGCCCTGCCCGGCCCTGCCTGGCCCTGTCCGGCCCTCCCCGGCCCTCCCGGCCCTCCCCGGCCCTGCCTGGCCCTGTCCGGCCCTCCCCGGCTCTCCCGTGCTCAGGGAAGCGGAAAAAGTGGCAGGCGAGCTGGCCTGAAGGTCTAGCAGGACGCCAGCAGCAGCCTGGGCTGTGGGCTCGCGAGGCTCACTCCTCGCGCCTGCACGTCCCAGCCGCTGCCCGGAACAGGCTCGTGTACTCTCGTGACCGTTTTTAAAAGAAAATAGCGAAGCCGCGGTCCACGCAGCCCCCTCCGCAAGGGCCACGTTTCACTGAGGAAAGAGACTCGGAGCCTGGGGGCGCCCCCGCCCCGACGGCCTGTGGGGTGCACCGCTCCGGTCTCGGGGTGGGAAGACAAAACCCCAGCGGCTCCCCTTCGGGTGTCCCCAAGCCCCGGCCGGAGGCCGCTGCGCCTGGGGCGGCCCGGGGCAGCCCGGTGACCGGAGCCCAGGGCCGCGCCCACCTCAGCCGCAGCAGAGCAGGGGCGTCTCACCCGACTCTCCCCTCTCGGCTCCCAGCGGGGGACCCGGCATCCGCCAGCCAGTGGCACCGTGGCAACTCGGACCTCACTGGCGGCCTGGGGGGAGGCGGCGTGCACAGGGCGCGGCGGGAGCGCCACAGAGCCCGGAAAACAGCAGGGACCAAGCAGCCGCTGCTGGGGTCCCACCGGCCCGGGAGGGTGGGGACAGGCCCTTCTGTGACCCTGCACTTTCTCTGAACGTACCCAGAAATGCGCCAGGGCGGCGGTGCCCGCTGATACCCACCAGAGCAGGGGGGAGGACCGGAGAGGCGGGGGAGGCGGGGTCTGCGGCGCCCTGGGCCACGCCGCCCTTCACCTCCCCTCGCGCGCTCGGCATCCCGCCCCCCCAGGTCTGGTCCGTGCCTGTGGCTACCCGAACCCAAGCAGCCCCGAGCACCCTGCCGAGATCTGAACTTGGGGTGCGGACACGAGAGCCGGGCCCTGGAGCCTGTGGTGCTGCCAGGGCCGCCACACGCAGGCACACCCGCGCCAGCTCGCAGCTGTGTCCGGCCGCCGCGCCGCGGGCCGGGCGCTTGGTGGTCTTGTTCTCCGGGGGGCGGGCAGCGTGAACCTGCCCCCCCGGACGGTGTCGGGAAGCGGCGAGTGCAGTGTTTGGAAGCAGCACGCTGACCAGCGCCCTGGGCCTCCAGGAGAAGTCTCGGGGTCGCGAGCGGCGCCCGGAGCTGCAACTCAGCCCGCCCCTGGTCCCGCTGGCCGGCCCTCCCGCGCCGCCTCTGCCCGGCCCTAGGCCTGGGAAACGCCTCTGCGTCCTCTGAAGCCCGCGGCCGCCTCCAGGACGCTCCCCGCTCCCCACCCGCTACTTTCCTCGGCTCCGCTGTCTGGCTGTGCGTGAGTGTGAGGTGTATCACTGTAGCTCATCCGCTAGTGCTCACCTCCCTGGCGCCTGTGCTGGGGGCGAGAAACCCCCTTTGTATCCATAAGCCCCCCAAGGTGTCAGAAAGAAATGGGGAATCAATGTTGAATGACCCATCTCCAGAACTTGGCATTGGGTTATCAGAGGAAATGGAAGAGGGAAAGAGAGTCTCACAACATTCAGGAGTTAAATTTTTATATTTCTTCTCACCAGAATGACCATACGTGGTGGAGGAGTCACAGGATGTTATCAAATGTAAATCCAGCCTATCGGGCCGCGTTTGGCCTTTTTTTTAGATGTATTTCTTGATGCACACAGAACCGGGGTACAGGCCAGAGGTGCAGGGGCGGTGAGAGGACTCCCCAGAGACACAGTGGGGCGCGGAAGAGGCAGATCAAGGAAGCACACTGCTGAGGGGAGCGGCGGGGGGGCAGGAGGGGTCTGCCGCGCCGCAGGGTCGCCTCCGGGGTCGAGCTCGTGCTGAAGCGGCTGCGGCCGGCCTGTCCAGCTGCATCCTGCCCTCTGCGCCAGCAGGGAGGGCCCAGGCCTGTGCTTTTTAATCTCCAGCTATACTGGGGAGAGCCTGAGCTTTTCCAAACAGGAAACTGAGGCACAAGAGAGGCCAGACCCCCGAGCCGCCGTCAGCAGCGGCGCCCCGCGCACTGCGGGGCAGTGGGCCCTGGTGTGGCAGCGCAGGGCTGACCGCTGATAAGGTCACACTGAGGCGTTAGATAAGCCATCGGCCCTCTGGCTTCTATCTGGGAAAGGGGCAGGACAGCTTTCTCTTGGGGTACAGAGGAGGGTGAAATGTGATAATGCGTACAACGGGAGCCCACAAACATCCAGGCCTCACCCCTCCCCGAGAGCAGGAGAGGCCCAGGACCAGACCCTCCCCAGCTGCAGGCCCTCCCTGGAC
>NW_004567136.1:15358812-15360325 GCF_000260355.1 Condylura cristata | reverse complement strand
TCCCTGGACAGGACCCTCCCTGGCTGCAGGCCCTCCCTGGACCAGACTCTCCCTGGACCGGACCCTCCCTGGACCGGACCCTCCCTGGACCGGACCCTCCCTGGACCGGACCCTCCTGTGACCGGACCCTCCTGGCTGCAGGCCCTCCCAGGACCGGACCCTCCCGGATCCTCCCGGCTGCAGGCCTCCCCTGGACCAGACCCTCCCTGGCTGCAGGCCTTCCCTGGACAGGACCCTCCCGACCACAGGCCTTCCCTGGACAGGACCCTCCCGGCCGCTGGCCTTCCAAACACAGACGTTAGGGGTCAGGTCACTCACAGACCTGCCTGGCCTTACCTGTTTATCTCAAAGTCCATCCCAGAGGCCAGAAGCCTTCTAAACTGTGATGTCATCACACCCCAGAGGAGCCTCCCTAAGTTCCCGGGAGCGGGACACGTGCAGGCTGACCCCAGGCCTCGGAGGCCCCGACCTGCAGCCCTCTGCAGACGCCTGGCCTCTCCCTTCCCCTCCAGCCTCTTTCACTTCCTCCCATGGCCCGCTCACCGCCTGCTCACCGCCTTGGGTCCCAGCCCCAAGCGGCACACCCCGGGGCCGCCTGCCCCAGCGAGCCCCCAGCCCCAATCAAGGCCCGGGACTCTGGGCCTTGGGTCTTTCTTTCCTAGCGACAGTTTGAAATGATTTGTTTACCACTTCCTTCAAAGTCTGATTCAAAAGACACTTTCTCAGCGGCCCCCCACCCCTCACGTAAATCACCCCCACTCTGTCTCACATCCTCCTTCCCTGTTTTCTCTTGGTCCTTCGCACGTGGCACTTTTTACCGGGAGATGTTTTATTTGATATCTTTACGTGACGCCTCCTCCCCCCAGGAGGGGAGCCGCGGGAAGGCGGTCTCGCTTGCCTGCTCTGTCCACAGCCCGAGAACACTGTCCGGCACTTACTGGTTGACAGTATGTGTTGCTGAACGGACTTTCAGGCTTATTTGTTTATTACTGGGCTGCGCGGTGACTAGGCTGTGAGCTCCGGCTGACCCGTCTTTCTGGCCTGCTGACAGGCCCAGCACCTGGTGGGGCACATAATATGTGCTCAGTAAAACCTCACCGCGTGGGTCAAAGCCGCCACGGGGGACAACTGGGAGAGGGTCAGCACTGGCATGCCGCGCCGGCGCCCACTGGGCAGTGCACCCCTGAGTCAGGCCCGCCGGCGGCACCCACCAGGCCAGGCATCTGTCTGTCCACATCCTGTCTGCTCCGGCTCACCGAGCAGCGCACCCTGCGGCAGAGGCAGCCAGCGGAAGGCCAGGGGGCCCAGGCGGGCCCAGCGGCCTCGGCCCGAGTGCCCATCCCATCCCACACCAGCCGGGTGCCAGGCGCGCTTCCCTGGACGGGCCTGTGGGTCCGTCCAATCCAGGACTTTTTTCTGGCCCGCTCCAAAAAAAAGCAAGAAAGTTAAACATCCGAGAGCGCAGCAGCTCCGCGCGCCCAGGCAGCGGCTCAGCGACCCTCCCCCGCCCCGC
>NW_004567136.1:15343514-15357401 GCF_000260355.1 Condylura cristata | reverse complement strand
CCGGCGCGCGGGAGAGGAGGCGCCCGGAGAAAGGAGCGAGGGGAGAGCGCAGCCGAGCGCGGGGTAATTGATGCGCGAGGCCGCCGAGACCGGAGGCTGGGGGAGGGCGGGCGAGTGGCGGAGGCGGCGCCCGCGTGGGGTGAAGGATGCCAGGCGGCGGGACTAAGAGCTGAGGGGCGCCGCTAAGCAGGGCCGGGGGGGGGGGGGCGCCCCGCGGACGGAGCCCCGGCTGGGTGCGAGCCCCCCCGGCCTGCGGCCCTGGAACAGGCGCCAGCGGCCCGGCCCGCCTGCCCGCGGAGTCGCCAACATCCGTGGGTGACTAACTCTTGGCCCGAGCGTCTGGCCCCATTTTCCTATTTTCCAAAGTTTCTCTTTCGTGTTCTTTTGGGAGTTAGGCCCTGCACCTGGACGCCACCCCAGTTCTACTCCCTCCAAATCCAGAACCATGTGGGAAAACAAGCGAAATACCGAGCATGATGTGATGATGAAACAAATGAGTTGTTTTGTAATCAGCAAAGATCATGTTGAAGATTGATAACACTCGAAATAATGTCATTACAAAATGCATCATAGAATGATAAAATACCAGTTTTGATATGTGAATGCGTGACTCTGTCATGCGTAGATCAAAAATTTATTTTTTGTGAGTTCTAGGTTTTTACAGTAAATTCATATTTCCCTTGAGATCAAGGAAAATGATACTTTAAAATATTTTTAGCAAAAGGATTTTTTAAACAGATATTTATCGGATTCAAAAGAAAGATTAAGAATCAGGAGACCGGAAATGGGTCTTTGGAGGATGGTGGGCTCGGCAGGCAGGTGGGCGGGGCGGGCCACGGGCAGAGGTGCCGGCTGGGGAGGCTGCGGGGTGGGCAATGGGTGCTGAGTTAGGGCGCGGAGTTCCCAGGAGCACCACCTGCGGGTGGGAGCCCATCTGGGGAGAGAGTGCCGCCAGGTGCACGGGGAGCCGTGTGAACTGCAGGCTGGGAGAACCCCAAGGATACATTTTAGCGGACTGATGAGAGCAGGGGGCTATGGGGGGGGCTGCTTTTACTTTCTAGCTGTAAGCCCAGTGAGAATTGCCCCCCCCCACTAGTTACTACATTTTCATTGTAAAGGCAGCTAATGTCAAAGAGAACAAAGTAGCAAAGCTCAAAAACGAAAGGGAAAGAAATGAACACCTGCAGCCAGGGCTTTGCAAACATTTCCTTCCTGCAGCTTCCCTTGGGCTTGGCCTTCAGGAGCGGCAGTTGGTGAGATGGCAGTGTTTCTCTGTTCCGACGGATTCCCCTCATACGGTGCCATGGTCCAGTCATGTTCTCAGTGGCAGGGCTCTCTTCTCCTTTATGACTGAATGATGTTCTTTGCAAATCTTTTTTTGACTGTGACCCTGCATAAGAAGCAGCCTCACTTCCAGCACACAAATACCATGCATCACAATAGTGCCCTTGTTTCTGCAATACAGGCTGGTATTTTTCAACTTTACTTTTATTTCCTTTCAAATGCGGCTCAGGACCTACCACATTCATTTTTATGACCCACTATAGGCTCCCAACATGCTTTAAAAGGTATTAAAAACTGGGCCTCCCTGGGGGCGCAGGGTTGAGGGTCAGCACCACACTGTCTGTCGCCTGAGTGTCTCCGGCCAGGGAGTGACCTCCCAGGGCAGCACAGACCTCACCTGTCTCCTGCTGCCCCCTCAGCAGTGTGTCTCAGTGGGTCGACCTGTTCTGCCCCCCACTCTGTCTCTGGGGAGTCCTCTCACCCCCGACCTCTGACCTGGACCCCAGGTCTTTTACTCATAAATAAATAAAAGTAAATTTAAAAAAAAAAAAAGCAACTTGACATTCATGGTCCTGAACAACCCGACTCCCTTGGCCCCTCTCTGGGTGCCTGGGAATTTCCCCCTGAAAAGCGACCCTCCAGCCAAGAGAAGGGCCAAGTGTTTGGTCACAGCCTGGGGGGACGCTCTGGATGGTGACTGTGTTACGCGGTGGCCAGTAGCAACCAAAGAGGTAACTTGCCACGCGTTTGATCACATATTAAATAGAACAGACAGGTGGCCGTGGCGGCTGACTCCTGCCCGTCAAAGGGGTGAATTCCCAGAATCGGCACCATTCAGTGAAGAGACAGTGTCCTGGTTTTGCTTTTGTATGGACAGCGCCTAGGGCCACCCGAGAGGCCCCTGCGGATTCCTGCAGAATCCCTGTGCAGAGCCGTGGGCGGGGGAGCCCGTGAGGACAGCAGAGCCCAGGGCAGTCTGCTGGGAAGCCGCTGTCCTCACCCCAAAGGGGTGAAGGCGCAGGCCGGAGGCTAGCAACACGGCCCTACCCTGCCCGCTGCCCTCCCACCTGGGTGCCCCTACTGGGCCCAGAGGCAGTCCCGATGGAGGGCAGCCTCCCACGAAAGCAGAGCGCAGACCTGGGGGCGTGCCATGTCCAACGGAGCAGGTGCCTGAGGGGCTGCCCAAGCGTCCTCCACCTGGAAACGAGTCTCTAGAGGTGAGCGTGGAGAACGCTGGGGGCCGAGCCCAGAGCCCCACTCAGGAAGGCCTGGGCCCCGCGGAGTCTTACTGTCTGGGGAAACGGAGCTGGCCTCCACAGGGAGCAGGCCAGGGCAGCCAGTTGGATGGGTCCAGACGAGAATGTCCTCTGGCTGGCGGCGCCAGGTGGCTCCTTCCCGGCAAACTCCATGGCTTCAGCAAATAACTGCCCCGTCCCCCACAAGGTGCAGGAACCGCCAGGCCCCGGGCTGGCAAGGGTGGGACGGCGCGCGCGTCCTGGCGCGACCCACCAGACCACAGAGGGACAGTGTCCCGAGAGAAGGCCAGAACAGCAGGCGGGGACCGTCTGCTCCACCTGCACCCCCAGCCGGGTACACCCGCAGGGATGAGGTCAAGGGTCAGACTCTCCAACTGCCCTTCGTGCCTGCAGCTCCTCCGTCCGGCACCCCCCGTGCGAGCACCCCCCACCAGGAGTCCTGCCCTTGTCTGGGCTTGCTGGACGGTCAGGCCTGCGCCCCACCGTCAAGGCTCCTGGACCGCACTCCGGCCCGTCGCGACTTTATCTCTTCTTTAATGAAATGTTACTGGATTTCAACCCCGTGTACACCTCGGGGTGCACCTTCACCTCTGTGTGTCTAAGCCTCTCCCCAACCAGAGTTGAGGGGCCTCCCCGCCCCGCCGCGAAGCCCCGCCCCGCCGCGAAGCCCCGCCCCTGCCCTAACCACTAGGTGTTTCACAGCCGGACTCGGGTTTGTTGTGTCTTGTTCACGTGCCGGCCCTGGTTATTTATAGGGCCAGTGAGAGAAACCATTTGTAACTGTCTCTCGCTTTCTGACTTGGTTCCCTCTCCATCATCCCCGCAAGGCCCATCCACGTGCCACAAAAGGCTGGTTCACCTTCCTGGACACCCAGCGGCCCCCACGGCCCCAGGACGTGGGTGCATCACGCCCTCTCTGTGACCAGCGCTCTGGCAGCCTCTCTCCATCCCCCCATCCCTGGCTGCTGTCTCTGTGGGGCCTCCCGGTGCTGCCCCTGGGCCCAGGTACGTCTTCCCCTTGGGGCGCCCTCGCATACCTCTGTCCCCCCAAACTGAGCAAGCCGCCCCTGGGCCCTCTTTGCCCCAGCCCCAGGCCTGCCAGGAGGAGCGTCTCTTCTCGGCCCCTGGCGCCACCAGGCCGGTCCATGCTGGAGTCCACACCTTGGTCCTGCTGAGCCTATGGCTTGGAATCGCAGTGGGGGCCCACAGTCACCAGGCCCTGGGCCCCTTTGTGACCTATCCACCCTGAAACCCAGAATTAACAGCATGCACAGCCCCTGCACCCAGGGCTTAATCGTTCGTCACCTTCTGCTCTTAAAAATATTCTAAGATTAAAAATATATATATATTCTAAGATTTTGGGGCCTCCTTAGTGGCTTAAGGGGTTAAGTCTCAGCACTATGAAGCTGTCCACAGCCACTGTGGCCTGAGTCCATCCCCAGCCAGGGAGTGACCACAGGACACAGCAGACCCTGCTGTCTCCCTGCTCCCCTCAGCAGTGCATTTCAGGGGACCTGCCTGTTCCACACCCCGCTGTCCTGGGGAGTCCTCTCAAGCCCCCACCTCTGGCCTGTGCCTCAGTTCTTCTATGCAGAAATAAATAAATCATAAAAAAGAGGGGCCTCCCTCCCTGACACCCAGGCTTTCCCCGGGCAGAGACCTGGTGGGTGGGCCAGGTGAGCATATGCTAATGTTAGCTTGCCCCTAAGGCCGGGGCTTTACTCCCCGCCCTCTACCCCCCACAGAGCGCTGTCAAACCCCAAGGCCGAGTGCCTGCCGCCTCCCTGCCTGCCGCGGGAGCCCTGAGCCTGAGCACTCCATTTCCTGCCAGAACCTTCTAAGCGAAAAGCCTTCTGGTGCTGCCCCACTGGCCCTCCTGAAGGGGAAGCGGCCTCCGCGGTGGGGACTGAGCCCAGGGGCAGGCCCGGCCTCGGGGCAGGCCCGGCCTCGGGGCAGGCCCGGCGGAGCACGCGCACCCTCCGAGCTCTCCACGGAGTCCCTTCCAGCACAGCCTTCTCTTCTCGCCTCCGGGCTGCCTGCGCCCACCCCTGCACCCCGGCTGCCTGAGGATTGCGCCCCAAAGGAACAGCCTGCCCTGAGCCACCTCTGTTGGGGGGTCGCAGACTAACACGACCTGTTACCTGCGTGACCTAAAGGCGTCTTCAGGGCGGGGCTCTCGCATGCCAGGGTGGGCTTAGAAGCGGCCAGGGGCGTGGTGGGCTCCCAGCTAGGCCAGGCACCCCGCACTCTCCCCGCCAGCTTCGCGGAAGATCCTGCTGGTCCCTCCTCAGAGAGCAGCAGCTGCAGCCTCCTCTGGCCCCGCAGCCTCCGTGTGAGGGCGTCCTGGGCACTCGGGAAGGCCCTTTCAGCCGCAGGGCTGCTTCTCTCATGCATTTTCCTCGCTGCTAGCAGTTAGGGTCCCCCCCCCTTGATCCACAGGGGCTCCTGGCTCCAGGAAGTGTAAACTCGTCAGACAGGGCTTTATCATCTGGCTTTATCTGGTCACAAAATCAGTGCATGTGGCAGGGAGGGGCACAGCCGGTGCCCACCCAGCCCACCTGCCGCAGGGAGCAGCCCCCGCCAGCCGTACCAGTACTTGGCCACTCTGTTTCATATCTGTTTCTCCAGGAGAGGCTGCGTGGGCCCACCCCTGAGCCAGCCCTGCCGACCCAGCTCGGAATACCTGGGCTGGTGCTGCCTGCCTGGCTGGAAGGCGTCGGGGCGGGGGCTGCAGAAGCTGGAGCTGCAGGGCCCGCTCCGCTCCACACAGCGGCCAGCGGGTCCTAGCCGGGTCCTAGCGGGGGAGCTGGCCGGCAGGCAGGGGGGCTTTCGCTCCAAGTCTCAGCTGTTGGTCCAAAGTGTTTGATTTTTATCTTGGAGGCAGCAGCCAGGGGGCCTTGGAGACGTTCTGGTGGGGGGAGGTTATTTGTTTTCTCCGGTGACAGAATTAAGACAAAACCCTGCCAATGTAGCCCCAATTCAGCCACAAGCCACACACGGGCCCGGAGCCTGGCTGGAGGCAGAGAACGAAAGAGCCCGGAGGCTGGAGGCTGCCGAGGACAGCTCCTGGCATGGCCTTCTTCAGGAAAGACGCAACCTGGCCGCCGGCCACCGGCCGTGGGCAGCGAGAGGCAGGACCCCGCCCGCGGCCTGCGCTCCTGTCTGGCTCGTCACTACGGCGTGCAGGCCCAGGCCAGCGGGCCCCGGCGCCAGTGGGCGCAGTCGGGGCGCCGGCCCTGCCGCGCCACCCCTGCCCAGGACGGCGGCTGACCACGCGTCTGTCCTCGCAGGACAGAGTCCTGAGGGGCCGGCAGCCCGGAGGGACTCAGAATTCCTGGCACGCAGGGCGCTCCCGCTCAGCCCGGAGGCAGAAAGGAGAGGAACCGGCTGAGGAAGAAGCCGACTGCTTGGTTTCGGAGCTCAACTGCAGGCTGTGCAGGCGACGAGGGTCATTTCTAATTAGGTAGTGACCCCAAAAGCGCGCCGGGAGGATGCGGTCACTGGGCTCAACTCTGCCCAGGGGGTGCCCAGATGGCAGAGGGGGGCTGGGGCCCAGGTCTCAGGGCTGAGAGCAGCCTCCCGTGCAGCTGGAGCGCGGGCGCCGGGAGCCAGCCCTGGGGAGGGGCAGGAGGCAGGAGGAGTCTGCAGACCCCCAGAGGCCGCAGGGCCAGCCAGGGCGACCTCGCAGGAACGCAGGCCCCAGGCCACTCTCGGGGCCTGAAGGGCAGAAGGGGAGGCCCGCGCCCAGCAGCCGGAGGACTCGGCTCGGGGTGTGCGGGCACACACCTGCCCTGCCGCTGGTCACTCCCGAAGCCGTGTCTGTGGGTCCAGGCAGACGAGCCGGCAGGGGAGCACGGGCAGCGAGGCACTGAGCACCGGCCGGGCCCGGTGAGACGTCGGCCAGCATCTGTGGCTGTCTTCCTGAGGGCCAGGGAGGGCGCTGTGTGCACGACACCAACGGCCCGTTACGCACACCTGCCCCGCCGGAGAGGGCTATGTGCGCGTCTGGGTCATCTTAAATAAAATCTTTTTTAAAGATTTTATTTATTGGTGCACACAAGAGCTGGGGTGCAGGCCAGAGGTGCAGGGGTGAGAGACTCCCCAGAGACAGAGCGGGGAGCAGAACAGGTGGGTCCCCTGAAACACACGGCTGAGGGGGCGGCGGGGAGACGGGGTCTGCTGCGCCCTGGACTCGGCCGCAGCGGTGATAGTTCTGAGACTCGACGCTTGGGCCGCGGGGGCCCCCCTTACCGTGTTTTAAAGCAGAGGCAGCCATTGGAGGTGCAGGCAGCAAAAAGAGGAGCGAGACCCCAAGAGCCGCGGGGGGTGCGGCTGACATGGCGGAGACAGCTCCGGGCCTCCAGCTCCCCGGGACTGTGGTCCCCAATGCAGGGGGAGAAAGCTGGGCTCAGCCCGGTCAGCCCCGCGCCCCAGTGCCCCGTCGCGCCCCCGGGGCTCAGGGCCTCCTTCCGCAGGGACAGAGCCGGACGCCGGCGGCAGACAGGCAGCAGGCCCGGGAGTGGGGCTGGCCAGTGTCCGCTCGGAGCCCTTCGCTTCCCTGTCCCGCGCACACTCGTGCTGTCGCGAAAATCACTCTGGTGGAAGAAAGCTCAGGCCGAGACCTGGGCGAGGCCTCCTGCCATGGCAGAAGCGACTGGGTGGCCGGAAAGTGACCGCTGCGCCTGGACTCGCTGTGACCTCACCCCAGTCCCGCCTCCACCCAACTTCTGCTCCGCACACAAACTGCCTGCACCCAGGGGAGAGGGCGCAGCCGCCAGGCCTGACAGGGACTCCCAGAACCCGCCTGGCACGGGCCTCTCCGCACTGTCCGCCCGTCCTTCTGCACGCCCACGCACAGGCCACGGGCGTGTGTGGGCGGGCCGAGGTCACACAGGGCAGATCCTGTTGCCACACTGGAGGTCACTTCAAAGGTGGTGGAGAAAATGCCAGGGTTCAAGGGCTTCTGGGAGGCCAGGAGAGGACCGAGAAGCAGATCTGAGCAGGAAGGTCGCCGCCTGACCCCGGTTGAAAGTCACTTCTGCGGGCTGCAAATACAATTTTTAATTATCCAGTAGCCTCGTTAAAAAAAACAACAAAAAAGGTAAGTTTGGGGCTCCCTGGTGGCCTGGGGGTTGAGTCTCAGACTAGCACCCTGCGGCCAGGGAGGGACCCCACGGCCGCGCGCAGACCCCTCCTGCCTCCCACTGCTCCCCTCAGCAGTGGGCTCTATCCATCTGCCTGTTCTGCTCCCCGCTCTGTCGCTGGTGAGTCCACTCACACCCACACCTCTGGCCTGCACCCCAGCTCTTGTGTGCATAAATAAACAAACATTATTTAAAAAAAAAAGAAAAAGGAGAGAAAATTGTATTCCCAAGCAGTCTCAGTCTCAGTGGGGTTCCCGCCTCTACAGACTCCAGGGATGTGGGGAGCCCTAGTTGTGGGAGGAGCGGGCCTGGCATTTCCTGTCAGGAGCCGGCTGCCCACAGCCAGGGGCGGCCTGAGTGGCCCCGCTCGAGCACCCTCCCGGCCTGGCTGTCTTCCCCATCCAGAGAATAGAACAAACCCCAGGCGCCTTTCCTCGAGCCCAGCAGAGCCCAGCAGCGTGGCCAAAGAGGAAATGGGTCCCCCGCCCCCCCCCCCACAGCCGTGGCTGCAGGCTTTGTAAAGAGAGCGGCCCCAATCTTCCAGGGAGACCAGAGGGCCTCCGGCGGCTGCCCACAGCCAGGGGCGGCCTGAGTGGCCCCGCTCGAGCACCCTCCCGGCCTGGCTGTCTTCCCCATCCAGAGAGTAGAACAAACCCCAGGCGCCTTTCCTCCAGCCCAGCAGAGCCCAGCAGCGTGGCCAAAGAGGAAATGGGTCCCCCGCCCCCCCCCACAGCCGTGGCTGCAGGCTTTGTAAAGAGAGCGGCCCCAATCTTCCAGGGAGACCAGAGGGCCTCCGGGGACTGCTCTGGGCCCTGGAGTCTTGGAATGAGACCCCCACTCCGTCCAGAACTGCTGCCCCCCTCAGAGCCTGGCCGGGGCGGGGAGCAGGCCCCTGGCGGGGAGCAGGCCCCTGGTGGGCGGGCCTGTGGGTCCCCCAGCAAACCAGGGGCGTGACAGCAGGAGGAGCTCCAGCGGGGAGCCCTTCCTGGTTGGGGAGGTCTGCACAGAGCCGCGAAGCCTCGCGGGTTTGCGTCCACTCCGTGACCTTCGTCCTGCTGAGCGCTCACGGGCCACTGGCCTCTGTCCCCTCGTCCCAGCACCTTTATCAGCAGGTAACCTTGTTCCTCAAATGATGTGAGCTATTTTCAGTCTCACTGTACATGTCAGAAAAGTGAACTTAAAAGCGCGTTAGCTGTGGGCTGGAGGCCGGCCCACGCGGACGCTGGTCTGCGACCGAGGACAAGAGCACCCACTGACCCCGCGGAGAGGCCTCCCCCAGCGGCCACGTCTGAAGAAAACACCGGACGTGCGAGGTGGCCGGTGGCGCCGAAGGCCCGGGCAGTGTTGGGAGGCCGGCAGCCCGCAGAGCCCCACGTTGGGACTGGATTCCCTGGGCTTCAAGGCCTCACCCAGCCGGGGCCTCAGAAATGCCTGAGTTCTTTCCCAAGAGGCCGTGTTTGCCCCAGCGCACCCTCATCAAGCCTCTCCAGACCCGCGTCGGCAGTAATCTCCCCATCCTGTTCGCTTCTCATGCAATCTTTTCCCCCAATTATGTCTTGGGAGTCTCTTTTCCTCAGCACTGTTAAGCCTCCTCCCCTCGAGTCCCCTCTCTGCTCTGCGCTTGACTTTCTGCTCCCAAGCCTGCCTCCCTGTCTGTTAGCTGAGGTTAGCGGCTGCACTTCAAACGGTTTCTTTTCATAAAGATGGTGTGTGTAATTTTCTTTCGCTACTGCAAATAATTCTGGAAGCTGAGGACTAGGGCTCGATCTTCCACTTTTTTTTTAAATATAATTTTTCTGTAATTTATTTTTTTTAAAGATTTATGTATTTGTGCATACAGAACCGGGGTACAGGCCAGAGGCTCAGGGGCGGCGAGAGGCTTCACCAGAGACAGAGCGGGGAGCAGAACAGGGAGATGGACGAAGCCCACTGCTGAGGGGAGCAGCGGGCGGGTCAGGAGAGGTCTGCCGCGCCCTATGGTCACCTCCGGGGCAGGCGGGGATCGAACTCCTGAGAAGCGGCTTTAGCTTCTCAGTGCTGTGCTGTGACCCGCTGCGCCCCCAGGGGGGGCCCTTTTTTTTTTTTTTTAACTGTTTGGCTTTGTTGCTTTTGAATATGTATTTATTTGTGCATACAGAACTGGGGTACAGGCCAGAGGCTCAGGGGCGGTGAGAGGCTTCACCAGAGACAGAGTGGGGAGCAGAACAGGCAGATTGACAAAGTACACTGCTGAGGGAAGCAGCGGGCGGGTCAGGAGAGGTCTGGCTCGCCATGTGGTCTCCTCCGGGGCAGGAGGCAGGCGGGAATCGAACTCATGCGGAAGGGGCTTCAGATTCTCAGTGCTGTGCTTTAACCCGCTGCGCCACCAGGGAGGGCCAATCTTCCACTTTTTAACTTGATAAATCCTCTTTTATTTTTAAAAACTTTTTATTTCTCTTTATTTTTGAAGATGTATTTATGCACACAAGAGCTGGGGTGTAGACAACAGGTGTGGGGGAAGGGGTGAGAGGACTCCCCAGAGACAGAGTGGGGAGCAGGGCAGGAGGACCCACCGCTGAGGGGCAGCAGCGAGTCGGGGGTCTGCTGCGCCCTGGGGTCCCTGGCCGGGGACTGAACTCAGGCCTCGGTGGTGGCGACAGCTTCCCGGTGCGAGACTCGCCCCTGCGCCCTGGAGGCCCAGTAAATCCACTCTCAGCCTGAAGACGCTGCACCACACCCACACCCGTGCGGGGCTGGGAGCCCAACACCCTCCTCGGCGCTGGCCCGCGCCCGCCCTCGCGGCTCCCAGGCCTTCGTGGGGAGGCTTTTTCTTTAGAGAAAGCGGCACTCGGGAAACCCCGCAGTCTCCACATACAATTATTCAACAAAGAATTGGGAGCTCATCATGTGGGGGAAAGGGTGTCCTGACTAACGCTACAGACACAGGTGTCATGGACGCCACCCCCACCCCAGACCCTGGAACTACAAATCCCATCAGCACCAAGGCGAAGCACGCTGGGCCCTGCGGGTGGACCTGAGCGGCCAGGCCGGGGTGTAGCCGGACGCGTGGGCCTGCGGCTCGAGCTCGGCTCTGGGCTCTTCACCGGCTTTCAGCGTGCTGTCGGGGTTCCAGTCAGCGGAACTGGTAGGACACATTCATGAACTTATCTCCTCATTCCCTGAGTTATTCATTTCCCTTCCCCTTGTAAATAATCCATTACTGGCCGCGTGTGTGCGTGTGTCTGCCGTGGAATCCGAAGCAAAGTGGTGAGGACTTACCCTCGGGCTACCCAATTGGGTTGCCCTGTAACAGTCAGGCCAGAGGAAGAGATAAAAGGAATTGGACAAGAAATAACTAAAACTATCATCAGTTGCAAGTGCCGTGAGAATGTCTAGAGAAAACCCAAAAGGCTGCACTGAAGTTATTGGAAACAATGACGTGTCCGGCGACGCATTCGGCATACAAAAATCTATTTCTACACGCAAACAACACATTAGAGGAAAAAGACATTAAACAAAGCAATCCCACGTGGAACGAGGAAACACCCAAGAATAAATTTAACCAAGGGGGCGTGAGACCTCCGTAATGAGAACTACAGACGGCAGCAAGACACGGGGACAGAGCCCTTGGCAGGGACTGCACGAACTAGCATCGTTCAGCACAGCAACCTACAGAGTCGGTGCAATCCCTCTCCAGGTTTCAGTGACTTCTGCAAAGAAACAGAGCACCGAATTTGCATGGAACCACAAAAGCCCCAAACAGCTGAAGTCACCAGACTCCCAGCTGCAGTAACAGTGTGGGGTCAGATGCAAATAAACGCGCAGCGGCAGAGCTGGGACTCCAGAAAGCTGCCCGGCCTGCGTGCGGGTTTACGGCGAGTGGCCGGAGCACATCGCCGAGAGAGGAAAGCCTCTTCCACCAGAGCTGCCGCCCAGACGGCCGGGCTCGTGCAGAGACCGAGCCTGGAGCATCACAGACTCATCACACACGTTGATTCAGAATGGCTCCAGGGCCTGGAACCGTGAAAACCGTGAGAACATGGCCCTCGCCGAGCCGCGCGTGGGGCTGACCCCAGCCGCAAGGGCAACAGCTGAGCGCCCGCCCACAGAGCGAGGCACGCCTGCACCGTGGAAGCGAACAGGGCAGAAGCCAGGCCCGGCCGCACCGGAGGGTGCGGGGGGCACATACCCACGGCGCCCATCCCGGGGCCACAGAGAGAGTGGCCGCAGGGGCCGCTGGCCACAGGCCCAGCGTCGGGCACCGGGCTTGTGAGAAAGGAAGCTGCTTTGCTGATAGGGAGAACACGGGTGAACTCCAGTCTGCCGCCCTGCGGAGAGGAAATGAGGTCATAAAGGTTTTGGGGTTCCACCGCTGACAACAACAGGGTTGAATCTTATTGGCTGACAAGTTAGTCTAACAGAAACAAGGAACTGACTTCAGCTGGCCACGGCAGGGTGCGCAGGCAGGGGCGGGGAGCCTGTGTCAGTCCGCGCGGGCTGAGTGTGGCCCGGCGCGCTCGGGGCCTCCGTCTCGCTCCAGCCTTGGGCTCAGCTCGAGATGAACTGCTTCCGCTCACCTCGGCCGAGCCTTTCGCTAGCAAGGCCCAGGCTTTATCTGTGAAGCAAACCTCAAAGACAAGGTCAGACGGGCTTTGGGTGTGCGCGCCCTGGGCGTGCTCTGGAACTGAAAGCAATTGGGGCGTTTGGTCATTGGTTACAAACTCATCCAAGCCGGCAGCAAGGAAACAAATCCCCGAACCCCAAAATTACGCAGAAAATCTAAACAGTCACTTTCGCAAGAGACAGCCACAGCCACAGTGCGCCTCAGCACTGACCGAGGAAATGCAGATCAAACCACAGAGCTCCCCGACCCCTGTCCTGGAGCCGGCTCCCAGGACCAGAAAGAGCCGGGCGCAGAGGCGAGGAGGAGGGGCGCACACCTGTCCGGGCAAGGTGGCCGCGTCCAGCCCGTGTGGGAAACAATTCGAAGGTTTCTCAGAATATTAAAAAGAACTGGGACCTCCCTGGTGGCGCAACGCGTTAGGATGCAGCAGTGCAAGCTGACTGATGTTTAAAAAACACGTCTGCCTGTGCACGTCCAAGATGAGGCTGTAAGATCATCCTGATCTCCTGGGGCTGAGAGACGTGCTGGGGGCGGAACTTTCACCACAAAGCCCGGGAGGCCTGGGGGAGTCAGGACGCGCCGGCTCTGGTGGGTTGTTCGCTCAGGCGGACGCTAGCTGTCCTGATGCAAGTGGCCCAGAGACCCCCGAGCAAGAAAGTGAGGGAGACCGATGGGATGGTCACAGCCAGCGAGGAGCAAAGGCTCGGGTCACCAGCCCACATGCTCACTCCTGGACCCGCAGGTGTGGCCACGCCCCTCCGGGCAGCTTGACTTCAACCTTGAGTCTGACCGCTCAGGTGACCCAACATTTCTACCCACAGAAACTATGAGATAGTGTTTATTGTTTTGAGTTGCTAAATTTTAGGGTAATCTGTTATGCAGAAATAACTCACGCATCGCATCGGTGAAAGGAAGGGAAAAGCGGAGAGGTGGATTCCGGGGAGTGACATTAGCTTAGCTCCGGCAGCTCTGGGCAGTCCAGCCAGGGGCACCCACTTTGGATACTGTGATAGCAGGCACTTTTTCCCATCAATATGTTTCAAAAAATAGAATTTTGCCAAGAGCTTATTTAGATGCTTTCCTGAGCACAGATCACTATGACTTTTAAAGCTTCTCAGCAAAAAAAAAGCCTCCCGAAAAATTCGACTTGAAAGGATGCCTCTATCGTTCTGATCAGGTGTCTTTAGGGAAGAATGCTACCATGATGTATTAGGATGTATTCTTCTGTGGGGACGCCTTCATCTGTATGAACGTATTTTATTATCAAATTCACAACTGAGCTTCAAAAAGTGGCACTGAAGCCTCGTTGACCTTGTGCCACTGTTCGCTCGAGTTTCACACCGTAATATGCTGGAGCCAAGTAGACTGTCAGCTTAACCAAGCATCTTAGAGGTCGTCCCGTTTCTTGTTAGCGCTTTTCTTTTCCAGCTGCTCGTTGCAGTCCATCCCATTTGTGGATTATTCCAGCCCATCCCAACCGGGTCCCCCGTGTATGTTTCTGCACTGGACTTCTCGTCCACTTTTCACTTACAACTTTTTTTCTTCCAAGATGTATGTATGTATTTATTTATTTAAGCATAAACTGGGGGGCAGGTCAGAG
>NW_004567136.1:15342512-15343079 GCF_000260355.1 Condylura cristata | reverse complement strand
CTACCATCTGAACATTACCTGAGACAAGCCCCAAAGTCAACAACATAAACTTCACAAGCAAACTGACCACATGGAACACGCCTTCTTAGACAATAATCTTGCATCTAAAATATGTGAGACACACGCGGGAAGCTTTCACCCCAGCGAGACTCAGAAGCGCACAACTGGTGCCCGGCGGAACTCTAGCACTGTGTGCAGGGCCCTCCCTCGTCACGGCGGTTCTTTCTTGGCCACGCGAGACCCGTGCGCGGCTCTAAAGCATTCTGCGGATCTCTCCATCGGCGGGCCTCAGGCTTTCTCTCGTGGGCTCTGGCGAATGGCACAGCTGTGACGGCTCAGGGCCTTGTTACTGCTGGCACGTGCCGCGCCGTGCTGAGGCCCCACGCACCTCCCCTCCGCCAGCCGCCCGCGCGGCAGGGCGCCCCGCGGCAGCTAACGCACCGAGCCCCCCTCCGACAGAGCCTCCCCGCGGGAAATAGCGTCCGTGGGCAGACAGGGAGGTGGGGCGTTGGCGCGGGGCTTCGCGCTCGCCCTCCGCGCGCACGGCGACAGGCAGGCGCAGAGCGG
>NW_004567136.1:15340031-15341292 GCF_000260355.1 Condylura cristata | reverse complement strand
CGGGCCGGTGTCCCCCCGGCCGCAGCGAGCAGGGTCGCGCCCTGCGCGAGCGTCGCCCTGGCCGCGGTCACTTCCAGGCTGTGCGGCAGAACCGCCGTGAGCTGGAGCGCGCCTGTGAGGCTGCGGGGAGGGCCCGGCCCGAGAGGCCCTGGGCGAGGGGCGCGGCGGCGGCCGGGACCCGTGTCCGCGGCAGTGAAAGGGGCGCCAGCAGTTCCGAGTGTTCTCCACGGTCGGTTTTTACAAAGTTGCGGAGCTTTGAGAGCGCCCCGGCGCGAGTTTCCTGCGAGCTAGCAGGCCGTCTGCAGCGCCCCTGGGCTGGGGGAGCGTTTTCAGTAGCCACTGAGGTGGCCTTTCTGTTTGGAAGGGTCTGTTGGGGTTTTTCCCCTCAAAGATTTCTTTTAATTTATACATACACGAACTGGGGTGCAGGCCAGAGGGGTGGGGAGGTCAGAGGGTTCACAGAGACGCTGGGGAGCCGACCGCCGGGCTCTGCTGCGTCCCAGGGTCCTTCCCTGGCCGGGACTGGACTCGCGGTGCAGCGGCTGCCCCAGCCTCACGGTGCTGAGGCTCGCCCTGCGCCCCAGGGAGGCCTGCTGTCTTTATTTTATTTTATTTTTGAATTCGTTCTGAAAAGGACAGGCTTATTAGGAAAAGGAGAGGAGACGCCTGCGCAGACGAGCGGCGGGAGCGCTGCTCTGACAGCGAAAAGATGGCGGCCGTGGGCCGAGAGCCGCGTGGGACGGGATAGCGTGGCTGATCTGGACCGTGGCGTCCCCAGACTGTCTACTGGGAGGTTTGTTTGTTTTTTTAAGATTTATTTATGCACACAGAACTGGGGTGCCGGCCAGAGGGGCAGGGGTGAGAGGACTCCCCAGAGACAGTGGGGAGCAGAGCAGGCGGAGTGACTCAAACCCACTGCCGAGGGGGCAGCGGGGAGACGGGGTCTGCTGCGCCCCGGGGTCCCTCCCTGGCCGGGGTCGGACTCGTGCTAAAGCGGCTTCATAGCGCTGCCACCAGAGAGGGCCCCTGGGAGCTTTTGTGGGCCTCATTTTCCATGTCCCGGCCACACCTGCTTTCCCGCGGTGTCCAGGTCTAGGGGTCAGCGCCCGCGCCCAGCCAGCTCTGTGCGGCGAGCACGTCCCGCTGAGCGCGCAGGGCCGATCGCGCCCTGTGGCCAACCGTGACAGAAAGCTCTAGCGGACACGGCCGAGGGGCGCCGCTCCCATCCCGGCGTCTGCTGCTGCGGGTTCTGCTGGTGCCC
>NW_004567136.1:15338420-15339301 GCF_000260355.1 Condylura cristata | reverse complement strand
TCCCCGCCCTCTGGCTGCGCTTGAGTTCAGCCTCGTGCCCGTCTCAGGACAGTCGGCCCAGGGGGCTGCCGCCTGCGCCCCCCACCGGCGTCTGGTGGGGTGCTGGCTTGGCGGAGGTGACCTCGAGCCCCGGCTGCGCGGCCCCCGCCCCAGGGAAGTGCTCCGTTTCCTGGGGGCTGGACCCCACACTCCTCTTCTGCGCGGCTCTAGTTCACTGCCGCGTGGCGGGGGCCCAGCGAGGGCCCGGCAGCCTCTGAAACGGGGGGTCCTCTGCGGCGCCGGGCCTCGGACGCGGCCCCGGCGGCCTGTGGAATGGCGCAGGGCAGCGCCTGCCTGAGTGTGGGTGCGGCCGGGTCTGACCTGCTGAGGCGCTGGCAACGCTCCGCAGAGGTGTCGTTTGTGAGAGCTGGGGTGCGGGCCAGGGGTGCGGGGTGAGGCGAGACCAAGCCCCCTGCTGGGGGGCCAGAGGGGTGACTGCGCCTGCCGGATGGAGGGGGAGGCGGGGCCCTGCGTCTTCCCGTGGCGTGGGCGCGGGCTCCTGACCGCGGCCGTTGGTCGGGTTCCTGCGGCACTTCTGGCTGTGATGCTCTGTGCTTGGCGTGGTCAGCTGCGTACACGTCAGGGTCGTGTCGCGATGAATTCTCCTTTGTCATTAAGAAGTGACCGTCACCGTCCCTGGTGAGGTCGTTGGCCGGCAGGTCTGCTCTGTATGTGAGTGGTTTTTCTTTGCTTTCTTGTTTTTTGTTTTAGATGTATTTACTCACGCGTACGAGCGCCGAGGCAGGCCGGAGGTGCGGGGTGAGGGGCTCACGGGGCGGAAGAGGCGGACCGGGCGAAGGCCACGCTGAGGGGGCAGCGGGGACGCGGGCGAGGCCTGCTGC
>NW_004567136.1:15334525-15336991 GCF_000260355.1 Condylura cristata | reverse complement strand
GTCGGGCCCTGCTCGGCCACGGCCCGGCAGCGCCCAGCGCCCTCCTGGCCCGGGCAGCATTCCGGACCCTGTCAGCTCTCACTCTGCTGAATTTCCTGCCCTGGGTTTTTCTCAAATTTTCTCCTGGGTTATTGCAAGTGGACCATGAGTGACCCGGCTTGCAGGGTCACGCCTCACAATAATGACAGCGCCCACGGCCCTCGCCTCGGCACCCGGGCAGCCTGGCAGCCGCGCCCCCGGCCCCACTGCGCATCTGTGGTGTGGCCGCGCCTGGCTGGGTGCTGCGCGTGATCCCACACGGGGGCGGCCCGGCGGGCAGCGGCGTGGGGAGAGGGGGCGCAGGGTAGGAGGTGCGGTCAGCAGTGGCCACGCCCCGGGCGACCGCAGACACACGCAGTTCGTCTTCTCCCACTGTTCCGTGCGCCTGCCCGGCCGCCTGGCTCATGCCGCCTCATCTATGTCGCGGCTCAGGCCCTCAGGCCTCGGCTGCCCCGACGGAGGGAGAAGAGGATGGGTGTCTCTGGGTGTCGGGGGGGCCAGGTCGGCGTGGGAGAGGGCTGTTCTGAGGGGCCGGCGGACGGTGGGGCGTCGGCGGCTCCCCGACGGGGCGGCCAAATTCGGGTGTCGCTGCCGGGGGTAGCCCATGGGGAGGCAGCCGGGCCTTTCCGCCTGCAGAAGGCCGGCCGGGCCTGCACCTGCTGCCTTGGGCGCGTCCGGCAGGGCGGGCCGGGGCGGGTCCGGCCTGACCGCTTCTCTTCTGCCCGCAGCTCTACTATCAAGTGCTAAACTTCGGAATGATCGTCTCGTCGGCGCTGATGATCTGGAAGGGGCTCATGGTGATCACTGGGAGCGAGAGCCCGATCGTGGTGGTGCTCAGGTACGGCGTCCTGGGGAGGCGGGCGCGGGCCCCTCTCCTCCGCCGGGGAGCCCCTGGTCCCAACAGGCCGCGCAGCGCCTGGCCGCACGCTGGGCCGCCGGCACTCTCCGGCCTCGTGCGCCTCCCTGGCAGCGTCAGGCCTGATGTCGGCTGTCAGGGTCGCTCCGAGGTCGTGTCCTCGGACGCCGGGCTGTCCGTGGCTCCCGCTGTTGGTGCAGACGCCGCGGTCATGTGCGGCGTCCTGCTGACCGTTAGATGTTGCTTCTGAACTGGCCTCGCTCGGCGCCTCGGTCGTTGCCGTGTCTCAGCCGCAGGTGACGGACGGCGCCTTGTTGCAGGCGCGGGGCCTCTGTGCGCGGCTGGAGCCGCTGCGGTCCGCAGGGTGAGCTCGGCTGTGCCGGGCAGCGTGCGAGTCCACCGCGCGCTCTGCTCTCAGCGGCTGGAGCCCTCCCTGGGGCCCAGGCGCACGCGCCGGCCCCCGGCCCCGGCCTTCCCCGTCGTGCTCTTGCGTGTACTCAGCGCTGCCTTCACGGGGGGGACCACGGGGGGGGGGGCGGCGCTGCCGGCTGAGCGCTGTCTGCCGCGAGCCGCGTGCTCGTGAGCCCGTCCTCGTCCGCGGCGTGAGGGCTGGCCTCGGGGCCAGGGCCTTCCCAGCCCCGAAAGCTGGGGCCCGGGGTTCCCGGGCGGCCTGGAACTCACCGGCGAGCTTTGGTGTGGGGGTGTGCAAGCCACGCCGACTGGAGCGCAGCAGGTGTCGAGGGCCGGGGCCCTGGAGGGCTGGCGCCCTTGGGCGCGGGAAGCGAGAGTGCTGGGGCAAGCGTGGGAGTCGGCCAGAGACCTGGCGAGCATCCCGGCGGCCCTGGGAACAGGCCGCGTTGGCTGCAGCTGGATGTTTACCATCTGTTGGGGCTAATAATTGGGGGTTATGTAACTTAGCGGGGAGGTGTTTATATTCTGGGCTTTTCTGGTTGCCAGTGCCAGAGAGAACAGGTCACGGCAGGTCCAGTCCCGGTCAACACCGGAAGGAGGGGCCTCCCTCAGGCGCAGGGCTTAAGTCTCGGCACCGTGAAGCTGTCACTGCCACCGCAGCACGACGCCACCCCCGCCAGGGGGTCACCCCAGCGCGCAGCAGACCCCTCCTGCCTCTGCGCTGCCCCCGGCAGTGTGTCTCCGTGGATCTGCCCCCCCGCTCTGTCTCTGGGGCGTCCTCTCACACACCCCCCCACCTTTGGCCTGGGCCAGCTCTCGCGTGCATCAGTAAATAAACCCTTAAAACGTCATTAACTCACGTTTCAGGATGTGTTCAAAACGAAACTGCCCCTCCCTCCATGGCGGCAAAGTCAGCTTCAGGATATTTAAGGGCTTTATGATAACATTTGTCTTGTGATTGACGTATTAAACGTCAAGGAATAGTTTATTCTCCGGCACTTGATCTTCACCGAAAGGCCGAGAAGCCACGGGTACAGTTTAGTGTCAAAGTCGTAGGCGCGTTCTGGTGACTCCCGTGACGTTCGGGGTTAGACGTCCCCCACCTTGTTCGCCATCTCCGTGTCACCTCCTTGACCTCTCTGACTCCCCGCAAGTCTGCG
>NW_004567136.1:15323095-15333807 GCF_000260355.1 Condylura cristata | reverse complement strand
GCCCCGCCACTGGGCCCGGAGCTCAGGTTTCCTTAGACACGGCGGGCGGGCGCGTCAGACAGAAGGGCCGCGCCGGTCAGTGCGGACGCCGCAGGCGCTGGGCAGCTTGCGTTGGGTCGACGGGCGAGAGGACACCCCAGAAGTTCGTCCTCACACACCACACCACGTGCGTCCTTTCCTCACTTCTGAACCTCTTGGGCCACAATACCCCCAAAACTCTGCTCTTGCCCTTGATTTTCCTTGTTTTTCTTTTAAAACTAAATAAACAGGCCGCCTGGTGGCCCGGGTTAAGTCCGCGCTCTGAAGCTTTCGGCACCCCTGTGGCCTGAGTCTGATCCCCGCCTGGGGGCACCCACAGGGCCCAGTGGACCCCTCCTGTCTCCCCGCTGACCCGCCTGTCCTGCTCCCCGCTCTGTCTCTGGGGAGTCCTCTCACCCCCCGCTCCTCTGGCCTTTCTGACGTGGGGAGATGTTCTCCTCCACAGCCTGGAAGCATAGGTCATCTCACTCCGCATCTCGGCAAAGGGCAGGAGCGGGTCCGGTTCTCGTCTGAATATTTGAACGTGGTTAACGCTTGCAGATGAAGCGAGAATAGGGCATTTTTAAAGTTCACTCTTTAATATTCTGTTTGTCACTTGAAATTTTAAAAGGTTAAGGAATTAGCAGCGTTGCCCTTTCAAGATGGAGCACTTCCGAAGGGCGCTGCTCAGAATCGGAGCAGTTAGTGAAGGCTGGGAACCGAGGAGGCCTGACGCGCTCTGAGCACTGCCCCCCTTTATGCTGATACATTTGTCGCCTCCCGACGGGGTGCTCTTGGGCTTGGCTGGCTCATCTGCAAAGTGAATCTAACCTCCGGTTTTCTTCCTCTGTCACTCCCCTCTCCTCCCCAGTGGCAGCATGGAGCCTGCGTTTCACAGAGGAGACCTCCTCTTCCTGACCAACCGAGTGGAAGATCCCATACGAGTGGGAGAGATCGTTGTTTTCAGGATAGAAGGGAGGGAGATCCCTATAGTGCACCGGGTCCTGAAGATTCACGAAAAGTACGTGCAAACTGTCTTCTCTGTTTTAATGTTGGTGGCGTCTCCTTTGAGGGGAGGGCGCCTCAGTCTTCTGACCCACTTTTATGCCTGTCCGAGGCTGGGCTGCAGGAACGCTGACTTGGTTACTAGTTCACTTCCTGGAGGGTTCTCAGCGGCCTTGTGGACAGCGCCCCAAAAACATGGCAGAAAGGCTGACCCTAAATGGAACTGTCTGACAGAAAGTAGCCCTCGTCTTCAGAACAAAATACTCGTTTAAGACAGTCGAACAGACATTTCAAGTAAGAATAAATGTGTCAGATTTTTCAAATTCCAGGGAGAATTCCTGAGACCTAACACACTGTTTTAAATTTGCATCTTAGAATTGGAAAAGACCCTGTAAATCCCAGGATGCCATCGGGTGGCACGGAGCAGCTCCTGCACCTCCCGGCCTCGGTTTCCCCACCGGTGCAAAGGCTTATGGAGGTGTCAGGAGGTCACAGTTCTCACCTGCCCCTCCATACCTGCGCTGCTCCGGATAGGGGCCTTCCAGCGCGGAAGGAAAGGGAGCAGGAGGGCAAGGGGGTGTCTGGAGAACACGGGCTGAAGCGGGGGAGACCGAGTAACCGCCGTGTTGCTCAGCCCTGTGCAGGCCGCGCTGGCCCCTCACGGAGGGACCGTCCCTGCTGCTTTTCAGCGGGCTCCGGGGCTCTCGCGGCTGGGCTTCGGGTCTCTGCGGTCACGTGAGGATCTTACCCCGCTTGTTTTTCTGACTTCACGATTGTAATTTCTAGCTCGAAGTGGTTACTGTTGTCTGGATTTTGTGAACACGTATTGGGTTCCTCAGCCGGGGGTCCCCAGGGCCTCAGCTTGCACTGTCTGCACCCGCTTCCCTGGGGGCTCCGTGGGAGTCAGGTTAAACCCAGCGCTGCCGGGAGGGCTCGAGGTCTCGCTTTGTCTGTGTGGGCTTTGAGGCGGACGTCCCCGAGGCTTTGTGGGAAAGCCGCTCGCATGTCTCAGGCGGGTCCATCAGCAGCCGTGTCCCTTCAGACGCCTGCCATTCGAAAAGCCCTGACACAGACCCTGATGGTCTCGGTCCCTGTCACCGGGGGCTCGGCCGGGCCTCCTGTGCTGCGGCTGTGTGCTGCGCTCCGTGCTGTGGGGCGCGTCACCCCAGGGAGCCGGTCGGTGTCTGTGGTGGGTTATCTTAGGCTCTTCGTGCCTCCCCTTGGAGGCTTCTTTGCCAGGCAGACCCAAGTTTCCAGTTGCGCGGGCGGGGCGGGGTGACGCTGACACGCCTGGTTGTCGGCATCGCGTGGCACGTTGGCGCTGTCCTCGCGTGGAGCCGTGTGACGGCGTAGATGTGTCTCCTCTGAATGTGTCTGAAGGAAACGCCTGGCCTCCCGGCCCTGCCGGCACAGGGGTACGTCCCGGCGCTGTCAGGCTGTCACCCACCCGGCCAGGGAGTGACCACAGGGCGCGGCAGGCCCTCCTGTCTCCCCACTGCCCCCTCTGCTCTGGGGAGTCCTCTCAGCCCCTCACCTCCAGTCTACACCCCAGCTCTTGTGAGCATAAACACATTTTTAGAAATCCTAAAAGATAAGTGAATTTCTGAACTCTGGGAAGAACAGAGGTAGGATGTGATCACTGGCCTCTTATGTCTCCTTTTTAAAAAAATGATTTGTTCTTTCATGCGTACAGAACGGGGGTACAGGCCAGAGGTGTGGGGGTGAGAGGAATCACCAGAGACAGAGTGGGGAGCAGGACAGGCGGATGGATCAAAACACACAGTGGGGCCCTCCCGGGTGGCGCAGCGGGTCACAGCACAGCACTAAGAAGTCAAAGCCGCTTCCGCATGAGTTCGATCCCCGCCTGCCCCGGAGGTGACCCCAGGGCGCGGCAGACCTCTCCTGACCCGCCCGCTGCTCCCCTCAGCAGTGTGCTTCGTCGATCTGCCTGTTCTGCTCCCCGCTCTGTCCCTGGTGAATCCTCTCACCCTCCGCATCTCTGGCCTGTACCCCGGTTCTGTATGAATAAATAAATAAATCTTAAAAAAAAAAAAACAAAACACACACAGTGGCCCAGTCCAGAGGAGTCCGCTGCGCCGTGTGGGTCACTCCCGGCCAGGGTCGCGCTGGCTGCCGTGGCTGCGACAGCTTCTCTCACAGTGCTGAGGCGTAGCCCTGCGCCCCAGGGAGGGCCCCCCCCCTCCTCGTCCACTTACTTCCTGCGGTGTGTGTTTCTCTAAGTCTGTAAGCTTCTGTCTCCGCACCCCCAGCCTCTGCCCTGTGAGCCTTCCTCCTTCACGCTGAGTCCTCACTGCAGTGTGTGAACTGGAAGTGACAGAAAATCAGGCCACCCCTGACCCTAGAGACGCCCACGAGCTGCTGATCTCCAGTCTGGCGCACCTACGGCCTCTCGCCACGCCGCCCCGCTGGGCTCCGCTCAGCCTCTGGCCACACGGTCGGCTCGTGAACACTCGGGCGGGCGAGGCACCTGCCTCCGGGTGCCGGGCCGGCCCTGCCGCCCTCCGACCAGCCCAGGAAGGCGCCTCCCCCGCGCTCCCTGGTCACCGCAGAGACAGGGCTGCACGTTCAGGATGCTGGAAGAGCCGAGGTGCGCTGGAGGCGTGGGGAGGGCGAGAGGACGCCCAGAGCCAGAGCGGGGCGGGGCGGGCGGGTCCCCTGCATCGGGGCGCCCTGCTGCGCCCTGGGGTCATCCCCCGCCGGGCGCCCTCAGCGGAGACTCACCCCTCCCCACCAGGGAGGCCAGTGCCGCAGTTTAAAATCTCAGAGAATTAAATTTAGTCAATGTAATTCTCCACTCCTCACGCTGCGGGAGGCGCGGGGTGTTCGTGCCCACAGACGCGAGAAGGCTCACCTGAGCCCTCTCCCCCCGCTGCGTCCTGTCTTCCGCCTTCTCCGGACGAGCCAGGAGCGCTGGGGACGGCAGCGCTCGGCCCCCCTTCACAGGCGGGGCGGCCTCATGGCCGGCCCTGTCCAGCGCCGGGCGGTCCGCCTGCCCCTCCCGCCTCTGGGTGGCCCGGCCCGCCCCCTCGCCCCCTCCGAGGTTCTCAGACTCTGTCGCCTACGGAGTTGCCAGTGAGATGAATTTTCTCTGTATATATTTGCATTTTTCTAACAGGAACCTCATTTTTAACGGGCCTGTTGCCTTTGCACCTCCCAATTTAGTCTCCTCAGCAGAGCTGGTGTCGCGTCAGCCCGCCCCGCCCTGGGCCCGGGTGGGGGTGGTCATTGCGGCGCTGCAGGCCGTCTCCCCTCCGGAGGTCGCCACCCGGAGGCCCCTGGCGCTGCTGAGGAACTGTCAGCTCTGGGACACGGTGTCTGTTTTTAGTTCTGAATGACCAGAAACATCAGGCTTCTCTGGTGGAGTCCAGCAGCTTTCTGGCCAGTAGGAAGATGCCGTTCTCTGAACCCGCGCAGAGGGGCCCCTGCTGGGCCAGGGCCAGCGGCTGAGTGAGGCCCCAGCGGGCGAGGCCGGCTGGCGCGGGCCCGGCCGGGGCTCTGGCTTGACGGCCTCTGTGTCTGCGTGTGTCTCAGAGGCCGAGACCTCCCAGTGCGCTGACGGAGGGGACCGGGCACCCGCCCCCCGCAGTCCTCCCCCGCCCGCAGTGCTGGCCGCTGAGTCCTGGACGCCTTTCAGGCCCTCTGGTCGGGACGCTTGGGCCAGCACACGAGGCGGACAGTGATGTCTTGGCCTCTTCGGTTTCTCGTCTCTGTCGTGACTTGTTCTGGCACTTTGCTGGAGTCAGGTTGCGAGCAGCTCCTCCCCCGCTTGGCTCGGTGATGCCTGCAGTCTCGTCCTGCACGTGTCCCTGTTCCTTCCGGCCTGGGGTCATCCCGCAGTTCGCCAGTAATCTGCTCCGCGGCCATGTCCGGGGCCGCGGGGGTTCCGCGCAGCGGCGAGGGCGTCCGCCCCGGCGCTGGCCCCAACGCCCCTCTCCCGGGGGCGCGGCGACCGCCATGGTCCCGCCGGCTTGCGCTCGCGAGACCGCGACGGGGCCGGCGCGGAGGGGCCTGCTGACCGGCTCCTTACTCTTTGAAGGCAAAACGGACACATCAAGTTTCTGACCAAAGGGGATAACAACGCCGTGGATGACCGAGGCCTCTATAAGCAAGGACAGCACTGGCTAGAGAAAAAGGACGTGGTGGGGAGAGCCAGGGGGTAAGTAGCAGGCCTGGCCGGCGCTCGTGCGCTGGACGCAGCCTGCCGGCCGCGCGGTGTGAGCACCCCGCTGTGCCCTCCGCTCCAGGCGGGGTTCTGGCCGTCGCAGGTGGAGTGGAGGCCGGGCTGCGCCTGCGGTGGGGGTGCCGGGGCTGCGGCCGCGGGGGCCGGACTGGGCGCTCCGGCCGGCGGCGGGGGGCAGCTGTCACGGGCACCCCGTCTCGCGCAGGTTCGTCCCTTACATCGGGATAGTGACGATCCTCATGAACGACTACCCCAAGTTCAAGGTAAGCGCGGCCCTGCCCGCGGCGCTGGGGGCGGCGCCCTGCGGCCCCCTGACCGCGGCCTGTCGCCCGCAGTATGCAGTCCTCTTCCTGCTGGGCCTGTTCGTGCTGGTGCACCGTGAGTAGGCGGCGGCCGTCCGGGGGGTGCCAGGCCTCGGCGTCGGCGCTGCTTTCCGGCCCGCCCGCTCGCCGCCGCGGGGACTTCCGGTCGCGGGATTTCATACGTTGTCGTGGTCAACGTGCGCGTTTTTGTACATCAGTGAATTTTTTATATGAAAAGGCTGAGCCAAAGCCCCAGTGTTTGTATCTTGAAGCCAGGCTCCTCTCAAGTGCCTCGAGCCCTGCGCCGGAGCCACACCACGGCGGCGCGGATCTTCCCTTTCAGAAGTTTAAATAAAGGACTTTGCCTGTTGACCCTCACCTGGTTTGTGTGGCCGGACGCGCCCGAAGCCTGCCCTCCCCGCGGCCGCCGGTGCCCACCACAGCTGGCGTCCGCGCAGCCCCAGAGCGGCAGCTCTCGGCCCCTGGTGTCCAGGGGCCTGCCGCTGGACTCGTGGCCCTGCGTCCCGAGGGCCAGAGGCCTCAGCCCGTCTGCCTCAGTTTCCGGAGCGGGTGGGGGTGCAGGCCGCCCAGCTGCTGCGTCCGCGGCTCCGAGCACAGCCCCGGGCCGGCTCGGGTGCTCGGGGAGGCAGCCAGGGCAGTGGGGGCAGGGAGGCGCGCCGCCTCCCTCTTACCAAGCAGCCGTCGCAGCAGCGGGTTTCCGTGTGGCCGCGCTGCGGTGGGCGGCCGCTGCCCTGTAGACAGCTGCCTGCAGCTCGGTCTGCCGGGCTGTGGCTTTGGGGGGAGACGGGAGCCCGCCGGCCACGGCGCAGGTGGCCCGGGTACCGGGATCGGCCGGCGGAGCAGTGTGGCCGTCAGGGAGGCCGCGTGAGCACAGCCGCTTGGCCTCGGGGTTCCGGTGGAAACTGCCCTCCGCGGTTCCGTTTCAGCAGCGCGGCCCTCTGGAGCCCCTGGGGCGCGGGCGCGGCTGCGGCTGCCCCGTCCACTCCTTCTCGGCCTGCGAATTGGCGCTTGTCACCCTTCCTGGGACCGGCCGCCCCGAGAGCCCCGGATGGAACACACTGTCGTCACCCTGGGGTGTGTGTCCGGGCGTCCGGGCCTGGCTGGGGCTTGGCCCTCGTGCGGGCGCAGGCCGACGGCGAGATGCCCAGGAGCTGGGAAGGCGGCTGAGTGCCGAGGGCTGGTCTCTGCCCCGGGGCGTCGTCCCGAGTGTGTCGGGCGCCCCGAGTCCTGAGACAGGCCCTCCTCGCCCCTCGTCCCTGGCAGGGCTCTGGGGGGCCCAGACTTGCCGCCTGCCTGGGCCGGAGGAGTTTGTAGCGGCGTCTGCAGACACGGCTACTTGACGGGAGAAAGGAGCTGACGGGCTGGGGCGGTCTGCTGGGAAAGCGGTGCTGCTCAGGGCAGAGTTGGGGGCTAGTCGCCCCGTTTTTTGGGGCGGGGTGTAAGGCAATAGACAGGCTGGCGGCGGAGCCCCAGGCCCCTCCTGGGGCTGCGCAGTGACCCTGATAGCCCCCGACGGTCAGGGCTGCTGCAGAGAAGGTGCGTTCGAGTCAAGCGGCGTCCTCAGGGCCCCCGCGGAGACCAGCCCTGCCCGCCAGCCGCGCTCTGCCCGCGTCGGGCCAGCCAGGCTCGCACAGGCTCCCTGCTCCGTGGCTACAGGAGGATCGACCCGTACCCGCCTTCTGGGGTGTCTGTCCCGCAAGTCCCCTACAGGTGGCCCTGGAGGATGCTGCAGGGACGGTGAGGAACGAGCGCCCCTGGCCCCGCGGTGCCCCCGTCCGTCGCACTTCTGGTCATGGCAGGGAGGAGGCCTCTGCACTCCCCGTGCTTCAGAGTGCACGTGGGGCCTGGCCCTGGCGGGCGGCTGCTGCCCTCTGCCTTCCCAGGTCCTGGCCGCACTGGAGCCCAGCACACGGCTCTCCGCAGAACCAAGGTCCAGGCCTGCAGAAGAGGGTTGACCGCTTCCTCCCCCGGAGTAGTGAAAACAACTTGATGCTCATGTGCGATGGCAAGGTGGGGTGTGCTTTAGGGGGCAGCATCTCCCCTGTGCCGCGCGGAGCCAGACTGGGGCCCTGCAGGCCCAAGGCTGGCCCCAGGTGGCATCTGGCTCCGCTCGCCATCTCCCAGCAGAAAGGAGCTTCGTTGGGGTCCTGCGGGCTCCCTGTGATGCGCATGAATGAAGAGGGGTGTGTGAGGGGCGAGCAGACAGGCGGGTGGGGGGTGGCACGGGAGGTGGTTACCGCAAAGTGCAGAGCGCTGCGCCTGCCAGGTGGGGAGTTGGACCTGCCGCGGGTGGGCGGGCGGGCCCTGTCCCTGGGGCTGGACTGGGCAGCAGTGCCGGCCTCGAGGCCCCCTTCCAGGGCCTCAGGGGCTGAGCCAGGCGATGGGGTCCGCCCCCACTCCGGGGTGGGCTCCTCAAGGGCCCCAGACCTCTGGGCCTGACCCGCCGCGCCTGTGGCTTCTGCCCTGGGCCCTGGTGCCGCTCTCTGGTGGCTCAAAAGTTCTTTCCAAGAACTTCTGGGTGGCTGGGGGTGGGGAGCAGGCCGGCCGAGGGGGGCTGCGCCTCCCTGCCCAGAGGCCAGGGTGAGGGGTTGGGGGCGCTTCCTAGCCCATCACCCGCCCCGGCCACCAGCCCAGAGCAGAGAGGGGGGCATGGAGGCGCCCTTGCCCCTTAGCCTTGGGGAGGGAGAGGAGGGACCCACAGGCTGTCCGGCCCGGTTCGTGGGGGAGGGGGACTCCAGGCGCGAGGGTCCCTGGGCGGCGGGCGGGCTCCGGGGAGGCCCCGCCCCCGGGCGTGGCTTAAAAGCCGGGAGCTGCCCGGAGACCCAGCTGCTGCCAGAGCGGAGCGGGAGCCCGGAGCGGGAGCCCGCAGCCCAGACGCCAGGGGACGCGGACGGGGCGGATGCCTGGGCGCCTGGGCGCTGCAGGCATGACCCGGGGGGCGGGGCGCGCCCCGCTGCTGGGCCGCCTCCTGCTCCTCACTCTGCTGGCCTCCGGCGCTGCCTCCCCTGCCTGGGATCTCCAGGAGCCCCGCAGCGCAGCCGGCAGGACCCGCGTGCACTCTCGGGGCAGCCTCTGGGCCACCGGTGAGTCCCGCGTAGACCCGCAGCCCGCGGCGGGGCGGGACCCCCCTGAGCTGGGGATGGGGAGAAGGACTCCGGGACCACGCAGCAGCTTCAGGCAGAGCCGGGCCCCTCTCCAGGGGAGCCCGCTGAGCGCTGCCACCCCCCAGAGCCCTGCCGGGCTTCTGCCCTCCCAGCCCGGCCTTGCACCCTCCTCCCTGCCCCCACCGGGAGGCCGCGGGCCTTTGTTGCCACCCAGGGGTCTCTGGCACCTGTAGGAAAGAAAGGTCTTAACTGCGGCGCCCAAGCGACATGGGGATGCCTCCCAGCCTGGAGGATCCCTGCTGCCCGCTCCCCGGCTCCTGCGCCTTGCCACCTCCTTTCTAGGTCACTTCATGGGCAAGAAGAGTCTGGAGCGTCCCAACCTGCTCCCACTGGGGGCCGAGCCCCAGCCCGCTCTGAGGGGCCAGCAGCTGCAGCTGAGTCGGGATCTGCTCAGGATCCTCCTGCTGAAGGAAGCGCTGGGCAGGAGCCCCGGCCGCCCAGCACCTCATCCCCCGGTGAGCCAGACTTGGGGTGCAGCGGCCCCGGGGCCCAGCTTTGAGGGCAGGGTATGGCGGATATGGGCCCCGGGGAGCCAGATGCTCAGGGAGGGACTCCCACTGCCGCCCATTGGGGGCCACACCCTCCAGCACCCACCCTTAGTCCCAGGGCCACAGCTGTCCTCACTTGGCCGCAGGCTCAGGTGCTGCCGAACCCTCTTGCTCTTGTGCTGGGAGTTGGGGCCAAGACCCTGGGGGAGGAGTCAGCAGCAGCCAAGACAGTCCCCACCTCCAGCAGCCTCAGCGGCAGCAGTTCCCGGCCTGGCACTCTTGCCACCCTGGGCTCGTGGCAGGGCCCCTTCAGCAGCACCCCTGCTCTCCATCCACTAGCGCGCCCCCCAACCGTGACAGCCAGAAGTCTTGGGGTGTCAGGGACGGAGCCTAAGCACTCCTGGATGCAAATCCCTGACGCCTGGGCTTTGGGAGCTCCGAGGAGGCTGGCGCCTCGGTCCGCAGCCTGGCAGAGGCAGCACCTTGGTGCCCTGCTCCTGGTGGTGTGGCTGGGCAGCAGAGGCGGTGTGAGGCCGCCAGGGCTGGTCTGTGAAGCCCACGACCTAGTGCCCAGGACTGGTGTGACCTCAGACAGGTCGCCTGCCCCCTAGCCTGCGGCCTGGTCACAGAGGACGCCACCTGGGGCTCCCAGCGATGCCCCTCTCGGCCTGCGGTGCCGGGGCAGCCCTTTGCAGTGGGCACCCCCTGTGTACCCAGCTCATCGTGCTCCGCAGGACAGGAGAAGGTCCCGCCCCAGCCTCACCTGGCGTCCCTGACCCTCCTGCTCACCAGCCCCACCTGGGCGGGCTGCAGTCCGCAGGGAGGTGCCAGCGTCACCTGGGGGCTGCTGGCCTTGGCTGGGAACTGCAGACTGGGGGATCCCAGAGGAAGCAGTGCTCGGGCCGGGGGAGTGGGCTTCAGCGGTGAGCTCTGGGGCCAGCGGCCCCAGAAACAGACGTGAGCAGCACCCTGCATCTCACATCCTTGCACTCCTGACTGAGCACAGGGCCAGAGGGGGCTGCTGGACTTCCTGACCCTGCTGGCCTTGGGGGGAGGGAGAAAGTGCTGAAGAGGCTGAGCTTGCCCCTGCCTGGTCCCCTGGGCCCCCACCCTCATGGCTGGCAGAATGCGCTCCGCTGCCCCCGCGCCCCGGCCAACGGCTGTGCCCCTCAGTACAGGAGGCTGCTGGTGCACCTGCTGCAGAAGTGACGCGCCCCGCCGGGAAGACTCGGCGTCCCGCTTGACCTGTCCACGGGGTGGAGCTGCACCTCGGCGTGGCCCGACTGGATGTGAACCCTGGCTCAGATGTGTCCCCGACCCTGCGGGGCCCCCAGCAGTGTAGCACGAGGCGCAGCTCTCGGTCCCTGCTGCCCCACTGAGGCTGTGAATAAAGCCGGCTCCTTTGCACAGACTGCCTGCCGGGTCTCCTTTCCGCCAGTTTCGGGCCGGAGGGGCAGGGGCCGAGGCCCGGGGACGGGCTGGGTCCAGGGGCCCAGGGTGCCGCGCCCCAGGC
>NW_004567136.1:15316715-15322061 GCF_000260355.1 Condylura cristata | reverse complement strand
GCGGGTCCTGCGCTTGTCCCGCGCCGAGCGCCCCGTCGCCTCCAGGGCTTATTCCCAGAAAGAGACTTCAAGGTGCGCCACGGAGCCTTTGCAGACGGGGCCGTCTTTGACCTGAAGCGCGTCCCGGACTCCAGGTGAGGCGCGGGAGACCCAGCCCGGCCTTTCAGCGCGCAGCGCGCAGCGCGCAGGTCGAGGCCCCGCCCCCCCCACGCACCCTCACTCCCCGCACTCACTCGGCCTGCCCCCTGGCCTGCCCCCTGGCCCTCGGGCCCCAGGGGCAGGGGGAGCTACCCGCTCAGCGGGCGGCTGGCTGGCAGCCTCCACCTTGGCATCTTCCAGGGGACTGCGAAGCCACGTGGAGGCCCGGGCTGCGGAACTGTGGGCGCCCGGAGGGGTGCGCCCCATCTGTCAGCCCGGGTGGCTGGTCTCCACGAACCTTCCGAGATGGCGTGTGGGCGTCTCCAGCTGAATGGCCGAGCGTGGACGGTGGACTGGCGTGCACAGGTGAGCTCCCCAGACTGGGCTGAGACATCCTGCTCCTTCTCCGTAGGTTGCTGGTGACCAGTGGCCTTCCGGGTCCTCGCCTGCAGGTGTGGCAGCTCTCCGAGGACAGCGGTGAGTGAGCCTGTTGCAGCTGCCGGCTGCGTCCTTTGCTTTGATTTCGGCCTTTCTCTTTTCCGGCTGGGTCTGGGCTGGGCTGGTCAGTGTGGGTTCTGGAGACCTGGGAGCAGGGGGCTGCACTCCCCCGAGGGCTGGAGCCTGCACATCCCGCCCCCTTCGGAATCGCGGCCCCCCGCAGACTGCGGGGCCCTTTGCCTCTGAGAGCCAGTCCTGGGGGTCCTCGCTGCTGGTGGGCTGGGGAGGGAGGAGGGAGCTTGTCAGGACGGCCCCGAGACCGCTGGCCCAGGGGCTGGTGCTCCATGGCCCTGCGACGCTCCCGGGAGACGCAGGGCGAGTCGCAAGGCGGCGGCTGCCCCGCCCCACAGCCCCCGCGAGAGGAGCACTCGGCCCCCACTTCCGGAGCCCCTCTAGGAGCAGCAGCAGGGGGGCAGAGCCACCAGCCCCACCGGCCGGGTGTGCTCCAGCCTGAGGCCAGGGCGTCTCCGCTGGTGCAGAGGGCTTGGCCTGCCCCCGGCCTGCACCAGGAGGGCCGGCGGGCCGTGAGCTGTGAGTGACGCCATCGGCATGTCCTTTCTCTTCCTTTATTCAATTTCCACACAACTAGAAAAAGCCAGAACCTGCTTTCGGAGCGGCCTCCCGTTGGAAGCCCGTCGGGCACATTCAAAGGGAAACGGGCGCCTCTGCCGTCCAGGGTGTCGGCGTCGCCCTGCCCTGCCGCCAGGCCCCGTCACGTACCTCTTTCCCCAGATGCCATCGCAGCCACCGGCACCATCGCGGTGCCCGAGGAGGAGGGGCGCCTCTGGCCCAGACTGGCCGTCTTCGCCGCGGCGGCCCCCGCCGTCCTCCACGGGGCGAGGCTGGCCGGGCTGCGGCTCGTGGACCTGGAGTCCCAGAAGACCAAGTTCGCCTCAGGTGAGGCCCGTCCTGTCGTAGCTCAGCCCTGTAGCCGCGTCCTCCCTCCCGGCAAGCGCAGCCCTGTCTCAGGGCTCCGGGAGGTGGGCAGCTTCCCAGGGCTGACTGGACGGCCACCCGGCCAAGGGGCCAGGCCGTCTGAGCAGCCTCTGCTCTGCCCCGTGTCTTCAGGTGTGGGGGACAGCGAGGCGCTGAGCAGCCTGCAGGTCGTGGACGCGGACACCTTCGCCTTCTGCTGCGCCTCCGGCCGCCTGGGGCTCGTCGACATCCGCCAGCCGTGGGCGCCCTTGGAGTACCGCCACCCTGGAGCTGGCACGGGGGCCAGCGGGGGGCAGTGGTGTGCCGAGGTCGGGGGCCAGGGCGCTGGGCCGCATGTTGCCAGCCTTGGCTCAGATGGGCAGCTCCGCCTCCTTGACGCCCGGGACCTGCGCCGCCCTGTGAGCACAGCCCAGTGCCAGGTGCCCGTGCCCAGCCCCGAGCCAGAGCTGCTGCGTGTGACGTGGGCTCCAGCCTTGGACAGCTGCGTGGCCATCTCAGGTATCGCCGAGCGGGCCCTCAGGCCGGTCTTTCCGTCTCTTCCAGGTGACTGTCGAGGCTAACCGGGAGGCGGTAGCCCCATCATCCTTCCGCGCCCCCCAAAGTTGCCCAGAGCAGCCCCAGACGCGCTTTCAGGGTCCTTTGCTGGGTCCTTCCTGCTCTGGCCCCAAACTCCCCACGTGGAGCAGATTTTGCTGTCCCGGGAGCCGGGTCAGCAGGCGCCGGGCCAGGGCCCAGAGGGCCCTCGGGCACTGCGCCGTGGCGAATCCCAGCCGGCCGGGCAGTGTCTGGCTGGAAGAGACTGTGCAGGCGCGGGAGGCTCCCCGAGAGGGGAGAGTAAAGCCCAGCGGAGCAGCCACATGGCTGCTGGGCCTGGGAGGTCTGGGGGGCGGGGCGGAGCCAGGCCTGCGGGAGGGGTGGGAGCCCGCAGGGCCCTTCTCCAACGCCCCCGTTTCCTGTCGAGGATGGCAGGGCCCTGCGGGGGTGCCCAGGGGTGGGGGTGGGGGTGGGGGAGAGGGCCGGAGCATCGCCGACCCCTGCTCGTGCCCGGCGGCAGAGGGGTCTGGCCTGTCTGGGGTTGATGTCGGACCCCACCCACGCCTCGTCGTCGTCAGCTTCTTGCGTGACATGCTCTCAGGACAGACGTCACGGCCGCTGTCCTCGGGGTCTCCTGTGCCCACTGGTGTTCAGCCCGTCGCCTGTTTGGGTGCCGCAGACTCAGCGTTGTCCTTTCTGGCTCTTCTCAGGCTTTGACGCGACCGTGCAGGTCTACGACGTCACATCTTGGGGAGAAACACAGAGCCCAGTGGAACCTCTCTTCACTCACAGAGGGCACATCTTCCTGGATGGCCACGGGGTGGACGCTGCTCCGCTGGTCACCACCCACACTTGGCACCCCCAGAAACCGAGGACTCTGCTCTCGGCTGCGAGTGACGCCTCGCTGCACGTGTGGGACTGGGTGGGGCCGAGCACCGCCCGCTGACGCGGGCCAGAGGAGCCCTGCTGCCGCCAACTCCAGAGGCTGCGCAGGCCCCGCGGGAGCACGGGCCCTGGTGAGGGCTCTGAGGCTGTGGGCCAGGCCTAGCCGGGCATGGGGTGGCCCAGGGACAGGCCTCGTCCACCTGCTGCAGACGGCTGGGAGTGGGCAGGCGGGCACACGGCCAGCGTCACTGGCACAGTGGCACTGCGCAGCACAGCACAGAGACCGCTTGCAGGGGGAGCTGTGGCTTCAAGCAGCGGCCTCACTGCCCGGAGCCCCTCTCCTGTCCCACCAGCCCCCTCAGGGGGCATCTAGAAAACTCCACCCACCGTGGCGGCGATCCGGGTGGAGTCTGGACAGCAGCAGCCTCCAGCTCGGAGTCGGGGCGCGCGGGAGCGCCCTCCGCCCAACAGGTTCCCGCGCCCAGTCACTGGTGACCCCGCGGTGAGGGCAGTCAGTTCCCTGGGTGCCAGGGCCTCGGGGCCTCTCGGGACTGCGGCGTTCGCACAGGGCACAGCACTGGCAGGTGCCGCCCGCCAGAGAAGCTGCTCTCCGCTGCGTCAGAGCGACCACACCGGTGCTTGTCTCTGCCTTCACCCAGGACTTTGTACTGGCACGGCGGAGTACCTCGGTCACCTGAGTCCACCGCCAGCGTGTTGATGTGTGTTTGCCCCACTCACGAGAATGAAGCGGAATTGCCGTTGGCTCTGCTGAGACTTGCTGTGGGGGGCCCTGAAAGTGAATTCCCAACGTCGGCCGTGGGGCGTGCAGAACTTGGGGGCCACATCACAGGACGGTCCCGCCAGACAGCTGCGACATTTAGACCCCCCAAAGCTTTTCTCTCTGGGTTCTCCAGGCCTGCGCAGAGGTTAAGCTGCTCTGCTCTCCTGAGGGGTCCCTGGAACCCTGCAGGCTAGGTGGCAAGCTCTTTGCTCGCTGGCAGCTTCAGAAGGTGACCTAGGCCAGGTCTGGGTAGCAGGACATTTCCAATTCACGATTTAAAAAAAAAGATGTATGTATACGGAACTGGGGTACAGGCTAGAGATGCAGGGGTGGTGAGAGGACTCCCCAGAGGCAGATTGGGGAGAAGAGGCAGTTGGGCAAAGTCCACTGCTGAGGGGGGCAGCGGGCGGTCAGGAGGGGTCTGTTGTGCCCTGGGGGGGCTGCAGTGGTGTTGGGCTTTAACCCCTTGTGGCTGAGGGTGAGCCTGACTGCTGCTGGTTGCCATTTTGCTACTAAATGCAGTTTAAAGCTGCACTTACTAGAGAGGTGTGTGTGGTCCCTAGGGCGAAGGTGCGGCCCCAGCACCACCGGGCCGGCGGGGGCTGCTCTCCTGTGCTGTGGAGCCGGCGGGGCCTCAGGTCCGGTCACTGCGTGGAGGGAAACTGCCTGTCCCCCCCCCTCCGCCCCCGCGGCGCCTCGCACCGGGGAGCCTGGGTTTGCTGCCCCACCGCCTGGGCCACGGTTGAGCCTTGGGGCCTCCCCCTTGGCGAGGCCGCTCGCAGGCGGGGAGTTCCGAGCCGGGCACCGGGGGGCGCCAGAGGGCAGCGAGCGCCCGCCCCGCGGGTCTGCGTTCTGGCCGGGCGGCACGGGATGGCCGCGCCACAAGGTGGGCGGTGGGGCCAGGGGCTGCGGCCATCCGCCCTCGTTTTGGAATAACGACGGCGGGGCAGCCCCTCGGGGCCGGCTGCGGGCTCCCCAGTCCCGGCGACGCCACTGTCCCCACAGGCCCGCTCGCCGGGTGCAGCCAGGGCCGGGGACGCCGGGAGGCCAAGGCTGCTCAGGCTCCGACTCCCCCAGCGTCGGGGCCATGAGGCTCGGAGAGACCCGGTGGCCCAGGCCCCCACAGCCGCCGGGAGGCAGGAGGGGCGCCGAGGCCCGGCCCTGGGGCAAGCCGACCCCGGGCGGCGCGACCGGCTAAAGGGCCGCTGGGGCGCGCGGGCAGTGCCGACCCGGAGCGGGACGAACGGATACCACGTCCGCGGAAAGCCCCGGAAGCGGAAACGCAAGTCTGGTGGTCCCGCCCCCCACGTCCTCAGACTGACAGGTGTACCGGCCAGTAAGGCGTGGTGAGGGCGGGGCTTCACCGGGAGGGGAGGGGCGGCGACCCCACACAGCGGTTCCCTAAGGGGTCGCGTCCTGCTCCCCGCGCCCTGCGCCCGAGGGCGCGAGCTAGAGCGTGACGCCGGAAGCTCGGCCAGCTCGCTCTGAGGGGAGCCGCCAGTCCTCCCCGGCTCGGCCCGGACGCGCGCTTTACCACCCGGCGAGGGCTTTGGAGCCGAGGTGAGAGCGGCGGG
>NW_004567136.1:15310254-15316065 GCF_000260355.1 Condylura cristata | reverse complement strand
GGCCGGTCGTTCTGTGCACACAGCTTGGCAGGACCCGGCGGGACGGGGCAGACAGCAGCGGTCCTCGGGTGGGCCGCTGCAGCCCAGCCCAGCCCTGGGCCTGCGAGTACGCTGGGAGAGACCGGAGCCGGCTGCGCAGCCGCCCGAGCAGGGACCAGCAGTGACCCAGCATCGTGGGTCCCGCAGGGAAGAGAAACCGGCAGCCAGCGCACCACCTGTGATGTTGCGTCCCCACCTGTTCCTCAGGTGTCTTGTGGCCTTAGCGACATCGTGGACGGCTCTGACCCCAGCAGTAAAGGGGCCGGGCTGCGGGTCTGCCAGGCAAGCGAGGACTTCTCGAGCCTGTCCCCTGTCGAGGAAAGCTGGGGAGCCCCACCCCGCTCAGGGTGCCGCCGCCGAGGGCCACAGAGGCGCATGCCCAACTGGGCAGCGCCTACCGGAATCCACAACCACCGCAGCTCTCCTGAACTGTAGACACAGCCCAGAGGGAAGGGAGAGGCTGCAGACCAGGGCTGGAAACTCGACCTTGTGCCCCAGACGACCTCTAGCAAAGCTGGACTGGGGGTCACGCCCACGCCTGGCGGGCAGCTCCCTGCAGCGCACCCCCTCTGCGCCAGAGTCCAGGCCCGACTGGAGAGGAGCCCCAGGGAGGCGACGCCGTTGCCTGTCCAAGACATTCTGTGTTTCTGCTAGATAGAGAGGGGTGGGAACTGTTAGGAAGTTCCAAAAACGTTCTGAGGCCGAGATTTACAAGACAGATCCACGATCTACAACACGACCAGAGTCCAGAACCAAGTCTTGACCTGGGAAAGGCTCAGGCGGATGCGGCGCCCCTCCCCAGGCTGCACAGTCTGTGGGTTTCTCACCTTTCACCAGCTCCACCCCCCCACACACCTGCCCTAAGGGCCTGCAAGGTGACCACCTCCCCCCCCATAGGTGACTGATTCTGCTTGTGTAAGTTCTGTCACTCCCGGGGACTGGCCCGCTAAGAGGCCACTGGGCAGCTCAGCCAAAGCTGCTGCTGGATCTCAGCAGGCTGCTATGGGCTGGCGCTGGCCTGGGCAGGTGTGGGCCTCACTGAGCAGTGTCTCCCTGGTTAAGTGGAGTTTCCGGAGACACAGGGCCACCTTGTGCCTGGGACATGAGTTTTTGGGGGGAAGCGAGTGAAGTGTGGATTTGCCAAAAGTCAGGTTTAGGTTTTTGACACCTTATAAAGACAGACTGGGCCCTCCCTGGTGGCGCAGTGGGTTACAGCACAACACTGAGAAGCTAGAGCCACTTCCGCATGAGTTCGAACCCCGCCTGCCCCGGAGGTGACCACATGGCGTGGCAGACCTCTCCTGACCCGCCCTCAGCAGTGTACTTCATCGATCTGCCTGTTCTGCTCCCCACTCTGTCTCTGGTGAAGTCTCGCACTGTGCCTGAGCCTCTGGCCTGTACCCCATTTGTATGAACAAATAAATAAATCTTTAAAAAAAAAAAAAAGACAGACTGAAGAGTGGGCTTTACTTTATTAGGCAACAGTAGACATCCATCCATTCTAAGCCAGGAGGGTTCACACTTCCCAGAAACACTGTCTAATCTACCCTTCATCTGCTATCATCCCCGTCCTTCCTGTTTCAAAGCTCAGGGACGCAAGAACAAAGTCCCAGCAGCATCCCAAGAGCAAAAGTGACAAATTCCTAACTGGCAAATCTCTCCAAGGGAAGGCCGTCCTCACAGTCAACACTTCCTTCAAAATAACATTCTCGGCATTCAAAAGCTACTGTCTAGAACCCCAGATCTGCACAGAGTTTTTAAAAAACAGGAACTGGGAACTGACAAGTGGCTACATCTGTGGGGAGAGACTCAACTTCACACTCAAAAACCAAAACCCCACAAAAACAAGTTGTTCCCCTGACAACTACATTACCACTGCTCAGGAAGCAAAACCTAACGCTGGGTCCAGGCTTCACTCCCAACCTATGTTCCCTGACACTCTGTAGAAACAGACTACTTTCCCCTCACTGGAGCACTCAGAACTGGAGAAGCCCTGACCCTGACCTGAAATCAAAGCCCACAACGCCAAGGCGGAGGCCAGGTCTGCCAAGCCCAGGACCTGTTACTCTGGCAACTTGGGGTAAAGGCACTGGAGCCCCACAATGTGGCCACAAGACCACCTTCCACCCAACAGGCTTGGCTTTCTCTGAGGCTCACCCAGAGCCACGAGCCAGACAGTCTTCTAGTTGACACGAACGTCACGTCCCTGTCCTACCAAAGACCCAAGCGTCCGACTCCCTACACCTGTGCAGTTCTCAGGGTAGAGCTGACACTAAGGAAGCTACCCTGGCCACCAGACAGAAACCCCAAAGGGCATCTTCTAACAGGAGCTTTTAAAGGGACATCCCCGTTTGGGGGCAGCCTGGTGATTCCCTCCCTGGGGCCAGACCCTCGTGTTCTCTTGCTGCGTCAGTAAACTTTCTCCTTCATGTGAGTTCTCTGATGTGTAATAAAATTGGAGCTATTGCTAAAGCCTTTGCCACACTCAGGGCATTTGTAGGGCTTCTCTCCCGTGTGGATGCGCTGGTGGATAATCAGAACTGAATTCCAGCTGAAGCCCTTCCCACACTCGGGACACCTGTAGGGCTTATCTCCCAGGTGGGCCCGCTGGTGCATGACTAAAATGGAGCCCCGGCTGAAACTTTTACCACACATGAGGCATTTGTAGGGCTTCTCACCCGTGTGAGTCCGCTGGTGCACCACCAGCTGCGAGCGCTGGCTGAAGCATTTCCCACATTCGCCACATTTGTAGGGCTTCTCTCCCGTGTGGATCCTCTGGTGCTTGATGAGGTTGGAGCTCCAGCTGAAGCTCTCTCCGCATGTCAGGCACTCGTAGGGCTTCTCTCCCGTGTGCATGCCCTGGTGAGCAATCAGGCTGGAGCTCTGGCTGAAGCTCTTCCCACATTCCCCACACTTATAGGGCTTTTCCACCATGTGGGTTCGCCGGTGTGTGGCCAGATTGGAGCTGCGACTAAAGCTTTTCCCACACTCACCGCACTGGTAGGGCTTCTCTCCCGTGTGGGTTCTCCGGTGGGTGATGAGGGCCGAGCTCTGGCTGAACCTCTGCCCACAGTCAGGGCACTTGTACGGCTTCTCTCCGGTGTGGACCCGCTGGTGTCGGATCAGGTTGGAGTTGTAGCTGAAGCTTTCCCCACACTCTTTACACTCGTAGGGCTTTTCCCCCGTGTGGATCCCCTGGTGTGTATTGAGGCTGGACCGGTTACCAAAGCTCTTTCCACACTCGGGGCACGAGTAGGGCTTCTCTCCCGTGTGGGTGCGCTGGTGAGCAATCAGGTTAGGGCTCCTGCTGAAACTCTTGCCGCACTCTGCACACTGGAAAGGTTTCTCCCCAGTGTGGATCCTCTGGTGGGTTATGAGGTTTGCACTCCTACTAAAGCTTTTCCCACAATCCCTGCATTTATACGGTTTCTCCCCAGTGTGAGTAGTCTGGTGTCTACTGAAGTTGGAGCCATCACTAAAGCTTTTTCCACACTCATCACACTTGTAATACTTCTCTCCCGTGTGGGTCCGCTCGTGAGTGATGAGGTGGGACTTGCGGCTGAAGGTTTTCCCACACTGGGGGCATTCATAGGGCTTCTCACCCAGATAGGTGCCCTGGATGCCAATGAGCTGCCCGACTTCCCTGCCCTGGGAGCGTATCTCCCTGCGGCCCCCCCCAGGGCTGTTTCCCTGGCGGCCTCTCGCACTGCAGTCTCTCTCCAGGTCAGCATCCCAGTCAGACCGCTGGGCGCCTTCCCCTTCAGGCACGTCCAAGAACATCTCATGGGGCTCAGTGTCCTCAAATGGATCTTGATTACAGCTCTCCCCATTTTCACTCTGGATTTCAAAATCTGAAATAATGAAGAAAAGGGTTAACTTTACATTTAATTTCCTGTGATGATGAAAAAAGGGAAATTCAAAAAGTTAAAAGTTCAGTGAAAATAAAGAGGCTGGGCCTCCCTGGTGGCACAGCAGCGCTTCAGTAACATCCACCCGGGAGGTGACCCCTCCTGTCTCCCTGCTGTCCCCTCAGCAGTGGACTTCGTCCACCTGCCTGTTCTGCTCCCCGCTCTGTCTCTGGTGAATCCTCTTACCGCGCCTGCGCCTCTGGCCTGCACCCCAGTTCTATATGCATAAATAAATAAATCTTTAAAAAATAAAACAGAGGCTAAAGAATCCTCAGCATTTTAAAGTCAGGTTTGTTTCCTTCTAGTCCATCACCCACTTGCCCGGCATCAGACCCTTGTGCTCATCACCTGGGATTTCTAAGTCTTAAAAGATTCGGGTCTGTGTCTACCTCCTCTCCACTGGGTAAGGAGGCACACTGACCCCCACATTTACCACAGCGTCTGATGCCCAGAGGGCACTCAGATAAATGTGATGAGCACATCCATGTTTTTGTCTTCCTAAAACTCTTCTCAAAAGGAACTCATATTATATAACAGTCTCGTGTTAAAACATGTCTGGCTCTCCCTGGGGACGTGATGGGCTAAAGCACAGCCCTAAGCAGCTGGCCTGGCCGCAGCCGCTTCAGCGCGAGTCCATCTCCGGCCAGGGAGGGACCCACAGGGCGCAGCAGACCCTCCTGTCTCCCCAATGCTTCCTCAGCTGTGGGTTCCAGAGGAGCCACCTGTGCTGCTCCCCACTGTCTCTTGTGATCCTCTCACGGCCCCCACCTCTGGCCTGACAGTCAGGAGTGCACCAGGAGCCCCCGGCAGAGGGGAGATGATGGCCCTTGTTCCACCTGTCCTCGGAAGACTGACTGCTGCGCCAAGGCCAGCCTGGACACGTGACAGCCAGTCGTGGTACAGTGACGTTTAGCGCCGTCTGGGGGCTGCGCAAGGCACCTGTCCAGAGCCGAGAATCATGACTTTAAGGGCAGCGCCTTCCTCACCCGCCACCCTCACCTCATTAAGGAAAGCACGTCCCTGCACGCTGCTGCTCACGGGGCGCTTCCTGGGGAAGGAAGCCCCAATCCAAGCAGGCAGCGTGGCCAGGGCTGGCGGGCGACAGCGTGGCTGTGACACCGAGCCCCACCTGCCCCAGCCTGGCAGCGCCCTCCGTGCGGCAAGTGCCCTGCAGGGCGGCAGATCACAGCCTCCCCAGTGGCAGGACCCACGCGGATCTGACGACTCCCCGCGACTCAGATGCTGGCTGGGAAGGGCCGCGCTTGCAGCAAAGGCCCTGCGCCGGGTTTCGAATCTTGCTGCCTCTTAGAACCGCCTAGAAGCTCTGCGACTTCTTTGTCTGGGCCAAGCCCACACATCAGAGGGGCTCCGGGCCCAGGTGACGCCCAAGTGCCCAAGTTTGGGAGCAGAGGCACTGCGGCCTGCCGGCCCAGGGCGGGGATGTGGGTCACCTTCGGGGCTTGGCAACCTGCGCGCTGGGCTCCCCCCCCCCCAAAGCTCAGCAGGTCAGGGGCCAGGCCCAGCAACCTCGTTTCCAGGGGACACTGAGTCAGCCGGTCCAGGAAGCACACACAGGGCTCGTGGCCGGAGGAGCCGGGAGCCAGGACTTGATCCGTTCTGAGCGCCTCTGTCGCCCTTTATGCCCCTCGGAAGCCGAATGGGCTCAGCGGGGGCTGGGGCCCCTGCGGCCAGTGTCTTCGGGGGGAGAACTTCCCTTCCTGGCGGGGCAGGTGATGGCCGGCCCACTGTCTGTCACCGCGGGGCTCCACTGCCGGCACCCCAGCGCCAGGCCCCACTTTGGGGAGAGGCCCAGGCCCGGGTGGTGCTGCTCTGCCCTCACAGGCCTCTGTGGCGTCTTTCACCC
>NW_004567136.1:15307570-15309254 GCF_000260355.1 Condylura cristata | reverse complement strand
GGTGCGGGCTCGGGCCCGTCCTCCTGCAGCACAGCCTCCTGCACCCAACAGTCGTCCTCCAGGACCGTGGCGGTGGCCTCGTCCTGGCCTTCGCCCTCCCGAGGCCGCAGGACCACAGGGCCCAGTGGGGCGGCCGCTCTGGGCACTTCTGCCGCCATCATCTGCGTCCTGGGGCGACCGCACTGCGCCTCCACGGACTGGAACTTCGGCTCTGCGAAGACCCCCCGGGCCAGCGGCCTGCGAGGAAAGAACGAGAAGCCGGCTCAGCAGCAGGTCTCAGGGAGTCCTCGTCCGAGCCGGAGCAGACTCCGCCTCTGCGGACACAGCCGGCTCGGGGCGCGTCCCCACGCCAGACGGGCAGCCGCGTCTTCCAGTAGGCGAGTGCGGGAAGCCCGCCGCTCCCACAGTCAGGACGGGCTGCCGGGCCTCCTGCGCAGTGTGAGCGACCTTGGCCTCCCGCGCGGAACTGCAGGGCCAGCGGCTGAGCACAGTGACGCCCACGCTTACCTCGGGGCCAGGGGAACCCGCGCAGGCCCCGCGCCCAGAGCCCCAGGAGGGCAGCAGCGCCTCCAGCGCCAGCGCCCGCTGGGACGCTCCCAGCTGCCTCCTCGGCGGCCTTGGCGCTCAGGGCGTTATCTGTAAGATCGCCCGGCTCTGGGAAGGCGCAGGGGCTGGGCGCAGGCCGAGGCGGGTCGGGAAGGTGAGGGGACGCCCCAGAGACAGCGGGGAGCAGAGAACGGGAAACCCACCGCTGAGGGGGCAGCGGGGCACGGGCAGGTCCGCTGCGCCCGGGGTCACCCCTGGCCTAGCAGGAAGTGGCACAGTGCTGGGGCTTGACCCTGCACCACTCAGAGGCCCACTCAGTGTCTTCCCAGGCACAGACACAAGCTGACGCCCTAAAAGGCCTGAGGCAGGGCGCAGGGCCTCCGGCCTGTCCACTCTGAGCGGGGCCAGCCTGCGCCGAGGGACTCTGGACATCGGGCGCGAGGGTCGGGCCGGGCCGCTGGACAGAGGCACAGGGCCGACACTGACGTCCTGCTGTGTGCTTTCCGGTCAGCTTCACTGCCCCCGACACAGGCTGGACGGATCATGATTTGAGATGACCGCAGCTTTGAAAATGATGGATAGAAACCACCCCACCCCACCCCACCCCACCCCAAACCAGCAGCAGAGAAGCAGCAGGACTCGCTTCCCTGGAGACATGGGCCGCTGGGGCCGGCTCGGCGCTGGGGGGCCGGCGGCAGCCAGGGAGGGACCCAGCAAACCCCCCTCAGCAGCGGGCTTCGGGGATGCGCCTGCTCTGCTCCCCACTCTGTCTCTGGGGAGAATCTTCTGGCCTACACCCCAGTTCTTCTGTGCATTAATAAAATAAATCCTTTTTAAAAAGTGAATCACGTAAAGGAGAAACGGAAGGCGCGGCAGCGCAGCGAGTAAGAGCAGGAGGACACTACGCGCGTTGAGGGTGGCCACTGAAGCAACGGGGTAGCAAGCGCACTGCTGCACCCCAAGACCACGGCCAGCCCTCGGGGGAGAGGGACAGGGGAGAGAGAACTTCTTAAAAGAACGGAAAGTCGGCTGGGGACACCGGGGCTTTTGGGGGGCTCCTGGGGGCCGCTGTGGTTCGTTCACGCCTTCACCGGGCGGGTGGGGGCGCCCCCGGCCCCCAGGATCCCCGCCGGGCGGG
>NW_004567136.1:15303454-15306731 GCF_000260355.1 Condylura cristata | reverse complement strand
CCCCGGGCCCCAGGCCAGGGTGGGCGGGAGGCGCCCGGCGGGGCAGCCAGGGCCGCCTCGGGTGGACCTCGGTGGACCTCGGTGGACCTCGGTGGACCTCGGTGGACCTCGGTGGACCTCGTGACGGCTCATTTCCCTTCTTGAGCGTCTGAGAAGTGACTCGGTGCGGGAGTGATTCTCGCCTCCTTTTCTGGGTCCGTGCGCCCCGTCTTTTGCCCATTTAAAATCTGAGTTCACTCGTGAGACTCTGCAGCTTATGAAAATGATTCCTCTGCCCAAGGCGTCGCTGTTTTTCTTTTGACTATTTTTGCTGTTTTTTTAATATAGAAATTTGACATTTTTACGCCATCAAATTGGTCAGTCCAGTGTTTTTATCGTTTCAGAGTCTTGTGTCACTTTTAGAAACTTCTCTGCACCACTCCAAGGATTGTTCCGCATGTCATCCTTATTCACCAACTAGCCCGTTTAATTATTTCTGTGTTTAAACATTTACTTATCTATGCATATAACAACTGGGGTGCAGGCCAGAGGTGTGGGGTGAGAGGCCTCCCCAGAGACAGTCGGGGAGCAGAGCAGGAGGGTCCCCTGAGACCCACTGCCGAGGGGGCAGCCCAAGTCGGGGTCCGCTGCGCCCTGGGGCCCCTCCCTGGCCGGAGGGTGACTAGGTGGCTGCAACAGCTTCACAGCGCTGAGACTGTGGCCCTGAGCCACCAGGGAGGCCCAGCCGGGTGATGATTCTCATGTGAAGGTGTGAACTGAGATTCGGGTATGACTGCGCACGCCAGGGGGCACCGAATTCACTAGCAGAGGGCCCTTCCCGGCAGACGCCAGCGCCCAGAGCCTGGGGAGGCGCATCTCCGGCACCAGGACCCCCGAGGTGACCGGGTCGCTCGCGGGGATGGCCTTGTGTTAGTAAAGATGGGCTTCTTCACTTTCCATGGCACTAGGGATGGAGAGGACACATTGTGGGGACAGCTGGCCTCCGGGAGCCTGGGGGCTCATTTCGCGCCTCTCCTATCCCGGGGGACCCTTGAGAGCGGAAGCCGGCACTGCCTCGTCCAGGAGAGCCCTGGAGCGCCGCGCCTGCCCGCTCTCTGGACGCCGTCCCGGCCAGCGTCAGTCCTCCCACAAGTCACGCTGAAGATGGACTGAGGGTGGACTGAGGGCGCGTGGCCTGCTGGTGGGCCTCGAGTCTGGCTGAGATGGGACGTGGCGGGATCCCTCCCCGGGCGTGGCCCGGCTGCAGGGACACCGGCCCGGCTGCAGGGACACCGGCCCGGCTGGCCCTCCCGAGCTGTCCCGCTCAGGTGTGGGCGGGCTCCCTGGCCGACTTCAGAGACCTCGGGCCACCGGCCCGGGGTGGGGGGAGATGGGCAGCAGAGGACATGGCCTGAGGAGCCCCCACAGCCCCGGCCCAGCCTGTCCACTCGCAGCCAGGGCCAGGGAGGGGCATGGTGGGGAGTTAGCTACACACCTGCACTCCCTGGCCCCCGGGAGGACAGTGCACCCGGACACCACTCGCCCCGTGGGGCTGGCACGCGGGTCTGCTGTGGGGCCAGGACCCTCCGCCGAGGCCCTGAGGCGCCCTGGCCACCAGGGTGGGTGGAGATGCTCAGGCCGGCGGGCCTGCCCCAGACACCGGCCTCCGGCACGCCAAGGCCTGAGCAGATGGGCACAGCGCGGGCACCCGCCGCGCCCGTCCAGTCTTGTCCAGCGTGCAACTCACTTTTGCTACTTCTGCCCCCGAGTCGGGGCCTCTGACCGCGACTGGGAACAGACCAAAGGTCACCGAGGCGGGCAGCGGAGTTAGAGGCGGCAGGAAAGGCCTGCGGGATGCCGAAATGAGACATCTGGGCCCGGGGCACAGGGCCGCGGCTCAGCCCCTGCGGGCGAGTCCCCCGGCCAGGAGGGACCCCCGTCTCCCCGCTGCCCCTCAGCAGTGGGTCTCAGTGGACCCGCCTGCTCTGCTGCCCCCTCCGCCTCTGGGCCGTCCACCCACCCCGCACCTCTGGCCGCACCCCAGCTCTTGTGTGGAGTAGTCGCGTTGGTGAAGGCGCGAGGTGCTGTGCGGCGCGGCCGGTGTGGGGCGCCTGTTCCACGAAGAAGCCTGTGACTGACCGTGCGCTGGCGATGGGGGTGAAGAGAAGAAAGTCTGGGGAGGAGGCGCCCCAGGCCGGCAGCCGGACGTGGGGCGGAAGTGACTCACACCGCCAAGGCGCGGCCGGGCGCTGTGGCGGGTGCCGAGAGGCCCCAGGTGGGGGGGGTGCACAGGGTCCAGGCCCCGCCACCTGGCCCAGCCACACCCCAGAGGCAATTCAACAGGTTAGCAGCCCACAAGGGGGAGCCCCCCAGCCCCCAGGATACAGCGCTGCCTCCTGCCGCAGCTTCTCTCGCCCCCCCCCGTTGCAGGGCAGTCCCCCCACTGCAGGGCAGCCCCCCTATTGCAGGGCAGACCCCCCCTTGCAGGGCAACCCCCCCTTGCAGGCCAGCCCCCCCGTTGCAGGGCAGTCCCTCCCATTGCAAGGTAGTCCCCCCATTGCAGCATTGCAGGGCAGCCCCCCGTTGCAGGGAAGTCCCCCCCTTGCAGGGCAGGCCCCCCCTTTGCAGGGCAGCCCCGCAGCCTGCGCTGGGTCCAGGAGGCCCCTCAGCAGACCTGGGCCCTGGCCGCGCAGACGCCCCAGCCCCCTCCCCCTCGGTGACAGCCGCCCTGCGGGGTGTGACTGGGTCTGTCTCTGGGGAGCTCGCAGGCAGGCGCAGCTGGTGGGGGGCTCTGGGGAATCTTCCCAGTGTGAACCCAGGGCCGACACCTTCAAACTGATCGGCACCGTGGGGCTGGACGCAGGGGCTGTGACCTGAGGCCGCCACGTCAGGTTTCCGGCCTGTCTCCCCTCGGGGGACCCCAGGCTGTGGGCAGCGCTGACCGGGATGTGCCGGGAGCAGGAACGGAGGGGAGCAGAGACCTCGGGGGGCCCAGGCCGGACTGCCGGAGCAGCCCGGGCGCAGGCGCCTTCCCTGGCGGCCAGCCCGACTGTGACGCCGGTCAGCTCCCCGTGGCCGCGCCTGCTGCCTCCGACCGGCCGGAGCTCGGCCCTGCCCCGCCCTCAGCCTGGACCCTTTCCTCACGGTCCTCGTTCTGGAAGTCCTGCAGCCCCGGCCCCCGGTGTTGGATGGCCCGGGCACGCGCCGCACAGCGCTGCGCCCTAACCCCTTGCGCCAAGTGACTCACGCTGGTTGTGGGCACTGGGAAGCGCAGACCCTGGGCGCAGCCTCCTTGGTG
>NW_004567136.1:15301435-15302474 GCF_000260355.1 Condylura cristata | reverse complement strand
TCTCATTCCTGCGCACGAGTCGCCGGTGACTTCCGAAGCCTCCTCGCTGGGTAAGTGAGCGAATGCGAATTCGAACTTTGTTACTAATTCGGATCAACATTTTACATTTTGTTTCAATTCCTCTAAGTTCTCAGTCCTTCTTGCCCACTTATTTATGGGGGGTGGGGTCTTACTTTTTTCATTTGATTCTTAGATGTCCTTTATGGAAGAGCTCAAGTGTTACACTTGATAGATATTTCTCAACGTGTTGCTGATTTTGATTTTAGTAATATTTGTAATGTCCACAAGTTTTTGTCAATTTATAATTTTTAGGACACATTTTAATGAAGATAGAATTTATGTACAATAAAATGCACAGATCGGGCCCTCCCGGGTGGCGCAGCGGGTCACAGCACAGCCCTGAGAAGCTAAAGCCTCTTCCTTTGTAGTTCTATTCTCGCCTGCCCCAGGTGATCTTCTTGGCGCCGCAGCCCCCTCCGGACCCGTCCGCTGCTCCCCTCAGCAGTGGACTTCGTCCATCTGCCTGTTCTGCTCCCTGCTCTGTCTCTGGGGAATCCTCTCACCGCCCCTGAGCCTCTGGCCTGTACCCCAGTTCTGTATGCACAAATAAATCTTAAAGAAAAAAAAAAAAGCACAACTCTTACGTGCATATGTCACAGTTTGAGCAAACATACAATGTGAGTGATTTTTTAAAAGGTCGATTTTGTTTATTAATGCCTACAGGAATTGGGGTGCAGGCCAGACGATAGCCAGAGACAGAGCGGGGAGCAGAACAGGTGGATTGACGGGAACCCATGGCTGAGGGGCAGCGGGGAGACAGGTGGGGTCTGCGCGCCCTGGGGCCACCCCTGGCGGGGTTCAGACTGGCGCTGCAGGGGCTGGGGAGAGCTCCACAGTGCTGAGACGCGCCCCCCTGCACCCTAAGGACACCCCGAACGGAGCTGACTGTAAGGGCTGTGCTTCCCACTGGGAAGGCTCCCAGAGAGGCGGAACGGCTTCTCTGTGGCTCCCAGGGCTGGCACGCGCGGCCCTCGCGGGC
>NW_004567136.1:15296958-15301268 GCF_000260355.1 Condylura cristata | reverse complement strand
GCGGTGACGCGCCGTCTGCTGGCGTCTCGGGACTCGGCCGTGACGCTGGAGCTCCTGACGCACGTCACGCTGTCCCCGCGCTGCTCCTCGGGAAACTTTGTCCCCGTTCCTGTCCCACCCCCGTCGTCCTCACACCGCCTGCGACCGGCGCTTACCGGAACGGCAGGGAGCCTCTCTCCGCGCGGCCTCTCCCAGCCTGCCCAGCCGGCGTGGCCCCTGGAAGCGGCCGCCGGGTCCCGTCGCGACACTTCTGAGGCTTAGCAAACGTCACGAAGCACGTTGGCACGAGAAACCGTGCGCTCCCGGTTTTCCAGTAAAGCAAGGTGGGGCCGGCCGGGACGCCTGGCCCCGGCGCAGCCTGTTGCCCGGCCCGGCCTGGCCTCAGCCGCCGCTGGGCAGCCTGAGGGCCGCTGGGACCTATGTTCGGCTGTATCGCCGGGTCCCCGACACAGCACACCTAGGGCCTCTGCGAGGGGCCACAGGTGCCAAGGGGAGCAGCAGAGACCCCCCGCCGGCAGCCCAAGGTCCCCCGTGTCGCCCCATCTCCCCCTCTCGGGGCCAGTCAGATGGCAGAAGCCCAGAGAGAGGAAGGGACTGGCGGAGGGTCCCAGGGCGCCGCGTGGAGAAAGGCAGAGCGGGGCAGAGAGCGGAGCCGCGGCCGGGCCAGGACGCGGGGCTGTGGGAGGGGGCGGGGGCGGCCCGCGTGGACAGCTCCCCTGCACACGGCCCCTGCTGGGCGACGCCGGGCGCAGGTGAGTGGGGAGCCCCGCGTGCAGTGGGGGTGCTGAGCGCGGGAGGGGCTCGCGCCGGCCCAGGGGCGGGCCAAGATTCCCGCAGTCCTGGGACTGGGTGAGGCCCACCGCGGGGCGCAGGTGAGGGTGGGGGCCGGGGAACGCCCGGCAAGGAAGAACGCCAGGCCGGGAGCCTGCAGTGCAGACGAGAGCCCCGGCCACGCTGGGCCAGCGTCCTGCCGCCTCCGGCCGGCCTCCTGAGCCCTCCAAGGAGGGACGCGGGAGTCTTCCCGCAGCCGGCCTCGGACAGGCGCCGAGAGGCACCCGGGCGGCTGAGCTCTGCAGGTGCCTCCCCTGAGCGGTGGGTCTCAGTGGCCCCGCCTGTCCTGCCCCCCACTCTGTCTCTGGGGGGCCTCTCACACCCGCACCTCTGGCTGTGCCCCAGTTCTCGTGTGCACAGATAAATCAACCTTGGAAAAACAGCCTGGGAGCGCCGTGACTGTTGGTGGGCCCCTGGCAGCGGGGTCCGCCACATTCCCGGGAGAAAGGCTGCACGGCGCCCAGCCGGTGTCCTCGATGGGAAATCCTCGCGCCGTCCACCACCCGTCAAGGGAAAACGGGCCGGGTGCGCGGCCCGGCCCCCAGGGCTGCGTCTGAGGAAAGGGTGTGGCCTGGGGAGCACCAGTTGTGCTGGCCCGCGGCGGCCCCTTTCTCCGGACTCGGGGGGGTGGGGGGTGGAGGGCGGGGGCGGGGCGCGTCCCGCTCTGGAGAGCCCTTGTGTCCAGGGCGAAGGGCACCGTCCCCCCACAGGGCGCTGTGGCGTTTCTCCATCTGGGGTCACGGGGTGGCGGAAGAAACAAACCGCACGCTGGAGGTTCCCCCAGACTTCTTCCCCTTTTCCCTCCAGGCCCCTCGGCCCCCCAAGCCCTTCTGTCCCCCTTAAAGCGAAGCGGGGAAGAGCGCTCAGCCCGGACTCAGCCCGGACACAGCCCGCCCAGCGCCAGCAGGCTCCGCAGGGAGCACAGGCGTCCCCACCCCCATGCGCAGTCTTGGAGGGTGCCCGTGGGCATGAGATCAATGAGGTCTTAGAGGAAATAAGTCCCCGTGAGGAAATGCGTGCTTGCAACATGCGTTTGTCAACACAATTTCTGTTGTGCAAAAGTGAGCGTGTGGGAGCCACCGGCTTCCTCCCCGGCTCCCAGACGGTGGCAGGTGGGGGCCGCCCTGGCACCGGCCCCCAGGGAGGCCCTGCGGCCCGGGCTGCCAGTTCCCCGCCAGCGAGAGCTGCTTCTGCGGCCTGTGGCCAGGGGCTGACATGGCCACTCACCCGGCGCGGGCCAGGGACGAGGCTGCTGGGGACAGGGCGGTCGGGGGCAGGGCTCGCCGCTCGCGCCGTGGCGGGCTGCCCTCCTGCCCGGTCCGCCGCTCTGGACATCGCCTGAGCCTCCCACAGTGTCGAGTGCGGGAGACGCTCAGGGCCACGTCAGTCGCCTCTCCCGGAGCAGCGCGACCCAGCTCTGGCACCCCGAGCGTCTCGGCGCTTTGGGGGTGCGTCCTGGCCTCCTGTCCTCCTCGCCCGGTGGTCAGCGCCCACCGCCGATGACACGGTCCTGCGCGGCTTCCCCGGCGCCCCGAGACGGGGTTCCGGCAGACCCGCGAGGTCTGGGCCAGTGTTCCCGCAGTCATCTGGGCGGGGGGCGGGGAACGGGGTCATAGCAGGGAAGGGGTTGCACGGGACTGTGGTGATGGCACATGGGTGACTCGGTGATGGGAAACCCACGGGGGTGACAACTGAGGTAGAAAATGTACAAAATGATGTAAAAATAAACTATTATTTAAAGAAATGTCACCTGCAGAGAGACCGTTTTACCCCTCCCAGCTGGATCCACCTCATTTCTTTCCTCACCGCTGCTCCCGCCCGACTCGGCTCTGTGGCGCGGAGTGAGGAGCGGCCCTTGCCACGGCCCTTGCCACGGCCCTTGCCACGGCCCTTCCCAGCGAGGCGCCGCCTGAGGCGTTTGATCGTGAACAGGCCATTGAATGCAAGCAGAGACCGTCTCCGTGCCGGCGGAGACATCCCATGACAAAGCCTCGTCTCACAGCATCTCCCCCTCCTTGTCCTGCAGCACACGTCCACCACGTCATTCACAGCAGAACGCGCCGGACCGCGCCGGACTATGCCCCAGGCGTGGGCGCGGCCTCGAGGCCCTGCAAGCGGAGGGCCGGCGGGCCGCGTGTCCCCTCCAAGGATGAGGGTCTCGCGCTTGTGTCCGGCTCCACACAGCAGCCTACTGGGCCCCGCGTGAGGCCGCCAGCTGTACAAGGGGAGTTGGGGTGACAAGCACAGAGGCTTGGGGGCTGCACCCCGGGGGGAGTGAGCTGGCATCGTGGAGAAGGTGAGCTGCGGACCAGACCGGGCCAGCAAGCCTGCGGGGTCGGGGCCCTTTGAGAGAGCCGCTCTCCCTAGGAAACCTGAACCTGAAATGGCCAGGGTGTCCCCACTTAGCCCTCGCACCCCAGAAGAGCCTGGCTGTTCACTGGGGAGCTGCAGAACCGCCCCCCCCCCCCGAGAACATGTCAAGGAAAACGCGCCAAAACCCCCCGTCAGCTTTGGGGAGCCAGCCTGACCCCACTTCCGGGAGCTCATGGCCTGCGGGGCCTCCCCACCCCGCCCACCACTTGGTCCTGTGACCCAGAGCGCCGGCAGCAGGTGGTGACTCACTTCCCACGTCCGGAAGCTTCTACTTCTGTTTTGTTCTGGGCCTGAGGCCTCAGCCCCTTTGGTGTAGGGGAGACCAGGGGCTCCTGAAGCTGAGCCCCGCCCCCCCAGCCGGTGCCGCTCCCCATTGAAGAATACCTGGGAACCTGGGCTGCTTCACCCCGCAGTCTGGTCTGACCCCTCACTGACTGCTCCCCCAGACCCGCTTCAGCACCCCCCAGGACCCGACTAGGTCCTCTCCCTTCCCGTCCTGCGTTGCCCAGGGAAGCGCCCCGAGGGGTGCAGGGCTGTCCCTGGAGAGCGCTCCAGGGGCGCCTTTTGGTTTCCAGAGTCCCAGGAGAATGCCTGGTGTGTTCTGTTTATGGTGGACAGAGCCCCCACCCCCAGTCCCCGGGGGGTCATGCAGGCGGGGTACAGGAGAGACACAGAAACGCCCCTGGTTGTTGACAAAAAGAAAAGGCAAAGGGCTACTTGGCGCTCTAAAATCTCTCAGGGTTTCTGTCCCCGCAGCACCATGGCCCCCGAGAACCTGGGCGACTCCGGGGAGACCCCAGCGCCCAGGGCGCCCCGCAGGCCACGCCATGAAAGTGCCCCGCGCCGTCGAAGGCAGAAGGCACGTTCGCGCCGACTGGTAATTCCGCCATTTCACAGCCCGCGCCAAGGCGCCTCCGCCCAGTGCACCAGACCCGCAGGGCAAGCAGCGCCTCTCGGCAGGACCAAGGGGGCGTCTCCCCCGTTTAGGGGCGCCCGAACGGGGCCGGGCTCACAGGCACCCAGGGCACAGCCCGGACCCCGCACGCTCTGGAAGGCGCGTCGCTGGCCCACGGCGAGCCCGGCGGCCCGCCTGTGGTCCCGGGCCA
>NW_004567136.1:15295568-15296123 GCF_000260355.1 Condylura cristata | reverse complement strand
GTGCCGCACGGACGCCTGTTTGCGTCTGCGGGAAACTGAGCCGAGCAACTTTCCTCCGTGGACGGTCCTGTCGTGCTTGCAACGCGACGCGGACAAGATGCTGACCCATCCCCTGCTGACCACCCCAGCCTCCCTGCCCCCCAGCCTGGCTGCCTCTCGGGCGCCGCCCTGGCGGCTCTGCCTTGGCTGCCGGAGTCCCGCTTCCCTCAAGGGCCGCCTGTCTTCCGAATCCGCCCTCCTGAACATCCATTGCTGACTCCATGAAACTTTGAAGCAGTTGGTTACAGGGTACTTCCCTTTGGGGCTCTGAGTGGTCAGTCCCTGAGGGCTGGCCCGAATCTGTGAGCCAGGAAAGGTCAGCTGTTGTCCAGCTAGTGGGACCACAATGAAGTCCTCGGCGCCCGGGCTCGCTGAGGCAGGCGTGGCTGGAGGGAACCCAGAGCTTCCGGAGCGCCACACCTGTCTGCTGTGTCCGTTCTGGACAGTTTGTGCTTCAGCAAGCTCAAGTGTCCGAGGGCTGGGGCTGCCGCAGGTGCGGCGGCGGCGCGGGGCCCG
>NW_004567136.1:15287198-15295468 GCF_000260355.1 Condylura cristata | reverse complement strand
GCGGTGCGGGGCTCAGGACTGGGGCTGCCGCAGGTGTGGCGGCGCGCGGGGCCCGGTGGCCGAGGGCAGCGTCACTTCCCGGGAGCTGGAGCCTTTCTGCGGGGCAGCTGGACTCCAGCCCGCGCCGAGGGGCCCTGGGGTGAAGGTGGGGGTGCGGAAACTCCAGGATGGGGCTGGGGACCTCCGGGAGCGGGTTACTGGCCCGGTCGGAGGCCCCTCTTCCCCTCTTGAGGGCAGCTGCGCGCCACGCGGCTCCCCAGGGCGAGGCTGCCCTCGCCTTCGGATTTAAGGTTGACCCTTGGGAGAGGCGGGTCATGGGGTCCCTCTCTGAATGGAGTTTCTAGATCCCTGACCGCCAGCTCAGGACGCGAGAGCCACAGCCGGCCCGGGGAGCCCGACTCCGTCTTACTCGGGCTTTGTGGGGCCGGTGTCCTCCCGTCCCCTGGGGGGTGCCCGGGGCTCCTCCTGAGCTGCAGGTGGGTGCCGCTCCCTGCTTCCCCCAGGTCGGTTACACAGCGTGTCCCTCACCGTGGACACGGTCCCGTCCTCTGGCGACGAGCCACTGTGCTTCCACGCACCTCGAGAGCATGTATGTTTAATTCTTCAAGAATATGTAACTTAAGGGCCTCCTGGGGGAGCAGGGGTTAATTCTCAGCACTACCAAGCTGTCCCCAAGACTGCGGACAGTCCATCCCCAGCCAGGGAGCGACCCCCAGGGCAGCAGCCCCCTCCTGTCTCCCCGCCGCCCCCTCAGCCGTGCGGTTCAGTCAGTCCACCTGTTCTGCTCCCCGCTCTGGCTCTGGGGAGTCCTCTCACCCCTAACTCTGGCCGGCACCCCCGCTCTGTGTGCATAAATAAACTGCTGGTCAGAGAAATGTAAGGTATTTGGTACTTTTGCCAGATGTGTTCCCCGAGCCTGAATCAGCTCACGCATCCCCACACGTCACGTGAGAGTGCCTGTTTTCCTGACCACAGAGGCAGGGATGAAATCTGTGCAGCGCCCGCTCTGCGGCCTCGCCACCGCTCTGCTCCAGGCGGCGTCACGCCTGCCCGGTGAGGCAGAGCTCGGCACTCCCTGAGGTGGCACCTGGGCCTGGCGGAGGGTCGCGCCCCCGACTGCCCTGTGCGCCCTGAGCCGCCCGGCGGCGGCCGTCAGGTGCTGGCTGTGGGTGTCACGTGGGCAGCCCCGTACTTTCCTTTGTGACTTGCCACCCCTGTCCTTTGTCCTTTCTTCCTGACCAGAGTTTTCTTCTCGTGGCTTTGGCAGCCGCTTCCCTGCGGGGACTTGGGGGAGGCCCAGCACTCAGGTGGCCTTGGGGGGAGCTGCCAGACTTCCTCTCGAGTTTCTGCCACCCAAGGCTGATTTTTTTAAAGATTTATTTATATATTTTATAAAGAGACTATTCATGCGTACAGTACTGGGGTGCGGCCAGAGGTGTGGGTGAGAGGGCTCCCCAGAGACAGAGGGGGAGCAAGACCCATGGGGGGGGCCCTTCACCCCTGGGGTCCCGCCCTCGACAGGATTTAACCCCTCGCGCCACCAGGGAGGCCCTGTCTGGTCTGACTGTTACTGTTTGACCCCGTGAGTCATTCGTGTCCATCTTGAAACTGTGAGAACACAGCTCAACAGCACGGGAAAGACCAGCTGTCCCCCTTCTCGGAACGACCCCACTCTCCAGGCAGCTCTCTGCACTTTTGCCCAAGAAAGTGCTGACAAGCACAGAGGCCCCTGCGGCCCGCCTGGGTCTGGCGGTGGTTCCTGGGCTGGGGGAGCCCTGTGCTCGCGGCTGTGCTGCGGCCCAGGAGCCGGAGGGCGTCCAGACCCGCAGTGAGTGGGACCCCCGGCGCCTCCACATCTCGCCCACGCCTTGGGGCTTCTCTTACTTCCTCCCGCAGTGTCTGAGGTGGTCTAAAGGGCAGGGACCCTGCTCCACGGCCTGGCCGGCGCGGCCGCGCAGTGACCCTTCTCGGTCCGGCCTGCCCCTCCCGTTGTCAGCCACGGCGGCGTTTCCTGCCGTCCGCAGCAGACACTTGAGCCCTTCAGTGGAGAGTCCAGGGCTCACGCGGGCGCCGGCTCCAGCTTCCCCGGCTGACCCTGCCTTCTGCTGGACACTGGGCTCTTTGTCTGCAGGGAGGTTCCAGTTGGCAGGCTCTGGCCGCCTCCCTGCCGGCTGGCAGCCCTGCCCAGCCCTGCCCATCAGGTTTCTGAGGGGAAATGCTGCTGGCAGCGCTCACTGGGCTGCTGCGCCAGGACGCCGGACCGGGCCCCTCTGCTGGGACGATCCATACCGTTCCCCGCCCGGGTGTCCCCAGCCACTGAGGGAGCCCCACGAGACCCAGCGTCACCAGGTGTGTGCCAGCTGCCCCAGCAGGCCCCCATGGCGCGCAGAGGCCAGCTCTGGGCTGGGAAGAGGGTCAGGACCCGGCCCCTCCCCACCAGACTGGACACCGTGTGTGCTCACTGCCGGGACTTGGGGCCCAGGGTTGCGAGCCCCATTTCTGTCTTAGGTGCTGCTGAACCGGACGCTGATCCCCTGCATGGCCCTTTGCTGGCCACCCAGATGGGAGTGAATGTCCCCGGTTGGCCCGTAACCCTGAGAGGCCCAGGAGGCCTGTCCACTCTGCGCCTCTGGAGAGGCCTCCGCAGGGCTGATCCCACTGGGCCAGGCTGCCAGCGAGGAGGGAGCTGCCACCGGCGGCGTCTACAGCCCCCAGGCCCCCGGGGGGCACCCGGGCTGCGCAGGAACAGTTGACACATCTCCCCGGCCCCGCGCCGGCTCCTCCTGCAGAGGCGCTTCTGAGAGCCAGGGGCCGCTGGGCAAGGCACACGAGGACCCGTGAGCACAGACCCACGCGGGCTCACGTCCACACTCGCCCGCACCTGCTCTTCCTCCCTTCCCCGGTGCCCCCAGGCGCCCCTGAGCGACACCTCTCTCGGAACTGGTGTCCTTAGGGCGCGGGCGCCCCGCCCTGTCTGGCTGAGGGCTGCAGCCCCTCCCGGCCCTCCCGCGCCACCACCCCACGCGGCTGTCAGGCGGCTGTCAGCCCACGCATCTGCTCTGCCCCCCACTGTCTCTGCTGAGTCCTGTCACCCCTCACCGCTGGCCTGCACCCCAGCCCTTGTGTGCATAAATAAATTAAGTAAATCTTAAAAAAAGAACTACCGTCTGCTCAGAGTTGCATGGAGGAGCGGGGTGTCCAGGGCTGGCTCATGTCTGCTTTGCGCAGTGTCCCGGCACCTTTGCCACTGCGGCTGCGAGCCACCTGCTTCCCCTCCCTGCACCCAAGGGTCCTCGCTTGGCACCTGGTTTTCTGCTGAAGTCTGGACGGGTCTGACTGGATTCCTTACTCAAGAGCTTAGGAGAAGAATGTCCGTCGGCGGGGCTCCGGCCGGAGCGCCTGGGGATGGGCGGCTCTCAAGGCCGTGTTCAGGTCACTGCAGAGTGAAGTCCCGATGGCTCTGAGCCCAGAGGCCCGCAGTCCCCTCGGCGGGCGCCCACCCTCAGAACCGCGCGGCCTGTCCAGTGCTCCCGGTGCCTGAGTCTCTGGCCGCTCCGCCAACAGAGAACAGCGCTCTCTGCTTTCGATGCCGCGGGGTCCGCCAGAGTACTGTCTGTATTTTTTTTTAAAGATTTATTTGTTTATGCACAGAGCTGGGGTACAGGCCAGAGGAGCAGGGGCAGTGAGAGGCATCCCCAGAGGCAGAGCGGGGAGCAGAACAGGCAGGTGGACAAAGCACACTGCTGAGGGGGCAGCGGCGGCTCAGGAGAGGTCTGCGGCGCGTGGTCACCTCGGGGCAGGCGGGGATCGAGCTCGAGCGGAAGTGGCCTTAGCGACTCAGGGCTGCTCTGTGACCTGCGGCGCCACCCGGGGGGGCCTCGGCTGTATTGTAAGACCCGCGATGAGTAGCCTTAGTCGCTGCCGTCAGCTCGTGCAGAATGGAGCCAAGTCGTGTTTGGCTGAACAACCGCGCCCCCGATCCTCAGAGCCTCAGCGCTTCCCGCCAGGTTGCCCACACTTGATCACTTGGTTCTAAAACCTTTGAGAGGCCAGAGCCTCAGCGTTCCAGCCCCTCACAGATGCCTGTGTCCAGCGCCCGTGTTCTGAGCGGCCAAGCACCACAGGACCCTGCCCCGCCGCGGGCAGTCCGCCTTCTGCAGAATTTCTACACGCGGACCCGTACGTGATAAGCAAATCTTGACGTTTTGGCAGTAAGGTGCTGTCTTTCTTTCTTTCTTTTTTAAAGATTTATTTATTTGTGCATACAGAACTGGGGTAGAGGTAAGGGACTCAGGGACGGCGAGAGGCTTCACCAGAGACAGAGCGGGGAGCAGAACAGGCAGATCGATGAAGCACACTGCTGAGGGGAGCAGCGGGCGGGCCAGTAGAGGGCTGCCTGCCATGTGGGTCACCTCCGGGGCCGGCGGGGGTCAAGCTCATGCGGAAGCGGCTTCAGCTTCTCAGTGCCGCGCTGTGACCCGCTGCGCCCCCAGGGAGGGCCCAGGTGCTGTATTTCTTAACATCACGCTGCGTTCACCCAGATTTGTCTTGCGGAATCAATGATCTGTCTGGAAAGACCAGACACCTCCTCACAACTCGGCGGCCCAAGCCTCCTTGTAAGGTCGCACACCGCCGGGGTGGGGGCCCCGTGAGCCCCATCGCGTGCAGCAGCCTCTGGGGTGTGAAGTGCCGTGCCCGTGCGGTGCAGGGCGACTGCCAGGACGCCAGGCAGGCATTTCTTCCCGCAGATCTGCTGACGTGAGCACGTGGGCTTGAACTGACACACGGGCTTTTCTCCACAGGCACGGGCCTTTCCATGGTGGTCTGCACCCCAGGGGGTCACAGTGGCTCCTGGCTGGCCCCGGGCTTGCAGGGGCCAAGGCTGGTCCTGAAGCCAGTGCCCAAGGTGCCCAGGAAGACAGGGCTGTTTCCGGGGAGTCGAACAAGCAGCAGCCTTTGCGCGGCCGCGGCGGGGGTGGGGTCCGCGCCCCCCTCCCTGCTGCCCAGGGCCCGCTGCTCTCGCGGCCTCTTCCCGGTCACCCCAGGCGCAGCCTTTCTCAGAGGTCTCACTCCAGCTGGACGCGCCTGTCCACCGAGGCTAGGCGCGCCCTGACCTCTTCCGAGCAATTAGAGTTGCCCACCTGAAGTGTGACCTAATGACACCAGGCGAATTTCTCATCTGTTTCTCTACCTGGCAGCCAGCTGGTTTCTCTCAATAATGACGTTGGGTCCTACTCTGGTTGCAGAAGTCTAAACTGTAAAATCTTGGGGTGCATAGATAGACAAATTTTAAAGTGCCACTGAGGAATTAGCAAGGACGTGATTAATTTTGCCTGGGGGAGGAAGAAGGTTGAGTCCGAGTTTCCCCCGAAGGTAAAGCGCTAACAGGCGCTGAAGGCCAGGAGAATCCCCCGGTGGGCTTATCTGGCAACCGGTGAGCAGGTTCCAGTCAGGAGTCTGCACTCGCTTTGAGGTCACAGACCAAGCCCCTCTCCAAAAGACCTCTTAGCTCCTTAGCTTGCCACTTTATTTTTAAAGTTTTTTTTATTTATGGGGCCCTCCCTGGTGGTGCAGTGGGTTACAGTGCAGCACTACGAAGCCGGCAGCAGCCGCTTCAGCGAGAGTTCAATCCCTGGCCAGGGAGTGACCCACAGGGCGCAGCAGACCTCTCCTGGCCTGCCCGCTGCTCCCTCAGCAGTGGACTTCGTCGATCTGCCTGTTCTGCTCCCCGCTCTGTCTCTGGTGAATGCTCTCACCCTCTGCCCCTCTGGCCTGCACCCCAGTTCTGTATGCATAAATCAAAAAATCTTAAAAAAGAGAGAGAGAGAGAGATTGCGAGCAGAATTCCTTGGTTGAAGGACCGCAGTCGGGTCACTGTATGGCCCACTACTGCAGAAAGACTGTGTCAGTTTGCAGGCAGGAGAGGAGCTGGGTTCTCTCTCTGCACAGCCTGAGGAACAAGACAAGTCCGCTAGCCTGTCCCTGGGCAGGAAGCGAGTGGCCCATTTGAGCTGGACCTACCTTTTCTGCAGCTCGTGTCTGCTTTTACACGGACCTGGTCACCTGCCAGGCCTGAATTTGACTCCAGCTGTGCCGTCTGCTATGTGGCTTCCACTGAAATAAGAGCTTAGCTCTCCATGTTCTCCCCCGGAGTTCTGACTTTGTGGAAGTCTTAAGATGCTCAGATTAGGACGTAAAGGTGAGACACTTGGTCCAGTGCAGCCCCGAGGGCCACAGGCCGTTTCCAGCAGGAAGCTGTGTGAGCTGCCTGAGGCCCAGAGGGTACTGTCGCCTTGAGCACCTGTTGGGACCCCTTGGCCGCAGGCACAAGCAGGCAGGCAGGAGCCTCAGGCTCGCGGCCCTTATCGTGATGGAGAACATGCATTGCATACTTGAACTTCACCCATTACTAAGGTCTTTAAACTTAAAACTAAAAGCATGTGGGCCTCCCTGGTGGCACAGGGGTTAAGTCTCCGCACTACAAGCCACCAAGCCCTGCCAGCCAGTGTGGCCTGAGTTTGATCCCCTCCCCCGCCAGGGAGGGGGGTGGCCCAGGGCGCAGCGGACCCCTCCTGTCTCCCCGCTGCCCCTGAGCAGTGGGTCTCAGTGGATCCACCTGTTCTGCTCCCCACCCTGTCTCCGGGGCATCCTCTCACTGCCCCCACCTTCTGGCCTGTACCCCAGTTCTTATATGCATGGATAAAAGAATTTAAAAAAAAAAGTAAAAACACGCCTTTATCTTAAACGTCAAGAAATATCAAATCAAATCCAAGGTCAGCTGGTGGAGCTCAGCCAGAGTAGTCAGAGGCTGAGGTTGTGAATGTCGAGGTCCACGACACTGACCGCGAAGGGCCGCAGAGGGCAGCTGGCCAGCCCGCCGCTCGGCCACGCCTGGCAGAGACTGCAGGGAAACCACCCGCGGATGCTGCCTCTCTCAGTGCCGTGGTGGGCTCAGGGAAGCTTTAGAATCAAACATGGGAGACTTCCTGCGGGACAGCTGCGGGGCCATCTTTTGGGGCCAAATTGTCCTTTTTCCCACATTTGAGGCACTTACAGCATTTCAGAAACACTGGCTGAGTAGAGCGACAGCTTTCTGCCTCTTATCAATGGATTGCTGGGTCGTTTCAATTTAGGTTTTGACTTAAGTTTACAGGTGGAACTGTAAGAAACTTCAGCTACTATATTTGTAAAAATTTTGATTGAGAAAGATTACTAAGCCTTGCATAGATTCTTGGCTAGACAACAGTTTAAAAAGAAGAAATTTCACATCAAGGTTAGACTTTCTCCGATAAATCATTCCACTGCTCTATGAAAAAAATTAAATGGAAATTTTAATATATTAAGTTTATACACATAAAATTTTAAATATTTGAAGATGTTGAATTAACCAAGTTTGTGAACGGGGCCAAAATGTATTTGGTTTCTGAAAAGGGTTGGTAAAATAGACTTGACTTCGAATAACAAAATCTGAAAGCTGAACTTTGAAAGATTTCGAAGGAACTTTTGAATTTGTTTTGAGGGGTCGGTGTTTTAAGGGGAATCCAGGAAGGAAGCTGGAGGGAAGAGGATCCCAAGGGTGTCTCGTGATGCCTTGTTTATATGGGGGTGTTTTGTTCCTGTAGGTTTTCCAAAATTACACTTGAATATTTTGAAGAGTGAGAATGTTGAAAATGGTCGAGAATAAAGTCTGGAGTCAGGGTGTGGGGGGCTTGCTCCCGAATCTGGACCACACCTTAGGGGAGCAGTAGGAAAGAAGTGTAAAATGGGGGGGCACAAACGCCTGACACTTGATAGTGAGCAAGGAGCTGGTGGTAGAGGGAGAAAAGGGATGCCCCCCCCCAGCCCTGAGCAGCGGGGCGCAGCAGGGGTGGATAGCAGGATCCCCAGAACCGGTCCTGGGGCGGGAAGGGGCTCGCTCCGCTGGGGACTGGGCTCTCCACCGACAGCGAGCTGCAGGGCAGGTCCCCACGTTAACGTGGGGGGTCTGTGGGGCTCCCAGGTTGCTCAGCTGGGTGGGGCCTCCAGGGGGCCTGGAGAGATATTTAGGGGTGTTCAGCATCGACCGGGTTACTCCGTGGCAGAGAGTATGGGAAGAGGACAGGATTTCAAGGGAAGCGCACGGGGCGCAGGGGGCAGAGGCACCCTAAAGGCAAGCAGACTTCGCCGAGGTCCCCGATCGCCCCCAGCCCAGAGGACGCCGCCGGCGGCCGGCGGCTCGGACCCGCCCCCTTCCGGTTTCTGCTGGCGGGCGGGGCGCGGCTGTGGGCGGG
>NW_004567136.1:15263872-15285678 GCF_000260355.1 Condylura cristata | reverse complement strand
GTTGGGCAGCGCTGGGGGGGTGCGGCTCACGCCCCCTCTGCCGTTTCAGCTGTCCTGGACAATGAGAGGCTCACCGCCGAGGAGATGGACGAGCGCAGGCGCCAGAACGTTGCCTACGAGTACCTCTGTCACCTGGAGGAGGCCAAGAGGTGGGAGACGGGGCTGGGCGGCCGGGCCTGCGGGAGGGGGGGGTTTGCTCAGGGAGTGAGACCCCCGCCGTCTGCCGCGACGCGCAGGGCCTCTGCGGGCGGGCGGTCGGGCCCAGGCTCGTGCTGTCGGCTCTGCTCCGTGCACGTTTCAGGGCCCCCGCTGAGGGGAGCAGGGGGCTTGCAGGGCCGAGGGGCGAGGCGTCCACGCTTCGCTGGTCTCCCGTGGCGTTACCCGTTCACCCGAGGCAGTGCCCTCTGCCAGCGGCCGTCCTGCATTGGTGCGCCCTGACGCGCGGCTCCGGGCTCAGTTTTCCGTCAGCAGCTCACCCCTTTTGTGGTGCTGGGTGCTCTGCGCCGCCCGGGGCTGCCCGGTGTATTACAGGGCGCGCACCCTGAAGGGGCTAGCCAGGGGCGCCGAGGTGCTTGTGATCAAAGCCCAAAGGGGTCAGGAGCGCTTCGAAGGGTGTTCAAAATGAGCGTTCTGTCGTGTAATTTTGAAAACCTTAAAATGCCACCGTAAGACAGGTGCGAACCCAGACCCAGATGAAGGCTGCCCCTTTCCTCTCCGAGGACTTGGCTGGCCCGCTGCCCTCTCTGGTCCTGGCTTCTCCGGGCCCCGCCCACTAGCATCGCGCCCTCCTGAATCAGGCGCCGTCCTGAGCCCCGCGCCTCCCGGGAGACTGGAGGCTTGGGGATGACCAGTGGCCAGGGAGAGTGGTAACGGCACTTGCGTTTCTGAGAAGGTCAGACGGCAGGAGGCGACTGCGTCATCAAGGAGCCGCTTTTCCAAAGTTGCGCCGGGCCTGCGAGCCGAAGTAAGCCCGCTGCCGTTGGCGCTGCGGATCACACCGCGGGCTGGGGCTCGCCAGCCAGTGCTCTGGAGCTGCCCGGGCCGAGGGCTCCGGCCCCGCCAGAGCGCTGCTGCCTTTGCTGTCCTGCCGGGCCTGCGCTGCAGAAGCCCCTTCCTCACGGAGGGGTCTGGGCGGACTCTCCTGCCACCCGGGCTCGGGGCCTGCGTTTCCTGGCCCTTGGCCGTGGTTGATCGCGGACTGGCTTTCCCTGTAGCTGGGCCTCTGCCAGGCGGGCGCTAGACGGCGGGGTCCGGTGGGCCTGGGTGCGACGGTCCTGACATGGTGTTTTTTTTAATTAAAGACTTCTTTTTACTTATTATGCAAATAAGGCCAGAGGTGCGGGGGTGAGAGGATGCCCGGACACACAGTGGCGCGCAGAACAGGCTCACTGCTGAGGGGGCAGCGGGGAGACGGGGGTCACTCCCTGGCCAGGGGCAGCGGCTGCGGACAGCTTCCCAGAGCTGCGCCCCAACCCCTGCGCCACCAGGGCGCCCTGTTGTGTCTTTTATTTTAAAAGATGTATTTATGTGTGCGTACAGAACTGGGGCGCAGGCCAGAGGTGCAGGGGCGGTGAGAGCACTCCCCAGAGACAGTGGGGAGCAGAGCAGGCGGATCTGTGAAGTCCACTGCTGCGGGGGCAGCGGGGAGACGGGTGCTGCTCCCATGGGGGAATCGCGCTCGCACGGAAGCGGCTGCGGCCGGCTTGCAGAGCTGCGTGCTGACCGCTGCGCCACCGGGGAGGCCCGCGTGCATGTTAAATGCTCCCCCGTGAGAGACAGGGCTGGCCGGTTGGCCGCGCTCCCCGCAGCCTCCCCGCAGCCTCCCCGCCGTGCCCTCAAGCCAAGCCTTGTCGCCGTGGCAGGCCCTGGGTGCTGCGGGCTCACTCAGCCTGCTCCATCCCACTCTGGCAGTGTGCCAGAGTGCCGCTTTCAGGGCCCGGACCGCCCCGCGGCCTCCACTGCCAGGACGCTCCCTCGCGGGAGGACGCCCTTCCGTGCTCCCTGGGAGACGATCTTCTGTCAGGTGTTTTCCAGGGAAGAAGAGACCCTCTTCCCTTTAAACCCTGCCACGTGGTCCCTGAGGCGTTCAGTGGGTGCGTTTGGTCACTAGGTGACACTGGTGACCGCGCTCACGCTGCGGGAGAGGGAGGCGCGGTCAGGGTGCAGCCCCGCCACACGCTGCCTTCGGCCTGGCGTCACGGCAGCGGCCATCTGGGGGAGATAGGCCTATAGAATCTGGGTGCAGTGACTGTTTTTGCTTGAAGATCACATTGGAACAGCGACTGTGGACGCGCTTATTCAGGCTCTGCAGCTAGAGAGGACGAGGAAAAGCAGCCGGCACTGTCACGCGAGGAGCCAGGTCCCCGGGGCCGGGGCCGGGGCAAGGCCAGGTTGCCGGTCTGAATCTGAAGTGGGCGCTGGGCGCGTCCGGCTTCCTTCACAGCCTCCACCCTTCCACGTTGGAGCAGCCCCAGGGTCTGGAATGTGCAGCAGCCCAGGCCGGAGGAAAGGCTGGGAGAGCCAGGGACAGGTTCCCTCCCACTTCTATTTATAGCCCTGCCCTCCCTGAAAGCTCCCGGGCAGCGGGCAGCAGCCCTTGTGCCCCTGGACCTGTGGCTGGACTTGCCAGGGGCTGGCCAGGGAGATTTGAGTGTGGGTGTGCAGACCACCGGGCGTGGCGGACAGGGCGGGGGCGTGAGCTGTGTTGCCCAGGGCTCTGTGGGGAGGTTTGGGACGGATCCCACAGGGTGGCCTGGGCGGGGCTGGGAACTAGAAAATGCAGGATTCGGCCTCTGTGTTTTGAGAGAAGCCGCAGCCTAGAACTGGGCCTCAGTACTCCGAGGGGGGCGAGGCGGGCTGCAGCGCGGCGCTGAGGCCCGGCGGGGCGGGTGTTTGTCCTGCCCGTTCTGGCTGGGCTTTGCGCTGGTTTTGACTGAGGAGCAGTTGTGTAGGGAAGCGAAGAGCATTTTCGTCAGGAAGGAGGTGGGAGCTAAATGTGGCGTGGCGGCGCTCAGGCGCGCCCAGGGGAAACCATCGAAAGATCAGCAGGTTCTGGTGAAAAGACCCGAGAGAACGTCAGGCAGGGCGGGACCGGGCGGCAGGCAGAGGGGTGGTCTCCCGGGGTCACTTTGGGGCGCTCAGTTTGATGCCGTGGTGTCGTGGTGGCCTGGAGCCTGCCTGGGCCTCTCCCTCCAGCTCTCGTCCCTGCCCCCTCCCCGAGGCAGGCTCGCCCAAGCGACCCAATGCAGAAACCTGCTGTCCTTTGGGGGCGCTGTGAAAGTGCCTTGGAAAGAAACCGGGTGCCAACAGCGGCCGCGCCTGCGTCTGTTGCTGCCCCGGCATCTTCCGGGACAGGCAGTGGGCTCGCGCTCCTCTGAGCGCCCAGGGCCCCGGCAAAGGCTGGCTTTCCCAGACTGGCACACTGCTGGTGAGGATGAAGCCAAGACGTCCATGAGGCCAGGGATAAGACGGGGAGGTGACAGGTGAGGAAGAGCGCAGTTCTAGAATTCCCAACTGGACAGATGGCAGTCACGACTGGGGGCTTCTTTGCAGGAGGTGCCGGGCCCCGTGGAACCCAGGGTGCTGGGGCGGCCACACCGCGCGGCTGCTCCATGTGAGCTGGACGCGCCGCACGCTCACGTCAAGGGGAGGACGGGCTGGCTTACCAGTGCAAGCTGAGGACCACGGCGCCGACCTCTCCTGAGACCCGCCTGCTGCGCCTCCTCGGCGGCATCCTGGCCAGAGGGCTGCGTCCACAAGTGCATCTGCTCAGGGGCGCCCGCGCGCCAGGGGGCTTTCTGGGCACCGGCAGCCGTGTGACGGGGCGGGGCCAGCCTCGCCAGGCGCCAGGGCCCCGCTAGACTGGAGCACGGCCTGGTCACGCCGGCGGTCAGCTGGTCAGCGGCAGTGAGAGGCCGCGAGTGGGGTGGCAGGATACTTAGCGTTCAGTGGAACAGAACTCAAAATGGCTGACAGCGGTATCGGCTGCCGAGCGGTGTGAGGTGAACGAGAGGCAACTTTCGGTTTGGCAGGTGTGGTTGGGATTCTGGTTTCGCAAGCCGCCTGGCCCGGGAGCGAGTCTCAGCGTCCGTGCTGGTGGCGCCGCCGCCGAGCTGCGAGGCCCAGGCCGGGCCGGTGAGCCGGGGCGCCGGGGCTGGGACCGCTCTGGGCCGCGCCCGGAGCGTTGGTTCTTCATCCAGGCGAAGGCGCTTGTCCGGAGGCCGCCGTGGGAGCGGGCCTGGGCGGGAGGGGGCCGGGAGACGCTGCCTCTTCTCGCTGCCGTGCGGCGCTCTTGAGGAAGAAGGGAAGGCTGGGAGAAAGAGCCGCCACTTTAGACCCTGTGGCCAGGGCTCCGGGCGTGCACTTGCGCGCGGCCCTCACCTGGTCCGCGAGCCGCCTCGTGCCTGTGGGCCCAGGCCGGCCACGGCCGCCGCCTGGCCGCCCGCTGCGCGCTTCGGCGTCGCGTTACTGCTCAGGGCTGGTGATGCCCATTCACCCTTTGGGGCCTGTTTTCCTGGCACTGACGGCCGCCTCCGTCTGGCTCGCCCCATGCCCCCGTGACTTTCCCTTGCAGCGCTTGTTTTCACTGTACACGGTTTAACAAGTTACGGCCTTTAAGAGTTCACCTTTCTGTTTGTAATTTCTCTTATCAATTCAGTGGTAGGTAGTTTAATTTCTCTAAACTTGCCGAAAGTGGAAGTTGTATATTTTCCTATGCTGTCGTTGCCGAGAAGACGCAGCCTCAGGCGTCTCAGAGTCGGTGCTTGGAAACTGCCTGTCAGCAGCCGGTGTCCGCTCTGTCGGCCGTCACAGGGCGGCTCTCGCTGCAGGCTGTCCTGCCACAGGAGCTGGATTTCAGTCTTCCTGAGAGAACGGGCACGGCGTTTGCTTGCATCTGGAGGCGGCACCTGAAGCTTGCTTGACTTCAGGCCCCTGGAGAGCAGCTCCCTCGAGACTTGTCGAGCTGGGCGTGGTGATGTTGCCAGCTGCCAGATGCTTCTTGATTTGTACTCTCTCTGCTGTTCGTTTGCTTGAGCTGTCAACTGTCTGTTACACCTTTAATAGTTAGTTCTGATTCATTACTTCTGTTTTATGTTTGTGTTTGTCCGGGAGAGATTAGAGCTAGCCAGATTAGAGCTTCTGTGCTTTACCTTGGTCTTCATTTTGTTTGTTTATGTTAACTCCGTCAGCACCTCTCACGGTAGCTTCTGTTTCCTGGCTTGGTTTTCTACCCTCTTGATTTTTCTCCTTGCTTCTGCGAATGGTTGCTTTTTCCTATTGCAGTTGTAGTTTTGGAATATTAATTTTTTTTCCTCTCAACTCTTGTTAATAGACTAAATGGCCTGTGATGAGTTCATGTCATGAAGAATAGTGTGACAGAGATAGTTTAGAGAATTGGGCAAAGACCTCAACTGCCTTAACTTTCATGCGTCTGCAGTGAGTGTGACCGCAGGGAAGCAGCACCAGCGGCCGGCTGGGGAGACGGACGCCCACCAGTCAGGGCTGAGCAAATGATTTGGCTGCTGGCTTTTTTTTTTTTTTTAAGATTTATTTATTTATGTATACAAGAACTGGGGTATAGGCCAGAGGTGGCAGGGTGGTGGGGGGGCAGTGAGAGGACTCACCAGAGACAGTGGGGAGCAGAACAGGCGATTGACTGAAAGACACTGTGGGGAGCCCAGCCAGGAGCGGGCCTCTGCAGGGGCTGCTGACAGCTTCTGGCGCTGCGCTTGAACCCCTTGCGCCCCCAGGGGCCCACTTTGCGCTGTTTGGACCATTAGTTTGACCTAACCTGGCAAATATATTTCTGTTGGCCTTAGAGGCCCGAGCAACAATTGCGTTGGTCTGCTTCAATGCCCCGATGAGGAAATAAAGGTATTTGAGGGCCCGTGTGCACCTGTTCCACAAATTTTATTTTCCAGCCACGCACGCTGCCTGGCTCCTCTCTGCCTGGCCCCTCCTGCAGCACCGGTCCGGGCGGGGATGCCTGTTGGAGGCAGGCCTGAGCTCCCTGCTCTCCTTCCTCCGAGCTGCTTAATAACCCTCGCAGGAAGTGTCTGTCAGAGTGCGGCAGGCCAGACCAACGGAAGTGATTCACGGGAGGGGCTGTTTGTTTGATCCCAGGTTTGGTTGCCTAGAGCCTGGGCCCTGAGCCCCGAGAGGCGTGAGCTGGAGCCTGGAGCGGAGCCCCTGGACCGGGCCCCTCCCCTGCCCGGGCAGATCAGCCTGCGCTTCAAAGAAACTTAACCCTCTATCTGGCTAATGGCTCACGGTGAAGAAGAAGCTTTCTTGGTTATGTTTAAACGTTGTTTAAAATTTTCCCCTGTAATTGTATGTGAGAAGGACTTGTTAGTTTTCAGGGAGGCTTTTTAGGGAACCTCAAGAGTTCAGATACTTACTTCACAGCTGCTAGAAGGTGGTAGCAAAGAGCAAACAAAGGCCAACCCAGCAGCTGGTGAGGACGGCCACATATTTCCTGTGTGCCCCGCCGGCCCTCCCTGCCGCCGTGTCCGCTGCGTGCGAGCACCCGCCACCCTCGCGCGCCAGGCCTGCGCTCGACCGCCTGTGTCACTCCGTGACGGGAGGGATCGCGCTCATCTTCCCCGAACAGAAAGCAAAGCTCCTGGGCCCACCCACCCTTGCGGTAGGCGGTAGGCGGTAGGCGGTAGGCGGTAGGCGGTAGACGGGGCCTCAGGTCCGCGCAGACTCCGGAGCCTGCTCCTCCACCCGGCTGCTCTGCCGCTCCTACTTCTGCGCCTGAGAACAGTGCCGACAGCAGCAGTAGCGACGTCAGGGGCAGCGGGAGGGGCACTCCACAGACGCAGGCTTTGTTGTTTCAAGGAGGGCAAAACGAGCATCTCGACTCGCGTCACGGAGCTGTGGGGTGCCCAGGCCTCTGTGAATGCGCGCTGCCCCCCGCCCCCTCTGCTGGCGCCAGAGGCCACCGCTGCAGTCCAGCACTGCGGCGAGTCCCCGACCCGTGGCGCAGCCCACTTCTGCTGCGCCCCTCACCTGCCGCTCCACTCCGGACGCCGCCGGGGCTTGCCTCGGACACGTGTGTCCTCCGAGGCCTCGGGTCTGTCGTACCTCACTCGCTGGGAGCCGCGGGCCCTGCGCAGAGGTGGACACGAGCAGGCGTGCGCTGCGGATGGGAGAGGTCGCTGACAGGACGGCGTGACAGCGTCTGTGACTGCGGTGTCCGGGGACAGGCGGCCTGGGACTGCACAGGCTTTGCGTGCTCTGACGGGCCCCGGGAGCGGATGAGAGGTTGTGTCCGGGGACTGCGGACCAGGGTGCCGCCGAGCGCTCGTCCTCGCGACCCGGAATCTGCTTTAAACTCGGCCTACAAAGGCACTCGGCTCTCCGAGTCTCCTTGCCGAAATGGTGACCTCATGCGGGCAGGAGTGGCAGTCGGGCTGGAAACCGCCTGGGGTCACTTGGCAAGAGCTGTGGCTTTTGGTGGTGTGGGTGGAGGAAAGCCTGTCTGAAGGCCTCTATTTCGTCTTTACTCAGAATACCTTCCTGTTGACTCATTTGGAAATCATAACGGAAAGCAGAAGGAGCCGTGGCCAGGCAGCTGCCAGCCGGGCCTGACTTTGGGGCAGATGTCTGGGGTCGGGAGAACAGGACTTCAGAGCAAGCAGCTCTGGGAGACTGAGGCGCTCACCTGGAAGTCAGCCTAGCGAGAGGCCCCAGTCAGGAGCCACAGCTGGAGATCTCTAAGCCTTCACCCATGAATGCTCCTAAGACTGAAGCTCCAGGGGCCTCAGGCAAGAGGGCCGAGTCCCAGAGGCCACCACCTGGATCAGGAAGGGCAGGGATGGTGCGCCTCAGCGCTGCTGACTGGAGAGCTGGGCTCGCTTGCCCCCCGCGGAGGCCTGCAAGCCGCTCAGGGAAACAAGCTAGCTCGCAGGTGACTTGTAACAGTGCTTCCTGCGGGCCCCTGCTCTGACCCTGCTGGACTTAGCTTGGAAAGGTGTCGTGCTCCACAGTGGCTTGACGTGGGGGATTTTCCTTTGAAAACCTGAGGATGGCCACAGAACTATTTATAGGTAGATGTGGCCTTATTTTTTTTAAATTAAAAATTTTCTTTCTGAGGACTCCTGTTAAGAGGGCAGGGAGGTGTCAGATGTAAGGGGCGTGGTGGAGACCCTTGCTGCAGCCCTGCCTTCACGGTCACGAGCCGAAAGGTCGCAGGAGAAGAGGGCTTCCTGGGGCGATAGCCAGCGCTCAGGAGGTAGAAATCTAAACACGCTGAGGGTGGAAGAAGTATGTGGAAGAAGAAATAAATATGTAAATAAGTACAGTCTTTTGGCAAACTAAGAATAAATGGGACGCAAAAAGTTTACACGTGACCATAAATTACTGAGCACCCTTCGTGCAAAATTGGGAAGACACAGGATGTCCCCCCAAATTGTTCTTCTTTAACAATCAGATTTTCTTGTTTATGCACACAAGAACTGGAGCACAGGCCAGAGTTTGGGGGATGAGAGGATTCACCAGAGCCAGAGTGGGGAGCAGAACAGGCAGATGGACTGAAGCCCAGGGTGAGGGGGCAGCGGGGAGACAGAAGGGTCTGCTGGGCCGCGGGGGCCTCCCTGGCCGGGGATGGACTCGGGCTGCAGGGGCTGCGGATCTTCACAGTGCTGAGACACCCCCCCCCCGTGCACCACCAGGGGGCCCCTGAACCTTTTACCGAGGAATATGTTATCCTTGGTCGTAGCAGGAAGACAGGGAAAGGGACGGTGTGACCGCTGGGGACACAACGGTGGCCAGTCGCAGCGACACGCTTGCTCAGCAGCACAGGTCAGCCAGCAGACTGCTGGAACTGACAGGTGACTTCGGCAGGTCCTCGACACAGAGGCCGACACGCACACAGTGGCGCCCGGAATGCCAGCCCAGGCGATGCGAAATGCATTGTGAGAGGCTGTAGCTTACAGTGACGTTAGGACAGCGCTGGGGATACACGTGAAGAGGATGTGGAGCAAGTTTCGCACAGGCCGTTATAAATACTATTAAATAAAGCCCAGTGAAGGTGGGGACTTAGTGTTCACAACTACAAGATAAATCAAACCGGGAAACTCCGTCGTCACCTAGAAACACGCGGCGCGGGGCGGGGGCGGCCCTCCTCGCAGAGGCCCGCGGGTGCAGCGTGGGGGAAGCCGCCTCCCGACGGCCACTGTCGGGGCGCCGGCCGGGCGCAGGAGGGCTGCTCTTCCCGCCGGCCGCCCGCAGCCCAGAGGGCGTCTCTTTCTGGGCCGGGGCGGCGGCGCCGTCTCCCGGCGTCTGCTGCTGCAGGCGTGTGGGCAGCAGCTTTGCGCCCGCGGACGTGGCTGCAGGGCAGTGGGAGCTTGGCCAGTCGGAGGGGCGCGCGTGGCCCGGCAAGTGTCGTCGGCTCGCTGTGGGAGCGTGCCGGTCTGCGTGCCGCCGGGCGTCCGGGGGCGCCTTGCCCGGTGCCCACCAGCCTGCGGCGGTTTCTAACACTTGGCAGTTGTATGGGTGAGAGTGGTATTTCACGGTAGATGCTGCGTGAAGGTAAGAATCTTTCTTTCCTGTGAACTCTGGGCAGACTCTTTGTTCATTTTCTGTTGGGTTATTGGATTTTTTCCTTAGTGGTTTGTGAGAGCTCTTTATATGCCGAAGGGCTTGATCTTTGTGGCATAGGTGGCTATTGTGTGGTAAAAGTCTATTCCAGATTGTCCTGCAACTTTTAACCTCAAGATGCACACGATGATTTGGATGTGAAGACATTTGATTTTATTAAATTTGTCACTAGCTGTTGGACTTTATGCCACCTCAGATGCCTTATCCTTACTGATCAAATACCAAACCATCTCCCATGATTTCTTGTAGTAGTTAAAAAATACATTTTTAAAAAAGGTTTAGTTATTTGTGCTTATAGAACTGGGGTGCAGGCCAGAGGTGCGGGGGCGGTGAGAGGACTCCCCAGAGACGGAGCGGGGAGCAGGACAGGCAGATGGGCGAGTACACTGCTGAGGGGCGCGGCGGGGAGACAGGAGAGGTCTGCTGCCTCGGGGTCACCTCCCGGCGGGGCTTGAACCTGTGCTGAGGCGGCGGCAGCCAGCTGCGCAGCCCTGCGCCTCACCCCACTGCACCACCAGGGAGGCCTCTTAATGGAGTGTAAAACGGCGAATGTATGTTACATGACTTTTATCTCCCTACAAAAACGGGTCAGGCCCTCCCTGGTGGCTTGGAGTCCGGCCACGGTGGCTGAGGCCCGGCGAGACAGCATGGCCCGGGCGGCACAAGGCCTGCGACTCTTGAGGTGGTGGGAGCAGGGGTCAGTGACGTGGACGCGAGCTTCAAAGCGCTTGTGGGCCGAGGCGCTCAGAGGCGCGGCCCCCGCCCACCCCAGGGGAACCATGCAGGGAATGGCAGGGAACCATCAGTTACCTGCCTAACTGAAAAAGTCCTTGCTGGGCCTCCCTGGTGGCGCAGGGGTTAAAGTCCCAGTGTGATCAAGGCCACTGCGGCCTGGGTCCATCTGTGGCCAGGGAGTGACCCACAGGTGCAGCAGACTCCGCCTCTCCCCCCGCTGCCCCCTCGGTGGCTTTCAGTGGACCCACCTGTTCCGCTGCCCACTCTGCCTCAGGGGAGTCCTGTCCTCTCACGCTCACCCCCACCCCCACCTGCACCCTAGCTCTTTTGTGCATAAACAAAGGTAAACCTTAAGAGATCATCAAGAAAGTTGCAAAAGGCTTAAAAAAATGCGAACACGCTGTAGGAAAGCCCAGGGACAGAGGCTTTCCCGGGCAGAGCAGCTGACTGACCTGACTGGACCCACCAGCCAACCATCTGTCTCCCCTAAGTAACCTGTGTTCTCAAGTTACTTAAAAACAATTTTTATTTTAGTTTCCTGTGTTATTAAAATACAGTTCCTTCGTTTCTGTGTTGGATAACTTGATAAGCTTTTGGGCAAAACCCTGGCAGCGGGAGTCGCAGGGAGAGCGTTTCCGGCCCCTGGGGCCCAGGCCCCCGTGGACAGAGCGGCTGTCCCAGGGATGGAGGGTGGCGGGCGGGAAGCCCCCCAGCTGCTGGGCCCTGGCCTGCGCCCCCCAGGGGCCTCGTCTCCCCTCCTCGGACTCGCCCAGCCTGCTGAAGCTGCTCTTGCTCAGGTGGCCGCAGACGTCATGATGGCGTCGTGGCAGCTCCCAGCCCCTGTGACGCTCTTCTCTTCGGGCACTTTCCCCTGCCAAGTCCGTCTGTACCGAGCTGGTGTCTCCACCTGAGAAGAGCCAGCGGCACCGGGCCCTGGGGACGCCCCGCCTTCGGCCCCTCCGCCTGCCCCTCCCGCCTGGGCGCTGGCTCTCCCTGAGACCTTCCCGGCAGCCGCCACCGCCTCAGCCTTGCGGAAGCTGCCTCCTGGGGCCCTGCCCGGGCGTGGCAGGCTCAGAGCCCTGCCCGGGCGTGGCAGGCTCAGACTCAGCCGCCCCTCTGCTGACCAGCTCAGGGCGGCCTCCCGTAGGGGAAGTGCCGGCCCTTGGTCCTGGACACCTTTGCGCCCTGTTCTGCTGACACAGCCACTCCCGTGGGACGAGGCCGCGCAGCCCCGTTTCCTGTGCGGCCTGGGCAGATGCCGCCCGGCCCCGCGCTCTAGGCCAGGAGGCTCCTGAAACACTCTGACCTGCGTTGTGTGATTCTGGGCAGCGGAACTGACACCCTGGCCCAGTCCGCAGCCACCGCTAGGGTAGGCCTGTCCTGGCGCCCAGAGCCGGGCCGCGCTGCCGCGCACCTGGCGCCGCCCACGCCCCCGCGGTGGCGCACAACTTCCTCCTACAGCAGATGGGGTCAGGATCTCTCGTTCTGCTTCCTGGAGAACAAGCCTTTGTCTATCCCGAGTGGACACTACAGCAGTGTCCGCTGTCGCGGCTCAGCCGTCAGGCCCTGCTGGGACCTTTCAGGTCAGGCCTCGAGGTCTCGTTCCTGTTTCCAGGCCTTTCAGAGGGTCAGCACAGCCCCTCCCCGGCAGGAGTGCCCCCCCCCCCAGTGGCCACTTCCTGGGGAAGCAGCCCCATCCCGCAGGAGTGCACGTCTTTCTCTGGGGCGCAGCCGCTGCCCACAGTGGCGCCCACAGCCTGGGAGGCCGCCCCCCTCCCCCCGGCAGGACTGCTGGAGCAGCCCCGCTGGTGAGCCGAGAGGGTTGCAGCAGCCAGGGCCGCGCTGGGTGTGGCCGCAGGGGAGCGGCTCCTGGAGGAACCGAATCTCGCGCTCCTGGAGGAACCGAATCTCGCGGTCGGCGTCAGTTCCGGCTCTGGTCTCTTCCGAGCTGCCCAGAACCTGTTCAGCCGGTTCGCTCCCAGCCACCCTCATTCATCCCTCGGGGCTCTCTGCCAGCCAGCCCCGCCCGCCCGGGCCTGCTCGGCGCGGCTAGGCCGGGCTTTGTCTGGCCGGTGGGGCCGAGGCCCAGCCCTGGAGCTGCTCTGTGGGGCGCCCCCAGCCAGCCCCCGCCCCCAGTTCCCGCGGGCTGCGAGGACAGGCCCGCCCCTCGGAGGCAGGAAGCTGCAGCGAAGGCGCCGGGCTCAGCCCTCGGGCTCAGCCCTCGCCCGCTCCCGACTTTCATCGCCAGTCCGTCCTTCACTTTCTTCTTAGTTTTTTTAGGATTTATTGATGCACACAAGAGCTGGGGTGCAGGCGAGAGGCGCAGGGCTGAGCGGACTCCCCAGAGCCAGATCGGGGAGCAGGACAGGCGCATCCGCTGAAGCCCACTGCTGAGGGGGCAGGAGGGGTCTGCTGCGCCCTGGGGTCCCTCCCTGGCCGGGGTCGCACCGGCGCCTCAAGTCACGGAGACTCACTCCGCACCACCCGGCCTCCTTCACTCTTCCTGGTCTGCCAATATCTGCCCCTTCTCCCCACATAACCTGCCCGCCATGCCCCGCCCTTCCCGGCCGGCCCCTCCCTCTGCCTCTGGGGTGTGGTCAGGGCTGCCCCCCACTTCCTTTCCCGGCTTGCCATCGCCAGTCTCCCTGGCCCTCACTTTGCCAAAATGACTGTTTTCTCTAATTTCTAATTCCCCTCGTGAATGTTGGTCTTCTCTCTCTCTTTTTTTTTTTTTTAAATTAGCTTATTGTTACATCATTCTGTGCCTTTTCCATCTCAGTGGTCACCCCGTGGACGTCCCACCACCAGCCTTTCCGCCTGCCGCCGCCTCAGCCCCGGCATCCACCTGGGTCCCCCCCACTCGACCCCAGGAATGTTGGTGCCCTCTCAGGGCCGCCCTCGCCCTTTAACACTTCTCTCCAGCTGTTCCCCAAGTTCCCGGACTTGTGCCCAAGGCCTGTGTTGCGGGGTGTTTCACACCGGGCATCCACCCGGGCATCTCGGCGTGAGCTTGCCGCGCCTCTGACGTCCCGCCTCGCCGGGCGGAGTCGCTCCTCCAGTCCTCTGTGCCTGAGTCACCAAAGCACTTTAAAAAGAACGCCTCCCCCCACCCCCCAGAGCTTCCGCAGGTCTCGCGCTGCCGAGCCTGCCAGGCTGAGGGTTGCCCGCACCCACGCCCGCACTGGTCTGCGCGTCTGTCTTTTAAAACCCCTCTGGTCTGATAGCTGAAATGGTGCTGTTAACTCTGGTTTCCTTTTGTTGTTTATTGAGATTTGTTTGTTTATGCACACAAAAGCTGGGGTGCTGGCCAGAGGTGGGGGGGGTAAGAGGACTCCCCAGAGACAGAGTTGGGAGCAGAACAGGCGGATGCACTGAGACACACTGCTGGGGGTGGGGGCGGGGAGACAGGGGGGTCTGCTGCGCCCCGGGGCCCCTCCCTGGCTGGGGAGGACCCTGCTGTGGCTGGACGGCTCCACAGGCCCGAGCCTGACCCTGCCAGCAGGGGCCTCCTTTGCTCTTGAGGCAGGACTGGCTCTTCCTCTCCAGTCTGTGACGCGCCCAGGGCCTCCCAGGGCCTGTTCTTCCTCCAAATGACCAGAAGAACAGCTTTAAATTAGGGTTTTTTAAACTCGTGTCCTGGAGTCGTATATTAAACTTAAGTGCACGTACATTTTTTTGAGAACAGAGCTATCACTTTCCTAAGCTATGCAAAGGCTGGCCAGCGACACCAGATGCTGGATCACCACGCGAGGTGACCCTTGCCAGCCCGTCTCGCTGGGACGCCGCCGCGCTGCTTCCCGGCTGCCACAGCCCGAGCAGGCGGCTGAGGGGTGCTCTCTCTTCCTCTCCTGGCAGCCTCTCCTCACCCCCAACCAGCACTTAAGCATTAATTGACCACCTTCCACTGGCATTCTCTTCAGAGTTGTAGGGAAGGTCATTGACTTTCTGCTCACCCCAAAACCCGAGCGCAGAATGTCACTGTGGAGTCCGAGCTCGGAAACTATAGGAGAGAGCAGCAGACTGACGTCCTGGACGGCTGAGGTGCCTGCGGTTTCCTTAGCAGTGGTGAGGAGTGACCTGGGGGCGAGGACAGGCGTCTGGGGCCAGCTGCTCTGTCGCAGCCAGGAGGGAGCAGGGCCAGAGGGGCCAGGCCCCGGAAACCTCAGGCGCCCTGGGCCAGACTAGGCCGCTGGGAAACGAGCCTCCCTCGGCGCCTGGCGCCTGGCGCCCCGCTCCCCGGCCGCGCGCGCTCGCCTCAGACATCTCCGAGGAGCGTGGCGGCCGAGCTTGGATTGGGAGTTTGGCGCTTCCCTCTCTCCTCACGTCTGTCTCCTTTGCTGCAGGTGGATGGAAGCGTGCCTCGGGGAAGACCTGCCCCCCACCACGGAGCTGGAGGAGGGGCTCAGGAATGGGGTGTACCTGGCCAAACTGGGGAACTTCTTCTCTCCCAAAGTGGTGTCCCTGAAGAAGATCTATGACCGAGAGCAGACCAGGTATAAGGTGAGTCCCGCTTGGCGCTCACGCTCTTACGGGCCCCAGGGAGAAAGAAGGTGGCAGCGCGTCCCGGAGAGGCACCGAGAAGCTGTGTCCAGTCAGGAGAGGCCCTGGCCGTGCGGGCGCAGGTCTCAGCGGAGAGGCCCTTCAGCGGTCCGGACTTCCGGAGCATCCGAGGGTGGCGTGTAGCTGGGGGTTTTCACGGTTCTGGGTTTTTGTTTCTTAGAAGCTGGAGGAGGTCACTAGGGAAATGACTGCTTCAGCTGCCCTGTTAGCCAGGCCAGGTTTGTCGGCACATTCAAAACAATAGTTTCTCCAGACAGAGATGGTCTGGGAACTAGAGTTCAAGGCAGAATGAGGAAGGCGATCCAGTTTCAGAAAATTGAGATGCGGGAAAGGGTGAATTCCTGCGGCCCAGGGGAGGGGGGGCGCCTGCTCGGTTAAGTTGGGGTGTCGGCGGGGGCCAAGTTCTGTGGCCCACAGAGCTTCTGTTTCACTCTGTTTCAAAAAGATGGTGTACCAGAGAGTGTGGCCGGCTGCGGCCAAGGCAGGCTGGATCGAGGCCAGCGCCCCCCGAGACTGCTCTGGGCCTGGGGGCCCCTGGCAGGAGGCGCTACGGTGGCCGTCTCCGGGGCTGGAGCGTGAGCACCGCTCGGGCGCCCTCACCTCAGGGCCCCTCGTCAGGTCTGAGAGCGAGCTTCCGCAAGGCCGGTTACGGGCGCCTGCCCGTTTCGCCAGCCGAAGCTCAGGTCTTCCTTGCTCGTCCTAGGCGACCGGCCTCCACTTCCGACACACGGATAACGTCATCCAGTGGCTGAACGCCATGGGCGAGATCGGGCTGCCCAAGGTAATGGCGGGGCCGGGCTGGAGACCCGAGGTCATGTTTCTGCTGCCCCGGGGCCAGTTCTCTTTGCTCTCTCACACGTCAGAGGAATTCCCTACCATGCATGTTCTGTAAATTGTAGACTTAGCTTAAAACCACACACCGCGAGGCTCATGTTTTTAATGTGTACAGTTCCAAATCTTTGTTTTGTCTTTAGTATTTGACTTCAGGAAATACAGAGATATCAGCTTCCAGGTTCAAAGTAGTCAGCTATGAAGGGAGTATGGAGAGTCATATTTTGTTTCCAGAAAATGCAAAGGCCCGTAGTCCCTTTTATTCTTATGTCTGGTTTTGGGGTAGCTGCATGCTCTGTTAACAGCTTTACCGCTGCATAATTGATACGGACAAACCACCCATCGGTAATGTACAGTCTGACGCGGTGAGGCTTTGATGCGGTGTTGTAAGCCCGAGTGCTTTGCCCAGCCCTACCTTGGGCCCAGAAGCCATCCTGATGGTCTCTGTGAGAGGCGCCCCCGTCCCACAGCTTTGACCTGAGCGCCCCACCTGTGGGACCTGGTTCCATCCCCAGCACACCAGGCTGGCACAGGCACCGTGACTGTGAAGCCTTCAGCTTTGTGTGGCAGGAGCTGCTGGCCGCAAGCCCCCTGCCCCTTCCGGGCCCCGGCGATGACCCGCTGGGCTGGCTGCAGCGCCGCCGTGCGAGGCTGCCCCCGCCTCCGACTTGACAAGGGCGTCGCCTGGGATGCGCTAAGTGACAAAAACAAAAGCAAAACCAGACGGGCCCCGGGTCCCGAAGCGGTGTGTGGCCGAGACGAGTCTGCTCCTGCGTGCAGGGTGAAGGGAGGCTCTCGGGAAGCAGCGGGACGGCGTGCGCTTCTCCTGTCGGGCCACGGGTCTCGGTGCTTTGCTTTCTTCACGCTCCCCTGTGGGGGCCAGATTGTCGCAGCCCAAGAGAGGCCACTCAAGCGGGGTGTGGCGCGTCACCGTGCGGGCCCCTGCGAGCTCCCTGCTGGACCTGGGGCCCCGCACACGGCTGGCGCCCGTCCTCTCGTTTTTCAGAGCAGAGTGCGATTCTCCTCCCGGTTCTGGGATGTGAGAGAATTCGGCCCCTCCGATGCCAGGCGGCCCAGTCAGTGCCTGCAGCTGCTCGGTCAGGGTGTGCGCCTGTGGCTTCCTGTTCCTGCTCTGCAGTGTGCCCGAGGGCAGCGGCCGCTCAGCCTCTTCCGAGAGCTTTGCCAGTCTCCTGCCAGTAGCGCTGTGACCGCCCCGTGCTTTTGAGATTCTGCTCTCTGACGGTAGCGCCTTGTCCCGGACCACACTTGCAGCAAACGCAGTTCCCCAGAGGCTTCTGGGGCAGAGGGCTGCCCCTCGGCAGCTGCTCCGAAGGGCCCCGCCGTGACGTAGCCCAGCCCCTGGGGTCGCGGGCTCCTGCTCCCGCCAGAGCCACTGCTGTGCCTGACGAGTGGCGCTGACCCCCGTTCGCGGGCACTCTTGGGGGACGTCGCCCTGGTACCTACAGGCCCCGTGTCTGCTTCGGGTCTCCATTTTTGGCTCTTCGTGACAGTTTGTTGTTTCTGCGGGCCAGCTCCTCCACGATGTAGCCTATTACTGTGATATCTTAAAAAATTGTTTCCAGTCTGCCCCCAGTAGCCCCTAGATTTCTTGGCCTGTGCTGCTTCCCAGAACCTGCGGCCGGGCGCCCTTGGGTGCAGGCCTGGCGCAGCAGCACGGGTCCCCTTGCCTGGAAGTCCCCTGGCTGAGGGCACAGCGGCTCCGGTGGGCTGCCGGGCGTCCTCCTTGGGCACTTCCGCCACCTGGGGCCTCACACCCGAGGCCAGCCGCCTTTCCCCGGTGCCCGCGCCCTCCTCTGCCGTGGGGCTGCTGCGTCTTCGCTTCCACTTGTCCAGCCTCTGGGCCTTGGCGTGACCGAGGACCCCGGCGCGTCGTTCCCCAGAGCGGCTTCTCCCTGCCCCGCGCCAGAGCCTCTGGGCCAGGGCTTCGCTGTGGTCAGCAGTCAGGCCCGGCTCCCAGCGTCCGCAGGCTGACTCCAGCCTGCCCGCAGCCTTGTTTTCATCCCTTCTGAGCTGTGCTCTGGGCGTCTTCAGAAGACGCCCAGCTCTGCGGAGGCCTCCGTCTTGGGAAGTGAACAGACAGTCTGGAGAGGATCAGGGGGAGATCACATCCCCGCTCTCAGCACAGCGCTTCCCCTCCAGCCACAGTGTAGCATGGACACATGGACAGGACGCCCGGGGGTGGGGTGGGGTGGGGGGGCACCCTGCTCCCCAGTGCAGCGTCTCTCTGGCGAGGTGGGGAGCGCTGCGTGCGCCCAGGGCCGGCGCCTTACTCTGCTTCTCTCTCCTTAGATCTTTTACCCAGAAACGACAGACATCTACGATAGAAAGAACATGCCGAGATGCATCTACTGCATCCACGCGCTCAGGTAACGCCGCGCTTCTGCGCACCCTGAGGCCGGCGGCGGGGGCAGAAGGGAGCGAGGCCGGCGAGCGCTGGCCCTGCCCCTGCCCGCTGCCAGAGGGGCCCGGAAGTGGCTGAGAGGGCTCTCGGGCTGCTCCTGCGGCAGCGTCGCGGCGGAGGCCGCGGGCTCCTGGGCTCTGCCCCGTAGGGCTGGCGCCGGGCCGCGGCCGGCTTAGCGCGGCAGCTGCACCCAGTAAGCACGAAGCCTGCGAACGCAGGAGAGTCCGCCCTATCTTCAGAGCTCTCCTTCGGGGTAGTTCGGCGTGGCCGCGCCGGGCCTGGGGCGTGGGCCACTGCGGGCCGAGGCGGTTGTCTGCCGTCCTTAGTCCCTGCTTCGATAGCGTGCATTTCACTTGGGACTCAGCCTCCTTTTCACTTAAAATACCCCAAAACGACCAAAACGACATCATTCACCATGTGTTTTCGAACTGGTAAGTTGAATCTCAAACGATGTGATGTCTCGATGGTCTTCACGGCAGCACATTCTGGCAGGGTCTTCAGGTAACTCCAGCAAATGTCAAGCAGTTGGAGATCATTTAGGGACCGAGGTCCTTCCCATCGAGTCATTTGTTTCTTAAATAATTGTCGCATTGATATGGTAGGTAGGAACTGAAAAGCAAACGTACCCACAATTTCCTAGTAAATTTGGAGGTCCCGGCCTTTAGACCGGTCACTCGCGTGCTGGAAGGAAGTGCGCCGGTGTGGGGGCGCCAGGCCACGGCAGAGAGAACGGCCTCCGCTGGCCTGCGAGAGGAGAGGCCTCCAGGGCTCCTTCCTTTGCTGGCGGCTGCCCAGGCTCCGCAGGGGGCAACAAGTGCTGTGTGGAAACCACGCCTTGGGCACAGCCCCTCCCGCCCAGGGCGCGTCCTCGCGGGAGGGACGAGGCGCCCCCCAAGGCGGCGCGGGGCTGCCGCCATCCCTTGGTTCAGACCTCCGAGGGCACTGCTCTAGCTTTGGGAACGTCCTGTTTCCCTCGCTCGCCGGCCGGTGCGCACTGACCACCGCCCTCGGCCCCACGGCCGGAGTCGCGCCCCGCTTTTCTCTCCTTTAAGGTGCTTAGCGTGAGGCCGCACAGTGGTAACACGGCAGTTTCAGAAAAGAAGCTTGAGGGACGGGTCGTTGTCAGAGGGTTTCCACTGGGGTGTGGCTGGCTGGCGAGCGCTTGCGGGCCGCGGCCTGAGGTGGGGAGGAGCAGGCCTGGCGCGGCCTGAGCTGGGGACACCTGTGCGGCCGCCCTGCCCTGCCCTGCCGCGTGGCCGGGTCGCGGCCACTCCCTCAACAGACACCAAGGCCTCGCTGCCCGCTCGGCGGGCGGCCCGCACCATCAGCTCTGCTGCCAGCCTGGCGAGGTGGTGCTCTGGCTGGGGCGTGGGTGCCGGGGTGTGGGAGCGCTGGGGGGTCACGGCCATTCCCTTCCTGGCTTTTTTTTTTTTTTAGCATCTTGACCGTCCAGTCCACTGTACTTTGGCCTTACTGAATTACTCGTCGGCTGTATTCTGTCTCTGATAAGACCCAGCTCCCCGCACGTCTCCGATACTTTCTCTTTCTCAGGGCTGAGTTGGGACTAGCCAGCCCACGTCTTGAGGACACTTCGGGGTGACCTCTGAGATCTGCACAGTGGCCTCCGGGTCATCTATTGCACAACGGGCGGTGACAGTGGGGCCGTCTGTAGAGCACGGCTCGCACGGGGCAGCGACCTGAGCCCCACTACCCGCTGACGGCGGGGCGCCCGGCTACTCGTGAAGGTCGCGGGGCGAGCGGGCACGAGGACTGGAAAGTGGTGTTGGCCACTGAGGCTGAGCGGGCGATTCCGGTGAGGGGTCTGCGAGGCCATTGTGGTCCGATTGTAGCGCCAGCCGAGGGCTACCGCCTGCTTGCAAATCTGCAGGCCACCCTGGCGCTTCTGGTTTCAGGTGTCTGGACTCCCGCAGCGCGGACCCCGGATCCTGCTCGGCCCGCTGCCTCCCTCCCTGCGTGCCGGCTCTGACCGCCAGGCCCGCGGCTCAGCTCCCCGGCCCCGCGCCGCGCCACACCGCCACGGTGAGGCGGCCTAGGCGGTGATGGCGCTGGGCCGAGGCAGGCAGTGCTGAGCAAGAGCCGCGCTGCCCCGCCGCCAGGGGCTTGCAGCCTGCATTTCTTTTTTTATTGAGAAGTAAAGACTGATGATTCGTACTTAAAAAAACACTCAAAGGGTCTGAGCCGAAATTTTCCACTAGCAGTCTCAGTTCACCCAAGTTTTGCTATTTGAATCCTTTTCTCAAATGTCTTGTTACTTGCAACTTACTGACCACAGGAAAGTAGACAGATTGCCGGAGCGGGCATTTGTCTCTCGGCGTGCCAGTTTGTGGGGCCTGTCGCGGGTGTTGCGCTTTAAGCCTCAGCAGTGTGCTCGAGCGGGGAGGCCTGACTCTCGCCTGTTGTGTCTTCTAGTCTGTACCTGTTCAAACTAGGCCTGGCGCCTCAGATTCAGGACCTGTATGGAAAGGTTGACTTCACAGGTAAGGAGTTTCGAGCTGGCAGGGAGTGCTTGACGTAGGTGGACACACCTGGGGCGCGCAGGGCTCGGAGACGCTGGCAGCGAGGGAGAGTGGGGCGCCTGGCTGTGGGCGAGCGCCTCTCTGCCTTCCGGGACTGAGAGACTGCCGTCTGGCATCAGGCGGGCGTGACCCCGACGGGTGATATTTATGATGTCGCCTGCAAAACGTGAGGTGCGTCACACCCACATCTGTCCCGCAGGCTCACGTGTGGGGGCCCTGCCTGCCGTGCGGGGGGGAAGGGCGCTGCCCAGCCAGCCTGTTCCCGGGAGACTCCTCATTTGGGTGGGGTTAGAGCCAGGTGCTGGGGCGAGCCCAGTGGGATGCTGCCTAGGGGTAGGACACTGGTGATAATTTTAAAGGCTTGGGAGTTTCTGAAATTGCTAATAAAACTTTTATCTGTGACACTTTGCTTCCACGGAAGTTGTTGCTCAGACCAGGGCAAGGGCCAAGCTTGCGTGTTTCCTCTGTCATTTGGCTTCCCGCCTCAGAAATGGCTCCGGCTGTGAGGCTCGGAGGCCTGGCTGGCCCTCGCGCGCCCGGAAGTGGCTGTCCTCAGTCCGTGGAGGAGGTGCCAGAAGCCCTCGGGGAACGGCCCCGTCTCAGGTTCTGCCATCTCTGACGCCCTTGATGGCGGCGATGCGGGACGCCGGCGCCGTGCCACGCGCCTCCGCCTTCCGGGTGTGGCCGCGGCCGGTCGCGGGGCAGTTCTGAGGGGGGCCGTCCTCCCCGTGTCCTCCGAGTCGTGGGGCGGCCGCTTACGTGGCGGGTGTCTCGCTTCCGCCCGCAGAGGAGGAGATCAACAACATGAAGACCGAGCTGGAGAAGTACGGGATCCAGATGCCCGCCTTCAGCAAGATCGGGGGCATCCTGGCCAACGAGCTGTCGGTGGACGAGGCCGCGTGTAAGCCGAGCGCCGGGTCTGGGTCTGGTGGGAGGCCGTGGCGACGCCTCGGGCCGCTCGGCTTTGCCGGCGCTCAGGGCACCGCCGGAGGCCGGTGGCCTGTGTCAGCCAGATGGGGGCACTGGGGAAGCGAGGCGCACCGCACTGCCCTTGGAGTGGCCGCGTCTGCGCGCGTCCGGACGGAGGTGGGGCTCGGGGCGCCTGGCTTTGCTCCCGC
>NW_004567136.1:15260968-15263750 GCF_000260355.1 Condylura cristata | reverse complement strand
CGCCGCAGTGCACGCCGCCGTCATCGCCATCAACGAGGCCGTCGACCGCGGCGTCGCCGCCGACACGCTCGTGGCCCTGCGAAACCCCAACGCCATGCTCGTGAACCTGGAGGGCTCCTTGGCGGCCCCGTACCAGCACGTGCTGCACCAGGCCAAGCAGGACAAGATGGCCAGCGCGAGAAGCCGGGTAGGCCGCCTGCGCCCGCGTGCCGGGCTCTGCGAGGCCAGCCGGTCACGGCCGCTTCACGGCCACGCGTTGAAGCGCACCCTCGATGCCGCGAGCAGCACCCCGGAAACGGCCGGGTTCCCCTGCGCGCCGAGCGCGACCGCGCCCCTGCCACCCCGCCCCCAGCACCTGGTCTGAGTCCTCCGCCGCGTCCCCGTCCGCCCCGGGCGTCCACGGAGGGTCGTCTGCCGGTGCTCGCCTCCGGCTTCTACTTTCTTCTGGAATTTCGTGCAATAAAACTGAACAGCAAATTGGCGTGTGGCCATCACAGAAGACCAGTCTGAAGGCGCCTGGGCCCTTCCCAGCCTGCCCTGGCCGGCCGGGCGACTGCCGCGCCGCGCCCCTTTTAAGAGCGGCGTGAATTTACAGCGGTGGTCGAAGGTCCCGATCCGGGGCTTGTGTCCCGAGCGCAGGGCGAGGGCCCTGCTGCGGCACGCCGGGAGCGCGTCGCCGCCGCCAGGACCCGGGCCCGGGGCTGTCGGCGGGTGGCAGCTGCTCCGCACGCCACCTGCATGGCTGTGGATGCAGCCCCTGGGGTGTCCTTTCCCCTCGGGGTCACCTGCAGCCACGGGGCCCCCTCCTGTCCGGTGCCCGGGAGCCGGGCTGGACGGGAGCGAGTAGACCCGCCTTCCCTGGTTCTCGCTGGAGCCGTGGGGCCCTGCCCTGCCCACCCCACTGGTCGGGAGTGGGGGCACCGCCCCTGGAGCCGCGGGGGCGCTGGGGTGCTGCGGCCTCCCCGAGACCGGCCCGCGTCCTCTCGCCTCCCCCTAGACGGAGAACTCGGAGCGGGAGAGGGACGTCTATGAAGAGCTGCTCACGCAGGCCGAGATCCAGGGCAACGTGAACAAAGTCAACAGTGAGTACGCGCCTGCCCCTGCCCGCGGCCCCGCCGCCCGCCGGTGGCTTCCAGAGCGCCGCAGCGGCTCCGCCTTTCCCGAGTCGCCGGCCAGGACGGCGCTAGCCGGGTATCCGCCGTTACTTTAAAGCGCAGTTTTGGTTTTTGTTTAAGTAAATAGAAGTTTTCCAGAAGTGAAAAAAACACAAGTTAGATTCCTGTCACCTGGAAACAACCCCGCTCTTGCCCTTCCACGCATTCCTTTCAGGACGTGTGGTCGAGCGAAAGTGGAACTGTGATGTTCATGTTGATTTTTTTTTAAGATTTATTTTTATTTATTTGTGCGCTGGGGTGCAGGCCACAGGTGTGGGGGTGAGGGGACGCCCCAGAGACAGAGCGGGGAGCAGAACAGGCGGGTCCACTGAGACCCACGTCTGAGGGGGCGGCGCGGCCAGGCGGGGTCTGCCGCGCCCGGGGGCCAGCCCTGGCCGGGGCGGGCTTGCGTGACTAGCTGGCGGTGACAGCCGCGCTCGGCCCTGCCTGGCGGTGCTGGCCGTTGCGTAGACGTGTCACCCGCCCTCGAGGGATTCAAGTGTCGCTTCGGTTCTATCTCCGCGGGCGCGCAGCCTGCGTCCGCCCCGTTACCTGCTGGAGCACGGCAGCCCTGGCGCCGCCCTGGCCCTGGTCCGTGGCTCCCGACGGGTTTGCCCGGGGCCCGAGACCTAGCGACCCGCCACAGCTCGCGTGGCCTGGTGCTCGCGAGCCCGTCGCAGACGCGTGCACGGCGCCCGTTCCCGTCACGGCTCTCGGCGCGGAGCCGGCTGGTGTGACACGGTCCGGTCAGGGCAGCTGGCCGGAGGGCCGCTGTGTGAGGCGCTGGCACGCTGAGGAGGGCGGGAGGCCCAGGCCGGGGGATGAGGAGACCTGCCGCGAGGGCCGGGGGGGAGCCCGTGGCGCGGCCCCGGGCGTGGCCGGGTCGTGGAGACCGCGCCAGAGCCGTTGCTCCGCTAAGTAGCCGCAGGGACACGAGGGCGAGGGGCCCGCGGGCATGTCGAGGAACGCTGCCCACCCGCCTCGCTGTACGGCGACACCGTGACGCCGCTGCTTGGGTCCAGCGGCCGTGTCCAGTGAAGCTGACCACGCAGGCTGAGGCCCTGCCGCGCTAGAGGCGCCTGTGCCGGCCCAGCCCTCAGCCACCTGCCCGGCCGTCACTGCTGCCGCCCGCCGGGCGCCCAGGGCCGTGGCTCACCCGCCCCGCCCGCGCGCCAGTGTGTGGAGACTCGCTTTCCTGCGGCGTTTGTCTTCCTTCCAGCACCTTGTGTTCATTTTCTTTTTGTGACGTCACTGATGAGGACGTGGAGCGTGACCGGGCCTCACGGCGCTGCTGTCTGGCTGCTTTGGCGCTCACGTGAGCGGAGCTGCTGCTGGCCGTGGACGGCGGGCTCTGCTGTCCTCCCGGCGCCGCGGCCGTGGTCTGCCGGTGGCTCTTACTTGTGAAGTCAGAAGTTGCCTTATTCGGACCCGAACCTCGGGCCCTGCAGCACGAGAAGCTGTCGTGCGCCTGAGTGTGCCGGGGCTGCCGCCCGGCGGTTCAGTCCTGTGTCCGGAGAGGGCGGCGTCTGCCTTCTCGGAGGCTGAGTGGCAGAGACCGGCCCGCCGGACGCCCCGTGGGTGTGCCGCGTGCCGAGGGGCTCCGAGGGCCGCTGTGTAGGAACGGGCGC
>NW_004567136.1:15255570-15260868 GCF_000260355.1 Condylura cristata | reverse complement strand
GGAGGGACCGCTGGCCGCGACTGCGCCTGGGCAGCATGGGCGGAGGAGAGGGAGACCTCGCTGCGGCCCGCTGCCCGCTCAACACCCCAAGGTCGCCTTGGCGGTTCCGTAGCCGGCTGAGGGCCCGAGTCTGCAGTGTGCTGAGGCCAGCACGCACCCTCTCCCCGCCCCCCACGGGCATGCTGGGGGACAGCTGCGGCGGGCCACCAGCTGGGTCACGTGCCGGCGCAGTGGGGCGCCGGCCGTGGCGTGTCCGCTCGAGGGGGACAGCTGCGGCGGGCTCCGGAGAGCGTGTCGTCCGTGGCGCGGTGAGCTCCGCAGGGCTCTCTCTGGCGTGGTAGCTTAAGCCGGCCACTTGGCCTCCGGTGGGCAGGGCGCACGTCTGGACTGAGGCCGCGTGGGTGGCTGCCCCGATGCTGCCACGCTCTTTCCGTCTGGAAACTTCTCCGTGGACCCAGTGCGGCCGGGAACCAGCTCCGTCTGGCGGAGCCCTCGCCCCTCCCGCCCCGGCGTCTTCCCAGCGTGCGCCGGTGCGGGAGGGCTGGGAGTGCGGCCGCGGGCGCCAGCTCCCTCAGCTCTGCCTCCTCCCGCCCAGCCTCCTCTGCTCTGGCGAACGTGGACCTGGCCCTGGAGCAGGAGGCCGTGCTGGCCCTGGTCGAGGCCCTGCAGTCGCCAGCGCTGGGCCTGCGGGGGCTGCAGCCGCAGAATGGGGACTGGTACCTCAAGCAGCTCCTGAGTGACCGGCAGCGCAAGAGACAGGTGAGGCGCAGGGAGCCCGGCAGGACTCTTACTCCCCGTGTTCACTGGCTGGTGAAGCTAGGCCCAGGCCAGGTGCGGTCTCCGGCTCTCGCGCTCAGGTCACCCGCCCTCTCGTGAGGCCGGTGGCCGCGCTCTGCCCGACGCGCCCCCTTCCCACCCGGACCGTGCACCAGTGGGCGTGGGAGCTGGGGCTGTCGATGTTCGGCCGCCCGGCAGAGGCCCTGCACGGCGGGGACCGGGCCGGCACGCCGGGGCTCGCTTTATCGCGACACGCGGGCTCCCTTTTTGCCTGAATGGGGCACACAGCTCGCGAACGCCCTGCCAGCCTGAGTGGCGTGCCAGCTAACGTTGTGAGCCCCGCTCACCTCGTGGCATTCTGAAGCTTTCCCCGAAATGCCTTCGGGCCGTCTCGCGGCTCCGCCCCGGGCGGCCTGTGTCTGCCCCGCCCCGCCCGCCTGCGCCCTCCCTGTGCTGGCCTTGGGCAGGCGCGGGCCGAGGCGGGCACCGGTCTGTGTCTCCTCAGGGCGGCCAGCCCGACCCCCTGCAGAGGGAGGAGCTGCAGTCCGGCGTGGAGGCCGCCAACAGCACCGCGCAGCAGCACCAGAGAAGTACGGGCCGGGCCGGGATCGGGTCGGGTCGGGGTCGGGTCGGGGCCGGGCCGGGTCGGGTCAGGGTCAGGTGAGGGCCGGGGCCGGGACGGGGCCCGGGTGGGGTCGGGGTCGGGGCCCCCTGCCTTGCCGCCAGGGCCTGTCGCACGAGCACGGCCGGTGCCCTGGTGGCCGCGGTTCCCCCACTTAGGGCTTTGGTTAGGGGGTGCCTTGGGGAGGCCCGGCTTGGCTGGCAGGGCCTAGGCGGTGGAAGAGGAGAGAGAAGGGCGCTTGCTTCTAAGGCGGTGCCAGAGGGGAAGGGCCGTGAGCTGAGGAGCGGGGCCGGCGCCTCTGAGCAGCCGGTGGGTGGTCGGAGTGTTGGTCCTGTGCGAGGCCGGGGCTGGGGGGCGACCTAGGGCGCTGGCGCGTGGCCCGCAGGGACAGGTGAGGAGCAACGTCTGCGCAGAGCAGTGGTGCCTCTGGCCGGCCGGGGGTGGGCACAGGAGGGTGCGACACCCTGGCGGCGCAAGGTCACGCGCCGCCCGTCCCTGTGCCGGGCCGCTGCTCTGGGCGAGGGTGTCCAGCGTCGCGGTGACCCGCGGCCCACACAGGAGGTCCTGTCTCCGTGGGCGCCGCCTCAGCCCCCACAGGCTCCAGGCCTGCCCACCTGCCCTCCCGTCCCCAGGGCTGGCGGCTGTGGCCGCGATTAACGCCGCCATCCAGGAGGGCGTCGCTGAGAAGACGGTCATGGAGCTGATGAACCCCGAGGCCCAGCTGCCCGAGGTGCACGGGTTCGCGGCTGGCCTCTACCAGAAGGAGCTGGCCACCCTGCAGCTGCAGAGCCCTGAGGTGAGTCCAGGGCCTGCCCCACGCGTGCGCTCGCCTGTGCCCGCTGCTGGCAGGTGCGGGGCTAGGTTCCATGTTTCTGCGAGAAACGGGCGTACGTGTGGCTCGATGACACGGCTCACGTCGTGGCGTCGGCCGTCCCCCCGCCTTCCCGCAGCGCAGCCTCACCCACCCCGAGCTCGTTGTCGCCGTGGAGATGCTGTCGTCGGTGGCCCTCATCAACAGGGCGCTGGAGTCCGGGGACGCGAGCACAGTGTGGAAGCAGCTGAGCAGCTCCGCGACGGGCCTGACCAGCATCGAGGAGGAGAACTGCCAGAGGTGGGTGCGGGCGCCGGCGCCGGCCCGTCCCCACCCGCGCCCCGACGGGCTGTCAGGCAGGGCCGCGGCTCCGCTCCAGCTGGGGCAGCCGGGTCGCGTGGCCAGACGGCCCCGCCGCGACAGCCGGCAGGGCTCTGGCAGCCCAGACGGTCCTCCTCGCTTCACCCCGTCCCGGCCCGGGCCTGTGTCACTCCGGCTGCCGTGTCCCTGCGCTGTCTTTCGGTCCAGGGCTGCGCTGCCCTGGTGACACTGTGGACACGAGGCCAGTTACCCTTGGCCATCCCTCCTCCTGCTCCTGGCTGCTTCCCGTGAACGGGCACTCAGGCCTACAGGCTTGACTGGCGTCAGCGCCGCTCGCTCGAGTCCAGAGGCCGTGGGACCCCGAACCCGCTAGGAGACCTCGCTCGGCCGCCCCGCGGCCGGGGAGGCGGACACGCCCCTCCCGTGTGTTTCCCCTGACATCGAACGCGGCCCTCTGCACCGCTAACACGTCCGTGCACACGGACGTCCACGTCCACGCGACCGCTCGCCCGCCAGTGACCCTCGCCGGCCCTTCAGGAAGAGCTGCCGAGTGACCGCCGGAGGCGCGTCTTCCTCCCGCGCCTGTCAGTGCAGACTGGCCTGGCTTCTGGCTGTAGAGCTGTCGTCGGAGCTGCAGCTTCTGGCCTGGGATTAGCCCACGAGCAGACTGCTCCCCACAGTGGCGCCCTCGCGTTTGCGCCCTTCGTGGTCGTTCCTCGCCGGAGCCCACGTCAGACGGAGCCCGGGTGCAGGGTTCCTCAGGCCGGTGGCGCCGGCCTCGCCTCGCCCGCGGAGCCTGAGCGGCCGCTGTCTCGTGGGGGGCAGGTATCTCGACGAGCTGACGAGACTGAAAGCCCAGGCGGTGGCGGAGAGCCAGGAGTTTCTCACGTGGAACGACATCCAGGCCTGCGTGGACCACGTGAACCTGGTGGTGCAGGAGGAGCACGAGCGTGAGTAACGGGCCTCCTCGCGGGCGCCAGGCTGTGGCCAGAGGGCCGGTGGGGGTGAGGAGCTGGACGGTAGAGCGCCTGTGTGCGCCCCGCACGCGCCCGCGCCCTCCCTCGCGCTGCACGCACACGGTTGCTTTCGAACCCCGGCTGCACTGTAGCGGCCGCCTTCGGAAGACACGTGCCAGGAGGTGCGCGCACATGACTGTATAGGGGTCCTGGCACTGGCTGCCAGGAGTCGGGTCGCCTCGGCAGGTGGGGGCCGCACCCCCGTCAGACCTCTTCAGCAGCAGCTGCGCGCCGGGGTCCCGGTCTGACACAAGCTGTGCAACTTCTGTCGTCAGACACGGTCCGGACGCAGGGGAAATGCCCTGGAAAACCAGAATTTCCACGCTAGCTCGTGTGATGACCTCCCGTTTCTGTATGGTCAGCATATTCCCGGCAGCCATCAGTTCCCCACTGGACGGCCTCAGCCTCACAAGGTGCCGTCCGGCCCAGGCGAGCAGGCGCGGCCCCAGGACGGGAAACTCCTCTCGGAATCAGAAACATTACAACTGGCCGATTCATGAAAACAGTTACAGCAAAATTAACATTGTGAGACAAGGCAGTGCTAGAATAATCGGGATTCTTGTACTGCCTTGCCTTACAACGGGAATGCAGCTGGCTGTAGCCGCGCGGCCCTGCTCCCCGGCCGTCTCCCGGAGCCCGGGAACGCGCTCCAGATTGACTGCATTATGGGGAACGCCCGTCCGGACAAACCCCGACGAGGGCGCTGGGGGGCGTCTGTGTCTGGGCCTCCGCCTTTAACTGGCCTCGGCCTCACCACAGGCTGAGCAGTCGTGGCCTCGTGCTCGGACTCGGCTCAGGCGGCTTCCCCCGCGGGCAGCAGGGAGGCTGGGCTGCTGGCGGGACCAGAGCCGGTCTTCGGCCCCACGGATGGCCCCACGGATGGCCTTCCTGGCGCGGCCGGTCCCCTCCCCCGTCCGCAGCGTTCGGGGCCCACCCCACAGACGGGACTGGCAGTCTGGGCTCACCCTTCCCGGCCCGTGGGGGCGGGGCCTGCCGGCCTCCCCTGGGTGGGCCGCCGTCTGAACCCCCGGGGGCGGCCCTTCTGCTCTGCTTTGCGTTTTCTGGGAGGCGCCTCGCCCTGGAGTGGGCTGGGCGGTGCTGCCGCCCTCGCCCCCTCGCCCCACGCTGCCGTGCGGCGGCACTGAGGCGCTGTAGGTCGGGCAGATTTGTCACTCACACGGGCGTGCCCCTGCGCCGGTCAGCGTGCCCGCCCCCCCACCTTTCCGAGTCAGAGGCCCCAGGAGCTAGAGCAGCTAAAAATAAACAGAAGTGGAGGCTGCTCCCGTAGGACCGTAGGGCCGTGGGTGTGAGGAGCCTAAGGGAAATCAGCGCTAAAGTCAGGGACACACTGTGGGCAGCAGGTCACCACGTGACGCCTGGTGACTCGGGCATTTGCCCCGCCGAGTGTGTTCATGCCTGGCTGTGTGACCTTAGTTAAAAGGGCTCCCCTGCCCCTCGGACCACAGGGATTCTGGCCATTGGCCTGATCAACGAGGCCCTGGACGAAGGGGACGCCCAGAGGACCCTGCAGGCCCTGCAGACCCCCGCCGCCAAGCTCGAGGGCGTCCTCCCGCACGTGGCCCAGCACTACCAGGACACGCTGATCCGGGCCAAGAGGGAGAAGGCCCAGGTGAGGGGGCGACCGCGCGGGCGCGGGGTGGCGGGGCAGCCCAGGAGCAGCGCCTGGGGGACAGACGTGCGCGGCTGGCCCCGGGGCTGCTGCCCTCCGTGTGGGCTTGCTGCTCCTCGCA
>NW_004567136.1:15250411-15252589 GCF_000260355.1 Condylura cristata | reverse complement strand
CTCGGGCCGCGCCCCACCGTGCCCAGCGCGCGGCGCCCCTCACCCCTCACCGCGTGTTCCCGCAGGAGACGAGCGCAGCCCGTGGGTGAAGCACTGGGTGAAGGGCGGCTACTACTACTACCACAGCCTGCAGACCCAGGAGGGCAGCTGGGACGAGCCGCCGGGCCTCGAGCTCAACTCCACGCAGCTGTCCCGGGAGGAGATCCAGGTCGGCCGCCGTCCCCCGCGGCTGGGGGTGCCGCGGGCCCGCGTGGGCAAGCGTGCTGGTGGGCGCTCGGCGCGGGCGGCTGCCGGCTGAGCCACAGTGGTGGGGGAGGCGAAGGCCTGGGACTTGCAGGTGACCGGACTGTAGCGTTCAGGCAGGCGACGGCTGCGCTTCCGAGTCACGCCCAGGAGGGGACAGGGAACAGCCCTCCCGCTCCTCTCTCGAGGCCGCTGCGCCGCGTCCCCGGCCCTGGTCTGGCTTGGCTCGCTCTGCTGCGGCCCGCCGCCGCCCTGTGCCGCCTCCGCTCGAGGGAGTCGGCGCGCGCTGAGCAGCTGCTGCGGGCCCCTCCCGTCCTTGCCGATGCTGTCGCCAGGAGCCCACGTGTCCTGCCTCAGGACGCAGCAGCCCCCGTCCGAGCCAGCCCGTCTGATCTGCCAGAACCCCCGGCCCCCGTTGCCCCCGGGGTCCTTTCTGTTCCCCTTCCTGCCCCTGCCCTCGTCCGCGAAGCTCCCAGAGGACGGCTTAAAATCTAACCAGCGGGACTTGAACCTCAGTCACCCCCTTGCTGGCCTTCACCCCTGCTGACCTGCCGCCGAGGCCCTGGGCCTGGCTGGGCAGTGAGCAGGAAGGGCCTGGGGCGCTGCGGCACCAACCGTCGCTGCCTGGCCGACCGAGAGGCTCATGGCCGTGGGGCACTGCGCCGTCCACCGCCTGCCTCCCGGCTCAGTCTCGCCCGAGGCTCCGCCCCAGCCCTGCCCTGGGCCGCCCCCGGCACCTCCCAGACCTTGCCCTCTGCCTGTGCTGCGCTGGGGTGCCCGGGCCCAGCCCCTCCTCAGCGCCAGCTTTCCGCTCCAGGTCCGGCTACCCTTAAGCGCCGCTGGGTGGGGATCGGGCTGCGTGTGGGAGGGTGTCTGAGGGTGTCTCGGCGTCTGTGCCCAGAACAGACCTGGGCCGGGGAGCCTGGGCGGGAGCTGGCGGTCTCGGCCCCTCCCACTGCCCTCTCACTGGCCTCTGCCCTCCGGTCGCGAAGCTGCCGCCCAGCCCTCAGGTGAGCAGCTGAGGCAGGAAGGAGGAAGGAGCAGAGAGCAGGGGCGGGCCGGCCGGTCCGGCTCACGGGGGCCATCCGGGAGGCGCCCCGAGCTCTGTGTGGACTGCTCGCGTGGCGGCCCTGGGTCAGGACTCGCGCACACGGCGGAGGGGAGCGGCGTCCCCACAGGCCCTCAGTCCTGCCAGTCCTAGCCTGGGTGCCCACCGCAGCGGGCCCTGGCCAGCCCCCTCGTGCTGTGCCGCTCCCCATCCCCCTTCCCCGAAAGGAGGCCGCGGCTTTGTTCCCCTGGGCCACCGGCCAGCCCGCTGCGCGTCCGTGAGAATGATACTGGCTGTGGACTTGTCGCATGTGGTTTTAGCATCTTAAGTTAGGTTCCTTGTACCCCTGCCTCCGCTGTGTGGGGCCCGCCCTTGGTGACCGGTGCCCTGGCCACCCGGCACAGCCAGGGTGCGTGGAGGCGTGGCCGAAGTAGGTCACGGGTGCCAGATGGGCGACGAGGTCAGTGCTGGGGACCTGCGTTTCCGCTGTGAGAGCCTGGCCTGGAAAGATGGAGCCGAGTCTCGTTCCCGTTTGCCCAGCGGCGGCGCGGCAGGGGGTCGCACGCCTGAGCCGACTCGCGCGTGTCGCCTCCGCAGAGCTCCGTGTCCGGGGTGACGGCCGCCTACAACCGGGAGCAGCTCTGGCTGGCCAACGAGGGCCTGATCACCAAGCTGCAGGCCTGCTGCCGGGGCTACTTGGTTCGCCAGGAATTCCGATCCCGGATGAATTTCCTGAAGAAGCAGGTCCCGGCCATCACCTGCATTCAGGTACTTTAGGGCCTGCTGTAGAGGAGCAATAAACGGCTTGGCGCCCTGTGCCGTGTGCTCTCTGACTGCTTGCTGCCCGCTCCGGCCGCGCGCGCCCGCTGCTGAGGGCGCCGAGGGGC
>NW_004567136.1:15247584-15249092 GCF_000260355.1 Condylura cristata | reverse complement strand
CGCACAGGCTCTCAGCCCGCCTGTCGGCGTGAGGTGCCGCCACGAGCGTGCTTCGTGGCAGCAGGAGGCTTCACGCGCGCACGGCTGTGGCTCCCCCCCCCGCCTGCCGCTCAGGCGCCCCCTGGTCTTTGTTCTTACCGACGGCTGTGCCAGCCACATCCCCACACGCCGCGGCCTGCAGGTCCAGGCCAGCCCCGAGTCCGGTTTCTGCGTCCGCGGAGGTCCTCGAAGGCGGAGGGCCGGGCCCGGCGCTCGCTCGGGCGTGCTGCGGGCGGGCAGCGCCCTGTCCGTCGCGCCCTCGGTGCTTTGAAAGCTTTTCATTCACGCGTGGGCGCTTTGCTTTGTTTCCACAGGATGTGGTTTCCCACAGTAAGAAACTTACCAAAAAAAACAAAGAGCAGCTGTCTGACATGATGACACTGAACAAGCAGAAGGGGGGGCTCAAGGCGCTGAGCAAGGAGAAGCGGGAGAAGCTGGAGGCCTACCAGCACCTGTTCTACCTGCTGCAGGTGGGCGGCGGGGCGGCGCCCCGCGAGGGCGCTCCCGTGTCGCCGCGGGGCTCTGGCGCCCGGGGGGAGCGGAGGGCTGCCGCCCCCAGCCCTTCCAGCGGAGACGCACGTGAGTGTCGTCGCGGCCTGCGCCCGCGTGGAAGGCGCTCACGCCCCGGTGTCGTTGCAGACCAATCCCACCTACCTGGCCAAGCTGATTTTCCAGATGCCGCAAAACAAGTCCACCAAGTTCATGGACTCCGTGATCTTCACGCTCTACAACTACGCGTCTAACCAGCGCGAGGAGTACCTGTTGCTCCGGCTCTTCCAGACGGCGCTGCAGGAGGAGATCAAGTAGGCACCGGCGGCCGGGCCCGGGCCAGGAGGGGCAGGGAAGGCCGGCCGGGCGGCTGTGACGGCCGCCCGAGAGGACACTGTGGAGCCGCCCGGCCGGTCGCAAAGAGGCCGCGCTTTTATCTGCCGCAGAAGCTGGTCCCGGCCCGGAGGGGCCCCGCGCCCGGCCAGCGCCTGCCTCTCGGAGGGGCCAGCGCCTGCCTCGCCTAAGCGGGGCTCCTGGCTCAGGAGAATTTGCACCCGCTGTCTCGTAGGTCAAAAGTGGATCAGATTCAAGAGATTGTGACGGGAAATCCCACGGTGATTAAGATGGTGGTGAGCTTCAACCGCGGAGCCCGCGGCCAGAACGCGCTGCGGCAGATCCTGGCCCCGGTGGTCAAGGAGATCATGGACGACAAGTCTCTCAACATCAAGACCGACCCTGTGGACATCTACAAGTCTTGGGTCAACCAGATGGAGTCGCAGACGGGGGAGGCGAGGTGAGCCCGTCTTCCGCCCTGCGTCTGGCATCTTCTTCCTCCCTTTTTGTGAGTTACTTGACGAACAAACCGGAAACCGCTCGGTAGTTTCCAGCTGCCTCTTCGAATCGCCGGCGGGGCAGCGTGTTCACCGCGAGTGGCTGCCGGGCCCTGCGGGTGCTGGGCTGTGCCCGCGGTCACGTGCGGG
>NW_004567136.1:15236706-15238246 GCF_000260355.1 Condylura cristata | reverse complement strand
GGTCGTTGGGTCATGAAACCTATTTCGATTTTCTGGAAAAAGACCAAACACAGAGGCCCGCCCCACGCGCCCCGTGTCCCCCGCCGCGTCTGACGGAGCTGCCTCGCCGCCGCCTCCCTGCCGTCCTGGGACAATAGGCCGAGCTCTGCTTGGGCTCAGTACCTGAAATTGGCTCCCGCTGAAGCCCGTGTTTCCCAGAGTGGCTGAGTCGCTGCTAGACCCCGCCGTGCTTTGGTGGGGACCGTGCGCCTTGTGGGGGACGTGGGGCACGGTGGCAGTTCCCAAGCCTGCCGCAGGGCTCGCGCTGTCCCCGCCCCGGGCCCTGCTGCTCAGGGCCGGCCCCTACGGCCGGTGAAGCTTGCTCGTCTGGGCCCTGCTGCCCCGAGCCAGCGTCGGGTGGGGCCGGCCGGCTGGGCACTGCCTGAGGCTTCGGGCCCCCCCTCCCCCCCAGCCTCCGCTCTGGTCGCGGGAGGAGGCTGCTCCCCTCCGGTCCTGGGAGCCGGGGGCGCTTCTTCCGCTGGACACGCCCGCGCCGGCCCCGCCCCGCCAATCCCAGCAGCCTGCGGTCTCTCCTCTCTGCTGCCCGCTCTGTCTTCCAGAAACCTCGCTCCACTCTGACCCCTGTCTGCCCTCCCCAGCCCCGCGTGCCTGCCCGGGGCCCCCTCCCCTGGCCGCCTCGCGGGGCCCTGCCGGGGGGATCGCTGCGCCTCCTTCTGCGCGGGCTCTGCCGTTTCCGCCCCGAGGCCGCGGCGTTGGTGAGAACACCGAAGTCACACCCCGGTGCTGTGTTTCCACAGGTTTAAAAACGTTATCTTTGAGATCAACCCGACAGAAGAAGTCGGGGACTTTGAAGTGAAAGCCAAGTTCATGGGCGTCCAGATGGAGACTTTCATGTTGCATTACCAGGTGGGCGTGGCTGGCGGGGGGGCCCTGGCCCGGCCCTCAGGAGGGGCGTGACCTGCACAGGGGAGGGGGCGGGGCCGCTGCCGAGGCCCCAGGCGGGCGCCCGGGTGGGCAGCGCAGGCAGAGGCTCCTTGTGGACAGAGCCCAGTCTCAGCTCGGAAAGAGCAGTGCCCGAGTCAGTTTGTGACGTTATGAGCCTCGTTTTTATTCTGAAATATCTAATTTTTTGCTACAAAAAACCACGCCAGCTTTGGGAGGGCCCCAGGTCCTGCAGACACAGGTGGCTCTGTGTGTCCAGCCACACGGTCAGGGCCTCCCCGGGCGCCTGCCTACGCCCTCCACTCCTCCATCTTGAACCAGGACGCGCACGTAGGTCCTCGGGCCTCCGGGTTGGTCCGGCCACAGTCGTGGCTTCCCCGGCCCTCGCCTGTCCACGCCTATCTCCCCGCTGGGCTCAGCCCCTGCAGGAGAGGGCTTTGTCTTCCCTCTCAGTGAGGAGCGGTCCTGGAGGCCGCTGGGCGAGGTGAGGGCCAGCGCCCACGGCTCACCGGCACTGGCCGCGGGGCCCTGCCGCCCCTCCGGCCATGGGCGGCGCCCTCCTGCTGGCCGCCGAGCCCCTTGCAGCGGGGTCGGGGCT
>NW_004567136.1:15233623-15235210 GCF_000260355.1 Condylura cristata | reverse complement strand
GGGGCTGGCGTCGGGGGCCCTGGGGTCTCGCTAGGCGGCAGCCGGAGCGGGGGCTCCCGCCTGGCGCGCCCGCCAGCTTGGGGAGATGGCGCCCTCCGCGCTCCCTGAACCTGAAATCCCGCTTTTGCCCCTCCCTGGCGGCCAGCGGGTTGGGACGCAGCGCTGCAGGCCGCCGCAGCGCTTCAGCGGAGTCCGATGCCCGGCCCGGAGGTGACCGCCCCCCAGCAGTGCGCTTCCTCCATCTGCTGTCCTGCTCCCCGCTCTGTCTCGGGGGAAGCCTCTCACTGCCCCGGCACCTCTGGCCTGCACCCCGGTTCTAAGTGCATCAGTAAATTAAAAAAGAAGAAGAAGAGGAAATACAGCTTTTTCTGCAGGTTTAAAGGGCATGTGAGCTTGCCAACATGACATACTGTGAATTTCAAGATAAAAACTGCAGCTAGCAACAGAGCAAGCTACCTCCTCTGGGGGGGACGGCCCAAGGCCCCCGTGCACCCTGAAACCCGTGAGGGTTTGATTTACAAACTAGGCCCGGAGACGTCAGAGGAGCCGCGGTCACCGAGGACTTTGCGACCACGCGGGTGACGCTAGGCCCAGAGGAGGGTGCGGGCCCGCCTGCTCCCGGGGGCATTCGGTGTGGGGGTGTGGGCGAACCCTTCTCCGATGAAGACTTTCTCTCTCTCTGGGACCCTCACCCGTGTGTGACATTGTAAGCGTCGCCTTGCTTCGGCACGCGTCCCTGGTAACGAGCGACACTGGCTCCCTGGGCCCTAGCTGGAGGCTGTCCGGAGGGACCCTCGCGTCAGCGCCACCATCCTTACAGCGCATTTGTCGAGGCAACGGACACTGTCGGGATGATTCTAGAAGATGCCTGTTTAAAGATTTATTTACTTTTGCACACAAGAACGGGGGTCGAGGCCAGATTGCGGGGTGTGAGAGGAGTTACCAGAGACAGTGGGGAGCAGAGCGGGCGGGTCCACGGAGACCCACTGCTGGGGGGCAGCGGGGGGCTGCAGGGGGCTGCGCGCCCGGGGTCGCTCCCTGGCGGGGTCGGGCCGCTGACAGCCGCAGGATGCTGCGCTCCAACCCTGCAGCAGGGGAGGGTGGGCAGTTCTAGAAGCCTCTTGAGCGGCACGCCGTAATGCACGTGTTTCAAGTCAGCATGAAACTGGACGCGGTGCTACGGCGGGATGCAGCCGGCAAGCGCGCAGGAGCTGTCTGTCGCCCGCTTTCCAGGACTCCTTGGTTACGCCCAAGACGTCTCCGTGGTCACAGCGAGAGTGATGACGAGCCCCCAGCTTTGCCGACAGCCAAAGCAGAAGTCACTCGGTTTGGGAAAGGATTTATCACGTGGTCGTCCGGTGCCTGATGTCTGCAGGGAGGCGGCCGGGGCCCTTGCGGGACCGGCCAGGGGACCAGTCTGCTGGGCTTGCAGGCAGCCCGCACGCCAGAGGCGTTCTGGGGAACACATCCTCGGGTCCGTCTGCTCCACGGTTTCTCAGACTCCTTTTTATTGTGGAAAATCACTAAGATAAACAGGAAGCCGCGTGCGAGCCCACAGGCCCCTCCCGGCCTGCACGTGTCCCACCC
>NW_004567136.1:15225713-15232305 GCF_000260355.1 Condylura cristata | reverse complement strand
CGGGGACAGGCGAGGGCCGGCCCTCGGGGCCTCCCGCGCCCGGGCCAGGCCCTGTTGGGGGCCTCCCTGGGGCTGACAGGCTGCCGCAGCCGAGGTCTCCTTTAGACCCCTCGATAGAAAATGAACTTTCCCACGTAACGGACATCGCGGCCGCCACGGCTGACCTGGGGTGCCCTTGGCGCTCCGCCACCACGCTCGCCGGGCTGTGGCAAAGGCTCAAAGGTCTCTGTGACCGGACAGGCCTGCGGCCAGCCGTGCTCCTGAGGGCGCGGGAACGTCCTGCCGCCTGCCTGGTGCACACGGTCCTCAGGCCGCCCGCGGCCACTGCGGCCTGGTCCACCGGCCAGGGAGGGGCCCCGGGCGCAGCAGACCCCTCCTGTCTCCCGCTGCCCCCTCAGCATGGGTCTCGCCACATCCGCATGCCCTGCTCCCACTCTGTCTGGGGGGGTCCTCTCACCCCCGCACCTCTGGCCGGCACCCCAGTCTGTGTGCACCAATAAATAAACCCTAAAAAAAAAAAGGAAAGAAAGAAGCGCTGCCCTGAGGCAGAGCCGCAGGAGTCAAGCGCGGCTGCCCGAGGCCTCGCCGGAGCCTCAGCGCCTGCCTCAGCGGCCGCCCAGTCTTCCGGCCGAGAGCGGGGAGCCGCCGCCCCTGCACGACGCGGTCGGCCGTGTGACCTGCTTGGTTGCTGACACATAATGGAAAGCCCGCTGGAAAGTTTCCAGAAGCACTTTTGATTTTCAGATAAAAGGAACGCGTCCTGCTGTAGCTAGTCCCTTTCTCTTTTGCACCTCGAGGACAGATGAGGTGTCTGGAGCTCTGAGGCCATCTTGGCACCATGGAAAGAGAAAGCGTGACCGGAATTCAGGGTTCAGATGCCCCGGCCAGCTCTCACGCCACTGCTAAAGGAACGCCGCAGCCGTCTTCCTCTGGGCCACGTGGGACAGACTCAAGCCGTGGAAGTCACTTCTCCTTTCTTTTTTAAAAGATTTTATTTACTTATGCACATACGACTTGGGGTACAGTCCAGAGGTGAGGGGGACGGTGAGAGGAGTCACCAGACAGTGGGGAGCAGAACAGGTGGACTCCCTGAGACCCACTGCTGCAGGAGACAGGGGGGTCTGCTGGCCCGTGGGTCACTCCCTGGCCGGGGCTGGACTGTTAGCCACCAGGAAGGCCCAAGAAGCATTTCTTAAGGTCTAACCCGCGGACTACCTGTGTCAGAGGCCTTGGCCGCCTGGGCCCCTGCTGTCTGTATAAACCTCCATCCTTGGGGTGGGTCAGGAATACAGATTTTAGTTTATTTATTTATTTTTAAGATGTATTTATTTATGCACACAGAACTGGGGTACAGGCCAGAGGTGCAGGGGCAGTGAGAGGCTTCACCAGAGACAGAGTGGGGAGCAGAACAGGCCAACTGACGAAGTCCACTGCTGAGGGGAGCAGTGGGCGGGTCAGGAGGGGTCTGTGGCGCCCTGTGGTCGCCTCCGGGGCGGGGATGGGGCTCCCACGGGCGGCTGTGGCAGCAGTGCTGCGCTGTAACCCCTGCGCCCCCCCGGGAGGGCCGGGAATACAGATTTGAAACAAACTCCTGGGATCCAGCAAAGTTATAGCCAAAGGCAAATGGAAAGCTTAGAGTCAAAATGCTAAATGAAACGTAACCAACAGTGTACCGCGCAGTTGAACTTGGACAGGAAATGAGATTCTCTGCCCAGCACCCACACGTTTCCATGCTTAATAGCGCCAAGACTTCGGGCAGGCTTCCCGCGGCCACCCGCCGCCCTCTCTGCCCCAGGCTCCCACCGCAAGGCCGTGTTTCACGCGCATCCCAACGCGGGCTGCTCTTGTGCTGTAGTAATGCCCCTCGGGTGTCCTCTGGGACAGAGTGGCGCCCGCTGCATGAGCAGGCGTCTCTGGGCCTCTGCACGCCCTGCGGGAAGTGGCGGGAGGAGGGCAGACACAGTTGATGCCACGCTGCTTGCTGATGGTCTGACCCCGAGGTCTTATTCCTCCTGCCGCCCGCGAGACCGAGACAGGTAAACGGACCAGCTAGTGAGGAGGATAAACCCGGCCCCAAAGGGTCAAATCTGCCCACTGGCAAGTTAACAAAGCAGCTTGACTGTCTCCTGATGGGCTCGGAGAGAGAAGGGGCAGGAAATACCTTGAGAAACTAAAAATTTACAGGCTTTGTAGTAACTATGTAATAAGACTCTCATGCTAGTAATTGATTTGCTAACAGTTCATGGAACAGACAACATTTGTATCATATTTGTGTTACCCATATTCTCATGGGGAAAAAAATGTCAAACCTCCCAACAGATGAAAGTTAAAGATACTAACCTAGTTAATATTTACTTAAAGCTATTAGGGAACAATCAACCATGAAAAGAGTCAGAAATATAACAAATAGGATTAGAGCTTCCAACACTGGAATAATAGAACCATGTTCTGAAAGAAAACAAAATTAGCATAACTAAAGGCATAGAAAAAGGAATAAAAATGTGAAAAGTACAAGACTCAGGAAAAGAGTTGGCACATTTGCAAAAGAGAATTAAATAGAATTTTCAGATAGGAAAATATAATCTGTGGAGAAGAAAAACTCAACGGACAGGTTCAATAGCAGATTAGACACAGCTGAAGGGAGAAGTTAGCGAAGTGGAAGGTAAAATGAAAGACATCAACAAGACCATAAGCAAGAAGAAGTGGAAAAATATGAGAGGCAGACTGAGAGGCATGATGAACAGGGTAAGAACGTTTCGTAGGCACCTAACAACTACGAGAGGGAAAAATAAAGAATATGGAAAGCAACATTTGAAGAGGTTCCAGACAATTCCTAGGGTTTTGGAAGACGTGTGCAACAGACTCCCATGTGTTCTCTGGTGTTGTTTCCCCGTCGGATGACCCTCAGCCCTCAGGGTGGCAGCCTCGTATGGCCTGCAGGTCTGCCAGAGATGCAAATTCTCAGCCCCATCTCGGTAGACTGAATCTCACACCCAGAAGTAGGGCTCGGCAACCTGTTAAAAAAAATTCAGTGATTCTGATGAGCGCTTCTATGACAACTTCTGTTCCGTGACTGTAGAAGTAGTATTTTGTTGGGCACCTGGCTCCCGAGCACCTACATGTCAGCTTAGCGGGGTGGTGCAGAAGGAAGTTTATGTAGCAGTTTCCGGAAACTTCTTTGGGCGCCGTCTTCTTGCCGCTATAGTGGCAGCGCAACCTGGCTTGTACAGTAGAGACAGACACCTTTCTGGGCGCCGTCCTCTCTGGGGAGGTTTCCTGCTGTAGCTACATCTAGTCCTAACTGCACAGACTGAAATATACTGAGTTCTACGTAAAAATCCACCACTCGGGCCCTCCCTGGTGGCGCAGCGGGTTGAGGCACAGCACTGAGAATCTGAAGCCGCTTCCCCATGGGTTCGATTCCCGCCTGCCCCGGAGGCAACCACATGGCGTGGCAGACCTCTCCTGACCCGCCCGCTGCTCCCCTCAGCAGTGTGCTTCCTCTATCTGCCTGTTCTGTTCCCCACTCTGTCTCTGGTGAGGCCTCTCACCACCCCTGAGCCTCTGGCCTGTACCCCAGTTCTGTATGCACAAATAAATAAATCTTTAAAAAAAAAAAAAATCCACCACTCCACAACATTTCAAGGTAACCAAGGAGGGGAGACAGATTATCTCGAAAGGAACAATGGAGTTAGCACGGCGTGATCAGCTTAGAGCAGGCCAGCTCTGCAGTCCTGGCCGAGTCTGTCCTGGTGTCTGTTTTCATAGTTAGCTTCATTTATTTTTTAAAAGAATTATTTATGACTACACGAGCTGGGTGCAGGCCAGAGGTGCAGGGTGTGAAAGGACCCCCCAGAGAGAGCGGGGAGTAGAGCAGGCGGCTCCACTGAGACCCACGGCTGAGGGGGCGGCGGGGAGACGGGGTCTGCCGCGCCCCGGGGTCGCTGCCTGGGCGGGGATCGCACTTGTGCTGCGCCGGCTGCCAGTCGCTTCATGGTGCTGAGACTTAAGCCCTGCGCCAGCGGGAGGGCCGGTGTCTGCTTTTTGGGGGCGTGTGGTGAAGGGCCCGGGGTCTCTCCAGCCCCGAGGCCCGAGGCCCGTGTGGAACACTGAGTGAGCTCTGGCTTTGTTATTTTCTCTGGTTAGTCTTAAAGAAATTCGTACTTTCTTTTTTTAATGCACATTGGGTAGAAATCTGTCAGTCAAAGCGCAACATTCCCAGCAGAGCCTCCACCCGCCCGCACAGGCAACTCTGTTTTCGAGCGTTTTCCTAGTCAGGTACAATGGCTCCCACTTCTGTTCCTGGGACAAAGGCCGGTTTGTCTCTCAGCCATGGCCGGTCTAGAAGCGGCCCAGAGCTAGCGCCTGGGGCCCAGAGCTGGGCCGGGCCTCTGGCTACCGTCTTTCTGTCGCTGGGCACGTCGTGTCCACGTGGTGGCTGCTCAGCAGTCAGGAGGTGCCGCCTGCCCCGGGGCTGCTGCTCACATCCCGCGGGGTGAGCCTCCGTCTCTGACCGCACCTTCTTGTGGGGGAGCATGGGGTGCAGCTTCCCAGCGCTTGAGTTGGGCAGCGATGAGCCGGGCTGTAAACTCAGGGCCTCTTTAGAGAGGGACGAGGGTGGGTGGAGGAAGAACAGAGCGAGGCCCCGCTCCCTCCCTTCCTCGTGAGCCTGGTCTTTCGCCTCCCTGCCTGGCCAGAGGCGAAAGCCCAGCACCGCAGCCACCTCAGCACGCGTTCAGTCCCCGCCCGGAGGTGACCCACAGCGCGGCAGACCCCGCCTGTCTCCCCGCTGCCCCCTCAGCAGTGTTTCAGTGGATCCGCCTGTCCTGCTCCCCGCTCCGTCTCTGGGGAGTCCTCTCACCGCCCCCGCACCTCTGGCCTGCACCCCAGTTGTGTGTGTGGAAATAAACAAATCTTAGAACAAGTAAAGCGAAGAGTGACTGTTGAGACACTTTCTCAATCTCTGCTACAGAATGTGTCTTGAGCAAATCTAAACGCATTTTTACTTCCAGACACAAGGATTCCATGCAGTTAGTGTCTTAATTTAAGAGAAGAGTCAAACATCAGCCAACATGAAATTAAAAAGGTGAGTTCAGACAACACGCAGGTCGTGTCAGAAGTAGAAGAAAAATGCAGAGACAAATAACTACCATGTCATACTTCTGAGAATACAGGATACGGGCCTCCGCGCGGGCGCGGGCTTAGGCCGGCACCAGGAAGCTGTGGCAGCCACGGCCCATGGCCCATCCCGCTGGGCGCGCCCCCAGGGCCCTGCAGACCCCGCCTGCAGCGGGGCTTTATCATTTACGGATCTCGTCTCCAGAAGGAGGGAGACGCGCCCTAAAGTGCTAGTGTGAGAAGCTAGGGCCCCCGGCGTGCGGAGCAGGGCCAGGACTCAGGGGGCGGTGGGGGCCGGGCAGCGCTTTAGGCAACTTCAGAAAGGACCAGGGCGCGGGGCGCGGAGAGGGCCGAGGAATGTGGCAGGATGAAGCAGGCCATTTCCCAGCGCCTCCAAAATGGCGCCGCAGGGGGGCGGGGTGCCGGCGAGGGCACACTGGACCCCACACACAGGCCGCTGTGCAGCTCTGTGGGAGGAGCGGGAGCTGGAGAATTCTATTTTTGTTGGTCCCTAAATAGCAAAGCCTCTTTGCCATAACAGAAGATGCGGAGTTAGAATCGAACCTTGAAACAGCTCCCTGAGCCGCGGGATGAGCTGTGCTCGCGGGGAATGGGAATTCTTTTTCCAGTGTGGGCCCTGTCAAACCAGTCGCAAACAATGTACACCTATTTATTGGATCGAAAGGTCGCATCTAAATGGTGAGGTTAGCCAGCAGGGCGGGCGGGCCAGCCCGGGGTGGAGGGGCCAGCTGCCCCCGGCCGGCCGTGCCCTCCCCGCCAAGCGGAGAGGGCGCTGCGTGTCCAGCCGGCTTGCAGCGGGCTCTGGGTTTCCTTCCAGTCGAGTTTCTGTTTTTCTCCACTCCATCCGAAAGGTGGGAGAGCGGAGCCTGCGTGGGTCCCGTCTGCTGGTGCGGCCGCGGCGGCGCTTCTGGCCTTGCAGCGTGGACGCGACACCCTGAGCGCTGCGCGTGGCCACTGGCCGCGCGCCGCGGCCCCCAGCACTGGCTGCAGCCCCCCAAGCAGCAGTGTGCGCCTGACCTGGGAACCCCTTAGTGACTGGGAGCCCACAGCGTGGGCGAAGCAGGACACAACCAGGGGGGCTGGCAACGAGCGCGCAGGCAGCCAGAAACAAGCCCCGTTATAATCAAGACAGCGGCCAGCGCTGCTGAGAGCCGCTCCCGAGATGCCCGGTGCTGCCTCGAGCCGAGTGAGCGGCGCAGGCGGGGGCTACCGGGCGGAGGCCGCAGGTGCAGGTGCGGCGGCGCCTGGGCCCTGGGTCGGGCCACGCGGGGTGAGGCGGCTGCGCTGCTCCGCCTGCGCTGGGTGGCGGAGGCCAGCTGCTGTCCTGCTTGTTTTCCTGCAGAACACGGCCTGAGGCGCCGCCCACGTCCAGCGTGTCCACGCGGCCTTGGACCCCGGGGAGGGGCGGGGCCTGCAGACCCCGGCCCGGGCCGCCGGGGAGGGCGCGGGGGTC
>NW_004567136.1:15221329-15222882 GCF_000260355.1 Condylura cristata | reverse complement strand
CAGCGCTGCCCAGCCGGCTCAGTTAGGCTCAGAGCTTGGGCAGCTGCAGCTCTGATTGCTACAAAATGATGAGCCGCTTGACCGGCCCCCGGTGCAGGGCATCCTGGCCACTCAGTCCCGCCAGCGTCCTCTCTCCTCAGCAGATTGCCAGTAAATAACGTCCCGGGCTCCGCCGTGCTCCGTAAACACAGAGCGCATGTTGCTCGAGTCTGCCGAGACGCTCGATTATTTATTTAGATGTCAGGGCTGTCTTCACAACGAAATCACAGCGCTAAAGCACTCTCACGGAGCACCTCTGCAGGCCCCACGCGTCTGGTGGTGGCCCCCAGGGCCCAGAAACCGGCGAGAAGGGCCACTGGGAACAGGGCCGCGGACACACCGTCACCCTGGCAGCCGCGGCCGACGTGCCCACCCACGCGACAGACGCTGGCCGCTCTGCTCCGTGCTGTCCGAGCCCTGAGGCGCGGGGCTCCCATGGTCATGCCTGGCCGTGCGGAGTGGACTCGAGTCCCGCTTGCCTGGAAGGCCAGATTCTGGCCCACTGTTCACTCCAGCCTGAGGCTCTGTCTCAAAGGTCTCGTTAGTGTGCGTGCTGGGGGCGAGGTGGCACTGAGGACGGTGTGTGAGCGCATCAGTCTCCGCCGGGCTCGGGGCTAGTGGGGGACGCTCGCTCGGCAAGGGCACACGTGGACGGACACTGCAAAGGGGTCGGTGGACTCGGGCGCGCGCCAGGAGGCCCTCGCTCTTCGAGCAGGGGCTGAGAAGGGCGGTGTGATTTGAAATGAGAAGCTCGCGGGGACTCTTGTGGGGACGAGGTTTGGGGCCTGAGCCTGCGACGGTGGTGCCTTTGGCGGGGTCATGCGAGGGGACAGCAACACTTGGAAGGGGACCTGCGGCCCGGAATGGTGGCGCAGGGGAGGCTGGCAGAGGGTGGTGGGAGGCCCTCATCCCAGCCCTGAGGTGAAGTGATGGCCTTGTCCAGGGAGGCGGGAGGGGCAGATGGACCTTGGGACGAGGGAAGGGCCAGCCGGGGCAGGGCGAGGGAGGTGGACGGCGCGGGGGTGAGCCCAGCCTTCGGCCTTGAGCAGCCGCAGGGAGGGGCGCTGGCCAGGGCAGGCTCCCCAGGGAGGTGCCCGGGAGGCGGGCCCACGCCCACCGCTGTGTCCAGCTCGGGGTCTAGGCTGGTGGTGGACACTGCGGAGCCTGGAGGTGCGCACGAGAGCTGGTTCGCCGCGGAGGAAGGCGCCCAGCAAGTGGGCGGCCTAATTCTAGCTGGCTTCCGACTTTCGGGCGGGGGCGCAGGCTGCTTCTGTTGACTGGCGACTACAGTGAACGTTGCAGTTTCACATTGAGAGGCCTCTGGCCTCTTGGAAGGTGGGCCGCGGGCTGGCTGCCCCTTGGGCAGGGAACGCCTGTGCTCCAGGTTGGCCACAGTCCCCGCCGCCCCCGGGTCCCTCTCAGTGATTCCGGCGGGTTTCTCGTGCCCCCTCCCCTGCTGTGAGTGAAGCGGAAGGGGGCGCAGCACCCCAGAAACAGCTGTCAGGGGCGGCCGG
>NW_004567136.1:15217640-15219774 GCF_000260355.1 Condylura cristata | reverse complement strand
GCTCTTGCCCGCAGAATTTCAAGAACAGGCACGTGCTCTGGGGCGTCAGATCGAAAGCCGAGGCTGGTTCTCACGGCCCGGCGGGCGGGCGGGCGGGTGGGGCAGCCCTGGACGCTCAGGTCCCCACCTGGGGAGCGTGTCTGGAGCTCAGATGCCCCGGTGGAGGGAAGGTGGCCGGTCCCCAAAGGCCCGGGAGCTTCCCAGACTGTGCGGGGCCCTTTCTGTGGGAGTTTGGGAGACGCGTACTGAGACGTAGGCTCGGGGTTTCAGTGGTGCCCGGGGGCGGGCGAAACGAGTCCAGGTGGGCACAGGTTGTGACCGAGGCCGGCGCTGGGCAGCGGGCGTTTCCTTACACTCATCGCTATTTTGTACGTGTCTGAAATGTTTCGTCAGCCAAAGGCAAAGCAGCCAGGGCTTCTGGGTTCGGCGTGGCTTCGCTCGTCTCCGAGCCTGTGAACAGTGTGGTCGTCGGGGGAGCTGACAAAGGAAAGCCCTTGGGTTTCGGCCTGCCGTGGCCAGGTCTTCTCTAGCCTGGGCCAGTCTCTGGACGCCCCTAGCTCTGGGGGACACAGTTCCACATCAGAGTGCGCGGAGAGGGCTAGCCGCAGCGGGCAGGTGTGGGGGCCGGCAGCTGGCTCGTCCTGGGGCTTTGGCAGGACGGAGCAGTCTAAGGAGAAACTCAGAGGAATTATGTAGCCGCTAAGGATGATCACGTAAAGCCAGAGAAAGGACCTTTGGCGCGCCACGCAGGCTGTGACCCGTTGTGACTGCAGCCTCAGCTGTGAGGGCGGGCGGAGCGCAGCCGTGGCCGGGCAGGCGGGAGGGAGCAGGGCGCTTCGGGCTCCGGGTAGCGCCGTCATTTTCTTCAGTTGAAAATTGCCGGGCCCCCCCCTCGAGACAGCGGGTTCGGACACGGCGCGGCGAGCCGGCCCAGCAGTTTCGGTGCGAGTTGCCTCCCCGGCCCTGAGGTGACCCCAGGGCGCGGCAGACCCCTCCCGACGCGCCCGCTGTTCCCTCAGCAGTGTCCTTCCTCCACCCGCCTGTTCTGCCCCCCACTCTGTCTGGGGGGTCCTCTCACCCCCGCACCTCTGGCCTGCACCCCAGTTCTGTGTGCATAAATAAATGAATCTTAAAGGAAAATTGCCTGAGTACACACGCAGGGATGTTCACAGCCCTTGCGAGACTGTCTCACCTGGCACCAGGGACGTGTGGAGCGTGAGTGAATTCATGCCCGAAACAGGCTGATCAAAGCCCAGAAAGCACCAGAAACCTGCAGGCTTTGAGCAAGGAGGAGACTGAAACCAGGACTCCGCCTGAGCCGTCTCAGACTCCCACTTCTCTGTTCCAGGTCCAGTTCCAGAAGCTGCAGCAGCTACGCCTCCCGCCGTGCCACGGGGGGTCCCTGCCCAACGTGAGCCAGCTCCGCAGTGGCGCGCCCGAGTTCCAGGTACCCGGGCCGCTCTTCTGGCGGGGCGGGTGCGAGGCGCAGGCGGGCGGCCGGAGTTTTGGGGCCTTCGGGGTGTGGCACTCGGGGCGTCCAAGGGCGCGGTCGAGGCGGCTCGCGGGTCCTCCCGGCTCTCCGGTGGCCTGGTCCCTGGAGGAGACAGGAGTCACCGTTGATGTTACTTGAGTGGGAAAGTGATCACTTGACCTAAATGCTACTGCCCCTTCGGCACATCACGACGTGAGAAACTCCGGGCACGGTTCGCTTTTGTCTTCCTGCTGTCCGAACAGGGGGGTGTTTTGCACCGACAGCGCGTCTGGGCGGCTCTCGCCCGGCCCATCGCCCCCCGCCAGCGCCCCGTGCTGCGGCCAGGCGGCGCCGCGTGCGGGAGGTGCGGGCGGGGGCTCGCTCTTCCCCCCGGTTCTTGGCCCTTCCTCAGCCTGTGCGACTGGTGTTCCAGGCCTGGGCGGGCGCCTTGGCCCCAGCTAGACTCCGAGGCTGCCCGCGCGCTGGAGCACCTGAGGTGGGGTCGGGACCCAGACTTTCCGAGGGCGAACACTTGACCCCCTCGGCCGCTCCCCCAAAAGTGCCGTCCTCGCTCCTCATTGTGAAGGCCGGTCCTCGTGGTCAGGGTGTCCAGCAAAGCGCTGCTGCAGCGGGCACCTGAGGTGCCGGGGTGGCGGGTGCCGC
>NW_004567136.1:15213714-15215671 GCF_000260355.1 Condylura cristata | reverse complement strand
CCGGCCACGCGCCGCCTGCCCGGGACGCCTGTCCGGAGCTTCCCCCAGTTCTAAAACGGAGTTGTCGTGTGTCGCCAGCTGAGGGGCGCCCTGGCAGGCGTGAGCCTCGCGGATGGCGCCCCCAGTCCGCAGCGGCCCGTGCATCTTCCTCACCGAGTCACGGGGCGCAGTTCCGGAGCGGATGACGTCCGCTCGCTGGCTTTGCTTTGCGACGTGTGCCTCTGTGTCTTTCCCGAGAATTCCTTTCTGCGCTCAAGGTCACGGGGATTTCTTTGCTGTGTGCTTTTAGGTGTTTTGCAGTTTTAGGTTCGCAGTTAGGCGACTGCAAGTTAGTTTTTCATGCGGCGCGGCCGGCTGGGGACCCCCCACGGCGTCCCGCCCTGCTGCCACGCTCCCCGCGGCCGTGGACGCGCCGGCCTCCAGCCTCGCCCTGCCACGCCTGCTGTGGGGCAGCGCTGCGACCCTGCTGCCCACCGCCCGGAGCTGGCCTGGGGCGCGGCCGCCCTCCCACCTCCAGTGTCTGCGAAGTTGCTGGCGTCAGCTCCTCGGCACGTCCGTGGCGTTTCAGACGCTGCTCGCTGATGGCTCTGCGGTGGCACCCACCCGGGGTCCGGCGGGAGCGCGGCCATCTCGGGGACTGGGCTTGCCAGTCGGCAGCGTGGCAGGGCAGCCAGGCTCTGATTCAAGCTCTGTTGCCAGCAACAGTTTAAACACAGCTTTGGGATTCACAGAATATTTTCGAGTGTTGTTTTGTTTGAACTTAGCTACAACTTTATTTGGTAAGCTGCTACCGTTTTCTTTTTTTTTTAAGATTTGTTTGTTTCTGCACACAGAGCTGGGGTGCAGGCCACAGGGGCAGGGGCGGCGAGAGGATGCACCAGAGGAAGAGTGGGGCGCAGAGCAGGCAGACGGACGGAGGACACCGCTGAGGGCCGGGGGGCAGGAGGTCTGTGTGCCCTGGGGTCCCTCCAGGCGGGGCTCGAGCTGGCACCGAGGTGGCCCGGCTTGGCTTAGCTTCTTGGCGTGGCGCTCCAGCCCGCCGGCCACCGGGAGGCCGCTACAGTTCCCCGACCTCCCGGGGGATCTAAAAACACGTCCCTGCCCTCTGGCCCACCGGCCCCGGGAGCAGAGAACGCAGGCCTGGCCCTGAGCCGGCCCGTGCCAGCCTGGCGGCCGCTGCCTCACACCCCTGAGTCTGGCGCCGCCGGCCAGCCATGCCACAGACCCCTGGGCCGGGCAGCTCTGAGCGCGGCGGGTGGTGAGGAGGAGACGGCCGTCTCTGCTGCTCCGAGGGCCCCACAGCCCCTGGGCCCGCGTGGCGCCGTGTGGGCGGCTGCAGAGAGCGGGACAGAGGCGGCGCTGTGCGGGGCCGGCCTCGCCGTGGCCATCGGGGCCACCCGGTTCCTTTCAGGGGAAAACGGATGGTGCCTCTGATGTTCCTCACTGCCCCATTTTAACAAAGTCGTGTCGTCTTCTTCCTAGAGGACGGTTTTCAAGTCCTGGCTTATGATCAGGACACAGCGTGGCAGCCAGGGGGCGAGGAACCGGCCCGGCCTTCGGGGGCTGCCAGCCGGGTGGGAGGCCCAGGCCGGCCGAGACGCGCCGCCATGGCCCAGGCCGCGCTTGGCTCAGCTTCCCTCACCCTCTTTGCCGCGTTTCCTTGCAGGTAGATACTGACCGCATTCTGTGGTGTGGCTGGCAAAGGAGGAATCCGTTCAGTTCAAACAGTGGCGAGGGTGGCAGTGCTTTCTCGCCGGCCCTGCCCGACAGCGCCCCCAGCACCAGGCACCCCGGCCCCGCCGGGCCATCTCCCCGCCCGCGGCTGGCGTGTGTCCCAGGTCGCCACAGCTGCAGAGGCGGACTGTGCGCAGTGACCAGGGCTGCTGCGCAGTGAGGAGGCGCGCGGCGGCTGCGGGGCCTGGCTCGCTGCCCACTGCCCTCCAGGCGGGGCGCGAGC
>NW_004567136.1:15211043-15212451 GCF_000260355.1 Condylura cristata | reverse complement strand
CCGCACGCCGCCCCGCTCTTCCTCCCGAGGCGCCGAGCGCCCGTCCCGGCCGGGGTCGTCCGCAGACGCTCCTGCGCTCTCCTTTCTGAGTTCTTGTCTTTCCGTTCGAGCCTGACGTTCGGGGGAAGTCGTGCACGGCTCTGGGTGTTCGAGCACTCACACGCACTGCGGCGTTTGGAAAGCGTGTGAACTGTGAAAAGGACCAGGAAAAAGCACCCATGTCTCAGCACTTAGAAATGTCCATGTCCGTGGTTTATTTTCGTGGTTTTCCACGCGTCTGCGCACAGGTGACATTCTGCATTCTCATACTGTTTTTTTTTCTTCACACTTCGACCCTCTAGCAAGCATTTATGTGATTCAGGCCACCCCGTTTACAGGTGTGATGGCTGGCTAGAGCCTCCTCACCTGAGAGCTGGCCTCCCGGTCCCCTCAGCGGTCAGGGGCATCTGGTGCCAGCCCCCCGTGACGGCCCAGGCAGCCACGCGGCAGTGCCCGTCCCCGAGAAGCCGGTTGTGGGCCGGCGCAGAGAACGGAGCGCGTCACTCCGGTACTGCCGGGCCCCTGCGCCCCGGCAGAGCTGACGTCCAGGCGCGGCTCCCCGGCGGCCGAGGCTCGGGACCGGCGCCTGCTGTGCGCCGCCTCCTGCCGTTCCCTGGGGCCTCTGGCCCCTGCTCTGCCTCTCGCCGGTTGCTCTAAAACCCTTTGAGCACAGGACTTCCGTGAGCCGTCGTGCGGGCCCGCGCCCGGCCCCGCGCCCAGCGGTTGGGACTGAGGGCTCGGGCCCGTCGGGCCCCGCGCGGCTCACAGTGTCCCTGTGTGTGCTGCGCGTGTCAGACTCTGCCGGAAGAAGGTGCGTGAGGGCCGCTCACTGAGCACCGAGGGCCGGGCGCGGGCCCAGCCGGGGCTCGCTCCGCCGACTCACCTTGGGCGTGGCCGCGGGGCAGGGGCCGCCCACCCGCCGGCCCCGCCTCGCTGGGGCCATTTCCCCTGGCCGCTGCTGTAGGCCGCTTCTGGCTTTTCCCTCACTGTCCCCGGCAAAGCCCTCGCTGGCCCCAGGCCTGCCTTGCCGCCTGCCCACGCGCCCCAGGGCTCAGACCCGCAGCGGGTGCCCTCCCTTGGAGCCCTGGCGGGTTCTTGACTCCGCGCGCCTGGCCCGGCCCGGCCTCTGCTGGCCCAGCCCGGGGCGTGGGCTGCCTGGCCCCTGGCTCCCGCTACGGCCCCTCGGCCTTCCACTTGCCGGGGTCAGACCCAGCCTGATCTGAGCCGAGGGCCAGCTGTCCTCCCTTGGCAGAGGGGCCATGTGGCCTGCGCTCAGCGCCATGGCTGCCTCGCCCGGCGGCCAGGGCCACTGTTTCTCGCGCCGGCGCCTGTTTCCTGCCGCGTCCGGGATGCGCCTGCCGTGTAGCCG
>NW_004567136.1:15207464-15210024 GCF_000260355.1 Condylura cristata | reverse complement strand
GGCGGGTCAGGAGAGGTCTGCCTCGCCATGTGGTCACCTCCAGGGCAGGCGGGAATCGAACTCATGTGGAAGCGGCTTTAGATTCTCAGTGCTGTGCTTTAACCCGCTGCACCACCAGGGAGGCCCCGTAAGATTTTTTTTTAAGATTTTAAAAAAATTAACTTTTGCATAGACGAACTGGGGTGCAGGCCAGAGGCGTGGGAAGGTGACAGGCCTCCCCAGAGACAGAGCGGGGAGCAGAGCAGGCGGGTCCCCTGAGGCCCACTGCTGCAGGGTCTGCTGCGCCCTGGGCCCCTCCCTGGCCTGCTGGACTCGCGCCGCAGCGGTGACCGCCGAGACTCAGCCCTGGTTCAGCAGGGAGGCCCCGCCAAGCGATTTCTTTTGGGAATTTCCTGCCCATAACTTTAGCCCAGTTTTCTCCCCCCTCAGCTGTTTGCAGGAGCTTCCTGGCCGTTCGAGCCGCATGTTTTCCTGTGTGTCACACATAGCTTTCCTCACACTGTCATCTGCCTTCTGCTGATGTTTTTGAACTCTCCCTCGTTCCTGGAGTCGGACCTGGCGCGGGTGACTAATCGAGGCGGTGAGAATGCAGACTTACTGGCTCGGCGCCAGGAGAGGCCCGTCTCAGCCCAGGCCCTGAGGCCTCACGGTCCCCTGGTGACCGTGAGCTCTGGGTTTGCTTCTAGCAGGTTCTTGAAGAAGAATGTCGCTTTTCAGAGCTAACCCCGAACACTTTCCAAATGTTGGCCACACAGTCAAAAGTTTCGAAAGAGCCCGGCAGCCACAGCCTGGCTGCAGCGAGTGGGCCCGCCCTCCTCTCCGGGCGGTCACCCGCGCTCCTGCCAGCCTGGCGCGAGCCGCGCGGTGGAAACGCCTCACTGCCCAGAGGCCGCCTCCGCACCCGGGTGCTGCTCACGCAGCCACGGGGCCGGGGCCGGGGCTGGCCTCCTCGGACGGCCCGGGACCGCGTCCCCACCTGGACGTCCAGGAGCTGCCGGCTCCCGCGCGGCAGGTCCAGGCTGCCGAGTCTCACGCAAGCTCTGCTCGGAAGCCGCTGGGTCCCTGCGGCCTGGCGTCCCCTGTGATGGCGCCAAGCCGCGGCCACCCCCGGCACACCGGCCACTCGTGCGTCCGGGCCGGCGTCCACGCTCTGGCCCGTAGCCAGGCCCACCCCAAGCACCAGCGCCCCTCGCCGGGGCCACGGCGGGAACCCGGCTCTCAGACGGTCATGGAGCCGCTGGCCGTGACGCCGTGGGGAGGGCCGAGCGGCTCTGACCGCTGCCCGAGAGCAGAGCCCGCGTGTGGGTCTCGCCGCAAGCCCCAGCGGGGGCCCAGCGTGGCACCCCGCGAGGGCCGTGGACCAGGCTGCTGCTGTCCACAGCGTCGTACGTTCCAGACAGGCCTGCCCGGCCTCCTGGGTCTTCACTGGCTGGAGAAACGGTGCCGGAAGCTTGAGTCAGCCTGTCCGGCCCCCGGCTGCTGTGGAGCCCGCCCAGCGCCCGGCCACGCGCCCTCTGGTCTGCCCGGGGCAGGTCAGCGCTGCTGCGTGGCCCTCCGCCTCCTGGGGCCCGCGGCCCACGCCACTCCTCAAGGAGGCCGAGCAGGGGCTTCCTCTGGCTGCGGGCTGTCCCTTTCGGGCGTGGGCCAGCCGTGGTGCGGTTCCCGCCCCCGCACGCCTCGGCGCTCAGTCAGAGGGCCGTCGGCTACGGAGCAGCCAGTTTTTGGACTTTAGAGCAAAGCTCCTGTTGTGGTGGTCACGGAGCTTTCTCTAGAGCTGGGGGACACTGAGAAAGCGTTGCCCGGACGCCAGCCAGCCCCTGGGGTCCTCGCCGCCAGCCTCCCGGGGCTCAGGGAGTGCTCCCCCATTTCTCCCGGCAGCCTCTTCACAGGTGGCCGCTGCCGCCATGGTTGGTTTGCTCGTTGGCGTGGAGGCAGGTGTCCCCCGTCGCAGGCTGGGCGGCAGTGACCGAGGGCCCCACAGCGGCCGGGCCGCGCCCCGCGTCTCCCTGTGCCCTGGTGGCCGCGCCTGGCTGACCGGGTGCTGGTCCAGCGTGTCCTGCGCCGGTCCTGCGTCCGGAGCGGTGCTGCCCGAGTGGGCCAGGCAACCCCCAGGGCTCTCGCTGCTGTTTCGCAAACCCAGCGAGCAGAGACATGCAAGTCAGCTTCAGTCGGCAAAAGTGCTTAGCTGCGTTCCAGGCCCCAGGTCACCGCCGCCCACGGCGGCCTGCCGGCCCTCCGGCTCGGGTCCGTGGCTCCCGGGGACGGCCGTCCGGGCTCGGCAGCCAAGGCCGTGTCGCTCTGTGGCGTTTGCGCCCTTTTATTTGGCTGTTCTTATGTTTCGCGAATTAGGGGAGGGACCGCGGAGACGGGTGGGCTCCGAGACGCGGTGGGGCTGAGGGAAAGAGCGTGTCCCTGCGCGCTGTCCCGACAACGGGCAGGACAGGCTGGGGGACAGTCAGCTAGGGAAGGAGCGAGCGGGCAGGAGGGCCCAAGAGTTCCCAGAGCCCCTGAGCACGGACCCGGGGACGCCTCGGAGCCCAGGCCTCTCGCGGGCCCCCCC
>NW_004567136.1:15204267-15204838 GCF_000260355.1 Condylura cristata | reverse complement strand
GCCGCCGGCCGTCCGTGCAGAGGCATCGGGGCCCGGGCCCCAAGTGCGGCGCCTGGGGCGGGCCTGGCTGGGGTAAGTTGCGGTGAGACAGAGCTCCGAGGAGCCCTGGCACGTAGGGGCATCGGGACGCCCAGGGTCTGCAAAGAGGACGTGAGAGAAACCCAGGTTGGAGGGAAGCCGGGGAGAGCTGTGGTGGGCGCCGCGCCCTGTGAGGGGTCCCGGAGGCCAAAGTCCAGCGTTCCCCGGCGAGGGCAGTCCACGGCACCCGCGGGAGAGAAACTTCAGCGGAGAGAGGGCCAGAGGGCCGCGGGGCCCGCCTCTGTCGGAACCTTGACCGGGAGCGGCCACTGTCCACCAGCCCCGCCCTGGGGGGGCTTGCGGAGTTGCGCCGCGGGGGGCGGGGCCGAGAGGCCGAGGCTTGTGACCCTCGACCGTGAGGGCCACGCGGCGCCGAGGCGGGCGTGGGCTTCCGTCCTGTGGTGTTTTCCGGCCTTCGTGTTTGGCTGTCTGCGTTTGCGAGTGAGGCGAGGGAACGTCCCAGAGACTGGAGCCGGGCTTAGAGACGTCATTG
>NW_004567136.1:15202027-15202582 GCF_000260355.1 Condylura cristata | reverse complement strand
GGGTGGGGTGCTGACAGCGCCCCCCTCCTGTCCCCTGGCCAGGGTCCTCCGTCTCTGCACGCGGCCGCGGGGGCACCCGGTGGACAGCGGCGTCCGGCGGCAGCTGCTGCCCTCAGTGGTGAGCTGCCGGGCTGGCAGCCTGCGGTGCCGGGACGGCCTCTGGGGCTGGGGGGGCTCCTGGCCACTGAGGACACGATGGACTTGGGCTGGGGAAGCGGCGGGCGCCGCAGCTCTGAGTCATCCTGGGCAGTTCATCAGCCCCGGGGAAGTCGGGGCGCGTCCAGGACAGAGTCACGTGCCGGAGGGAAAACACGGGCAGCTCTCAGTGGGGTGCACCCGTGCCCGTGCGAAACACAGTGGTTTGGCTGCACTTTGGCAGCCAAAATGTTTGTCCTTTATGCTGCCAAGTGTACCCCAAGTGCCCCCAAGCTTGTGCTTGCTGCCCCTGGCTTTCTCTTAAAGACCTGGCTATGTGTGTGCTCAAGGACTGGGGTGCAGGCCGCAGGAGGGGGAGGCGGGGCGCGGCACGGGCGGATCCACTGAAGTCCGCTGCTG
>NW_004567136.1:15195823-15196342 GCF_000260355.1 Condylura cristata | reverse complement strand
GGCGAGGGCCCGGCCGCCGGACGCTTCCGAATATGGACGTGTTCACAGGAGCGGGGCTGGAGCCGGGGGCTGGTGCCGGTGGGAGCGGTTTTAAATAGCGTCGTGTATTTTCCCTGTCACTCGTTAGGTTTTTCATTTTCTTTGCTTTCGGATTTTAAAAATATCAGCTAGCTTTGCAAAGAGGTATTTCTTTTTATAGAACCAACCAAATAAAGATTTAAAAAGCCGTGGGAAAATGTATTTGAGACCCAGAATTGGGCTCAGGGGCGGAAAGCTGCATAGCCGCCCTTTCCAGGGGGGTCTCCTGGGACGATGGCACAGCCCACGCTCCCGGGGGGGGGCCCCATCCTGGCCGCGCCCCAAGCTGCTCGGAAGCCAGGCGAGCCGACAGCCGCCGTCCGGCATGACGGCCTGGCGGTCGCTGAGCAGGGCAGACCAGCACGGGGCGGAGTGACCCTTCCCGGCAGCCCCCACTGGCAGCCCGCGCGCCCCGGGCCCTCCCTGTCCGCAGCCCCTCAG
>NW_004567136.1:15192673-15193793 GCF_000260355.1 Condylura cristata | reverse complement strand
GGCGCGGCGGGAGGGAGCACCGCCACGCTCTTCTTTCCCGCAGGTTTCTGCGACGGCGACAGTGACGTCCCCGGCGAAGGTAGGAGAGCCGGGCTGGGCTGGCGTCTTCCCGAGGCTCTGTGGAGGGAAGGCCGCGGGCGGGGGGCGCCTGGTCCCCTGGGCGGACCCCTAAACGGTCAGCTGCTCCCTGGGTGGCGGTCAGCGCTCCCGCCGCTCAGCCTGAGTCCCAGCGACCAGGCCGGCGAGGGGCCAGGCCAGCCGGTCGCGCCGGGCCACACCGCCGCCGGACCAGTGGCCCAAGGCCGGGCCCGCGCGCCCCGCACCCCCAAAGGTCACTTTCAGCACCCGAAAGTGAGCCACGCGTCGGCTGCGCGTGACCCCCGGGAGGACTAGTGGGGCCACTGGGACCGTTTGCACCAAGGCCCAGCGCTGGCCGCCTGCAGTGCCTGGGCAGGCCGTGAGCAGCCAGAACCCGCCAGGCCCCTGCCAGGAAAAGCTTCAGGTTTCTTTGTTCCCCAGTGAACTCCCCACAGAACCCCCAGCCAGTGCCGGTGTGCAAAGGCCGGCAGAGCCGAGCTGCTCTGAGGAAACAGGCAGTGGCCTGTCCAGGCCTCTGCCTCCTCTCCCGTCCCCCCGGCCCTCTCCGCAGGCCCTCTGACCTGGCCCGGACCCCGCAGCTGGCACCCGCATGCCAGAGGGCCCTGCTTCCCCGTGGCCTTTTCCCTCACTGTCCCTCTGCCTCTCGCGCTGCCCAGTGCCTGGCCACAAGGCCGCTCGTCCCCAGCTCCGCGCCAGGCGGACTGTGCCCTCAGCTCCCGGGCCGCTGCCCCTCTCTCCGTCCCCACCCGCCCGGACGCCGGCACCTCCCCGGCAGGCGGCCAGCGGCCGTCCACAGACCGCGTCGCCCGCGCAGAGGGGGTGTGCCGCGGGGTGCCGCCCGCCAGCCTCGTGACCGCCACACTCCTCTCCCGAAGCAGCGCCTTTCCCCGGCCCGCTGAGAGAAGACACTGTGCTGAGCGTCCCCGGGCCGCTGCCGAAGCCGCTGTGGGAGGCCACGGAGGTGGGTGCCTGCGGGAGAGCCGGGCCGGGGAGTGACCGCGGCGTGCTGACGCCTGGCGCG
>NW_004567136.1:15189381-15191136 GCF_000260355.1 Condylura cristata | reverse complement strand
AGCATATGCCCGGCCACACGGTGCCCGCCTGTCCTCCGGAGCCTTGCCCACGGCGACTTTCCCACCCAGCTCAGCTGCCCCAGGAAGCTCCCTGAGCCCTCCGGTGCCTGAAGCCCAGGCCGCGCTCCCCTGAGGACCGAGTCCGGAGCCCACAGGGGACGCGGCCGCTGGCCCGAGAGGAGGCCCTGGAGGTGCGGGCTGTTGGCCAGCCGAGGGCTGAGCGCCGCAGCCGGCCCTGTGGCCTCAAGCCTGCTGGGAGACCAGCCACAGCAGGAGCCCGGGCCTGGCCGCTGCACGGCCATGCTCCGCGCGGGGCGTCCTGCGGGCCCAGGGCTGCGTGCCAGCACCACCCAGGCAGCACTCGGCCCACGCCCGGCCGGCCCAGCCCCGTGGGCAGCTCGAGTCTGGCGAGAGGGGGCACCCCTCCTCCCCTCCCGGACGTTTACAAAACGCACACCCTGGAGGCCATCCGCGTGTGCGCGCGTCTCTGGACCTCACGGGCTCCTCCGCCCCTGGCCCGCGGCCGCCGCCCAGGAGAAGCTGGGGGTTGCACTGAGGGCGGAGCCTGACGGGCCGCACCTGGCACTCCTCGCGGCGCTTTGCCACTTGCACGGGGCGGCGTGTTCTAACCCGTCAGGAAAATGCCCCGAAGTGGCCTGGGGCCGCCCGGGCGGGGGGGGGCGGGCCTGCGGAGGGTGCAGGCGCCGACGCTCGCCTCTCTGCAGCCCGCTCCCACACAACGGCCAGAACACCGGCCTCCCGTCCCTGCTGGGCGCCCTGAGCGCCGGGGGCTCGTTGCCGGACCTGACCCACCTGCACTGCGCAGCGCCGCTGCCCGCCTCCCTGGACACCAGCGACCATCTCTTCGGTAGCATGAGCATGGGCAGCAGCGTGGGCAACCTCCCGGCCGCCATGACTCACCTGGGCATCCGGAGCTTTCCGGGTGAGTGCCTGGCGGCTCCGGGGCCGGGGGCGCTGGGCCGCACTGCTGAGCTGCGCTCTGGTCGCTGGGCGGAGTCCGGCCGGCGTGTCCGGCAGGCGCTTGTCCGGCAGGCGTGCCCACCGCCCTTCCCTCACAGCCGCCCGGTGCGGCTCCACGCTTCTCCCACCGTGCCCGCTGGTGCCAGAGGGCACCTTGACCACTCCCACAGAGTGGGTGATGGGGAGTGTGCGGCAGGGCCTCGCTGGACCTGGTGTGGGACCTGCCCCGCCCCCGGCCCCCCCAGCGAGACCTGGAGGCCCCGCCCTGGTCCCTGGGCCTCGCCCCACGCACTGGCCGCCCCGAGGGACCGAGGGTCTGGCCGCGGCGCGTGCCTGACGCGCGGCTTCCCCCAGGCCTGCAGACCTCCCGCAGCAACCCGTCCATCCAGGCCGCGCTGGGCAGGACGGCCCTCTGCTCCCCCAGCAGCCACCCGCACGCGGCCAGCCTCGGCGCCAGCCCGCTGCAGCCCTCGCTGCGGCTCTTCTCCCTCAGCAACCCCTCCCTCTCCACCGCGAGCCTGAGCGGGCCCCCGCGGCGGCGCCAGCCCCCCGTCAGCCCACTCACGCTCTCGCCGGGCCCCGAGCCGCACCCGGGCTTCAGCAGGCAGCTGTCCACCGCCAGCCCGCTGAACCACTGCCCTGCCCAGCAGGTGAGCACGGGCAGGGCACGCGGGGGTGGGGGGCCCGTGCTCATGTCGCCCTGAAAGCAGAGGGGGGACTCGGACGTCCTTGGTCAGGAGCTAGCCGCCGGGCTGGGCCCTTACGCGGCAGCTT
>NW_004567136.1:15186230-15187230 GCF_000260355.1 Condylura cristata | reverse complement strand
CTGCGGAAGAGGCCGGGGCACGGCCGCTGGCCCGAGCCCCACGCTGACCGCCCCGTCCCTCCCGAAGGGCTCGCCCGTGACCAGCTTCTTCCCTGACGTGAACTTTGACCAGCAGCCCCTGCAGCCGGGCCCGGCCTTCGCCCCTCAGGTGCGTGCCCCGCCTCCCCGTGGGGCGCTGGCACGTGGGGCCAGCCAGGGAGGGACAGAGCCCCTCTCGGCACAGCCGGCGCCCGGCGCTGCCCCTCCCAGCCGCCCCTCGGCTGCAGCTCCCCGTCAATGCCTCCAGGTGCCCCTGGCCCAGCAAGGCCCCCAGGAAGCCCAGGACCCATTCCGCCTGCGTCCAAGCCTGTACTCCAGCTGCGGAAACTTCCAGAACAGCATTCTGGCAGGTGAGTGGGGCCGGCGGCTTTACCGCTTTCACTCTGCAGCGTTCCCGCTGCGGCGTGGTAACTTTGGCCGATGACGAAGGGCCAGCCGGGCCGGACCTTGCCGGTGTCCAGGTCTGGAGACCCAGAGGTGGCAGCGAGGGCGTGGGCGCGCCGCTCTGTGCGACGTCCGGGTTTCGGCGGTGCCGCCCAGGGGCCCGCAGTGACCCGCAGTGTGGGCCCGGCTGAGACGCGCCCCGCGGGGCGGGTGGGAGAGGACGCGCAGGGCCAGCGGGAGTCCTCGGGGCCGCTCGCTCGCCTCCTGACCCCGGCGTCTGCTCCTGCAGAGGACCCGCACGCCGGCCTGTTCAGAGAGCTGGGCAGCGTGCCGGCGGCCGTGCCCGAGGCCGGCCTGAGCGTGGGCGCCCCGTGTCCCCTGGAGGACGAGCTCCACATGGAGCCCCTGGGCCTGGACAGCCTCAGCATGCTGAGTGACCCCGGCATGGGCCTGCTGGACCCCTCGGTGGAGGAGACGTTTCGAGCCGACCGGCTGTGAAAGGGGCGGGCAGGACGCCGTTCCGAACAGACGCAGGGCGGCCGGGCCGCCCCCGGGCCTTGGCCGTCTGGGCGCCCGG
>NW_004567136.1:15181415-15181942 GCF_000260355.1 Condylura cristata | reverse complement strand
CCACAGGCCTGTCACACCCCAGGCCTCAGGCGGAGGCAGAGCCGGCTGTCCTGGGCCCGCGAGCTGGAGGACCGGCCAGAGGCGGTCAGGGCGCTGGCCCAGGCGTCTGGGAGCCTGTCGTCGCCCGGGGCGCGCAGGGAGAGAGGAAGGACCGGGAGAGGGCCGGCCTCGTGCACCCCTGCCCCCCACTGCCGGCTCCGGGCCAAGCCCCGGAGCTGCGTGCCGGCGGCCGAGGGCACCAGGCCGTCCGGGCAGCTGATCCTGGGGCCGGCCGGCCGGGCCACCGGCGGAGACTCCGGCGCTTGCGAGCAGAGGCAGAACGAACCGGTTTGAGGCGTCGCGGGGTCTGGACGGCGGGGACAGCCGTGGGCTTCACGAGCAGCCCGGCCCCGCGCCGCGTCCCAGGCCGGAACAACTGGAGGAAATCTGGGACCTGGGAAGTGGCAAAGGCCTCTCAGGCCCCGCGGCCAGAGCCGGCCGGCGGGCGTCAGGGAGGCACGCTGGCTTCACCCCGTCTGGGCGCCCGG
>NW_004567136.1:15177542-15180785 GCF_000260355.1 Condylura cristata | reverse complement strand
CGGCATCGTGACGGCTTCCTGCACCCGCCTGTCCGACAGCCCCAGCGTGCAGGGCCAGGCCCCGGGGGCACGCTCACCTCTATCAAGCAGGGGCCTGGACCCTGTGGGGAGCTCCCGGGGGCAGACCGGACGCCACCGGGCCCGCCGCGGCATCGTGACGGCTTCCTGCACCCGCCTGTCCGCCGGGTCACGGCTGCAGGACGCGCCCCTGTGGACGCAGACTGGCCTGCGAGGGCCGCGCGGGGCAGACGCTGCGTCATGGCAGCTCCGGGCCGCGTCCCTCTCTGGCCGCTGGACAGTACTCGGCGACGGCCTGACTCAGGGCCTGCGCCCGCGTGAGCCGCCCGCGCCAGCCGGCCCTCCGTCAGCTCGTGCAGACTTCACCGCCCGCAGGAGAAAGTCCCGCTAATTCCTACCAGATGCTGTGAGTCGTCGGGAATCAATAAAGCGTCGTCCAAAACCGCCAGCGTGAATCATAAGGACAAGCAGGACTTGTTCTCCCTGCACAACAGTGACCAAACGGAGTCCCGCCCTTGCAGGGCGAGCGGGGGCACAGGGTCAGGGCAGACGCGGGCAGGCCGGCGGCGGGGGCTCGGGGAGCCTGCCCGGCCGGGCACCCCGGCTTTTTGCCGGGCGGCTGGCCAGGCCCAGGAGTGACCTCTGCGCCTGTGGAGCGAGACGTGGCATTTGTGCTCCCGGGTGGGACCGGGCCTGCCTGGACCCCTTCTCTGGACTGAGCGCAGGGGCCGGGAGCAGCAGGAGGGGCTGACCCTCCCACGTGTGGCCCCGGCTCCAGGCCTCTCCAGAGTGGGCTGCGGCCGCCCTATCTCGGTGGGGGCTGCGTGCTGGGCACTGGGCTGGCCGCACGGCCCCCGGGCGGGCCTCTCAGGCTCGGGCATGGACGCCAGAGCCGCGCTCCCTGACATGTGGAGGCGCCACGGTGGCTCCCCCGTAACAGGCTTGGAGAGGCGGAGGCCAGGAGCTGCCCTGGGGCCCAGCCTGAGGTGCTGAGGGAGGCGCCCTGCGGCTAGTGGCGTGGAGCCGGCTGGACCTGGCCCGGCTCCCTTCGGCCAGGGGGCCGCCTGCAGTCTTGACCCCGCCCCCGCACAGCCCCCTCCCTGCTCCCCAAGGTCTGTTTTCCTCAGCCTCCCCGCCTGCCCCGGCCCTGGCCACTCCAGACAGGACGACCCACAGTCCCTCGGGAGGAGTGGACGTGCCCGCACGGGGGGCAGCCTGCCACAGAGAGGCTCGCTCCGGCCAGCACCCGCCTGTCCTCCAGGCCGGCGCTGAGCCCCGCAGACTGCCTGGGCCCCGGCCCAGGGCCATCCCCCATTCTGCCGGCGCCTGCGCTCCTGAGAACACGGGACGGGGGAGGCCCGGGCCCAGCGAGCCCCTGCAGAAGCCCCCAGCTCCCCGCGGGAGACCGGCCGTCTGCGCCAGCCTCGCCCGGGGTCCTGCGCAGGTGGTCTGGCACCCCACTTGGGAATGGGGCAGGGCTCCCTGCTTCTTGGGGAGCAGCAGAGCTGATGCAGCGCCCATGGCACCAGCCCCCCCAAGCCTCTGGCTCCTACTCTCCGACCCCCCCTTGCTGAAACCTTCCCAGTGACATTTCAACGTGTCTGGCTCCCCCCAATTAAAAAAAAACTGCTCTGACCCCCAGCTTCTGGCAGCCCCCAGTCCTCTCCTCAAAGCCAAGCTGTGAGAAAGCGTCTGCTGCGGTTCCCCGCCTGCCTCACGCCCACTCCCCCATCTGGCCGCAGGCTGCAAGCCAGCAGGAGGGTCAGCGCTGGGAGGGTCAGTGCTCTCTCTCTCCACGGAGCACCGAGGCGGGCTCCCGGGCTGGGCTCGCCCAGGAAGAGCAGGGCGGCAGCTGGCCAGCAGCCTCAAGCTTGGTCAGGGGCGCGTTGGCACCTGCCAGCCCCGTCTCTCTGCGGTGGGGCCAGGGGCCGGGGACCGGACCTCGGCTGTGGCATGGCCCGTGTCGGGCTGGGATGAGCTGGTGGCCAGACGACCCCTCCTGCGGGGCGGAGTCAGCTGGCCGGCGAGAGCACACAGGGTCTGACTGGAAGACCCAGACCCGCTTCAAAAGCTAGGGCGTCAGTGGAAACACCAGGGCCACGATGGCTCCCCTGTAACAGGCCTTGGAGGCCGAGGTGGCTAGCTTTCCCGCGGTGACGTCTCGGGGTGGGTTTGGGGGTCCCCTGCACAAAATTAAGCCTCAGCTGAGGCGCCACCAGCACCCTCAGGACAGCGAAAGCAAAGACTGGGGGCCGGGGGTGCTGGCAAGGTGCAGACAGGGTGCACCCAGGTGGGCAGGGCGGGAGATCACTTGGCAACCCCAGGCTCTGCGAGGTCAGTTACGGTGCCGAGAACCCCCAAACCCACCCCGTGACGGCAGAAAAGCCAGCGCCCCTGCACAGACAGAGGCCTGTGACGTGGCTTACGGCCCAAGGGAAACCAAGTCCCAAACCCACCCACCGAGCGGCTCAGCCCATGCTGCGCAGCGACTTGCCAGCTGGGCACAACCTGGCTCAGGTGGCCGCAGGACAAAGGGCCCTAACAGGGTCGTTTCCGGATTCAGTGGGGGGGGCCCTGGGTTCCCTGGGGAAGGTGTCCCAGAGCCCGCTCAGCAGCACGGGGCGAGCGTCTCCACGAGACAGGCTCCGTCACAGCTCAAGGGCAGGTTTACTGGGGAAGGGACAGAGGCCTGAAGGACGGGAGCGCTGCCCAGGGGGCAGGTGCTGGGCTGGGCCCGAGGGGGCCTTGGGGGAGCGGCCTGTGCTGAGGGTCAGTGCAGAGCAGCCACAGGTCACAGGCCAGCTGGAGGGCGTGGGCAGGGCTGCGCCATTCGGTGCTCGTGCTCACCCCTTGTGCGGGGAGCCGCCGCCCCCCCACCCCCTGGGAGACCTATGCGGGGTCCCTAGGACCCGGGTTTCCCAACGAGCAAATCGCTGTATGTTCACCCCGCGCTGGGCCGACACTCCGTGCAGCAGTGGGCCACCTGCCTGGGCCCTGCGTGGGTGGACACGCCGCCAGGGCTCTGGGCTCCACGACCGCGTGGAGGTCACGCGAGTCCCCGCGGCGGCGCGGCGCGGGAGTCAGGCGGGGGCCTGGCGACGGCGGCAGCGGGTTCTCGCGCCGCCTCCTCCATCACTGGAGCTTGGGGCCACAGCAGAGGCAGAGGAAAGGCGGCGCGGGGGCGCCTGCGCCCTCTGCCACGGGCCAGAAGGGGGACCCGCGCCC
>NW_004567136.1:15170974-15175554 GCF_000260355.1 Condylura cristata | reverse complement strand
CCCACCCCGTGCCCGTGCCGCTCGAGCTGGCCTGCCCGTGGCCGCTGGGCGTCCTGCAGGGACTCGCTGGCGGGCGTCTGTGTGTGCGAGACCCGGCGTCCGGCCTCTTGACCTCACGAGACCTGTTGCGCAGCTGTGGTTTAAAGCCGAAACGCGCCGCCCCTTCCCTCGACCAGCGAGGGGCCTGATGTCCCTGCTGCTGTGTCTCGGGAGACGCCCAGGGGCGGCTGGGCCGCGGAGCAGGAGGACACGTGTGCCCGCGACGTCCTCGCGCCCCGTTGCGGGCGTCACTGGCCAGCCGCGGCGCAGGGCGCTCCGGCACGGACGTCTCTAGCTCCGGGTCCCGTTGGCCTTTCGGACCTGCGTGTGCCTGCTTCCGTCGGTTCAGGAAAGCTCAGACCTCGGGCTGCCGTCCCGGTTTTCCTGCTTGCGGGGTGGGGTCTGGGCGGCCCTGCTGTGGAGGCCCTCTGCGGTCTCCCGTGCCTTTGGTCTGTGGCCTGCGTATTTTTCCTCTCTCTGTGCCCCCAGTCAGCCAGAAACTGACGGTTCTCAGGTTTTTTTTTTAAAGATTTACTTAAGGATGCACACAGAACCGGGGTGCAGGCCGAGGACCGGGAGCAGCGAGCGGCTTCCCCAGAGACAGCGCGGGGAGCGAGCAGGCAGATGGACGGAGCCCTCTGCTGAGGGGGCAGTGGGGAGCCAGGGGAGGTCTGCCGCGCCCTGGGGTCACTCCAGGGCGGGGACCGAACTCGCGCTGAAGCGGCTGGGGCAGCCTGCCGTGCTGCGCCGCCGGGAGCCTGTTCGCAGGCTTCACCCTGCTCGAGCCGGCGCCGGCCACTGGGCGATCACGCACACGGGCGGGCGCTCACGGGGCTCTTGGGACTGCGCAGCAGCGGCCAGCAGTGCCCACGCCGGGGCACGCCGAGTCCCGAGACCCCCTACGGCAGTCCCCCGTCTGCGGGCCGGGGGTTTGTGGTGGCCGAGCGTGGAAGAGGTCTCCTTGGAGAGAGCAGAGGCTTGCTAGTGCCCTGCGCGTCCGGGCGGGGCGCGGGCACTCAGCGGTGGACTCCGGAAGCTCCCTGCCCAGGGCTGCCGTCCTGGAAGCTCCGCCGGCCGGCGTTACCGTTGTTTACCGCTGGCGCTGCCAAGCTTGTTTTTACGGCCCAGAAATACTGAGTTTGCTGGCTGTGTTCCTCAGGCCGGGTGCTGCTTACCGCCGAGGCAGCCGGTGCGCCTTCCTGGTGTGTTTCCTGGTGTGCGTGCCCCCTGTAGACTGCCACACACGCTCAGGCGTTTGTGGGAGGGACTGGAGGCCTGAGGCAATGGTAGATTCCTCCAGGGAGGTTTCTGCACTTGCCTCTAGCGAGAGCCTTGGAGTTACAATCATGATCGTCGAATTCACGGTTTGAAGTTATTTTTAGTTATGCAAATGATAAAATTGTTAAACAACTGCCAGTTAACTCAACAAAAGACATTTTCATTTTTTTCAAGGTTTATTTATGCACACAAGAGCTGGGGTGCAGGCCAGAGAGGGGGGAGGTGTGTGAGCGGATTCCCCGGAGATAGAGCGGGAGCAGGAGAGACAGGCCCACTGAAACCCACTGCTGAGGGGAGCGGGGGGGGCTTCTGCGCCGTGGGGTCCCTGGCCAGGGGATCGGGCCCAGACCGCAGTGGCTGCTGATAGTTCCACAGTTCTGAGACGCACCCCGGCACCCCAAGGAGGGCCCCCATTTTTAGTTTATGAAGAAAATGACCAAGTATTGCTGGGAAGGGAAGAATCTGTACAAGGGGGGTGGTGCGTTGGTGGCAGGGCTTGGCCTTTGGGTGTCAGGGTCTCCCCTGTCCCTCAGCAACGCGACAGTGCACGTAGGCTCCCAGGGGTGAAGTGGGGTTTGATTGGGGTTCACCGCCCCCCCACGTAGAGCCCTGCTTTCGTAGGGAGCGCTTCCCACGTTGGGCCCCGACTTCTGGCGTTGGGGACTCAGGGCCCGATCGCGGCCTCTGGATGAACGCGGCTTCGGCATCCGGCTCCCCTGGCCGGGCGGGGTAAGTGCCCCCTCGCCCAGCCGTGGAGCAGAGCCGCGGCCGCAGACCTCCCCGCGAAGGGCCAGGCGTCCAGGCTGGGCCGGAAGCCATCCCAGCTCGCGGCCAAGTGCTTCGGCAAAGCCTTTACTTTCGAGAACAGGCTGCGGCCGACTCCGCCCAGCCGGCGTGCCAGCGCCAGCCCGACGGAGCCGCCGTGGGGGAGGCCGGGCCTGGCGGTCTCGACTGGCGCTCGCTCGGCCCGGCGGCCTGGGAGTGCTTCTGTGGCGTGGTCTGCGCTTCAGCCAGGACCTCGTGTCCTCAGGTTGATTTCAGAGAACGGCGTGTTCACGCGTGTGGCCCTCGGCACAGAGCGCGGCTTCCCGCCCCCCGTGGCGCGCCCCTCGCCGGCGCTTTGGCGTTGCGTGCGGCTGCTCCCAGTGCCTCGGCGCCGTGGCCGCGGGCACCCCGGCCGAGCACGCGCTTCATTCCCGTGGGGGTTACCTTCTGCTCGACCCTCCTGAGCGCCCGTGGCCGCCCCGCCCGAGCCTTGGCCCGGGGCTGTGCGTCTGCGTGTGGCGCAGCCAGGGCCTCTCCCGCTCCCCGCTGGGGACGCCCCGCGCGGCGCAACCAGAGCGTCTCTCTGCCTCTGTTCCTCTAGGCTCGCCTCGGCACGTGTCCTGCGGGGACGGAGCTGGCCAAGCCCGAGGACACGCCGGTGCCGGGGGACGACGCGGCGGGGCTGCCTGTGAGGCGCCGCCGCTCTCCGCGTGGCTGGGCCTCGCCCGGCGCTGTACGGCAGGTGTGTTTCCACAGCAGCGCTTGGCTTCCTTTTTTTTTTTTCTTTAAAGATCTATCTATTCATTCATTCACACACATACATACAGAACCGGGGTGCAGGGCGGTGAGAGGACTCCCCAGAGACAGGGTGGGGGCGGAACAGGCACATGGACGAAGTCCACTGCCGAGGGGCCAGGGGGAGACAGGAGGGGTCTGCGGCCTTGGAGGCCACTCTGGGGCGGGATCAGACTTGCCCTGAAGCAGCTGCGGCAGCCTGCAGCCCTCCGGGCCCCGGGCCGGCCGGGGCCTTGTTCAGCACCAGAGCAAGCCGGCCGTTCTGCTGTTGGAGTGACAGGCCCCAGCTAGCCGGCGGAGCTCTTTCACACGTGACCAGCTGTAGATACCGAAACGAGCCATCGAGCCGGAGAACTCGCGGGCGCAGCCGCGCACGGCCTGACGCCGCCCTCGCTCCGCCTTCCAGGACATGGCCGCGCTCCCGCAGAACAACCTGCAGGCGCAGCTGGCGCGGCACTCGGCCCAGAAGCTGCGCGACGGCCCGAGCCTCGGGAAGCCGAGGCCTGTGTGAGTACCCTGCCCGCGCCTCCCCGTCGGCCCACAGCCTGGCTCAGTGACCCGTCCAGGGCGCGAACAGCGGGCAAGTAGGGCGAACCTGGGCAAGTCGGTACTTTCAGGAGGCCGAGGCACTTGCGTCCCCCCCAGAAACTAGTGCGGGACATTCAGAATTCTCCCGGCCCGCCCTCCCGGCTCGGCTCCAGAGCCCGCCCAGCGACGCCCAGCCGTGCCGACCCCTGCCCTGCGCGGGCGGCTGCGGTCCGTTTCCCGGGGCAGCTGGCCCCCGAGCAGCTAGCGGGCGCCGCCTCAGTCTCTTCTCCTTTCGGTCACGCGCTCCGCGCCTCGAGGGGCTGTCCAGCAGAGACACCGGCCTGGGCCCCAAAGCAGGCGTCGGCCTGGCTCTTCTCAGAGCGTGGCTGACCTCCGAGCGCGAGGACCGTGGCCCGCGGTGTGTGCGTAGGTTAGCCTGGAAATGGAACGTTAGCTGGGAGGTAGTCTTGGCTCATTTGTGAAGCACGGAAGTAAGTTGTTACAGGAATCTGTCAAACAGTTTAGAGTTTTGTGTAAGTTGGTGGGTTTGGTAAGCATCTAATTGCAGTTCTTTTTCAGAGGTTTCACTTTTAAAAAGAAAATCGCTTCAGCCAAGGATGCCTCTGTACCAAAAACACCTGTGCTAAGTGATAAAGACGTCAACGTGACGCAGGCCTCTCCCTTCAGCAAGCCTTCACCCCTCACCACGAAGCAGCGGACCGTCAGCGACTTCACAGATGCCCCGGCGGGGCGGCAGGCCTCGAGCGCCACCCCGCCGCCTTTCCCGCTGGGGCGATGGCAGGCGCCCTGGGGGGGTTCACGGGCCGCCCAGAAGGCGCCGGCCACGGGAGAGCCCCACAGCTCAGCGCTCAAGAGATTAGAGTTTAGCTCTTCATCAGATTCTTTGATCGCCACCGAGGACTGGGATGACATGGACGACTTTGACACCTCCGGAAATTCAAAAGCCTTTGTCACGCCCCGCAGAAACGCCTTTGTCAGAGTCAGCACCGCCCAGAAACCCAGAAGGCCTAAGAGAAGCTGCCCCGGAGCCCAGCTTCAGAAAGCGGCTGTGGTCAAGGCTGCCGCAGCGCCTCCGTCCTCCGCGAGCCGGCAGGAGGGCGACTGGGGGGGGCGGGGGGGGCCCGTCATCTGCATCGACGACGCTCCCAGCCCCC
>NW_004567136.1:15167575-15168624 GCF_000260355.1 Condylura cristata | reverse complement strand
CAGATCGACGAAGCACACTGCTGAGGGGAGCAGGGTCAGGAGGGGTCTGCCGCGCCCTGGGGTCTCCTCCGGGGCAGGCGGGGATCGAACTCCTGCGGAAGCGGCTTTAGCTTCTCAGTGCCGCGCTGTGACCCGCTGCGCCCCCAGGGAGGGCCCTGGTCTTCGTTCTTTTAAAGGCCACGTAATCGCCACGCTCACGCTCGCCTACTGTCATGCAGCCGTGGGAAAGTGGTTTTCCAAGCTAGATTTTCTCTGCACGTAAATGTCACAAAACCAAAGCAGAATTTTCACAGATTATACTTTAGAAACTTAAACTTTGTTTTTTTTTTTTTTTTTTTTTTTTTTTTTAATGCTGCTCCGACTCCTGGGTTAATTTCGGGTGCAGCGGCCAGCAACTTGCAACGCTAAAGTACGAGTGTAAATCCCCTTCCTAGACCTTTTCGGCCCAGCCTCTCCCTCTCGGCCCCAGGTCACGCGCCTCAGCTTCCTGGGCAGGTGCGCCCTGCCCGCGTCTAGCCCTCCTCCCTGGGAGCGAGTCAGTGGATGATCCCCAGAGGCTGCGGGCTCACCGCTAACTGTCGCTGCTGAGAGGCGGCAGGAGTTTCCGCTGCCCGGCCAGAGGGTCGCCGCCCAGCATCCCGCTCCGGTCCAGGACTCGGCGGTCAGACCTGCCCCTTCATCTCTCCGCCAGAGTCGTCACTTTGGCCAGACCCCTCGTTCGAGGCTTCCAAGCCCCCTCCTTGGAGAATTCTCGTGCAGGGCCAGGAAGCATTCCCTGTGTCCGTTTCCTCGGCGCGGGAGGGCGTGGTGGGCCTAGAGGCTGGAGCGCTGCAGACCCCGGAGGCAGGCGACGAGGTTTTGGGGGGAGACAAACGCGCCGCCTGCGAGGCAGCGTCCGGCCTGTGGTGGGGAGACGTTTGCGGAGAAGCCGGCTGGTCTTGGTCAGCGTCGCCTTTTGCTTTGCAGCGTCTTGAAGGACGGAGACACCTCCGAGGACGCGCCGCCAGCCCCGGCCGGGAGGGCGCCCCTGCAGCCGCCTGCGCCCCGAG
>NW_004567136.1:15164346-15164875 GCF_000260355.1 Condylura cristata | reverse complement strand
CCAGCATGGCCCCGGTGGGTGCAGCACGCAGCTGTGGGGTTCTGGGGCGCGGCCGGGCGGGCCGCCTGGCTCTGGATCGGCATCTGCTGGCCTCCGGGCGGTGCAGCGGAAGGCCGGTTTTTTATGATACAATAGCTTAGGTTTCTACATCGTTTTGCCTTTTCCCATCTCAGTCGTAGCCCCGTGGGCTTCCCGACGCCAGACCGCTGTGCCCTGCCCCCCGCCAGCGTTTTGACCCCTGTCCACCCCCGTAAAATGCGCCTGGCATACAGTTGCCCGTTATCGTTATTATTTTCTCAGGAAGGCCCAGTTTTTGCAGGTTTGGTGGGTGAGCAAGTGAGCAAAGCTGAATTTACGTTTAAAAAAATGATGCATGTTTCAAGCTTCGGGGGTCGTTACACGACTGGATGGCTGAGAACTCGATGTCTTAAAGTAGTGAAATATGGGACTGTCGGAGAGAGCTGTGCGGTCAGGAGCGTCTCCAGCGGGGCGTTTCGTGGCCGGCGTCGCGAGGCGGCCCCTTTCCAGG
>NW_004567136.1:15143787-15144946 GCF_000260355.1 Condylura cristata | reverse complement strand
CCGGGTCACGGACTGACCACAGCCGGCGGCGGGGAGAAGCCTGCACCCAGAGCAGGCCGGCGGGCTCGGGGCAGGAGGGTGTTGGCAGCGTGTTCTCACTCGGGCCTGGCTCCTGGGCGCGGGTCGCTCCCGGGGAGGGGCTTGGGCTGGCCCTGGGCCTCCCAGGCCCGTCCAGCCGACCTGTGTCCCGAGGCCCAGCCCTGCCCCGGGGCGGCACTCGGAGCTGCCAGCTGGGGGTTGGTGCCCGGTGCCCAGAGGGCGTGTGCAGCTCGCAGGCTCTGTCGTGCTGGCTGCCAGTCACTGCCTCGGTGCCAGCCGCTGGCCGCTCCTGGACCCGGGGCCCCCACAGGGAGCAGAGACGGTGGGAGGCAGGCGGGGGAGAGTGGGCGGAGGCCCGGGGAGGGCTGGCCAGAGTCCACCGGCTGGAGCTCTGCCGCCGCCCACCCGCCCGCAGGGACGTGACGGAGCCCGACAGTGTCCTGGTCGTGGCTTACAGTCAGGGTCATCGGTCACTGTCCCCCGAGTGCTGCCTTGGCCGTGCGTGTTCATGTGGCTTGCTGCTGGGGGGGGGCCAGGCGTGGGGACTCCAGAGGCGCCCTGGCCGCCGGCGGGGCCTGGCCGGGGGCACTATGGCCCGAAGCCCGGTCCGCGCCCAGCCCTGGGGTCAGCGGGCCCGGGTTCGAGTCCTGCCGGCCCTGCGCCCTTGAGCCGGGTGTCCAACCCGAGGCCGAAGGCCCCCGGGAAACGGCTCGCGCTCCCATCGCACAGATCGGAGGGCGGGTGAGACCCCGCGTGGGGCCACGGCCCCCCAGTGAGGGGCGCCCGGGATGACCGTCTGGCGCCGGCGCCCTCCGTGACCGCTGGCACCACAAGAGGGGCAGGCAGGCGAGTGTGGAGCGGCGCCGGCAGCCGCCCCCGGGCCAGGTGACGTCACGCTGCCCGCGGGGCCCTTCCGTCACCGCGGCGCTGTGGTCGCCCGTCCGTTTCCCGCTTCTTGCTGAGTCAAGCTCGTGTGAGTTCCCGTCTGGCTTTGGAAAGGGAGTGTGAGGTGTGCCGGGAGCCTGCGCCGTCGGGGGGCCGTCCAGGGGGCAGGGCGCGGCGGCCCCCTGTGCTGCTCTGTGTAGCACACGGAACCGGCAGCACCCCAAGAAGGCGTGTA
>NW_004567136.1:15141054-15142727 GCF_000260355.1 Condylura cristata | reverse complement strand
CGGGGTGAGCCCCGGGGACCCTCGGGCGGTCAGGCGTGGAGGGGCCGCGGGCAGCGGCACTAGGAAGCCAGGAAGCCGGGACAGTGCCGACAGGGCAGGGTCCGGCCAGTGACCACAGCGGAGGCCGAGCGCCCCGGCGGACCGCAGAGCTGGGAGCTCAGCTCGCCCTGCTGGACTCGGCTGTCTGGGGTGGTGGGCAGCAGCTCCGTGGCCTCCCCGACCTGCCCCAGGGCCAGGGCGTGGCCAGGCCCAGCCCCGCAGAGGCTCCCGGAGGCCAGAGCAGGTGGGCCCAGGCCCCGTGGGCCTGGCGGGTCCTGGGACGAGGCACAGGCCCCCAGCTGGGGGAGCGGCCACTGGCCCCCGTGCCGTGAAGCCTGCCCAGCGTGGGCAGGGGCGTCACCAGAGCGCCTGGGCTCCTCCCCCCACCCACAGACACGCGCCCTCCCATAAAGGAGGCTCCGGAGCCGAGGGCCGGAGCCAGGCAGCCCTGCCGGCGGTGGGCAGCAGAGCAGACGCCGGGGACCGACGGCGGCTGGTGAAGTATGGGCGTCCGCTTCACTCGGCACAGGCTCAATGGCTGTACTGGGGAGTTCCTATAGACACCCCGAAAGGCAGGTCCAGAGGAGAGCAGCGAGCCCAGTCGGCCTCGGGGCCACCGGTGGCGTGCCATGTTCTGCCGGGTGGTGTGGGCACTGCTGAGGCCAGGGTGGGGCGGTGCTGAGGTGCTGGGGGGCGCGGGGTACCACCCCCGAAGATGGTGGGAGAGCCTGGGGCCAGGTGATGGGTGCATTTAACACAGCACCCCGCAGTGGGCCCCCAGATTAGCCTCAGTCCAAGAGTGAAGAGGCCTGGCAGGCGCCCCAGAGCCCTGCCAGGCAGGTGGGGCTGTGGTCCCGCTCCCCCATGGGGAGTAGCCCCAGCCCCCCCCACTAACTGCGGAACACTAGCTGGGACTGGGGGTGATAAGGCCTGCCTGCGGGGGCAGATGAGGGGGTGATAAGGCCTGCCCGGGGCGCAGGAGATGAGTGGGCACTGGCGGCCTCTCCCAGCCAGTCCTCATCAAAGTACAACAGAGGGCAGCAACGCCGGAGGGCCAAGGCAGGACCCTAGGACCGGCGTCCTGTCCGCTCCTGCCCCGGGTGCAGCCCCGGGCCACCTGGCTGCCCAAGTGGGCTCCTGCCCGAGGCGGGGTGCAGGGCAGGCTGGTGCCTCTGTGGGGTGGCAGCCCCCCTCGGGAGACCCCTGGGGCTGCCGGTGCCGCCTCCAGGCGGATGGGGCAGCGGGCGGCAGCGGGCCTCGCCCGCCTTGTGGCGGGGGCCCAGCCCCGGCAGGGACGCCGGGCCAGGTGGGCCAGCCCTGCGCCTGCCTGGGCAGCAGGCTGTTGCTCAGACCGCGGAGGAACCTGACTCACTTCCTGCCCAGCCTGAGGCAGGAGCATTGTTCTGTCAGCCCACCGCAGGCCCGGGGCTCCCCCGCGCCCCTGGGAGCCCCAGCTCCTGGAAGCGGTGAGCGCTTCCTGGCCCCGGGGTGGAGGTGGGGCAACAGGACGGAAGTAGCCACGGACGTCCACTTTACAGAGGGACAGACTGAGGCCCGGAACCCAGGACGCCCACGGTGGGGCCCGGGCCAGGGCTGCCGGCCGCGTGGGGTGACAGCCGCTCGCACTGCACCCG
>NW_004567136.1:15138229-15139796 GCF_000260355.1 Condylura cristata | reverse complement strand
GGAAACTGAGGCCGGGCCGCACTCGGCGTCCCCAGCCAGCTCCGCGTCTGCGCAGGGAGGACGCGGGGTGTGGCGCCGGCGGCCCTGGGCCCGCAGACCCCGGAGCCCCGGGGTCAGCAGCAGGCGCTGGGGTAGGTGCCCCGGGGTCCCTGTGCCCGGAGGGCGCCGCGGCCCCGCCCGCCGGGAGGGCACCCACAGTTCCGCTCCGAGCCCCGTGGGAGTCTCCGGAGGCGGGGAGCTGGGGTGACCCCGCGGCTGGCGGGTGAGTCAGTCTGGGCGGGGGTGGGGAGACCACTCATTGTCCCCGGAGGGGTCTTCCCTCCCTGCCCTGGGGCGCCCCAAGCCACACACCCTCCGCGGGTGGCCTGCCGGGAGGGGGCTGTCCTGGGGGGCGGCGGGCTGAGCCCCGCTTTCCTTCCGGGTGCCGCCGGGTGACTGAGTAGCTGGCGGCGGCCTTAACGCAGCTGCAGCTGGCGGCCTGCGTGTGGAGACCGCCGGGCCCGGGCGAAGCCCTGGCGCTGTGGGGGCCCCGGAGCCCGGCTCCGGGCAGGGCGGGTCGCAGAGCCCCGGCCAGGAGGCCTGTGGCGGGAGAGGCCTGTCCAGGGGAAGAGGCCTGGATCTGACCCGGCTCTGTCCCGGGCCCGCGCCTCCCGTTAAACGGGGGCCTGGGTCCCTCCGCCCCCCAGGCTGGACGTGTCCTGGGCCGGGCCTCGGGCCTGCCTGGCGGTGCGCTGGACTCTGCCCGCTGAGGAGGAGCCACGGTGTGGCCGGCCCCCTCCTGCCTCAGCTGTCAGGTTATTTCGGTGTCCACTGAAAATACTCCAGGAACTGGGTTGCGTCCCCTCGCCCGCCGGTGACTGCGCCGCCCAGGCCGGGGCTGGTGGGGCCGAGGCAGCCCTGCCCGAGCCAGGGCTCTGGACCTGGTTCCGGCGGCGGGCGGGTGGCCCTGGGGCAGGGCGGGGAGGGGCTGGGGTGGACGGGCAGGGAGAGCAGGTCCAGCAGCCGGCGGGAACCGCCCCCAGCTCGGCTCGGCCTGTGGCGCGTGAGGGACCGTGGGAGGGGACAGCTACGTGACCCCAGCAGAGGTCCTGCTGTCTGTTTGCCGAAGGAGGCGTCGGCGGGAGGACTATTGATTCGGCCTCACCTCGGCGCCCCGGCCGGCCCTGTTTGCCCAGCGGCCGGTGCGAGTTCAGCGAGCAGGCGGCCAGGGCGGGCACGGGGGGTGGCCAGCCGGGCCTGTTGACAGGAGACCGGAGGGGGCCGGGCCGGCAGTGCCGGGGCCCCCTCCCAGCCGGGGGTCCCCGCGGCCGGCCGGCGGGTCTGCCAGCTGAGCCGGCGCACAGAGCCGTGCGGCCAGCGTGTCCTCCGGCAGCGACCCCTGGGTGTTCTGCCACGGAGGGGTGGCGGGCAGGCACGGCTCCGCCCTCCGCAGCCGTCCGGTGTCCGCCCGCCCGGGGTCAGGCCTGGCCCTCCCGCTCCCTGTTGGTGTGTGCCGGGCCCGCGGGCCCCAGGGTGTCGTCTGTCCCTCCAGCGGGCGGCCCGGGCGGCCCGTGCCGGACAGGGACTG
>NW_004567136.1:15132731-15133672 GCF_000260355.1 Condylura cristata | reverse complement strand
GACAATCGTCCCGCCCGCCCGCCCGGACCCAGCCCTGCCCAGGTGCCCACCTGTGGCCAGCCCAGCTGGTTTTGTAGGATACTGGGTTGGCACACGGTGATTTTTTTCTTGTAATTTAAAAGGCCCAGTATTGTTTGCCCTATTTAATGGACACCGAGATACCGTTAGTTTAAGTGATTAAACGTGCTGGCTATGCAGCCCGGCCGCCTCCGTGTGTTCTGTGCCGCGGGCCAGCGTCTCCGACCGCGGGTGGGCGCAGCGCGGGGCTCCAGAGTCTGCTCCCGTGGGGTCCCAGGGCCCCCCTTCAGGGGGCAGCAAGCTGCGCAAGGAGGGCAGCAGCTGGGGGTGGACGAGGCCGGAGGGACAGCTGAGCCCCTGCACTCGGGCCATCTCCGGCCGGGCGGGGGGGGGGAGAGCCTGAGCGGGCGGAGTGGTCAGGCCAGAGGGCCGAGGCCTCCGGGCCTGCCTGAGGGGGGCGCCTGCACCAAGGTGGCTTTTGTGGAGAACCCGAGGCCCGCTGGGGACTCCCCCAGCCGGGCCCCACAGCCCGGCGTCCAGGGGGCGGGGGGGCGGGAGGCGCCCGGCCTGGCGCCTCCATCAGGTGGAGGCTGAGCGCTGTGGGGGGCCGCGGGCGTGGGGAGGACCTGGACTGGGCTCCCCTTCCTGTTCCGGGCCACCCTGGCACTCCCGGGCTCGCCCGACTCCCACTGGCCGGCCGGCACATCAGGGTGGACTCCCTACGGCCATTCTTCACGGCCCCTCCTCCCTTCCGTTTCCGTGGGTCGAGGGCGGGGGCGGCAGGCACCGCCTGCCCCTTCCCCCCGTGGGCCCGCCCCGGGGCCATCGAGGAGGAAGTGCAGAGCAGGAACTGGCCGGAGGGCGCGGGGGCCCAGTCCGTGCTCAGCCGCCAGGAGCGGTGGCCGCTAGGTAACCCCGCTGCA
>NW_004567136.1:15130578-15132258 GCF_000260355.1 Condylura cristata | reverse complement strand
CGCCGAGGCCTCTGCGTGCTGGGCCCCTGACCCGCCTGACTGACCGCAGGTGGCTGGCGTTGACCTCGGGATGAGAGGTGGACACGATGAGACGCTCTTCACCTCCCCTCTCTCTGGTTCTAACTCTTAGTGGCTCTAAGTACTTTCACATAGACACAGTCCAACAGGCCCCACGCCCTGCCCACCCTGCCCGCCCTGCCGCCCGCAGTCCTGGGCGGAGATCACCCGGCAGACGGAGGGCCTGAGCCGGCTGCTGCGCCAGCACGCGGAGGACCTGAGCGCCGGGCCGCTGAGCAAGCTGAGCCTGCTGATCCGGGGGCGCCAGCAGCTGCGCCGGGCCTACAGCGAGCAGTGGCAGCAGCTGCAGCAGGAGCTCGCCAAGGTGGGCCGGCGCGTCCCCCCAGGGCAGCTTTCGCCAGAGCCCCGGGCCCTGGGCCCCGAGGAGGGGGCAGCCGCTGGCCGCATGCTGCCCCCGCCTCCGCGCCCTGCGGGGACCAGCCCTGGGGCCGGCTTCTCTGTGCCCACCAAGGCCGGGACTCCGGCGCCGACCAGCTCCAGCCAGCGGGCCAAGGCCGGGCGCTTGCCCACTGCCCCGGCCCGCGCTGGGCAGAGGGGCAGGGAGGAGCCAGGGCCGCTGGCTGCCCTGGGCCCCCAGGGTCCTTCCCGGGCGGCCAAGCACCCCTGCCGGTGCCGAGGCCAGAGGCGGGAAGTCCAGCCTGCCCCTGCCCCCTCCCGTCCTGATGCTGGGGGCCTAGAACTGGCCTTGGTGGAGGTCGGGGGGGGCAGCCCAGACCCCTGGGTGCACTGGTCAGCCCGCCCCACCCCACCCCAGCTCACACCCCTTCCGGGCAGGAGCCCAGCCAGGCCGTGCCCACAGCGGCCCCTGGCGGCCAGCCTGGGCAGGTCAGCCTGGGAGGGTTTCTGGAGCCGAGGGCCTCACCTGCGGCTGCTCTGGAGCGAAACCACGGCCACGAGTCATTCCCGCGGCCGTGTGGCCTGCCGGCCTGGCGCGTTTGCCGTCGGGTCCGGTCTGCTCTTGGTCTGTGCGTTTAGCTCAGCCACAGACGGGGGAACTGAGGCCTGGAGCAGCGAGGCGGCACACGCCCGAAGTGCCCGGCAGACTCGGGAGCTGGTCCTGCCCCTCGGTGGTTCCTGACGCCAGGAACGGGGGTGAGGGGTGGGGAGGGGGGCCCGGCCCGGCCCCCAACCCGTGAGGCGGCTCACCGCCTGGCCGAGCACGGCCCCCTCGGATGGCCGGGCCCCGGCGGCTTCCCCAGAGGCCCCGCGCCGCGGCCCGTCCTCGCAGGCCCACAGCCAGGACATCGAGAAGCTGAAGAGCCAGTACCGCACCCTGGCGCGGGACAGCGCCCAGGCCCGGCGCAAGTACCAGGACGCCAGCAGAGGTGGGCGGCCCTCCCGGGGGGCCCCCCGGCCCGGCCCGGCCCCACGGTCCCAGCTGCCGCCTCCCCCGCAGACAAGGACCGCGACAAGGCCAAGGACAAGTACGTGCGCAGCCTCTGGAAGCTGCTGGCCCACCACAACCGCTACGTGCTGGGCCTGCGGGCCGCGCAGCTGCACCACCAGCACCACCACCAGCGCCTGCTGCCCGGGCTGCTGCAGTCGCTGCAGGAGCTGCACCAGGAGATGGCCCGCATCCTGTGAGCCCCGCGCCCGGGGGGC
>NW_004567136.1:15125166-15127072 GCF_000260355.1 Condylura cristata | reverse complement strand
CGCGTGCTGGGCGGGGCAGGGAGCAGGCAGCACCTGTGTGCGGGGCGGGCGGGCTGCGGGCACCTTCCACCACAGGACGCTGGGCCGCCTGGGGAGCCAGACGGTGGCCTCACCGCCCTTCCCGTGGGCGCAGGCTGTCCTCGGTGACCGAGGAGCTGGCCGTGGCCACCGAGGCCGTGATGGGCCGGCAGGAAGCGGTTTCTCAGCTGCAGCAGGAGCTGCAGAGCGAAGAGCAGAACACCCACCCCCGGGAGCGGTGAGTGGCCGCGCCCCAGCGGTCTCGGTCAGCCCCGCCTCCCTCCACCGACCGCACCTCACCGCCCCCCGACCCCCCAGAGTGCAGCTGCTGGCCAAGAAGCAGGCGCTGCAGGAGGCGCTGCAGGCGCTGCAGGTGGCGCTGTGCAGCCAGGCCAAGCTGCAGGCCCAGCAGGAGCTGCTGCAGGCCAAGGTGGCCCTGCTGGGCCCCGGCGAGGCCCCACCCGTGCCGCTGCTGCAGGATGACCGCCACTCCACGTCCTCCTCGGTAAGCGCCGCCCGCTCGCCCCGCCCCCCGGCCCGGCCACCGCTGACGTCTGTCCCTGGCCTCAGGAGCCCGAGCGAGAAGGGGGACGGACACCCACCCTGGACATCCTGAGGAGCCACATCTCGGGGATGGTGGAGAAGCAAGGCCGGAGCCAGAGGGGCGGTTCGCGGCCGTAGTGCAAGCGGGACGGGCAAAGGGCTGGGCCGCCGGGGAAGGACGCCCGGCCCACGGCAGCCACCGGGCGTCTGGAAGGCCACCACGGCCAGAGAGGTGGGCGGGGCGGGCCGGGGAGTCCGCGGGCTGCTCGTGCCCGGCAGAGGCCTTGGGAGCGTCACGGAAGCCCGGCCACGCCCGGGCCCCTGTGTGGGGAGCTCTGGTTCTGACTGCCAGGGGGTGGGGGCATTTGGAAGTGCAGACCAGAGCGTGGCCCGGGGCCAGGCGCCGGCCGCTGCAGGCAGAGGCCCCGTCGGCTGTCCTGCTGGCGGAGAAGGTGGGGTTCCCGGGGGGCTGGGAGTGGGGTGAGGGGGCGCTCACAGCGCGTCGCTCCAAGGTTGGGCCTGGAGCGGCTGCGAGACGGAGCAGGGAGGCCCGGGAGAGCGGCTGGGGCGAGCTCTGGAGCTGGGGTGTCGGGGAGACGTCCAGGGGGCCTGAGCCGCTGGGCAGACGCCAGGCTGGAGGTGTGGGGGCTGGACGCACAAACGCGTGGCCGGGCAGCGGTTCCCAGCCCGGCGCTGGCCGGCTGCGGGGCCAGGTGGGACCATGGCCACTCGCTCCCCACTTACAGGCCAGAGGGTGGAGATCAGGGTGCGTTCAGCATTGGCATGAGGTCCTCTGGCTGAGCAAGCCTGAGGTGGGGTGGCCAAGTGCGGGACAGCCACAAGCCCATGGTGTGGGGGCCCCTAGCTGCCCAGCCCCGGGGCCCTGACCAGGGTCCTGTCTGGGGCAGGAAGGAGATCTTGCAGGAATACCTGGAGATCAGCAGCCTGGTGCAGGACGAGGTGGTGGCCATTCACCAGGAGATGGCCGCCGCTGCCGCCCGCATCCAGCCGGAGGCCGAGTACCAGGGCTTCCTGCGGCAACACGGGTAAGGCCCCCGGCCCCGGCCAGCCCTGCTGGCCCTGCTGCCCCGCCCCGGCGGCCCTGGCCGGCCGGTGCACTGAACGGCTGCTGTCGCCCCAGCTCTGCACCTGATGTCCCCCCCTGCGTCACCTTTGACGAGTCCCTGCTGGAGGAGGGGGAGCTGCTGGAGCCTGGGGAGCTGCAGCTGAACGAGCTGACAGTGGAGAGCGTGCAGCACACGTGTGTGGGCCGGGAGCATGCGTGTGGGGCGGGGAGCGCGCCTGGGGGGCGGGGAGCTCACGTGTCGCGTGGGGCGGGGAGCGC
>NW_004567136.1:15124536-15125066 GCF_000260355.1 Condylura cristata | reverse complement strand
CCGGCGCGCAGGTGGACGCGGGCACGCGCACACTGGCCGCCTCGCCCAGGGACCTGGCCGCCCGCAACTGCCTGGTGACGGAGAAGAACGTGCTGAAGATCAGCGACTTCGGGATGTCCCGGGAGGAAGCGGACGGCGTCTACGCCGCCTCGGGGGGCCTCCGACAGGTCCCCGTGAAGTGGACCGCGCCCGAGGCGCTCAACTACGGTACCTGGGCGCGGCCCCGGGAGGCCGAGCGCGCACGGGGCCGCCGCTCACCGCCCGCCCGCCCGCCCGCAGGCCGCTACTCCTCCGAGAGCGACGTGTGGAGCTTCGGCATCTTGCTGTGGGAGACCTTCAGCCTGGGGGCCTCCCCGTACCCCAACCTCAGCAATCAGCAGACCCGGGAGTTCGTGGAGAAGGGTGAGGAGGCGCCCCGCAGCCCGCCCAGCGCGTCACCCCAGGGGCGCCCACGCAGGCCGGCTTCGCCTGCGCTGGGGGTTAAAGGGCCTCTGCGGCGGGGCCTCGGGCCAGCAGTGGACACGCCTGGG
>NW_004567136.1:15122324-15123964 GCF_000260355.1 Condylura cristata | reverse complement strand
GCTGACCTGGCCAGGGCGCGGGTGGAACTCCCGGCGTGTGCCCCCACCGCTGACCCCTCCACTGCCCCGCCAGCTGCCCCCACCCCTGCAGCTCGTCCCTGACACCCAGAAGCCGCTGCACGAGCAGCTGTGGTACCACGGGGCCATCCCGCGGGCAGAGGTGGCCGAGCTGCTGGCGCACCCCGGGGACTTCCTGGTGCGGGAGAGCCAGGGCAAGCAGGAGTACGTGCTGTCCGTGCTGTGGGACGGCCAGCCACGCCACTTCATCATCCAGTGCGCCGACGTGAGTGACCCCGCCCCGTCCCGCTCCCCAGGGAGTGACCCGCCCCGGTCCCGCCCTGGGTCCTACCCATGGGCAGCTGCTGACCAGCACCCCGCCCCCGCCCTCAGGGCCTCTACCGGCTGGAAGGCGAAGGCTTCCCCAGCATCCCCCTGCTGGTCGACCACCTGCTGCGCACCCAGCAGCCCCTCACCAAGAAGAGCGGGGTGGTCCTGAGCAGGGCCGTGCCCAAGGTGAGTCCGGCGGGATCGGGGTGCGCTCCAGCCCACAGGACAGGGTGGGCGGCTTTCAGGCCCCCGTCTAACAGAGGCGCCGGGGCCTCTGCACTCCGGCCAGCCGCCCTCTGGTCTGGGAGGGCGGGTCCCCTTCGTGGGCCGCGGCCACCAGGTCCCCGTGCGCCCGACCGGTCCTCGGGACAGACCGGCGAGCGGGGGCCAAGAAGGGAAGGCAGTGCGGGTGGGGGAGGCCCGCGGGGAGGCCCACCCTGCAGGCCTCACCCCCTCTCCAGGACAAGTGGGTGCTGAACCACGAGGACCTGGTGCTGGGCGAACGGATCGGCCGGGTGAGTGGAGGCCCCCAGCGCTGCTGTGGCCCCTCGCAGGTCCCCGGGCACGCTGCTTCCCCGCCCAACCCTGCAGGACACAGGACAGACAAGCCCAAAACTGCCCACTGGGACCCCGCCCCACCTGCCCGGCCCCTGCCGCCCGGCCCCTGCCACCCAGGCGCCCCTCAGTGGGGGCGAAGAGAGCCCAAAGCCCCCTCAGGCACCTTCATTCCCTAAAAAGGTCCATCCCGCCCCGCCCAAGCGGGGCCCCAGTCAGGGCCTCTCCCGGGCAGTGACCATCCACTGGAGAGCCCAGGGCAGGTCCAAGCCTGCGGGCCCCAGCGGCGCCCGGGCGTGGGGAGCCCGGTCGCAGCCCAGAACCGTTCCAGGGGAACTTCGGTGAAGTGTTCAGTGGACGCCTGCGAGCGGACAACACCCTGGTGGCCGTGAAGTCCTGCCGGGAGACTCTCCCGCCCGAGCTCAAGGCCAAGTTCCTCCAGGAAGCGAAGTGGGTGGCCGGGGGTGCTGGGGGAGACCCCGTGCGCCGCGGGGCGCCAGGAGCGGGGAGTGGCCCTGTGGGGGCCGCTGGGGCCCAGGGACCCTGCTGGGCACCGGGGCTGCTGGCCCCGCGCCTCCGCGCGCCCTCCCCCCTCCCCCCTCCCCCCTCGGCCGGGGTTCCCTGGGCTCTCGTGGGTGGTGTAGTCCCCGAGTGGGGGCCTGAGTGGCTGCGCCGCCCCAGGATCCTGAAGCAGTACAGCCACCCCAACATCGTCCGGCTCATTGGCGTCTGCACCCAGAAACAGCCCATCTACATCG
>NW_004567136.1:15119191-15122224 GCF_000260355.1 Condylura cristata | reverse complement strand
AGGCTGGCCTGCCAGGCGTCTGTGCCCGGGCCCGGCTCACGTGGCCGCACGACTGCGCCGGCGCCCCGTGGTCCGGCACCGAGCCGCAGGTCCCGACAGGAGGCCTGGGCCTCCCCTGTGCCCCCGAGGGGCACCTGAGCCCTCACTGACGGCCAGCTTTCTGGGTGCCGAGCGCCGACTCCAGGAGCGGGCTGCGGGCCTGGCCTCGAGGGCTGCCCTGCGGACGGAGCCGTGGCTGCCCCCTCCCGCCAGATGGTGGCCGCCCGGTAGCCGAGTCCCAGCAGAGGGTCACTCACGGCCTGGGCGCTGGGCGCCTGCGGACGTGTCGTGCCCACGTCACTGACGGGCGGCTGGGCCCGTGGAAGGTGGGTGGGCTCCGGAGGGAGGAACGGGGGTGGGGGGTGGCAGGCCTGGGGAGGGCTCGCTTGGGAGGCGATGAGGCTGGGAGGGGAGAGGAGGCCCGTCGGCCTCGGGAGTCCACCAGGGTCAGTCCTTGGCGTGCTTTCCTTCCCCTCGGGCCTACCCCCAGAAAGGCAGGCTGCCAGAAGCTGGTCCGGCTGCAGGGCCCATCCCCACGCGTGGCCTGGGTGTGGTGCTGCTGGGCCTGGGGGTGGACGGGGGGCACCCCCGCTGGGCCTGGTTGTGACCCTCTCGACGGGTGTCGCCCCGCCCGGAAAGGACTGTGCTCCTGAGAACCAGCGGCTGGGGTGGCTGGAGGGGCTGGAGGTCCCGGCACCCCACCAGTGTGGCTGTGCAGCCAGCGGAGCCCCGGGGGGATCCCCCAGGAACAAAGGGGGGTCCGCACCTGAGAACCCACCCCATCTGTGCCGTTTGCCCCGCCCTTCTCCCCCCTCCCTAGTTCAGTGGGTGCAGCCTCTCCCGCGCCCGCCTGCCCCGGACTGCAGCCGCCGGCCATGAAGCGGCCTGCTGGCGGCCTGGAGCAGCTTCAGCCCCGAGGGCCCTGCCCGCGTCCTCGCGCCCCACTCGGGGTCTTCCTGCTTTTGCTGCCGGCGCGAGAAGCCAGCACGTTCGGGGGCCTCGGGGGCCTGGCGGAGGCTGGGTGGCGTGAGGCCCCACCAGCAGCGGCCGGGGAAGCCGTGCCTGGCGCCGGAGGGCCGTGGGGCGCTTCCTGGGGCACCGGGAACGTTCTGTTTGATGTCCGAGTGCCTCACCAGACGTGACTCAGCGTGCCACACACCGAGGTGCCCCTTTATGAAAACAAAACAGGAGAATCGCCAGAGTACAGTCAAGAATGCCGAAAAGATCGTGGTTGCCCACGCGAGACTCGGCAGGCTTGAAAGCCAAGTTTCCCGGGACACAGGGCAGAACACCCAGGCACAGGCGGGCCCCGTTGAGGACCTAGGGATTCCGGTCAAAAAACAGGGCTCATGTTTCTGAAGCGGGGCCCTCCCTGGGGCGCGGCGGGTTAGCACGCAGCCCCGCAGGCTGCCGCCGCCGCTTCGTTCCAGCCCGGCCAGGGAGCGGCCCACGGGGCGCGGCAGCCCCCTCCTGTCTCCCCGCCGCCCCCTCAGCCGCGGGTCCATCCATCTGCCCGTCCTGCTCCCCGCTCTGTCTCTGGGGAAGCCTCTCACGCCCCGCACCTCTGGCCTGCACCCCAGTTCTGTGTGCATAAATTGAACAAATCTTAAGAAAAAAACTAGGACAACAAGGGGTTTGTGCTGAACTGAGTAATGGGCCAGGGCCGGGGCTTCAAGGAGGGAGGAGGGCCCCCGGGAGGGCCCGCGCCCGCCGCCTGCGGCCTGCGTGCCCCGCCTGCCCTGCCCGCCCGCCCGGAGACGGCGCGTCCCTGCGCCCGCTCCGACCGGCGCCCTCCTCAGGGAGAAACAATAAAGCCGCTCGTGCCCACCGGTGCTCTGGGGTGTGCGCTTCTGGGGGCAGGCGAGGGCCAGCTGCGGCCGGGGGGGCCGGGCGCCTGGGGTGAGCTGTGACGCACGTGCTGCCAGCCCCAGGAGGGAAGGGCTGGCCTTCGAGGTCTGGGAGCCAGGCGAGCGGCTGCCCGTGTGCAGGCCGCACAGGAGGGCGCGGGGGAGCCCACGGAGCAGCCCAGGGCCAGCCCGCCGCCGGACAGCCCGGGTGGGACAGCCCTGAGCACCCCCTGCCCGGGCCAGCTTCTCCGAAACGCCCAGAGCAGCGCTGAGGGCCGGGAGAGCAGGGCTGGCAGGCCAGACGCCGGGGCCCGGGAGGAGGCCTGGGCGCCACCGGCCGCTGGGCCCCCGCCCTGCTGGGAAGCCGCCTGCCCGGTGGCTGCTCAAGTGGCGGAAAAGCAGAAGTGAAGACGAGCCCAGGGCGGCCGTGCGCCCCACGGCCGGAAGAAAGACGCGATGCGTCATCGTCCAGGAGATGGAGTCCGGAGGGGACGGAGGGGCCAGCGGCACTGAGCTCGGGCGGGGCCCAGCAGGGCGGAGCCGGTTGTGGGCTTGAGGCTCGCTGGGCGTCGGGCTGGAGGGGAGGCCGGCGGATTCCAGCGCTCCCGGGGCCGCTTGCCCAGTGCCGGCAGCTGGGCAGGGGCAGGCGGGGGCAGCCACGGCCTCGCAGCCCTCGGCGGTCAAGGCTCTGGCCCGCGCTGAAGACGTGTGCGTTGGGGGCCAAGGAACTACCTCAAGTCCCTTGGAGAGCGGGACTCGGCGGCAGAGCGCGGGACTGGCCGGGCCCGCGACCCAAGTCCGGGAGGGGCTCTCTTGGGGGGCAGGGCAGGCCACAGGAGAGCCCCCAAACTCAGCTTGGACTTGATTCCCGAGGGAACTGGCGCTCCTGCACTCTCGGGCGGCCGACGTCGCCTGAAGTCCGCGTCCTTCATGCCCATGTTCCGCCACGTGGCCGAGTCACGAAACATGCGAAAGGGGAGACAGAGGGCGCCGTGGCACTAGACACAGACCCGGGGGTTCTGCCGCGGCAGGCGGGACACGGGCGGCAGGAAGGGTCACGACTGACACGGGGTGGGCGGAGGCGCCACGGCTGGGTGGAGTGTGCCCAAGGAGCAGGCCGCCCGAAGGGCCGCCTCGGGGCCGCGCG
>NW_004567136.1:15114473-15115530 GCF_000260355.1 Condylura cristata | reverse complement strand
CCCGCACCTCTGGCCTGCACCCCAGTTCTGTGTGCATAAATTGAACAAATCTTAAGAAAAAAACTAGGACAACAAGGGGTTTGTGCTGAACTGAGGAATGGGCCAGGGCCGGGGCTTCAAGGAGGGAGGAGGGCCCCCGGGAGGCCCAGATGCTCTGTGATTGCCTTTGCTCCGAGGCTTTTCTGATGGGAGCTTTATTCCTCGTAGACGCCCGGTGCTCACGCTTTCTGGGCGAGCTGAGGCTGTCCAGCCGGGCCCGGCACCCATGGCGAGGTGGCGTCTTGGCATCTCTCGGGCGCTGTGCGGGCCGTCGTGCATCTTGGGGAGGTGAGTGTTGCAGAGATGTTTCCACAAAAGGGGAAGCCTGCCCTGGCCCTACTTTCGCTGGGCGCAGCTGGGCCCCATGTGACCTGCGGGCTCAGAAGCCAGAGAGGCGCCGGGCGGCTGCGGGGAGACAGCAGCCGGGGGCCCAGCGGCTGGCGACGCGCGCTGCCTTGGTTTGCGCTTTGGCTTGGCTCCTTCTTCCGCAGCTTCCTGGCACCTGCTTCAGGACCCCTTCCAGAAGCTTCCTGCCAGAAGCCCCCTAGACCTGGCGCCAGCTTTCAGGCCCGGCAGTGTGGGTTCTGGCCACCACCGTCGACGGGGCATTTGTCCGTGCGAGGGACGGGCAATGTAGGGTGCCCCTTCTGGAAACCATCACCCTCCCCTCTCCCCCTCCTGCGCACGCTACATCTGTTAAGGCTCTTTCACACCAGGAACCCGCTTTCCCTTTGTGCACAACACGGCTGGACCCTTTCGGAGAGCTCAGGGTTGGGGGCCCCTGGCCACCCCTCGTGCACTGTTTGCGTGCCTCCGGGAGGCCTGTGCTGAGCACCTCGGCCATCCATCCCCGCCTTCCCGGATCTGACCCCAGACACTATGTGAAAAGGCGGCCGCGGTGGAATCCGTGCAGCGGTTCGTTGCAGACGCCGTAGCACGCTGGCAGGTGACAAGGGGCCAGCGACCCGCAGACAGGCCACGGCGCGCCCCTGCAGGCCGCGCTGACCAGGCCGCGGCG
>NW_004567136.1:15108190-15113758 GCF_000260355.1 Condylura cristata | reverse complement strand
CCACCTGCCCCCTGGGATCCAGCTCTCTCTCCCTAGCGCCGCCCTCCTTGGCGTGGACCCAGCCTCCCCGGGCTAAAAATACTGTCGGAAGGCGCCGGAGAGGAATCAGATCGCCCTAAGTAGGGCGCAGCGCAGAGGTGACGGCCGGGCCCAGGGCAGAGGGAGACTCAGCCGCCGGCCGCAGCGCGGCCTGGGCCAGCCTAGCAGGCAAGTGGGGCCAAGGCCCGCGAGGCCCCCTGAGGTCACCCCCCACCGAGCAACCGTGCAGCCGGCCTCACTGGGGCACGGGTCCCCCAGGTGCCCGGGGAGCAGAGGTGGAGGTCACCGCTGCAGGCTAGCAGCAGAGGGGAGGCGCGTGGGGCTCATTTGATGGCAGACACAAGCTGCTTTTCAGTTCCTTCTTTTTCTTAATGAGGGGAGCCCTGCCAGCCACTGTTCATGGCCAGTGCCAGTCGGATCCAAGAGGCCAGGGTGAAAGGCTTTTCTGTGAGCCTCCGGGCTTTGGCTATACCCTTTACGTGCACCAGAGACCGCCCACTCATCTGTGACGAGGCACTCGGGCCAGGCGCCCTGTATGTTTCTGGGGGGAGCTCGACGGGAAGCTGGTTGTCACCAGGAGGTGGCCCGGGGTGTCTGGAGGCAGAGCGGGAACTTGGTGACCGGGCGTCACCTCCACCAGCCTGCCAGGACCAGCCCCGGGGGCAGTTACCCGTGCTCTCCGTCTTTGCCAAGGGAGCGGGCTGGGCCGGGCCGGGCCGCACCCAGGGCCTGTGTGAGTGGAAGTTGCGGCTTCTCGAGGGGCAGCCCTCCGGGACCCTCGGCGCGGGTGGGGGCCACGGGCTGTGACCTCTGGTGTCCCGCCAGCTGTGCGCCGCAGCCAGGATGAAGTTGAAGAAGCAGGTGACAGTGTGCGGCGCCGCCATCTTCTGTGTGGCGGTCTTCTCGCTCTACCTCATGCTGGACCGAGTGCAGCATGACCCCAGCCGGCACCAGAACGGCGGGAACTTCCCCCGGGTGAGTCAGGCCGCTCTCGGCTTGCCAGGCAGCGGGCCCCCTGGCAGGCGCCTCCCTTCCCAACGGAGAGGCTGTCTAGAAACCCCAAGCCGTCGTGGCGTCAAGATGGCGAAGGCAGGAACGTGGGCAGGGCACTCCAGAAGGGCAGCTGCCATCGTGGGGCGTGGGGGCGGGTCTCTGCCTCCGTGAGCTGGAGAAGGAGGGTCCCCAACACCGCAGCGCTTCCCTGGTTCTGGCACAGTGTGGCCGCGGGCCCTGGGCCTGGCTGGGCGGCTGGGTGGCGGGCAGCTGCGGGTGGCGGGCCCCTTGGTGCCCAGAGGAGCCGGTGCGAGCGTTTCTGGTTTTTTGCAGAGCCAAATTTCTGTGCTGCAGAACCGCATCGAGCAGCTGGAGCAGCTGCTGGAGGAGAACCACGAGATCATCAGCCACATCAAGGAGTCCGTGCTGGAGCTGACCGCTCACGCCGAGGGCCCGCCCGCCCCCCTGCCCTACTACACGGCCAATGGCTCCTGGGTGGTGCCGCCGGAGCCCCGGCCCAGCTTCTTGTCCATCTCCCCACAAGACTGCCAGTTTGCACTGGGGGGCCAAGGCCAGAAGCCAGAGCTGCAGGTAAGAGTTGGCTGGCTGGCGCCCCCCCGCCCCGTGTCTGGAGTGGCCCTGAGCCGCCTCCCGACCCTCAAACGCCTGCAGATGCTGGCCGTGATGAAGGACTTGCCCTTCGACAACGTGGATGGCGGCGTGTGGAAGCAGGGCTTCGACATCTCCTATGGCCCCCACGACTGGGACGCCGAAGCCCTGCAGGTGTTCGTGGTGCCACACTCGCACAACGACCCAGGTGAGCACGGCGGCGGGCCCCGGGGGGCGGTGGGGGACAGGCGTCCTCAGGGCCTGCCGCCCCCAGGCTGGATCAAGACCTTCGACAAGTACTACACGGAGCAGACACAGCACATCCTCAACAGCATGGTGGCCAAGCTGCAGGAGGACCCCCGGCGGCGCTTCCTCTGGGCCGAGGTCTCCTTCTTCGCCAAGTGGTGGGACAACATCAGCGCCCAGAAGCGAGCCGCCGTGCGGAGGCCAGTGCTGACGGGAGAGGGCGGGCGCGGGCTGCCTGCGGGGCCCACCTGAGCTTGGGGTGCCACAGTGTCAGGGAGGGGCTGGCGGGCCTGGCGGAGCACGAGACTGCCCGGAGCGGCATTGGCTGGGGACTGAGGGGTCTGCGGGGCTTGGCGGGCCTGGTCCTGGGCACAGGCGGGCGGGCACCATGGTTGGCTGCAGGGGGGCGGTTTACGCTGGCACCTGGCGGGGAGCTGGCTCAGTGACGATGGGCACGGGGTGGGGAGCGGCCCCTCGCTGAGTGTGCGTCCTTCCCTCCAGGCTGGTGGGAAACGGGCAGCTGGAGATCGCCACAGGGGGCTGGGTGATGCCGGACGAAGCCAACTCCCATTACTTTGCGCTGATTGACCAGCTCATCGAGGGTCACCAGTGGCTGGAAAAGAACCTCGGTGAGTCTGGCCTGGGCGGACTCTCCCGGCCTCCGCAGCTGGGCCAGTGGGCAGCAGGCGCTGTGTTCACAGGGGCTGGTGGGCTCCTCTCCGGGCGAAGGGCCCCTGGGGGCTGCTGTGCCGCCCAGGTGGGAGCCCAGCGCCTCCGGCTCCCCCGCCCCCAGGAGCCACCCCGCGCTCTGGCTGGGCCGTGGACCCTTTCGGCTACAGCTCGACCATGCCTTACCTGCTGCGCCGGGCCAACCTGACCAGCATGCTGATCCAGAGGGTGCATTATGCCATCAAGAAGCACTTCGCGGCCACCCACAGCCTGGAGTTCATGTGGAGGCAGACGTGGGGTAAGGCCAGTGGTCACGGCGTGGGCGCAGCAGAAGGGGCAGCGATCTGGGAGAGGCCCCAGGCTCCCCAGCAGCCAGCCAGCCCCAGCGCACGTCGCTAGACCCCGAAGGCCTCGCCTTTGGGTTGGGGGCGGGGGTCGCTGGCCCTGTGGGGCCTGAGGTCTGCCCCATAGACCTGCGCACGTGGCATGTGGTGCCAGCGTCCCGGGAGTGGCCGCCCACTCGTGTCTCTTGCAGACACCGCCTCCAGCACAGACATCTTCTGCCACATGATGCCCTTCTACAGCTACGACGTCCCCCACACCTGTGGCCCAGACCCCAAGATCTGCTGCCAGTTTGATTTCAAGCGCTTGCCAGGTGGCCGCATCAACTGTCCCTGGAAGGTGCCGCCCCGGGCCATCACGGAGGCGAACGTGGCCGAGAGGTACTCACCGCCAGTGCTGGGCCTGGCCGACACGGAGGCCGCATGGGTCCAGGGCCCAGGCCTCCGTCCCGGCTCTGCCGCAGGCTGTGCGGCCTGGGGCAGTGAGGGGGCAGGACTCAGGGCCCCCATAGCCCTTGACCGAGCCCCTGGAAAACTGCGTGGCCCCAAGAGCCCCCCTTCCCAGAATGGATCCATTCCTGAGTGCTGTGGCCCCGGCCTCTGTCCCAGCTGCTGGCTGACTCGTGAACGACGCTCAAGGCGGGCGGGGGCCTCGGCCTCTGGCCTCGCTGGCCCAGGCAGTGCCCTGTGGACACAGAGCCCCGCGGGTGCCCCTTCGGTCTCACCAGACACCCCGCAGCCTTGGGGAGCTTGCTAGGGAGCCCGGGGTGCGCAGGGGAGGGCGAGCTCTGTGGGGGCCCAGCCGCAGGGGCCTCTGAGCAGGCCGAGCAGGTTGTGTGGCGGGACTGTGGCTTCCCGCGGCCAAGGGGGCCACGTGATGGAGGGGCGGAGAAAGCGCTCTTTTGTCTCCTGAAATCTAAGCGCACAGAGGCTTGCCAGGCCGCCCACGTGGGCAGCAGCGAGTGCGGGCCTCCTGGGAAGGAGCTGAGAGCCGGAGGTCGGGGTCAAGGCCGGCGGCGAGTGGGCGGCGAACGCCAGCCCGCGCCAGCGGCCAGCCGGCCTAGCGGGGCTGTGTGCTCCTGCGGGGTCACCCGCGTCGGGTGAAGAGGAAAATAGCAAATTCGCCGGAAGTTCCTGCTGCGTGTCAGGCGCCCCCGAGTGGGACCCCGCCCCGGACAGGGAACTGCCCTGCGCGGGGCCACTCGGCAAGCGCCCGGCGCCCTGGGCGCCTCCTCCCTCGGCCGGGCTGCTTGGCCGACTGGCAGGCAGGCTGCTGGGCCAGAATCAGGACCCCAAAAGGACTCAACAGGCTGAGGTGTGGGAGTGCTCGGCGGCGGGCCCCCCACTCTGGGATGACCTGGGAGCCGGCCGGGCGGCCAGCGCTCTCGGGGCAGCCGGCAGCAGGTGTCTTCCCTCGGGTTGGCCTTCACGGCACTCGCGCACCCAGTGCTGGGGCCCCTCTGAGGACGCGCGGCCAGGCCGCTCAGAAAGGCGCTGACCGCCCGGGGGCCCTGCAGTGGGAGCGGAAGAGCGGCCGGGCTACGGCATCCTGGGGATGGGGGCCGCGGGGAGCGGCCGGGGCTGGCGGCAGCCGCTGGCAGGGCCTCTGCGGCGGGACGGGCGGGACTCTGGGCGCCCCGGACTGGCCGTCCTGCGCGCACGGGGCGCGGGTCGGGCCGCCCGCCCGAGCTCAGCGCGCTCCCGCAGGGCTGCCCTGCTCCTGGACCAGTACCGGAAGAAGTCGCGGCTGTTCCGCAGCCGCGTCCTGCTGGTGCCGCTGGGCGACGACTTCCGCTACGACAAGCCGCAGGAGTGGGACGCCCAGTTCTCCAACTACCAGCGGCTCTTCGACTTCCTCAACAGCAAGCCCGACCTCCACGTGCAGGTGCGGCGCCAGCGGGCAGCCCGGCCGGCGGCGCCGGGAGGCTGGGCACTGAGGGCTCTTGCCCACAGGCCCAGTTTGGCACCCTGTCTGACTACTTTGACGCGCTGTACAAGCGAACGGGGGTGGAGCCGGGCGCCCGGCCTCCCGGCTTCCCGGTGCTCAGCGGCGACTTCTTCTCCTACGCCGACCGGGAGGACCACTACTGGACGGGCTACTACACCTCCCGGCCCTTCTACAAGCGCCTGGACCGCGTGCTGGAAGCCCACCTGCGGTGAGCCCCCGGGGCTGGAGGGCGGCGGCCGCGGGGCGGCGGCACGGGGCCTGGGCAGGGTGCGGTGGGCAGGCGCTGACCCCTCTCTCCGGCAGGGGGGCGGAGATCTTGTACAGCCTGGCGGTGGCCCACGCCCGCCGCGCCGGGCTGGCCGGCCAGTACCCGCTGTCGGACTTCGCCCTCCTGACAGACGCGCGGCGCGCACTGGGCCTCTTCCAGCACCACGACGCCATCACCGGCACGGCCAAGGAGGCCGTGGTGGTGGACTACGGGGTCAGGTGGGAGCCGCGCCCCTGCCCCGAGGGCAGCCGGGTGGCTCTGCGGCGCCCTTCACCCCTCCTCCCCCCCAGACTCTTGCGCTCCCTGGTGGGCCTGAAGCAGGTGATCATCAACGCGGCCCACTACCTGGTGCTGGGGGACAAGGACGCCTACCGCTTTGACCCGGAGGCGCCCTTCCTGCAGATGGTGAGGGCCCGTGCCCGGGCACCCTCAGCGGCACGGCGCGCCGCCCCCCC
>NW_004567136.1:15102590-15106820 GCF_000260355.1 Condylura cristata | reverse complement strand
CCTCCACGGAGCCGCCCGCCCCCGAGCGTCAGCCGCGCCCGCTCTCCCCAGCCCTACGTGCCCAAGGAGCCCCCCGTGCTGCGCGTCACCGAAGGCCCCTTCTTCTCCGAGGTGGCCGCCTACTACGAGCACGTCCACCAGGTGGTCCGGCTCTACAACCTGCCAGGTGAGCTGCGCCCGGCCGGCCTCCCCGGCAGACGTGAGGGGCGGCCAGGACAGCCTTTCGCTCTCGGCCTGAGGCCGCCCACGGGCCCAGGAGCCGCCGCTGAGGGCACAGCCTCCCCCAGCCGCCCCTCGGGGCCCCTCGCACCCTCAGTGCCCTCCTGTCCACACCCAGGGGTGGAGGGGCTGTCTCTGGACGTCTCCGCCCTGGTGGACATCCGGGACCACGTCAACAAGGAGCTGGCCCTGCGCCTCCACACGGACATCGCCAGCCACGGCGCCTTCTTCACGGACCTCAACGGCTTCCAGGTGCGGCCGGGACCGCGGGGCGGCGGGCGGGCGGGGCCCCAGACTGGGAGTGCAAGCCCCTGAGCGGCCGCCGCCCGCAGGTGCAGCCGCGGCGGTACCTGAGGAAGCTGCCCCTGCAGGCCAACTTCTACCCCATGCCCGTCATGGCCTACATCCAGGACGCGCAGAGCCGCCTCACGCTGCACTCGGCCCAGGCGCTGGGCGCCTCCAGCCTGCGCGACGGTGAGGGCGCGGGGGGCGGGGCTCTGGCTGTTGCGCCCGTGTCCGCCAGCTTGAAAGTGCCTTTGATGTAACCACGAGGTAGTTTGCAAAGGAGAAACGGCTGGAAGGGGTTCGCCAGCCTAGGGCAGGAAGGGCCTGAGGCCGGGGCCTCCTGGGGGCTCAGCTGGGCGCGGCCCACCCTGGCCTTGACTCCTGCGGGGGCTGTCTGCTGCCCCGCCCCCCTTGCCCCCCCACGAGCCCGGTGTCCCCACTGCCGTCTGCCCTCGGGGGAGTGTGCTGGCCGCGGCCTCGAGTGCAGTGGCCGGTGGGCAGGCCCCAAGTTACCTTTCGGTGATGGCTCAGGACAGACCATGTCGGCTCCGGTCGGGGGTGGGGCGGTGGGCAGGGGCAGGACACGGAGGCTGTGTGGGGGCCCCCGAGTCCTTAGAAAAAGTAGGCGCTGGGAAAACTCTCACCCCACACGCCAGGGTTCCGAGTTCCTTCCCAGGTGCTTTAAAAGAGACGAGAGTGACCACCTGCCTCTCCTGGGGTGGCCAGAGGGCACTGGACCTGCCCCGGCCATCTACTTGTCCCCGGGCAGCCTCTTGCCCAGGAGGCGGGCGAGCTCAGCTGTCCCTGCGGACAGGCCCAGACTGGTCTCCTGGCTAAAGTGTCACAACACACTGGCCACAGCCCCGCAGCCCCCCAGTCCCTGCAGCCCCCCAGCCCCGCAGCCCCCCAGCCCTGCAGCCCCGCCGCCTCCCTGGACGCTCAGGCCCCTCGCTCAGGATTTGTCCCTCCGGGCTGCGGGGGCTGGCGGCTGGCCAGGGGCTCACGGTGCCGTCCCCCAGGCCAGCTGGAGGTGATCTTGGACCGGCGGCTGATGCAGGACGACAACCGGGGCCTGGGCCAGGGGCTCAAGGACAACAAGCGGACCCACAACCACTTCCGGCTGCTGCTGGAGCGGCGCGTCCTGGGCGGCGAGGTTCACCTCCACCCCTGGGGGGGCACAGTGCGGGCAGGACCCCTTGGCCCCAGCCCGCGCTCAGCCTCCAGCCTCAGGCACCCCGGAGCAGTGGGGGGCAGGGCCTGCACCCAGCCCCCGCGTCCGTGGCCCCGGCTCAGGCCCAGCAGGGACATGCACGCCCAGGTCGCGACCTCGGTGTCGCCGTCTGTGACAGCCGCGCTGGACAGTGGGCGTGGGCCCAGGGCCGAGGACGGCTTCCGGAGGGCTTGCGTGAGGGGGCGTGTGTCTCCGGGCCCGGGGCCCTGGGCAAGCCCGTGGGGGTCCGGGCGAGCGCGGGGAGCCCAACCCCATGGCGGAGAAGCGGGAGGCTGCTCCTCACCTGGCTCGCTCACCCTGCAGGCCCAGGACGACCAGCCCACCAGCTACCCCTCCCTCCTCAGCCACCTCACCTCCGCCCACCTCAACAGCCCGGCCCTGGCCCTGCCCGTGGCCACGCGGCCCCCGCCCGGCCCGGCCCTGCGCTCCTTTCACCCCCTGGCCTCTCCCCTGCCCTGTGACTTCCACCTGCTCAACCTGCGCGCGCTGCAGGCCGAGGTGAGTGTCCGCCGGCCCCGGGCCCCCGCGAGCGCTCCCGGCCTGCCGCCACAGACGTGTGCTCTTGCCCAGGACGCTGCGTCGCCCTCGGCAGATGCCGCCCTCATCTTACACCGCAAGGGCTTCGACTGCAGCCTGGAGGCCAAGAACTTAGGCTTCAACTGCACCACAAGCCAGGGCAAGGTGAGCGGCCGGCGGGGCGGCAGGCCCTGGAGACAGGCCGGGGCCAGGGCGGCGACGGGTCACTCTGGGCCTCTGGAGAGCGGGGCCGCTGGGGCCTGTGCCCAGAGCTGCGGAGGCCTAGTGGGGCGAGTTCTGGTCGGGGCACAGAGCAGCCGCGGCAGGCCCATCGTGTGGAGTGGACACCACCACACGAGTCCGGGTCCCCCGCTGCCCCCCTGCGCCGGCACCCCCACGTCCTGGCACCTGTGCCACCCGCCAGCCCCGCCCCAGGGCACCCCAGACCGGCTGCACACCCACACGTCTGCATGGACCCCCGTATGCGCCTCTGAGACCCCGGGCACGGGACAGGCCCTGCCGAGGGCTGCAGGGTCCAGTGTGTCCGCGCCCCTCTCCGCAGGTGGCCCTGGGCAGCCTCTTCCGTGGCCTGGACGTGAGTTTCCTCCAGCCGACCTCCTTGACGCTGCTGTACGCGCTGGCCTCGCCCTCCAACAGCACCGACGTCTACCTGGAGCCCATGGAGGTCGCCACCTTCCGCCTCCGCTTGGTCTAGGCGTCGTGGCAGAAGGGAAAGCTCGTCCTCGGCGGGCTGGACTGGCCACGGGGCGCCCCTCCCGCCCGCCTCCGCCCTGCACCCGAGGCGCCACCGTTTCCCGGTTACTGTGGCGTCTGTGTCTAGGGCGCCTGGGGGCCGCGCGGGTCCCGGAGAGACAAGGAGAGAAGGCCCAGGCGCCGCGGGGGGTTCCAAGCGCCGTGGGTGCAGGCTCCGGCCACGTCCCTTCCCAGCGTGGCTGGGGAGACTCAGGGACAGGGACCGAGCAGGCGGCAGCCTGGCTTCAGGCTCGCCCTCGGCAAGAGCAGGCTTGAGGAGAACCGAGGCCGCGAGGCGCCTGCTGCCTGGAGGCGGGTCTGCGGCCACGGGCCGTGGGCGGAGGGGGAGACCGGCTCTCCCACGGCCCTGCGAGTGCCACCTGGTACGCCCCAGGCCAGGGCCGCCGCGTGCTGGAGGACTCTAGAGACGGTCACTGCCGACGTCAGAGGACGCTGCAGGTACCAAAAACCCCGTTCAAACTGGGACCTTGGTCTGTGTGCTGATTTGTGGGCTGGTGGCGGGGCGGGGGCCTCGCCTGCCGGACACCTGTCTGGAGGCTGGACGCTGGCACTGCCCCAGGGCCCTCTCCCTGGGCTGCCTGGGCTGGGATGTCACCCTGGGGAGAAAGCGAAGCCCCCGGGGCTCAGGCACCTGGCGACCGCGACACGCCCGCCTCAGGGCTCCTGAAGGTGGAGGTCGCACCTTCCCCTCCGCTGGGCCTAGACGTCCCTGTGCCCCAAGGGCGGGGTCCCGGCAGGGGCGCGGGTTGTGGCGTGCGTAGGAGGCTGCCCACGCCTCAGCTCCTTCAGCTTCAGGAGAGCCAGGGTGCTTGGTGAGGGCAGGCCCTGGCAGTGCCTCCCCGCCGCGGGCCAGGGACACCGCCCTCAGGCGGGGCGTCTGTGTGGGGAGCTGGCTTGTGTCGTCGGTCAGGCGTGGAAGACGCTGGCTGTCCGCCGGTCAGAGTGAGCCTCTCCCTCGAGGTGCCCACGGAAATTAGCTCCAGAGGAGAAACGCAAAAAGCCAGGCTAAAGGTGACTGAAGAAAACAGGGCATTTTGATGTGTCTGGCGCGGGAAGGGCTTGTCGCAACATGACATGGCGGTAGGGGGAAGAGACTGTGCCAGGAGAACTAGGGGCGGTTTCTGTGATGGCACAGACCAGGGTGGGCCCAGGCCGCAGCCGCGGGAGGAGGGAGCACGGCCCGGCCGGAGGCGCCCGCATCCAGG
>NW_004567136.1:15100405-15102487 GCF_000260355.1 Condylura cristata | reverse complement strand
CCGGGGCGAGGAGCCCACGAGACCGGCGTCGCGGCTCCGGGCTCTCGGTGGGGTCAAACCAGTAAGGCGCGGGGGTGACGTGGCGCTGCCACGTGTGGTCGCACGGCTCCGTCCGCGCACCCCGCCAGCGCAAGCGGGTCCTCGACTGCCGCGTCCGCCTGCCAGGACAGCCACGGTGACAGCCACGGTTACTCCTGCCACGGGCCTTCCCCGGGGCCGGAAGCAGCCGAGCTGCTGGCCATGCGACCCGGCAGCTGCCCCCAGGAGGCTGGAGTGGGGTCCTCCGGGGCTCGCCGGACTGCATGGACCCAGGACAGGCCGACCTCTCCTTTAAGAAAAAGCTCCTGGCACAACCCTGGGAGCAGGAGCCCCAGGACGCGGCGGCGCTTGTTACCGGACGTGGCCTCGCAGCGCCCTTTGCCAGTGAGCTCTGGCAGGAGGCCTCCAGACTAGGACGGCTCCCCGGGACTGGACGGGAGCCTGGCCCGAGGCCCTCCGAGCCGTCTGGCCCTGCGGAGAGGCGTGCGCAGCCGCAGGGAGCAGGGCTGGTGTGGCCACGGCGAGCCAGGCCCAGGCCGCCCCGGCGGCTGAGGAGCGCCTCGGACGCCCTGACCCAAACCCGCCCTGCTGCCTGCTCCCGCCTCCCTGTGCTTGGCTGACGTGCACACTCAGAAGCTTCGCCTCAGGCTCGCCGTCCAAAATGGAGGACAAACCCTGATTTTCCTCAACAAAGAAAAGTCTGAACAAACACTTGAGCGGGGAGGCGGCGGCGCCACGTCCTGCACCAAGCCGGCCTCTGGCCGCAGGTCCGCGCGGTGGGCTCAGGCCCGCAGCGCTGCAGGGCCCCTCCCTCTGGACTCCCGCGTGGGCCTCTCACAGCGAGCGGCCCGGAAACGTATGTGAACTCGGTGCAGCTGGGGGCGGCTCCTTGGCATCTGGGATGCGGTGGCAGGCTTAGGACGTGGTGTCTCCTGGAAGCCTCGAGAAGCTCTCCAGCAAAGCAGACGGGTCTCCCTGTCAGAATGCCTGGGGCCACGAATTCAAGCGAAGGGTGTCCCCCAGCCCCCGACCTCCCAGGGTGTCAAGAGACACTGAAGGTGGCGGGCCGGGTCGTGGAGCGGGAGGGCAGCGTCCAGCGTGGAGAGGCCAGCCAGGGCGTGAGCGAAGCCGAGGCGATGCAGCTGGAGGGGGGCTCGCCGGCTCGGGGCGGGGTGCTGGGCTCCCCCTGCACGGTGCAGGCTGGCCCCGGGGAGTCTCGAGTGGAGACAGGACGGAGAACCGGCCGGCTACAAGCAGAAGCTCGGCTGCGCACACAGCCTTGGCGACCTTAGCAGCTGGAAGAGTCGGGTGAGAGGACAGGCCCGTCAGCGGCCGCCTGGCAGAACTGCAGCTAAACAGGAATTCTCAGGAGGAAAGAGATGCCTCGCTGCCCAGGAAGTTGCCGTCAAAAAATCCGCGCTCTGACAGTCAGCCAGAAAGAAAACATCCGCGTCCCAGAGAGGAGAGGCGGGAGAGGCCGCCAGCCTGGGGTGGGGACTGCGGCGCCGGGAAGGCGAAGGCCAAGACTGCGCGACTTCAGTGGGAAACGGTCAGCAGAGTTGGTCCAGGGGATCCCTGGCCACGAAACACGCCATTTTGTAGCTTAAAGAGAGGACTGAAGTCCTGGGTAGCAACCGGGTTAGAAAGGTGCTTGCTCGGGGCTCTGGGGGGGCGGGCGGGTGCAGTCACCAGAGAAACGCTGCGGAAGGGCCCTGGGGCGCCGTCTGGTGCAGAGAAAAGTCGGAGCGGAGCCTGACGTGGTCAGAAAGGGGTTGCGAGCCAGGCTCGGGCGTCCGTGTGGGTGCCCGGGGCCTCTAAAGCACCGACGGGTGGCTGCGAAGCGAGAGCGACACGGTGGGGTATGCCCCTCGGACGCACCCCAAGCGTGCCAGGGGCGTTTCTGTGCACCTGGCTTCGTTAAAAACACAAAAAGCAAACTGCTGAGTTTAAGAGAATGTTCTGTGGGCGCAGGGCGAACAGGCTGGGCCCAGGCCGCGCCGCTGTGCCCGGTGGGGGTGGCCCGGGCGTGGGGCCGGGAAGGGG
>NW_004567136.1:15098638-15099763 GCF_000260355.1 Condylura cristata | reverse complement strand
CCAGCCCCCGCTCCTTGAACAGCTGCCGCAGCGCCTCCTCCAGCGGCGGGCTCGTCCCCTGCAGCCCTCTGACCACCTGCGCCGCCCACTGGAAGTACTCCTGGACGCGGGCCGCGGACCACCCTGCGGAGGGGCACAGAGCCGCGGCCAGTACAGCGGGGCTGGGCCCGCCACGGCCCGCTGAGGGGCCCCTCCCCACGGCGCCCTCGGCCCTCCTCGCCGCGCCGAGAGCAGGGTCGTCCCCCGGGGTCACCCCCAGCGCTCCTCCAGGGGGGCTGACCGTCCCGTGAGGGGCACCCCGCCCCCCTCCGGAGCAGGCGGGGCAGCGTACCCTGAGGGGTGCAGCGGTTCAGGTCCCTCAGGTTGTGCAGCTTGTCCGCCAGCTTCACCAGCTTGGCGCCGGGGCTGCTGTGGGGCGCCCGCTCCACCTGCAGCCGCTTCCTCTCCAGCTTGGGCAGAGTCTTGTCGTCTGTCACCTCCGCCACCAGACGCCGCACCTGTGCCCCGAAGTGCAGCTCCAGTTCATCCAGGGTGGTGTCGGTGTCCTCCACCGTGTCGTGGAGCAGGGCGGCCTGGGGACGGCCGCCCGTCAGCTGTGGCCATCAGGCAGTGCCCGGAGTGGCCCGGGCCCGGACGCGCCCGGCCTCCTGGCGCAGGGGGGGTTACCTGTAACACCACCACGTCAGCGATGCCGGCCTCGTGGGTCAGGATGCGAGCCACACCTGGAGGGGCAAACGGGAAGTCAGGCGGGTCGGGCGGCCTCGGGCGAGTCCTGCAGTCCGCTTGGCGTCACGGCGGGAAGGCGCCGAGCCGCGCTGCCGCCCGGGTGGCTGTGAGGCGCAACAGCAGCGTGCCGGGCACAGAGCGCGGTACCCGGCAGGTGCCCAGTGTGCGCGCGCGCTCCGCCTTCCCTTCTCGGGTCCTCCCTCCCCCGCGGGCGCGCACGGTGGCGGGCTCGCCCCCACCGATGGGGTGGTTGATATAGGGGGTCCCTTCGGGGTCCTTCCGCCGCTGCCAGCGGTGCTTGCGAGCCGCGAAGTCTGCAGCCTCCAGCAGCCGTGCCGCCGCGGAGTCCATTGCGCCGGGGAGGCGGGCGCCCGCAGTCCCGGGGCGCCGACAGCCGGG
>NW_004567136.1:15096233-15098339 GCF_000260355.1 Condylura cristata | reverse complement strand
GGGGGGGGGGGCAGGTGCCAGAGGGCGCACCTGGCCGCCGCGGGAAGGCCTCTTGGCTCTGGAGAAGCTATTTCCTCACTGTCTGCAGCCGTGGCTTAGGAGGGATGTCGGGGCTCCCGGGACAGGCGGCGCTGGCAACCTGGGAGCCTGCTGTTCTCCCTGCAGGGCAGCACCTGGCTGCTATAGGCTGGGAGCCTCACCCTTGGGCCCTGGAAGGCCCCAGGGCTAAGCTCGGGAAATTTCCACCGACTTGCCTCGATTTGGGCTCCCGGGCTGCAGTGATGTTGCTACAAGAACTGTCTTTCTCGCTCTAGAAACCAGGACAAGATGGTGTTTCTTCCTTGCTGAAGGGCTCCCCTCCCCCCAGGCACCCACTGCGGTCCCTGGTGACCGGCGAAGGGCTGCCCCACGCGGGCTGCGGGAACGCGGCAGGCTCCAGACCAGCACTGCTGGTGGCCTCCGCCTTCTAGAGAAAGTCCCTGCCCCGGGGAGGGTAACCGCACCCGGCGGGAGAGCCAGCCAGAGCTGCCCTGCGAGGGTTTGGCCACTGCTAAGTAACCTCCACCCAGGTAGGCAACTCGGCCTCGGTGGCAGAGGGACTCGAGCTCAGGGAGAAGGGAGCGAGGGACTCGCCTGGCTTCAGCTAGCCCTGGAGGTTGCCGAGGCAGAGGGGCGGGAGCCCCAGACGTGGAGCTGAGGCCCCCAGGGGCCTGGACTGGAGAGGCCGACTCGCAGGTCTCCTGCCAGCCTGGAAGCTGACGGTGGGCGGAGGGAGTCAGACCTGGCTCTAGACGCGTGTCTGTCCTGGGCTAACAGCTCAACTTCTCTCCGGTTCGGTCTCCTGAGCCTTTCCCCCAGCTCGGAAAGCTGGAGCCTCCCGTTTTCCAAGAGAAGATAGAAACTCAGTTGCTCTGGTCCCTCCCAAGGCCTGTGACGGAGAAGCCTCGGGTCGTGTGTCCAGGGCTGTGGAGCTATGATCTTTGCGTCCCCACTGCCGGCAGCCATGGCTTAGGACGAGTGATGTCGGGGTTCCCGGGACCAGGGCTGAGGTGCAGGTGACCCCTCATGGGCTTCCAGAGGCGGCTGAGCCCTCTGCTGACAGGCCTGTCTGTGGCGCTCCTGGTACTCCTCAGCGGGGTGGCGCTTGTCCAGCCCACCGACCTCTCAGGTACAGCATTCTCCACATCCCCACCTGGCGGGGCTCGGCTGCTCTGGGGAGGGGGGCTGCCGTTGTGATAACGGCCGATCCGCAGGGGTCGGTGGGGTTTGGGCACCGTTGCTGCCAGTCTCCAGCCCCCTTGCCCCTTCTTCTAGCACTGGCCCACCACCCCCACTTGTGCCAGACCACCAGGGAGGCTGATGGCCACCACTACCCGGGTTTCTTCTGCCCTCGGCTCTCTGATGCGCCCGAGGAAGCCTACTGCTGCCACCTGCAGGCTGCGGGGGGCTCTTGCTGCACCCAGGACGAATTCGAGGCCCTGTACCAGGTGAACCTGTCTGCCCTTCCACCCGCCCCCATCTTCAGGTGAGAACCGCTGGGAGCCCTGGAACGCCATGGGCTGGTCCCAGTTTTGAAATTCTGGGAGGGGGAAGCTTGTTGCTAACAGATTAGCAGAAGAACGCTGTGACACAGGGTCCCTGCACGTGTAGGGCTGCGTGGAGTGTGAGGTGGCCTTGCTGGCTGTGCACGGCCTCACGCACACTAAAGTCTGGTTTTTAATGCTTGAGTCCCCCCCGGAGAGCTTCAGGATTTCTATTAATCTCGGGCCTCGCGGGGGCCGTATGGGCTGCAGGCTGCGCAGCTCACGCTGGCCAGCCTGCTGACCCTCTTCCCCTCTCCGCAGAGGCCCGGGACCTCTCCTAGCGCTGGGCCTGTACAGCCTGCTCCTTGTGGCGCTGATGACCGCAGACCTCGTGCACTTCTGCCGCGGCCGGGGTCGGGGTGGAGGCCCGGGCCGGAGACGTGGTCCCTGCCCAGGCCGGGGCCGGGTTCGGGCTCTGGATCGCTGGCGCCGCGGACCTCCGGCGAGGTCCTCCGCGGCGCGCCCCCTGCAGGTCTGGGCGGGAATGAACTAGGCGCGCGCGGGGTGTCTGCGCCGGCGCCGC
>NW_004567136.1:15090838-15095037 GCF_000260355.1 Condylura cristata | reverse complement strand
AGGTAGGGCGAGCAGACCGGCTCCTGGGGCCACCCCTGGGCGGCCGCCTGCCTCTCCCGGCTGACCCCGCACACTCCTGCACACCGCGGCTCCCGGCCTCGGCTCTGTCCCCCCAGACAGGGCCTCGGGCTGACCGGGGCTGACTGGGCTCCCGTTTGCGCTCAGCCATCGACAAGGACGGTGGGGACGTCAAAGCGCTTTACCGGCGGAGCCAGGCCCAGGAGAAGCTGGGCCGCCTGGACCAGGCCGTCCTGGACCTGCAGAGATGCGTGAGCCTGGAGCCCAAGAACAAGGTCTTCCAGGAGGCCCTGCGCGACATCGGGGGCCAGATCCAGGAGAAGGTGGGCGCGGGCGAGCAGGCCTGCTGGCGCTGGGGCGGGCGCGGGGGTGTGGCCCGACACTCAGGCAGCTGTTGCTCCCTCGGAGCTGTGCGTGTCTCCTGGACTGTAAAGTGTGCAACCCGCTGCTGGGGTGGGGGAGACCCCTGGTGGCGCCCCGCTGCTGGAGCAGAGGAGCCTGGCCAGCTCTCCAAAGAGGACGGCCCCGCAGCCCTTAGAACTGCCGCTGGCTTGTTAGCACCGGCGCTCGCGCCCGCGCAGAGAAGCTGGTCGGCTCCCCCGCAGGCTGGAGGGGCGGGCGGGGGCAGGCCGCAGCACGGTCGTGGGGCACCGACGCTCGGCTGAGAAGCAAAGTGCGGTTATGCCTGCGGACGGCCGCTCCTGCGACCACCCCCACGCACCTGAGACCGCATCTGTGCTGTGTCCTGGGCTCCTCGGGTGTGTAAGTGAAAGAAAAACTCAGGAAGGTACCACCGAGTGGTGACGGGGCTCCGTGGGCACAGGGCGGGGTGCGGCCCTTTCCGAGGGGATCTCACCTCCTCGGTTAGCGTCCCCTGGAGAGGGCTCTGGGCACACGGCACCTGGGGGCCAGGAGGGGCGGCCCCTGAGCCGCGGGCAGCCGGCTTTGCCCACAGACTGACGCCTGGCACGGCGGGAGCCGGCGCTGTGGAAATGAGGGGGAGGGCCTGGAGGCGGTGGTGGGCGTGGGCGGCGAATGCGCTGGAATCTGTGTCACGCCAGAGGGGGTGGGGGGGGCGTGGGGGGGCGGGCCCGCGCGTAGTGTCAGTGGACCTTGCCCGGATCCAGGGAGAGGGCCTTGGGTGGTTCTGCGGGTTTGTGAAAGCAGTGAAGAGACCCCGGGGCTAGAAGGGTGACGACCTCGTGACCCGCCGGCCCCTGGCCTGAGGTGCGCGGGCGGCTGCCGCCCGGTGCCCGGGAGGGAGGGGCCGGCTCCGGCTTCCGCGTGCCCCCTGTGCCCACGCCGCGTCTGCTCGCCCGGCAGAAGCAGCTCAGCTCGGAAGGACAAACAGCCGCAGGGCGTTTGGGAGACGCCATGGCGCGTCTCTTCCTGCCCGGAGTAGCCCAGAGCCGCGCCTGGCAGGAGCCGAGAGGCCGGAGGGACCCTCCCTGCGGGAGGGTGGCGCCTCACGTGGCCGCTGTCTGTCGTAGGTGCGCTACATGTCCTCCACCGACGCCAAGGTGGAGCAGATGTTTCAGATTCTCCTGGACCCCCAAGAGAAAGGCACCGAGAAAAAGCAGAAGGTACCGGCCCTGGGCTGAGCCAGCGGGGCTGCCCTCCCCCACACCCCGGGCGGACTCGGCCAGAGCCGCCTCGGCTGGACGGAAGGCCCTGCAGGCTGGCCGAGAACCGGCCCGCGTGTGAGTCCAGGGGCAGACAGGCCTCGCGAGTGCCCTGTGCCAGGAGCAGCGAGTGGCAGGCGGCGGGGGCCTCTGTCTCCACCCTCGGCCCAGTTACTCCGCCCCGTCAGACACGAGCCTGCCCCGCCCCGGGAGGGCGAGCTCAGAGCCCGCCTCGCTGCAGGCCGCTCCCTGCTGCTGGGTGCTAGCTCGAGGTGCAGAGTTAAAGGCCCCCGCCCGCCCGCCCTGGGTGTGCTGAGGTGTGCTGCTCCTGGCACAGGCTTCTCAGAACCTGGTGGTGCTGGCCCGGGAGGATGCCGGGGCTGAGAAGATCTTCCGGAGCAACGGGGTACAGCTCTTGCAGCGCCTGCTGGACACAGGGGAGGCTGACCTGATGCTGGCCGCCCTGCGCACGCTGGTCGGCATTTGCTCGGAGCACCAGTCTCGGGTAGGTGGCGTGGGGTCTGGCTGGGGCGTCCCGCCATCGTTCCATCGGTCATCTGTACGTCTACCCCTTGACTTACCCGAAGGGGACGAAGGAAAAGTGCAGCGTCTCAGGGAGGGTCAGCGTGTTTTGGAACAAATGGGCCAGAGCGGGGCTGCCCGGCCGGGCGGGGGCGGCTTCCGGGCACAGCGCCTGCACCTCACCGTGGGGACGCACAGGCGCCTGTTTCCCTTAGACACGCTTCAGCGTGAGCGTGTGGGCACTGACCCGGCATTGCCAGGACGCTGACCGTCGGGCAGGGCCTGGCCCTGGGAGCTCATGGGCAGGCTGGGTGCTGGCCCGGGCCGTGGGTGGGCTCTGGGCCCACGTGCAGCCAGGGGTGCGGCTCTTAGGCGCGCTCAGCTCTCTGCGAGTCTCTGACGTGGAGCCCGGGAGCCCGTGCGTCCGCCCGCCCTGCAGCCTCCTCGCTGCCCTGCACACACGGAGGCCTGCTGGGGTGTCCAGCTGAGAGACGGCGAGGGCTTTGGCCATGCCTGGACAGCGCCTGAGGCCCGGTGTTGGGCAGGTGGGACACGTCTCCTTCGGGGGAGGCACCAGCCCCCGGCTGCTCTCAGGGCCACTGTCCTCCTCGTCTTTGGTATCAAGGGGAAGAGAGGCAGTAGGGGTGTTTCCAGAATCTTCTGGAATCCTTCCAGCAAGGGATCCTGCCATCACCCAAACAGGCCTGCTGTCCTCGCTGGCAGCTGCTCCTCCCCCTCAAGTGGTCTCCTGGCCACACTGAGTCGCCGCTCTGTCCACTCCTCCCTCCCAGACGGTGGCCACGCTGAGCGTGCTGGGAACCCGGCGTGTGGTCTCCATCCTGGGCGTGGAGAGCCCGGCTGTGTCCCTGGCTGCCTGCCACCTGCTGCAGGTGATGTTTGACGTCCTCAAGGAAGGCGTGAGGAAGGGCTTCCGCGGCAAAGAGGGCGCCATCATCGTGGGTGAGTGGCCCTCTGGGGCAGGAGGGGCTGCCCGGCCGGCGCCACGCTCTGGGCCAGACTCGTGGTGGGGTTGTTTGGACAGGACGCGCGCCTTTGGGGTGGCGGAGGCCGGCTCAGAGCCGGGATTGGGTCCCCACGCGCCCACTCTGGCTTGTCGCCGCGTGTTGGAGAGGTTCAGGGCCAGAGTGCCGTCTCGTTCCAGACCCTGCCCGGGAGCTGAAGGTCCTCATCGGCAACCTGCTGGAGCTCCTGACTGAGGAGGGGGTTTCGGGCCAAGGCCGCGACAATGCCCTGACCCTCCTGATTAAAGTGGTGCCCCGGAAGTCCCCTAAGGACCCCAACAACAGCCTCACCCTCTGGGTCATTGACCAAGGTAGATGATGGACAGGGACGGGTGTCCACGGCAGGCTCCTTGGGTGGCGGCCAGCTTCCCTGGTGCCACCGCCCAGCCGTCCCCACTCCGAACCCCACCTGAACCTGGGCCCCTCGGGGGCGTAGCGTTAGACCTTCGGCCAAGACCGCGTGCCGGCCAGCGCAGAGAGCTGGGCGGGGGTCTGCTTCCACTTGGGGCGCGGCCCTGGGTGGCGCGCAGCAGCCCCAGCGCGGCCGTGAGCGCAGCCCGGAAGCCTTGGGATGGCGCTGCGGGCCGCTTGCGCTAGCCGTGGCTGGGTTTCCCAAAGCGGAGGGCGTGAGAGAGACGCCTCGCGAGCACAGCTCGGTGCGCGAACCCTGAACCCCACGTCCCTCAGCTGGGCACGGTCCCCCAGTTAGGGTTAGCGTCAGGAACCCCCGCGCCCCACTGCTCTCTGCTGCCTCTCAGGGTGGAGCCCGCTTTCTGCCGTCTGAGGGGGGTGTCTCTTCAGGCCTGAAGAAGATTCTGGAGGTGGGGGGCTCAGTGCAGGACGCCCCCGGGGAGCTCTCGGTGACCGCCGGCAGCCGCATGAGCGCCTCCATCCTCCTCAGCAAGCTCTTTGACGACCTCAAGTGCGATGCCGAGAGGGAGAACTTCCACCGGCTCTGCGAGAGCTGCATCAGGTGAGGCGGCAGCCCCGAGGGCCCGCCCGGCGCCCGGCCGCG
>NW_004567136.1:15086330-15090033 GCF_000260355.1 Condylura cristata | reverse complement strand
CCCCTGCCCGCGCGACGGCCGGGCTCGCCTCCGCAGGGGCTCTGCAAGCTCGGCTCAGCCGGCGGGACCGACTTCAGCATGAAGCAGTTCGCTGAGGGCTCCACGCTCAGACTGGCCAAGCAGTGTCGGAAGTGAGTCCCTGGGGCTGTGCGGCCCCTCGGGGAAGGGTCGGTGTAGACAGGCCGTCCCCCGCCCGCCCTGCCGGCCCCAGTCCCGTCCTGTGATGTTGGGGCGAGGCGCCCGCCGGCTTCGCCACCTGCCTGCCCCCGTTTCTGACGGTCACCCCCGCCCCGCATGTCCCTAGATGGCTGTGCAACGACCAGATGGACGCGGGGACTCGGCGCTGGGCGGTGGAGGGCTTGGCCTACCTCACCTTTGATGCCGACGTGAAGGAGGAGTTTGTGGAGGATGCGGCCGCCCTGAAGGCCCTGTTCCAGCTCAGCAAGGTAGCGTCGGGCTGGGGGAGACTGCCCGGGCCGAGCGGGCTCCTCTCGGCCGGCCTTGGCTGGTGGCTGCTGTGGCCCCGGGCGGCGGGCCGGCGGGCCTGGGGCGGGCTGGGTGGGGTGCGCGAGCTCCTGGGGACCTGGCCGGCGCTGGGCGGAGACCGGGGGCCTGGCCGCCTCCGTCCACGCCACCTGTCCCGCAGTTGGAGGAGCGGTCAGTGCTCTTTGCCGTGGCCTCGGCGCTGGTCAACTGTACCAACAGCTACGACTACGAGGAGCCCGACCCCAAGATGGTGGAGCTGGCCAAGTACGCCAAGCAGCACGTGCCCGAGCAGCACCCCAAGGTGAGGGGCCGCTGGTGGGGGCTCTGGGGACCCTCCACTGGGGCCAGCTGGCCCAGGGTCGCCACGGCAGCGAGCCCACCCCTGTCCTCCACGCTCAGGCCTGGATGGAGGGGCCCCGCCTGTCGGGTCGGCTCAGCCTCCTCCTCCCGCAGGACAAACCGAGTTTCGTGCGCGCTCGGGTGAAGAAGCTGCTGGCGGCGGGCGTGGTGTCGGCCCTGACGTGCATGGTGAAGGCCGAGAGCCCAGCGCTGACCAGTTCCTGCAGAGAACTGCTCTCCAGGTGCTGCCTCGGCCGGACCCCCGGGAGCCGGGGCCCCCACGGTCTGCCTTTGGGGTGGCTGCCGCTGGGCCAGGCTGCCCACCCCCCGCACCGCCTTCCCCCGCAGGGTCTTCCTGGCGCTGGTGGAAGAGGTCGAGGACAGGGGCACGGTGGTTGCTCAGGGCGGCGGCAAGGTGAGTGGCTCGGGGCGGGGTCCGGGAGGTGGGACCCGCGCTGCCTCCCACTCGCATGCTGGGCGTGGCCAGAGGCGCCTAGGAGCCCCCGGGCCCCCTGCTTAGTGGGGGTTGCTGAATGGGGCAGCCTGGGACCCCGAAGCATTGCCTAGTAAGGTCTGCATGCCCCGCCTCCCCCCGGCTGTCGAGCCCAGGGCCCCAGGGCCCAGCACAGTCCAGGTCCAGCCCCCAACTGCGGCTTCAGGAAGGCTGGGTGGCTTAACGGGGACGCCAGTGAGGAGGCCGGCGGAGCGGAGCGGCGCGGGGGCCTGGGGTTGGCCCGGGGCTGGCCTCGGCTCGGAGCGTCTCGGGTGCTGACAGGCCTGTGCCCGCAGGCTCTGCTCCCGCTGGCCCTGGAGGGCACGGACGTGGGGCAGACCAAGGCCGCCCAGGCTCTCGCCAAGCTCACCATCACCTCCAACCCAGAGATGACCTTCCCCGGGGAGCGGGTGCGTGTCTCCCTGCGGCCTCTCCCCCTGCCCTTCCCCCTCTGCGTCCTTTCCCCCTGCCCTTCCCCGTCCTCCCCCCAGGCCGTGCTCCTCCTCCCGGGCACTGCTTGGGGGGGGGGGTGGCGCCCGCTGCGGCCGTGGGGCAGCACAGGCAGCCTGACTGGTGTGTCCCAGATCTATGAGGTGGTCCGGCCCTTGGTCTCCCTGCTGCACCTCAACTGCTCGGGCCTGCAGAACTTCGAGGCGCTCATGGCGCTGACCAACCTGGCGGGGATCAGCGAGCGGCTCCGGTGAGGCAGGGACCTGGGCCCGGGCGGGAAGCAGCCCCTTGCCTCTGCAGGCGTCACTGGCGCCGGAGGGTCTCAGGGCTGGGAGAGGCCGCAGGGGCTTGGCCGCCGCTGCCGACGTGGCACCTGGCGCAGGACCTTCACTTCTGACCGGGTGGCCGCAGGCCGCCTCGCAGAGCTGCGCGGCAGTCAGATGGGCGGCCGCGGGGCCCTGTGCCATGCTGATGCCTGTGGGCGCTACGCCCATTGGCCTGTTTCTGTTGCCGCAGGACAGTCGGGGTTGCGTCCACGAGCCTCGTCCCGGGCAGTGCTCAGGGCTGTGGGTGTCCAGTGGGGGTGGGCGTGGGCCCAAGGTGAGCGCCCCACTGCCGGCACCCCAGCCCGGACTCCTGTAGCTGTGGCCTGGTTGGATGGCTGCAGCCCTGTAGTCCACACCTGGGGGACGTCGCCGCCCGGGGCACCCCTGGGCTGGGGTCCGATGGGGATGGTGTTCAGACGAGGCCCCTGGGCCCCGCAGGCAGAAGATCCTGAAGGAGAAGGCTGTGCCCATGATCGAGGGCTACATGTTCGAGGAGCATGAGATGATCCGCCGGGCGGCCACGGAGTGCATGAGTAACTTGGCCATGAGCAAGGAGGTGGGTGAGGGCCGGGCCGGGCCGGGCGGGGCGGAGAGCCCGCCTGGGCTTGCCCCGACGCGCCTCTGCTGCGCAGGTGCAGGACCTCTTCGAGGCCCCGGACAACGACCGGCTGAAGCTGCTGGTGCTGTACAGCGGCGAGGACGACGAGCTGCTGCGGCGTGCGGCCGCCGGGGGCCTGGCCGTGCTCACCTGCGCCCGGCCCTCGCTCTGCAGCCGCATTCCCCAAGTGGTCAGTGTGGGGGCGGGGCCAGCAGCGGGAGGCCCTGGCACGGTGGTGGCGCGGCTGGGGGCGTGCGCGTGTCTCCTGGTGGTCACTGGAGGTCTGTCTCACAGACGTCGCACTGGCTGGAGATCCTGCAGGCCCTGCTGCTGAGCCCCAGCCAGGAGCTGCAGCACCGGGGCGCTGTGGTGGTGCTGAACATGGTGGAGGCCTCGCCCGAGGTGGCCGGCACCCTGATGCAGAGCGAGGTGCTGGAGATCCTGTCTGTGCTGGCCAAGGGCAAGGACGGCCCAGTCACCAGGGCTGCCACGGCTTGCCTGGGGAAAGCCGTGGACTACGGGCTCATCCAGCCCCGCCAGGACGTAGATTAAATGGCTAGCGGCACGGTTCAGGGAGTGTGGACAATGCAGCTTCGGCCACACGCTGGGTGCTCAGCACTGCGGTCTTCTCCCTAGCTGCCCAGGGCACTGCCCTGCGGACTCTGGGGACCGCACAGACACCGCCTGCGCTGCCCGCGCCCACTGGCCCACAGGCAGCCCTTTCTCTGAGCTCTAGAAGCCCGCAGCTGCGCCCTGACGCCCAGGGCCCTGCCCGGGAAGGGCACACCGGCCGCAGCACCAGCCCAGCGTCGCCCGAGCCTGCTGCCAGGGCACCCACCCTCCACCCCCATCCCCACCCCAATAAAAGTGTGCCTCGCAAAAGTGTGTCCCCCTTCCTGGCCGGGAGGCTGGGCAGGGCTGAGATGGCACCGGCTGCTTCACCCGCTGGCCGGGGCCTCGCGAGCTACCCGAGGCGCGTGGGCCTGCCGGGTCCGGTGCGCGCGCGTGGCC
>NW_004567136.1:15065530-15084749 GCF_000260355.1 Condylura cristata | reverse complement strand
CTGGGCGCAGAACACGCGCTGCTGCTGGGCGCCGGGGGCCAGGTCTTCTCCTGGGGCGCAGGCCGGTGAGTGGGGCGCGGAATGGGGGGGTGGGAGGTGAGCGGCGGAGCCGCGGGCTGCTGACCCGCGCGCTGCTGACCCGCGCTGCCCCGCAGGCTCGGACAGCTGGGCCACAGCTCGCTGGAGGCGGAGCCGGCGCCCAGGCCTGTGGAGGCGCTGCAGGGCCTACCGGTCGTGCGCTTGGCAGCCGGCGGCTGGCACTCTGCCTGCCTGAGTGGTGAGTGCCAGTGGGCTAGTGGGCGCAGGCCGACCCTGCCTCTCCTCTGGGTGGCGGGGGCCTCCCTGCCGAGCTCCTGGGAACCCCGAAGCCCACACCAGGGCCAAGGCGTTGTCTCCCTAGCTGGGGGCTGTCCCTCAAACAGCTGCCCAGGGGGCAGGCAGGGGCAGGGCCGGCTGCGGAGGCGAGCACAGTGGACTTGCAGGTACCCACGCCAGGGTGACCATGGCCGGAGCGGGAGTGTCTTGGGCTGCTGATCGCGGCCCAGCCGCAGCGCGGGCTGGGTGACGCTCCTGGAGCCACACCTGGGCGCGGGCGGCAGGGCCAGAGGCCCGGGGGCCAGCCACGCGCCCACCTGCCGCGGCCGTGGCCTCTAGTCTTGAGAATAAAACGGAGCTGCTTTGTCAGTGGGGGTGTTGCCACAGAGCCTGTGGGGCGGCCTGGTCTGAAAGGCCGGAACAGGCGCAGGTGGGCACAGGGGCTTAGGTGACGGGGCCCGCAGGGTTGAGGGAACCCCGCTTTTCCGTTCCAGAGGCCGGGGATGTTTACATCTGGGGCTGGAATGAGTCCGGGCAGCTGGCGCTGCCTGCCAGGAGCCTGGCGCAGGGCGGGAAGGCCTTCGAGGGGGCAGGTGAGGCCCGGCTTCTGTCTCCCGGGTGTCACCCCGGCTCTGAGCCAGGGGCTGGCCTGGGAGCCCCAGTGCTGACAGGGACGCCGAGCAGCGGGAGGGCCACAGGCCAGCCCACGTGCACTTCCGGCCTGGCCTGGCCAGGGCCGGGAGCACCTCGGGGCGAGGCCAGCGCTGGGCCGGCGGTTAACTGTCGCTCTCGTTGCTGCCGCGGCGGCCCTGAAGCCCCCGGCCCGGACGGAGACGGCCCTGAGGTGGCGGCGCAGGCGGGGGCTGAGGCCGGAGCCCCGTTCATAGCGGTGCAGCCCTTCCCCGCCCTCCTGGATCTGCCCCTGGGCGCCGACGCCCGCGAGGTCAGCTGTGGGTCCCGGCATACAGCGGTGGTGACAAGTGAGTGCGTGGGCCCCCCTCAGGCCTGGCTGCAGGCGGTGTGGTCCCCGAGATGTGAGCTGGGGTGCAGGCCAGAGGTGTGGAGGTGAGAGGGCTCACCAGAGAGTGGGGAGCAGAACAGGTGGGTGGACTGCGACACTGCTGAGGGGGCAGCGGGGGACGGGAGGGTGGAACCAGGCGGGGGTGAGAGCTGGCGGCGCCTGAGACCCCGGCCGCAGGCCCAGTTGGAGGCCCCAAGCTGTGGCCTGGGCAGTCCCCCACGGGAAGGCAGCCTCCAGGCACACCCCGAACTGCCGCGGCGGCCCTGGGAAGGCTGGGGGTGCCCAGCGAGTTGCCCTCTCTGCTCTCGGTTGCAGGCAGCGGGCAGCTGTACACCTGGGGCTGGGGTGAGTATAGCTGCCCCCGCGTGGGGGTGGAGCCTGGGAGCCCTCGGGGCTCCAGAACAGCCGTGGGCAGAGCTTAGGGCCCCACAGGAGGGCGAGAGGAGGCGACTCCGACCCGCCTCTGGGCAGCGCTTACAGCACGCCCTCAGCTCTGGGCAGAGGAGAGATAGGCGGGGACCCCTGGGCGTGCGAGCCATGGAGTGGCCACTGGCCTCTTGGGGCCCCGAGGCCCACCTGGGCCTGGCAGCTGTGGCCTCCCTGTCCTGGCGTCACACTGGGCTGGGCTGGGCCCCGCTCCTTCCTGGAGGGGCTTGGCCAGCGGGGAGGATGGCCTGGCCTGTCTTCCCCCAGGCAAATACGGCCAGCTGGGCCTCGGGGACACAGCCAGCCGGGACCGGCCCTGCCGCGTGGACTACTTTGTGGACAGCCGCCTCCAGGTGAGGGCCGTGCACTGCGGGCCCTGGAACACCTACGTGTGCACCGTGGCGCAGCCGCAGCGCTGACTGGTGAGTGGGCCTGGCCGGGTCGGGGCGCCAGTCCCCGCCGGCCCCCCCACCCCCGCCGCACGGGCTCAGCCCCGGGGGCTCCTCTCTGACTCCCTTCAGCCCCCCGCCCGCCCGCTCGTGTCCCCCAGCCTGGTCCTGGATGGGGGACGGACACAGCAGCCCTAGAGCCTGGTAGGGTGGCGGCTTGCCTTCCGCAGGACCCAGGGCAGGGGCGCCCCAGCCCTGGCAGAGGGCGTCAGCTGGGTCTCCCCACACCCTGAGGTGGTGGCTCCGCTCTTCGCTTGTTTACTGGGCGTCGGGGGAGCGCCACAGCGTGACGGGGCCGCTGAGGCTGCGTGAGGCCCGCAGGCCGGGGTCGGGGCCGCAGGCACTCAACACGACTCGCCGACCCCACAGCCACCCTCGCCCCTGCCCGGCGTCACGGAGCCGGCCGTGCCGTTCCCACTGCCGCCTGTGTCGGGGCCGTCGGGCGGGCGCCCCTGTGCTCGGTGGCCTGGCCGGGCCGGGGTGTGCCCACCTCCCTGCCAGGTGCTTCTAGTGCTGACCTTGGGGAGCTCTTTCTAAAACGTGGAGTCTGCGCCTTTTTCGCCTGTTACTTGCAGACGATTCCCCCCGTCGACAGCTAGCCTGGCTTATTCACCTAGGCGCACAGGTCTGGGGCGCAGGCCAGAGGTGCAGGGTGGAGAGGGCTCCCCAGAGACAGTGGGGAGCAGAGCAGGCGGATTGGCGAAGCCCACGGCTGAGGGGCGGCGGGCGGGCCGGAGAGCTTTGCTGCACCCAGGGGTTGAACTCAGGCCGCTGTGGCTGTGGCCAGTGTCGTCGTGCTGTCACCGGCTGGCCGCCGGGGGGGCCGAGCCTGCTTCCTCTAAGTGTCTTACACGGGACGGAAGCTGTCAAACAGCCGTGTGGGTCTTGCTTTATGCCACCTGCAGTGACACTTTGTTCAGCCCGACGCCGTACTTGAGCAGTTGCACAACGCTGCGCGTGGCCCTCTAAGCTGTTTTGCCTTAACTCAGGCCCGGATTGGGCAGAGGCCACGTCCCTCCCTCTCCTGAGGAAGTGCACATCCAGTCGTCCCGTCGCCGTCTGGACACCACAGCCCCGCCCTGCCGTGCACCTTGTCAAAGCCTCTGGCCCTCTGCAAGGCCTGCGACTGCGTCTTCTGGTCTCTGTCTCCATGGCGACCGTGGAGTCTGCTCGGCTCTGACGGCAGCTGCATCCGACCTGTAGGCTTGGCGAGGTCGCGGTCCCCGCGTCCAGTGCCCGTCCGGCCTCCTCGTCAGCACCGTGCTGTGGTTAGGCTCATGCACGGGCGTATTCTGGGTATTTGGTCAGTTTTGGCTTTCCGTTGTCGGTTGCTGGCATATAAAGCTAAGGGTGGCTTCTGCACACCGGCCTCCTGTTCTGTGGCCTTTCTACACTGCAAGGGGCTGGTTCCTGGAAGGCCACACACCGTTTGCCCTTTGGAAACACAGGCCCTTCCGCCGAAGGTCGGTCCTGTCCACTTCAGTTAGCCTGAGGCACAGGGAGCACGTGCGACAGGGCCCCCGAGGCCCGCGCAGCCCCGCTGGGGAGGGAGCGTGTGGGCAGCGGCCCTCCCGGGGAGCCTGTTGCGGGAACTGCTGACACCTTGCTGCGGCTGCCTGAAGTCGCCCTCCTCTGGCCCCTGGCTTTGCCCGCCTCGTGCAACACAAGCCCTTGCCGAGGCGGACAAGTCCCCCCCGGCTTTCTCTGGGCGCCGTCCTGTGGCCAGGCAGTGGGGGTGTCCGAGTGCAGAGCGGTTCCCGCAGCCGGGGCGGGGTGTGCGGGGCGCGGTGCCACCCCCCACCCCCACCCCCCCATCGAGTTTCAGCCCGTGGTCCTGTTGGGTTAGGGACAGCTGACCATATGGAGGCTGTTCTTCGTTTCCTGAGGGCCCTTCACGCAGTGACTGCAGTGTCCACTCCCACCGGGAGTGCGAGAGCTGGTCCAACACACGGTGTCAGCGCGTCGTGACTTTGGGGCGCTCGTCAGAGCCTCAGCGATGCTGACACCTTCCCGGACCTGCGCCCATGTTTTAAAATAGGTTTTGTAGAAGAGCTGGGGTGTGGGCCCGGGGCCCGAGACAGTGGGGAGCAGGACAGGCGGAGCCACTGAAACTCTGAGGGGGCAGGAGGGGCCTGCTGCGCCCCGTGGGTCACTCCCTGGCCAGGGTGGCTCGGCTGCAGGGCCGGCGGGCAGCTCCACGCGCGGCACCACCAGGGAGGCCCAGGGACGTCCTTCATCTAGAAGTGCAGAGGAAGCGCCACATTCCTGTCAGAATTCTCATATGTCCTTTGGTCTCTGTTTTTCAGACCAAACCAACCAAAGTGCTTTCAGGGGAAAAAGGAAAAATACCTCACGGTGCCTTGAAGTAAGTATGCGCGTATTTTATTTTCAAGAATGCAGTTTTAAAAACAGGCCCGTCAGCCCTGCCCCTGCCAGAGCCTCTGGCGAGCTGCTAACCGCTCCAGGGGCTGGCGTGGGGGAATAAATAGTGCTGGGGGGTGCAGTAGTGTCGTGGGGGGGCGGGACCACCCGCATGTCGTGTGCAAAGTTCTGGCTCTCCGGGCCAGTTGTGCCCAACCCGGCCGCGGTGCCCGACGCGGCTGCAGGGCGACCGCAGGGCGGGAGTGGGCTGGCCCGGGGACGGCCGCAGCCCAGGCGCCTTACTGAGGCGGTCAGGGGCGAGGCGGACCTCCTGGGGCAGCCCCAGAGCCAGGGGGAAGCGCGGCCGACGACCGGGTGCACGCGCGTGGTGCCCACCCCGAGGTGGGCTCTGCAGCCTCTTGCCCGGGTGGGCTGCAGGCGGCCTGGGGTGCGCTGGAGCGAGTGAGCGGGGCAGAAAGCGGCTCCGTGCGCTGACATCTGCAGCGACTGCTATGGGCTGACTTTGAACATGTTTCTTGAGTGAAGATAAAGCCGAGTCCTTGGGGACTCGCGGCGCCCATGCTCATGCTGCGCAGGCCCGCGGTGGTGGTGCTTGTCCGGTGTCCGGCACCCCGAGTGCAGAGGGCAGCCCTGCGCAGCCAGGCCCGTCTGGCACCAGAAGCCACAGTGGGCTCGCCAGCGCGTCTCAGGACTGGATGTTGGTCGAATTGAGGACTCGGGAAGTAGCATCAGATCTGGAAGCCTTTGAAAGTTCTCGCTGTTGGAAGACAGTCAGTCAGTGACCCTGCCCGCAGGAAGCCCGCCCCGGGGCGGGCCCAGCACAGGGCCCGCAGGGCTTGCCAAGACAGGCCAGCACAGGCTGTCAGGATGGGGGGCTCGGCCCCCTCCTCTGAGGCAGCGTGTGCCTGCAGCCCCACCCCCAGCCCACTGGTCCCTAGCCCTCAGGCGAGAAGCCCCTGTGCGCCATCAAGTCTCCCGCCTTGTCCGGCTGGGCAGGACCAGCTCTGGGCTCAGCCCTCTGTGACCGGGGGAGGGGGGCGAGGGCCTCACTGCTCGCTGAGCTCCTGCTGGAGCGCCAGGTGCAGGACGGCCAGTGAGGCGCGCGTGCTGGCTGTGGCGCTGCCTGGGGTATCTGCCGCAGCCCCAGGCGGGCCGTGGACAGCAGGCCTCTGCCCACCGTCAGCCTGGCGACAGGCAGCGCTCTGCACAGAGCTGCACCGGCGTCACGCGGGAGACGTGCTGGACAGGAGCTGGCTCTGGCTCTCGGGTGAGCGCTGTCCCCGTCACTGCAGCGGCAGGCGCTGGCGCTAGCTCAGTCTGCCCCACGTCACCCAAGGGGGGGGCAGCCGCGGCTCTCAGGAAACTAAACTGGCTCACTGAGAGAGGGAGGACACACCTTGTCGAGGCTCCGCAGTAAGGCTTCGTCAGCGTGGACGGGGGTGGGAGCTAAAGAGCATTTGGGCGATGACTTCCTGCAGTGCCCCTGGCTGCGGAAGCAGCTCAGTGTAGCGGAAACAGGGCGGGGCGAGGGGGCGAGCGCCGCTCACCTGGAGCAGGTATGGCCGCAGCAGCCCAAGGTGGGAGGCCTGTGCTCCAGGGAGGGGTCAGCGGCGGCCCCCACGTGATGGGGTCGCCACTCTGCCTCTGGTGTCACCACCAGGGAGCTGAAACAACATAGCCCCACTGGGAGTCAGGCCTAGTGTTTCTGAGACCCCAACTCGAGCATGAACAAGTTTCCTGTTCAGCAGCAGGTTGGTCAGGCTCTTGTCAGATGGAGCAACAGGTCGCGCTCAGGCCCGTGGGGAGTCCCGCCACCTTCGTGACACAGGCTGAGCACGCTGAGCGCGGTGGAGACAGGCGGGTCCCCAGGGGGGACACAGGGTGCCACACAGACCTGGGGCCCCACAGAGGAGCTGTCGGGGAGGGTGGGTCCTTCTAAGAGCAGAGAATTGAGACAGTGACCGGGACTCCGCCAGGAGAGTCCAGGGCGGTGGGTCCGGGCCGTGTGTGCGGTGTCTGCCGCCTCCCCGCCCCGCCCCGGCCTCGGCCAGTCAAGGCAGGAAAGGGATTCTTGGCCTCCGCGGCTGTCCTAGCTCGCCTGGGGACACCCTCTCTGCCCCAACTGTGTGCCCCGAGACTGGTGGATACTAGAAAAGGTGAATTACCGCAAACTCAGAATAGGTGCTGGCAACAGAATTAATGCTGAAGTTGCGCTGGAGGGGGGCCGAGTTGGGGTACCCACCGCTCAGGATGCTGCCGTTGAGCTCGAGGTTCTCCTTGTTGGCGCCGTGCCTGCCGGCGCGGGGTGTCTTTCTCGCCGAGCAGGTGGAAGTGCCTGGCTGTGGGGGAGAGCCGTGTCCCTCCCGTGGCCGCGCACGGGCAGGCAGCACAGCCCGGGTGTTCGGGGGCCAGCACGTCAGCCCCTGCACCCCACCCCCCAATGCTCAGGACCAACCCAAGGCCAGGCTGGGCGCGGATGCCGTGGTGACCGCCACAAAGGCTGGTCGGCACGGGGGGGGAGGGGGGGGCACTAACCTTGCTGCCAGAAGGTGGGAGTCGAGACACGGGAGAGCGGTAGACGGTGCCCCCGAAGGCGGGCCGAATGCTGCTGTTGGCTGTGGCGTTGGACATGGTGGTCGTGTTCAGCTAGGAGAGGACAGAGCGCTTGACATGCGTGGACGCAGCCCAGCCCGACACACAGGCCTGAGCCCAGGCAGGAGCTCCGGGCGCTGCCGCCATTTTGGTTCTTGAATGACACCCCCTGCCACAGCCTTTCACCCCCAGGTGTTGGCCACACAGCAGGAGACCGAGATACTGGGCAGTCGCTGAGAAAGGGGAGCATTCGGAAGCCCCAAGAATTCTCTGTAATCTGGACAGCAGAAGGCTCAGCCCCACGAGTATGCAGGGGATGCAAGCGAACACCGGAGCAGCCTGCTTCACGCCCCGCGGACACGGGTGTCAACCCTGAAGGCACTCGATGCTGGCAAGGCAGCGCGGCCCGGCTCGCCCCAGGGGACGCTGCCCGGCCCACAGGCATCAGACAGGCATCAGGGAGGGGCAGCTTGGAGGGCACAGGCCCTGAACGGGCTGGCAGGCGCTCTCGGCCCTCTGGGAGGCCACCTTAGTGACTTGTAAACCCTCCCTGTGTCATAAAATACAAGCTGAGGAAGAAGGGAAGGGAAGGAACGCTCCTTCATCTGTCCAGGTCAGAAAATGGGGCCTGACGCCCCCTTCAAGCAGAGGTCCCCTTTCACGAGGTACACGGCTAGGGCTGCAGCCTCAAGCCTCTGGGATGAGCTGCCGCCTGCTACTCACACTCCGGTGGGCTTCATGGCCTGGGGGTCACCAGCAGGACACAAGACCCAAGGTGGCCTTCACGGCCTGGTCGCAAGAGCCCTGCTGAACTGTGGCTCACGGGGCCTCACCTTGCGCACTTTGCCGGGTGTGCTGGGCACCGGCCCTCGGCGCTTGCCAGGCGTCCTGGGGGTGCTGCCATAGAGCATCTCCGTCTCCGTCTGCTGCTTGTTCTTCAGTTGCTGTGTGAACACCAGGTGCGATGCTGGCTTGGAGAGCGGGTCTGGGTGGGGCCGGACCCTGGGCCTCGAGCTGGGAAGGGCAGCGCTGGCCCCGAGGCTCCCCAAGTTGTGTCCACTCACCCTCTCCTGCTTGGCTCGCTCCTTCTCCAGCCGATGCAGCTCCCACTGCTCCGTCACGTATGCCATGAACTTCTGCCCATTTACCACAAACGCCTTGGAGTGCTCCTGCTCCCACTTCTCGATCTGCGCCTTCAACTCCTCTTCCAGCTAAGACCAGAAACAAGGCCACACGTGAAGCCAGGTGAAGTGACGCTCGCCCAAGTCCTGGACCCAGGAGGTGACTGGGCAGGAGTCACGGCGTGGGGAGGGAGGGCCGGAGTCTGAGCCTAGCAGCTGCAGCGGCCCAGGGCAGCTGGCCAAGCGGGTGGGCGTGACAGGCCAGCAGCACCTGGCCTGGCCTGCAGGCCCTGAGCAAGTGGCGAGAGGCAGCATCACTTCCTGGCGCCTCACTCCTGTCTCAAGACCTCAGAATGATGGAAAAACCAAATCGCTGGAACAGCACTTTGTCATGCAGTAAGGGCGGCTTCTTAGAGGGCAACGAAGCCCTCAGCACTTTGTACTTTTCCTTTTGCTACTGGCTCAAGTCCGCCCCCCTCTCAGACTCCCCACCCAATCTCAAGTTGAAGCCCTGACCCTCAGGTGAAGAGGGGGCCCTAGGCTGGGCCCTGAGAGAACATGACTGGTGTCCTTTGAAGCAGCTCGGACATGGACACATACAGCCGCCCGAGGCCCGGAGAAGCGCCCCAGGAGAGCAGCCCAGCTGGCACTGTCCCTCACACCTCAGCTGCCGGAACAGGAAGACACACCTCCTGCTATTCAGAGTCAGGCCTGGTGTGAGCAGATGGGCTCGGCCTGGCTCTCCATACTTCAGGGAAGGCTCACGGCTGCCTCCTCACCCTCATCTAAGCTTTACCTTTCAAGACAGTTCTAGGCCACCTGACTCAAAGCAAAGATAACAAAGGCAGCTATTTTATAGCCACGCACCAAAACCTTAGCACCGGCATTACCTTAGGGAGTGTTTTCTGGAGCTTGGCTCGTTGCTTTTCTTCTTTTAGAAGATTTCCTCCACGGTTTGTGAATCGACTTGGATCGGAAGCTTTTCTCTGTGGAAAATGCATCAGTGAGACACTCCCTGGGAATCAGACCGGTAACTTCTGGATGACTTGCTCTCCAAGAACAGTGTCCAGGCGGCTGCGTGAGCATGCCCGGGGTGCAGGAAAGCTGTCATTTCCCGTAAAGCACCACAGGCCTTTGCGCCCTGCCGCGGAAGCTCAGCCCGCCCTGAACGCACTTCAGCAGAGGCAGCGCCAGCAGACGGACGTCCACGCAGGGCTTGTGGGCCTGCTGCCCTCCACTAAACTAACCTCCTCAAAACGGGTGAACGCCAAGTGGCAAATGCTGGGCTGCTTTTTAATGGTGCCGGTGTTCTGTTGCGTCTAGTAGGTCAGAACAGCGCAGTATGTGACCGGTGAGTGCGAGGGAGCCGCTCGCTCGGGGGCGTCAGCGGCGCCGTTCAGTCAGCCGTGGCAGCTCAGCCTTGGCAGCCCTCACCTTTCCCTGGTCTCTCCACTTTGGAGTCCTAATTCCCCACACCAGAAGGGCTTGCACGAGGAGTCCCTAGGGGCCCTCCAGCTGGGTCAGGACGGCTCTGGGATTCGTGGCCGAGGTGCCCCCGCCAGGCTGAGGGGCCTGTCTGGGAAGGAGAGGAGTCCACTGCGCACAGAAACACGCCCTGTGCCCAGGCCATCTGAGAACTGTGGGAAGGTCAGGTGGAGACTGCGCCAAATGCCTGCCCAACCTCATGCTTCGCCCCTCCCTGGCAGCCGAGCTGTGGCCTAGTAGCTCTTGCAACTGTCCGCGCTTTGCCAGCGACTGAGCAGAGCTGCTGTGGCGCCAGAGGGTCTGCCTGCAAGGCGCGGGCACCCGTCTCCTCTTGCACAAGGCTGCATGTCACCACATGCCAAGGGGGCTCGCGACCGCCCCTAAACACGGATGGGGCCCCACTTTGAAGCCAGGGTCCCGAGGGGCTGGACTGGCCACTCTGTCTGCACTGCCTGCCAGTGGGCTTCCCTCACACAGGAAACCCACTCAAGCCGTTTACTGTGGAGCTGTGTGTTCCCTCAGGTGAGCGGACGGGCCTGCTGTAACTCGACACGATCATGGGGCACCGGAGCCCAGTAACAAGCAGAGGACACTGGCCTGACACAGCCGTCCTTGGGGTCTTGAGCACACAGGGCCTAGGGCAGTACCTCAAACTCCAGGAAGAGCCGCCAGCTTTCTTCCCACTTCTGGACGCCCTCAAAGAGCTCTCTGTGCACCTCGTAGTAGCTCCGTAACTGCACAATCTCAGCATCGTGGAGCTGGAGCAGCGTTTCCGTGTAGTCCTCTGCAAGGCAGAAATGGGGCCAGCCTCAGCGGCAGCGCCACGACTCCACAGGAGCGTGAGATGGTGTGGGGCTTGCATGTCGAGCCTACAGTTGGGCTGAACCGTCTCTTGCAGTGGGTGACTGGACTGGGCGGGCAGCGCCAGCCAGCGCTGGCCTTCCAGTTTCCATGCTGTCTCCAGGCCCTGCCCACGCACGCAGTAAGGACCGTCCAGGTGGGGCCATCCAACCCGTACCACAGGCCTGCGGTGGCTGTGCACCAGTCACACCTGCTGGCAGCCGGCCTGGGCCACCTGACTGAACATGAGGGTGCTGGGCAGGCTCGAGTGAGGACGCCTGACCGCATCGTCTGTGCCTCTCCGCCTCGGGATGCGGCCTTAAACCCGAGTTGGTGCAGTGTCTGAGTGGGAAAAGGAACACGTGGAGCAAGACGGCCGGCGCCGGAGCAGAGCCAAGGGTCAGGCCTGCAGGCGGCGAGATGAGGCCGCGCTGTGAGCACCTCATGTTTGCCATCTGGCTCCCAAGCTGCATTTCCCCAAGTGTGGCTCCAGGGTACGTGGAGGAAAACCACACAGCTCCTCCCCAGAGGGACGTGTGAGTCCAAAGCTGCTGCTCAGCCGCCTGGCTTTGATGGAACAGCTACTCTGGAAACTCGCAGGGGCTGGCACAGGCATGGCCTTGGTCTTTCGCCTCATCGTTGGCCAGTGACAGCCGACAGAAAGGCTCTGGAGAAGGCCACAGCAAATCGAATCCATGAGCTGCCTCCCACCTTGTTATGGCCTCGTAGACCACCGTGCCTCAGCAAAGCGGGTGGGCTGACTTGCGGCCTGGTTTAGTGGGGCTTATAGAGGCCTCCCCTTGCCCCTTGTTGAGGTCAGGTTCAGGTGAGCAGAATAAAAAGTAAAACAGCTTCCTTCCCTGCCGTAATTTATAGGAGTCTACCAAGCACCTGTCTTCTCTCTCTGATACTAAGCTTGAAATAATTCCAGTAAAGGAAGTTTTAAAGAAATTTATTTCTCAGCTAAAACTTCTTCAGTAATAGGGCTGAGGGGAAACAAATAAAATCAGACACATAAAATCAGACACATCATAAAAAAATCAACCCTCCCCTACCTTTTGCCTAAAGCAGACATGCTCCCTCTGGAAGACATGCTCCCTCTGGAGGACTACTAGCAACTACTAGTGGGCTAAAAACAGTTAGCAGGGGAGAGCTTCCCTGGTGGCCTAGCGGGTTAAGGCTCTGTGCTATGGCGCTGCTGCAGCTGCTGCTGGCCCGAGTTCGAGCCCCAGGCCCAGGCCCAGGGAGCTGACCCACCTAAGGTGCAGAGGGCCTCACCCTCCTGCCCACTGCGCTACCTAGTGGTGTAACTTCCAGCCTTCCCATCTGTTTCTCTCTCACCCCCATCTTCTCTCCCCCCTTCCCATCTGTCTCCGTCTCCCTCCCCCCGCCTCCCCTCCTCCCTCCCTTCCCATCTGTCTCCATCTCCCCCCCGCCTCCCGTCTCCTCCCCCCCGTTAGACTTCAGGTAGGACTTGGTAGGACTTGCTGATGACTAATCCTTCCTGCTACTTCCGCTTCCTGCCGCGCTTCCTTCCTATCCTTCCGCTACTTCCGCTTCCTCCTTCCTATCCTTCTCTTCCTTCCTACCTGCTACTTCCTTCACATCTTCCTACCTGCTAGCTTCTGTACTAACCATCTGTACTAACCATCCTGCTAGCTTCTGTACTAACCATCTGTACTAACCATCCTGCTAGCTTCTGTACTAACCATCTGTACTAACCATCATAGTAAGGCGTGAAAGCCTGTCTCTGCTCCTGGCTGTAGAAACAGCGGTCCCAGTACTGAGCCAGCTCCACTCGAATGGCCTCAATCACTTTCTTCATGTTTTGCATCTTCAGTACTAACCATCTGTACTAACCATCCTGCTAGCTTCTGTACTAACCATCCTGCTAGCTTCTGTACTAACCATCTGTACTAACCATCATAGTAAGGCGTGAAAGCCTGTCTCTGCTCCTGGCTGTAGAAACAGCGGTCCCAGTACTGAGCCAGCTCCACTCGAATGGCCTCAATCACTTTCTTCATGTTTTGCATCTTCAGTTCTTCCAGCCGATCCACTTCTAGCCGCAGCTGAGTGAGAGAGGCGAGGCTAAAATCAAGCCACTAGAGCTCAGCCCATCCCTCAGCCCATCCCATCTTTGTAACACGCTGTGGACTTCGTGGTGCGCTTTGTGGGGTTTCTTACCGCCTCCCTGACTTTGGCCTTTGACCCGGCCATAATGTTGGCCACAGCCTCTCTCTCTTCCATTGGTATCTGCAGCCGGTCCCAGAGCTCTCGGATCTGAGCACGCAGCCCCTCACATATTGCTTCATTCTGTGATTTTCGCATTTCCAGCTGTAGTGAGGTGGCCAGTGGTTACCGAGTGAAAGCAGCAGCAAAGGCTCCCCCCCTCCCGAAAACACCTGTCCCATCTGGAGGGCAGCGCGTGGTCGTTGGTCATTACTTGACAAAGGTACCACCCTACACCACCCCCATTAAAACTCAATTTTGAATAGCTTCTTCACATAAGCATTCGCTAATTCCAGGGACTCATATGGCTTCATCCAAAGCTTCAATTTCATTCTTTGGGACACGTAGTTTTGTTTTAAAAAGTGGATTATGATGTTTGTTCTCCCTCATTCTGTGTTCCTTACTTAAGACTGAAGGGGGAAATGCTTTTCAGACGGTTGGCTACGTCGGCAGCCCCAAACGACCCCAAAGGACTTTACCTGCCGCAGCAGCTTCTGCAGTGCTGCAATGTTCTCCAGCGATAAACAAAAAGCATCTTCGTCTTCACATACAACATCGCGCTCAAAGCTCGTGTCGGGCGTGTGATCCAGCTCTTCCATGCACAGTATGATCTGCTTCTTCGTGCTGACGAACTCCTCCCGCCTGGACGCCTAGGAGACACCAGGGTCACGCGGGCCGGGCCGGGCCGGGCTGGGGGCCTGGAGCCCGGCTGCCAGCGGCGTGCTTACCTTGGTCTCGCGCAAAGTTTTCAGGTGCTGCCTGAACCGGCCCAGCTCCTCTAAGGTGGGAACCGGGGCGCAGTCGATATCATAGTGGGGCATGCAGAGAATCTCACACAGCTCTTGGTCTTGTTCTTGGAGCAGCTTCAGTTCTTGCTTTCTCTCCTTTTTCTGTCTCCGCATCAGTTCTACCTGAGTGCGCAAATCCTTCTCCAGCTGCAAGATGGTCGTCTCCCCTTCTTCCTGCATGGGACAGTGAGTCCTTGGTGTCACGCACACGTGGGTGGTGTGCGACAGCAGAGGGCAGTGGCAGAGGACTCAGAGGGCAGACGTGCAGTTACACTTTCAGAGAAGTCAGTTCGTGATGGTATGGTGCTGAGACATTTCCTACTTAAGATCTCAAACAAGGAAAGAGACTTTGGCCAGAGGTGAGGACTGACTGGACTATGGACATGCTGATTTTTAATGATGCACAGATGTCACATCTCAGACTCATGAAACTTAGATAATTTTATTTTTTTACAAGCATATCTAGAGTTTTGGGAGAGCATTTTTGCATAGAAGAACTGGGGTGTAAGCCAGAGGTACCAGGGGGAGCGTGGGGGGAAGGGAGGGGCGTCAGCAGAGGCAGAGTATGGAGTACAGCAGGTGTACTGACTGAAACCCACTGCCGAGGGGAGAGGCCTGCTGTGCCTGTGGGTCACTCCCCTGGCCAGGATCGAACTCTGACTCTAGAGGGGATAATGCTAAGACGTTTAACCCCTAGGCTGCTAGGAAGGCCCCTTATATAAATCAGTTTTAAAAAGTGGCCGGAAAGCTTGTTTCAGCTACTTGTTCTTCTCTTGATAAATTTAAGAAATAAGAGGCAGTTAGTTGTATGTCCTACAAGGTCATACAAATTTTCTCAGCATCAGTGAACTGGACACTGTCATGTGCTTTAAGGGAGATGGACCTCTGCTTACACAGCCTCCCACCAAGGTGGTGTTCACGTCACAGTGGAAGTGACAAAACGGCCCACCGTGGTGACGCAGGGGTTGAGTCTCAGCACCAGCACCCCTTCACTGTTGTGGCTGAGTGGGACTCCTGGCTCAGTAGTGACCCACAGGAGCAGACCCCTCCCGTCTCCCGCTGCCCCCTCAGCAGTGGATTTCAATGGGCCTGTCTGTTCTACTCCCTACTCTATCTCAGGCAAATCATCTCGTTCCCCGCACCTCTGGTCTGTACCCCAGTTCTTGTAGGCTCAATAAATCAGTCTTTAAAAAAGATACAAAAACAATAATAAACTGTTCAAAGCAATCATATTTGCTATTTCTATTGCACTCCAAAAACTTCATCCATGTCACAACTGACTCGGCTGCTCTTGGCTGCCAGCGTTGGTTCTCCTTGACCCTGCAAAGCGGTCTGCCGCGCAAGCTGATACCACCAGACACCTGAGCTGTTCTTCCTGGAACAAGAGAGACCTGAGAAGCTGTCCTTTCTCTCGCCATCATGCACTGGCCTGCAGTCTCCTCCCCAGACTTCACTGCTGCTTTCATTTATAGGACCCCAATGCAGTCGTTACTGCTTTTAGCAAGGCACCTGTTCTGAGGCCCCATCTGCCATCATCTGTGCCGGCAACCTCCCTGGGCCTCTGACCTGTGCTGGCCCGTGGCACACTGCTTCTCAGCCGGCCTCCGGCAAGCACAGCACGCTGAGACTGACTGTTCTCCTGAGACTCAGCTTTAGGAGGTCTCAGCTTTAGGGGGTCTTACCTCCAGTCACTGTTGTGGCTGGTTCAGTGGTGTGCAGTTTCTGCGTACGGAAAAATCTACAAACGCAGGACTAGGGGTAACGTTCCCTGATATAATCAGACACTTTTTGCTCCCTACACAGCTCCTTTCATTTCCCTTTAAAAAATATCACAGCACCATCTGTGCCTGGCCAGTCCTCAGGTTAAAAAAAAAAAAATGTCGTCTGCTCTACAGATTGACAGTAAGGGGAAGCTCGTTTTTGATAAAAAATAAGCAACACTTACTGTCTCACCTTTCTAAGAGGCAACTCTTACACAGATGACAGTAGCCATGTGGGGCCTAATAACTAGGTGGTGCGGCGCGCTTCTGTACCTCACGTCCATGGCCCACGTGGACACCCCTCCAGTTCAGACCCCAGGGGGACCCCAAGGGCAGCCACACACCTGGAAGGGCTCCACGTGCAACTCGCTGCACAGGGTATTCAGCTCTTTCTGACAAACAGAGATGCTCTTGATGAGCCTTTCCTTCAGGCTTTCCTCTTCAGCAATCATCATATCCAGGAGGTCCTGTGACAGACGGCCGTTAAGGGTGGGCAGGACAGGAACACAAAGCCCTGCCCCTGGTATACGCCTCCCAGAGGTGCAGCGCCCTGGTCCAGGGCGGCTGGGCGGCACTCACCTTGATGTGCTTCTTCACTACCTCGGTTCTCTGCAGCCGCTGATCTTCCGGGATCCCGATGAGTTCCCATATCTCCCGCAGGTGTGTCAGGGCTTTCTGGAGACACACTATGGACTCCTCCGCCAGCACCTCACTGAAACGCAAGGCAAGAGAGACCCAGGGTTCCACGAGCTCCTGGCCTAGAGCAGCAGTTACAGGAACAAAGCGAACTAGACCTGGTGGCCTCAAGGCCAAACAAACCAGAACCAAGCATTCAGCCTCATCCACCTCTGACCACTCCCTCCTTTATTCCTCACAAACCACAACACTGGCAAAGCACAGTTCACAATCACATGACGTGACAGAGCCTCAGTCCTCTGAATAATGTTCAGCATCTGGGAGTGTATCAATGACTCTACTGAAGACATGGACAGTGGACAAAGATGTCAGTAAAAGAGAGCTCTGCAGGCGTTTGATGGTCTGAAAGCTCCCGTAGAGTAGCTGAGTGGGTCACTGCTTTCTTGTCCCTCAGTCACAGCTACTAACTCTGAGGTGACGGACCTGACCGAGTGTCGGTGAGGATACAGGTCAGAACAACTTCCACCTACTGCATGCTAAAAACTGTTGGCAGGGGAGGGAAGAGTGCCAGGGACCACGGTGACAGTTTAGGGTGACGTGGTGATGTACAGGGACACCTGAGGGTGGAAATCAAATACTGCACAAAAATGAGCAATGACCTAAGAAAATTAAAAAAAAAAACAAAACCCAGGGCCTGCTGGCAACAGCTGCGGATGCTGGACCAGGAGCTGCAGCTCCCCCCATGCTTCCTGCAGGAATGCCTCACTCCCTAACAGACGGCACCACCTCAGGCTACTAACGAACGGAACCCACCCCTGCGGAGGGTGGTGTTGCATCAGGCCCAGCGAAAGCTATCACACTCGAGGTTACATCCCGATTTCATTTTATGAAATTCTAGACAGGGCGGAAGCACCGTGCTGGGGCGCAGGTGAGCCCTGGGCCAGCGAGGCTGCTGGGGCGACGCGATGGCTGCACACGACGACCGGGACGCAGACTCGCGTGTCAAATGAGCCCGGTTTGCGGCGTGTGAAGTGTGTCTCGGGTCTAAAAGGTGGGGAAGGAGGTAAAAGGAGCAAAGAATGGGGGGAGGGGGAGAAAGGAAGAAAAGAACCCAAGTGGAGGAAGCCAGACAAGGGGGTGCTCACTACGCAGTCCTTCACAAGGCAGCTGCCTGTGGGGTGCTGGCAACAGACACCCACGGGGATGGGGCTCATCTGCCCATAGTTCTGTACATGCTGTTCAGGGGCAGCAGGTTCTTTAAAAAACAAAAACAAAAAAACCTGGCAGCGCTCCCCTCTCACCCCGCAGGGCCCGCCTGGGGGTCTTTCCTTCACCCTTTCCTGGCCGATACGCCTGCCCTTTTAAAATGGGGGGTGGGGTGGGGGCGGGGAACACAGTAACAAATTTGAAATGCAAATTAACTAGGCCTTCAGTATTTTGTCTAGAAGTCCACTTTAAAAAAAGGCACTCGAGCACCGGTTAAAGCTCAGCACTAGGAAGCTGCCCGTGGCCGCTGCAGCCCGAGTTCGATCCCCAGCCAGGGAGGGGCCCCGAGGCGCAGCGGACCCCTCCTGTCTCCCGGCTGCCCCCTCAGCAGTGGACTTCAGTGGGTCTGCCTGTTCGGCTCCCCACTGTCTCTGGGGAGTCCCCTCACCCCTGCACCTCTGGCCTGCACCCAGTTCCTGTGCACATCGATAAATAAATCTTTAAAAAAAAAAAAGCACAACCAGCAGCCAGCACGACATAACACTTCAGGGGCAGAAATGTTTCCTGAGACACAAATGGCTGCCGGAGACGGCGGGGGCACCAGGCAGCTGCAAGGCCCAAGCTCTCCCAGGGCAGTGGTCAGCACTCGTGTCGCCAGCACGGGCTGCACATTCTTCATGGGTTGGTGCTCACACCCGAGACATTTACAGGTCGCCCAGCCTACGCGAGGAAACACCGCGGAGAGCCCAGCCCCCGGCCAGGCAGGCGGCCGGTGTCCGAACCCTGCCGCTGGCCAGGGCGCAGAGCGCAGCCCACGGCCCCCCTCTGGCCTGTATGCATAAACAAGCAAATCTTCGAAAAAACGGTAACAGGCCACTAAGGTTAGTCGTCAGCCGTCAGCTAAAGTTCAACCTCGGGGCAGAGCCAGAGCCCCTCGGCGCTGCCCGGTCACTCCCGGAGGCCGGGGCCCTCCCACCCACATTCCCCCAAACGCAACGTCCAGCCACGGGCAACATTCAGTCGCAGCCCCTGGGCTGCGCCAGTGCCAGCGCGTGCCCTGTCCACCCTGGCCGGCCCCTGACAGGCTCCCGGGAGAGCAGCACTGGAGGCTCCAGGGCCCTTCTCTGGCGACCGCTGCCCTCAGGAACAGCTGGGCCCCGGGCGTCCTCCGGGCCTCCCCGCTCCAGGCCAGGGACCCCTGGGCCCAGCGGAGCCCACTGTGCCGCCAGCCAGCTGGCGAGGCGCCCGCCGCCCTCGCCCCCAGGCTCAGGGAAAGCGAGGCGCGGGGCACCGGCGCCCAGGGGCCGCCGCCTCAGGACACCGCGGCTGGCCAGAGACGCGCCGGGCGCGGCCGCGGAGCCTCTGGGACACGCCGCAGCTCCTCCGAGGGCTGAAGGGGCTCGCCGTGACCCCACTGGCCTCCACGCGGGGGCTGCTGGCAGCGGGCGCTCCAGTGCCCCCCCCCCGCCCGGGCGGCGCCCACTCCGTCCACGCCAATAAACCATCTGTGGAGGGCGAGAGGCGCCCGCCCCCGCCGGGCGTTTGCTTCCTGCTCGTCCGTGTCCCGGGGAGGGCCCCGCCGCTGGCCTGGCCCCTGGGGGCCTCGGCCGACCCTGCCCCCAGAAAGGCGGCGCCCCGGCGACCCAGGGGCACCCCCAAGCGCTCCGCGCCCCCGCTCACCGCCTCCCGCCTGGGCCCCCTTCAAGTCTCGGCGGCACCGCCTCAGCGAGGGGTGCAGGCCGCCCCCCCAGAGGCTGCGGGGGCCCCAAGCCCTCGGGGCCGGGCCGCTCTGCCTCTTACCGGTCCTCGCAGGCCTCCGAGAGTTGCCTCGGGCTGGGGGCTACGGCTAACGGGGCACCCCACAACGCATGCTGCCGCGGGGCGCGGCCCTCGGAGGGGCACCGACCCCCACCGGCAAGTCCCGTCCCGCCGACGGAGGCGCCGGCGCGCTCGGGGCTGCTCGTCGGGT
>NW_004567136.1:15051019-15064820 GCF_000260355.1 Condylura cristata | reverse complement strand
TTCTTCCCAGTCCCGAGCGTTGGTAGATTTCCAAGGGGAATTTAAAACTCGGAGTGGGCATCGCTGTGCTTCCGCGCGCTCCGTGTCTGCTGGACACTGGCCGCACTGTTTGCACCTCGTCCTGAGGGCCCGCGCATCTCCTCATGCACTTATTTTGCCACTGTGGGCATTTAGATTCGACTCTTCCAAAGTGCCCCCCCCCATTGTCAAGTCTATGACTTCCGTCCCTTCGCTGAGCCATCATCTCAGGGGTGCTTAGGCTTGGTAGGAAGGGGCTCCCGGGAAGGCTGGGTGCAGAGAGCCAGAGTGGAAGAGCTGCGTGAACAGGTGTCCGGGGAGCATCCCCTGGACGGGGCATGTGCTGTTACTCACCCACTTCTGTTCTCTTCCTCTCCCTGTCCCACCTCCCATCCCCGCTCTCAGCGAAGGCAAGGGAGAGGGTCTCGGCCCACTGAAGGGAAGATGATTTTAGTCCCTTTGCGCTAGGATGTTCCCCTGGCATTTACTTGCAGTTATGAAGCCACCTTTCCCTCCCCGCCCCAGGCACCCCGAAGTACACTCCGCACCACGTGACAGCCGATACGCCGAGGACTGCTTGTCTGCAAGTGGGGCAGCCTGCTTCTGCCCGTGGGCACTGGCAAACCCAAACTTCTGTGAGCTGTCACTTGCCTCCAAAATGTAAAGGACGACTGTTTCACCCCCAGGACCTTGTTTTCCTTCACTCTCAGAACTTGGCTGGGCCTGCAGCATGCTTCACAATTGTCACCGCGGTGGTGTGAACCGCACTCACACAACTAACAGCAGGCTGAGCCCATCTGTCGGCTGCTACCTGTCGTCACGGTGTCGCAGTCACACAGTGACGCAGGCGCAGCGTACAGCCACGCCACTTGTCCTTTCACCTGCACTGCTGATTAACCGGAGTTTTCCAGGCAGCTTCTGAAACTGACCGCAGACGTGTGTCCAGAGCCGCGGCTGAGGGCAGCTTTCTCACACCTACACACCGCAGGTCCGCAGCTGACGGGCCGTGCCACACTGGCTGCCGTTCCTTCAGAGCATGTGCTCGGCAGGGAAAGCCCCGTGGTGAGACAGAGCATATGATGCTCCCACGGGGTCACACGACGCCTCCTTCGACAACACTGCTCTAGAATTAAGTTTCATGCGATGCCACTGTTCATTCACTTGCCGCAGAGTTGTTCTCTCTGCCACGTATTCATTCTACAAACAGCCCTGTCCACCAATTCTTTGATAGGAAACGCTAACCTGACAGAGCACCGTCAAAATGAGACACTTGACGTACACAGTTAACTTAGAACATGGCCTGGCACAGCACTATCATCCCTCCATGGAAAGAGAGTTTCTTATGATCCGAAACACAGGTTTCGACCTGTCTTCAGCTAAGTGGCAACTCTGTGGAGTGGGCAACAGGTAGGAGGCAGCGCAGCTAAGGCCAGACTTGCAAAACACAGGCAAAAAAGCACTAAAGGACCTCTGCTATGGGGCCTGCGGGGGGAAGAGTGACTCGGAGCACTCAGAAATTACGGACGACGGCTGAAGAAAGGGATGGAGGTAAGCGCACAGACTTCAAGCTAGACTACAAGGTCACATTAACAAGGCAGAATGGTACTGGAGTAGACGTATGGGCTAGTAGAGAAATGAGAGCCTAGACGTCAACCCAGGAGCCGAGACTATACAATGGAGAAAACCTGGTTACTTACCAAAACATGAAGCCTTACACTGTGTCTCACTACACACAAAAAAGCTAATTAAAAATGTATAGAAGATGGACGGCCTGTGGCACAAGATGTTAAGTCTCAGCACTGTGAAGCTATTGCCAGCCACTGCTGCACGAGTTCGATACCTGGCCAGGGAGGGACCCCAGGGCGCAGCAGGCCTCTCTTGTCCCCCCGCTGCCCCCTCGGACTTCAGCCGCTCCATCTGTTCTGCTCCCCGCTCTGTCTCTGGCCACACACAACCACCCCCGCACCTCTGGCCTGTACCCCACTTCTTGTGTACATAAATAAATGTAATAACTCTTTAAAAATGTATTAAAGACTGGGATGTAAGACTATAAACACAGAAAAAAACACAAACACTTCACAACCCAGAAGAATGTCTTTGGGGTCTCAAAGCCAATGGCAAGGGAAACAAATTTAAACTGAATAAAAAAGCTTTGTACTGCTAAAGAAAGACACCCTACTGAGCGGGAGCAAACAGATGTCTGTCATCCCCCCAACAGCGGGCTAACACCTGAGATCTCCAACAAACTCACAGAACTCAGAAAGTAACTCAGTCAAAAAACAGGCAAAGGGGCAAAGGCACTTTTGCAAAGAAGACAGAGATGGCCAACAGGCACATGAGAAAACGCTCACTTGGCCGGGAAATGCAAGCCCCAGCCACTGTGCGACATCGCCGCCGGCCGTATCAAACACCCAGAAGCGCAAGTGCGGGTGAGACGGGAGAAGGGGCGCCGGCGGCCCAGCCGTGGCAGGGAGAGCACGAGGCCGCAAATACTCAAAGCAGACCTTGCAGCCTCCCTGGGGGCGAGCGGGCTAAAGCACGGCACTATGGAGCTAAAGCCGCGTCAGCACGAGTTCGATCCCTGGCACGCAAGGGCACTACTGGTCCTGGGCGAGACGCCCTGCGCCTGCAAAAGCAGAGCTACGGGGTGAGGGGTGACGCTAAGTGCAGTCAGTCAGCTGTCAGTCAGGAGAAAGGCGCCTCCTGGGGAGCTCCCTCTGAACTGAAACAAACGAGGCAACAGAGAAAAACGGAACAGGCCCTGGCCTGACTGCAGAGCCGGCCTACGGGGGGCGCGCAGCGCCAGTGCGGGCTGGGCTGTGCGGCAGGCACGCTGTGACTGGCGGCCCGAGCCTGGTCCTCTAGCTCACATGCAGTTACTGCGGGGAAGAAAGTCACAGGGAAGCGTCGAGTGGGAGCAGCTGAACTGGCTGAGGCACAGACACATGTTCCTGCGCAGACAGAACGGGTCAGTTCCGGGACGCGGGAGGGCCGGCAGTGTGTGGGGCCGCGAGCACAGGCTGATGGACGACGCGGGGGCAGAGGGGAGCTGGAGACCGCACATGGGGGACAACGCAGGTGCAGAAACAGGCCGCAGAGCCTCAGGCTGCCCAGGCGGCCTCGTGAGAGGGTCAGTCAGAGACTCCCACTAGCCGGGCGCCAATTTGCAGCGTCTCCTGACCACAGCCCCAAAGTATTCTAACGTGCGATGCGCCAAGACTTGGAGTTAAAGGGTGTTCACTGACTAGCTCATCGATTTGCTCCCCTGGCTGGTGGTCAGGGCAATGGTGTGAGGAGGGAGGTGAGGGCCCGACCTTCACGGAACCAGCAGAGCAGAGCCCACGCCCGGGGCACAGGAACCCCACGGGATGCCCCGTGCCCCCGGCAAGGACAGACGTGTGTCCACAGGGAAACATCCAACACCGAGGGAGGCTTTATTGAATGCCGTGCAGACAGGGTGCAGCGGACCCCGTGGGCACAGGCCACGCTCCTAGGTTAAAAGATGTCTGAGGCAGTGAGGGGGTCTCCTCAGATCTGTTCTCCAAATCCCAGGAGTTCTGTGCTCCCCACTCGGAGCGGGTTGGCCTGCTAGCAGCTGGGAGCCGAGCTCCTGTGTCCCTGGGGGACACTTCCAGGAGGTCTCCAGCGCCAGCCGGGCATCAGGCCTTCACCTCACTCATCGCCTCCATCAGGCGAGCGCTGTTGGTGACAGCTGTCGTCAGGAAAATGAACTTGTACCCTGAGGAGGCAAGAGCAGCCGAGATGACAGAACCGTCACACCGCGCCCGCTGGCACCTGGCGCGCGCACGCACGCTCACACACACAGGCTGTGGGGCACCAGGGCAGCCAGGCACACGGACACACACACCCTGGGCTCCCTGCCTGAAGCAAGGGTGCCCAGAGGCCAGCAGGGCAGCCCTGCTCAGCGCGGCCTTTCTCTGGATCCCAGGGGTCCGGGCACCTTCCCATTCGCACTCACCTTTCTCTCGGCCCAGGAAGCGGAGGGCCGAGACCTCTGAGAAGGTGCAGCCCCCCAGGAACACCACCAAGATGAGGCGCAGCGACTCACTGGAAGCCTTGTCATCCTTGGTCACAAGGTCTGAGAGGCCACAGCGGCCTCAGCTCCTGTCCGCCCCGCAGCCCCCTCACCCCTCCACCCCGGCCCCCCCGCCCCGCCCCGGGCCCACCTGTGAACACCAGCTCGCTGCAGTTGAGCAGCCGCACCACCTCGTCCAGGCCCTGCCAGCCCCGCCGCTCCAGGACCTGGGGAGGCCGCCCCCACGTCAGCCAGGAGTGCCAGGCTCACCCAAGACAGGTCAGCCAAGGGCACGGGCAGGTGCGAGCGCCGCGGTGGGAGCAACGGCTCACCTGCTCCACGACGCGGCAGCTGAGGGGCACGTAAGCGCCGCTGAAGACGTAGGCCATGTCCCGCGGCACCCTGAGGTCGTACTCGCCGTCCACACGGGGGATCTGCGGGAGGGCGCAGGGCTGGTGAGACCCGGCTGGCTCGCGAGGGCGGCGGGGCGGCGCGTCCCGACGAGCAGTTCTGCGGCAGCTACAGAGGGAGCGGCAGCGCCCAAGACCGCACTGGGGTCGGATTCACGCGCCGAGTGCCCGCTGCTGCTCTCCGGTGAGCCCCAGGGAGGGCTGGCGCCGGGCCCGAGCCTGTGCCCGCGGCAGCCTCGGCTTGTTCTCCAGCCAGGGCAGACGCCGGCACAGCCTGCTGAAGCGGTGAGCCTGTCGCCTGTCTCGTTTCAAGTTACCACTCTGAGCGTGTCTGCAGCCATCTGTATAAAAACCCAGCGGGCGGGAAGCGAAACAGACCTGACACCCTCTTCCACATACCAAGTTCAGCTTCTTGCTAATGGCACGGAAATTGCTCCTTTTGGCCAGAGAGCTGAAGGCGTCAGTGATCTTTCCTGGGAAAGGAAGCAAGGCTGGGTTTCACCCCAGGGTGCAGACCCTCCCCACCCACAGGCGGCTCCTCTGGCAAGGGCCGGCACCTCCCTTGTCCAACAGCCCAGGCCTGCCCGTTTGGAGCCCTGCGCGCCCCTCCCAGAGCCGCCGAGCAGACAGGCGCCCCCTTCCCGCTAGCGCGGCCCTTTCCTCCAGGCGCCGGTGGCTGGCGAGTCAGCAGGGACTGCCAGGCACGGGCTCGGGGGGCCAACGAGCAGGGTCAGGCTGACACCCTCTGAACGAGCCCCTCAGCCCTCTAAGCCTCAGTCTCCTCGTCTGTAAAAGGGAGATACGAGCATGGCTCCCACAGGCGCCGTGGGGTCAGGAGAGAAAGGCCGGGCTGCGGCAGGCCAGCACTTGGGAGCGGCCTCCCGCCGGAGGACACAGAGCAGCTGCGGTGGAAGGACGGCACCCTCCTTCTGCTCCCGCTCGCCCTGCCGGCGGAGGGCAGGCTCTGACGAGAGGGGCGCCCCCACGCCGCTCACCTGCCGCCTTGTCCGTCACCAGCTTGCTCACTTTACTCTCCATGGCCGTGAGGGTGTCCCCCGGGGCCTGCTCTGTCAGGAGCCCAGCTCGCCGCAGATTGGAGAAGGTCAGCAGGTGCTCAGGGCCGTAGCTCTGGAAAGGCGGATCAGCGACTCACTGAGTGCTCGCCAGGGGCTGGCGCTAGGGCACACCAGGGGAGGCGGGCAGGCTCCGCCCCAGAACACACGCTTGTCTGCACGAAGACGGTCGTGTCAGAAATAACCAGCCGAGAAGGACCTGGGGCCGCAGCCGAGGCCGGGTGGCAGCAGGCAGCTGGCCCGCAGAGGCACCCTGGCTCCGCACAGGCCCAAACTCTGCACAGGCCTCACCTGCAGGTACTGCGTTTTCAGAGACCGGTAGTCCTTGGGGATCAAACCTGTGGGTACAGCAGGGCCAGGGCCAGGGTCAGCGTCAGCTGAGGCGCCCTGAAGTATTGCGCGAGCCAGCCGACCCCGCCCAGAACCCCCACCCAGCAGGAAGGACTCCATCACTGATGCCGATACTGCATCTGGCCTAGAGGGAAGCGCCGGCCTGAGCGCTCAGAGGGGCCCGGCGTGCAGGCGCTGAGGCAGGAACACACAGACGAGGGCTGGCGCGGGAGACAGATGCGGCCGAGGGAGGGGCGCTCTGGGGGCACTCTGAGGGCAGGAAAGGGGCTCAGTGCTGGGTGTTTTCCTCCGGAGAGGTGAGAAGAGATGGCGTTCCGGCCCCAGCAGAGGAGACTGAGAGCAAGTGAATGACTGCTCTGGGTAGAAAGGGTGTTCCGGAAGGGCAAGACGGCCCCGGGAGATGAGCGGCCACGAAAGGCGGCAGCAGCCGGGCTCCCGGAGCTGTTGGCGAAACTGGCTGGGCACCGTCTTTATTAGGAAACCTCAGAGGCGGACGGGAGAGGAGAGAAAGGCAGTCTCTCCGCTGCTGTCCGAAGCCAGCCGGCGCGCTGGCCGGAGACAGAACGACCCAAGGCCAGGGGCAGGCCCCCAGAACAAGCCCTCCAGCCCCAGGGCAGAGTCCGGGCGGCTGAGGGGAGCCCTGTCCGCCTCTAGGCCTGCCTGTCTCCACACGACCCCCTCCCTAAGCGCACCCTGCGGTCCGGTGCCTCCGGGCCTGGGGCTCACCGTTCTCAGTGATGGACAAGAGGCACATGAGGCGGAGGCTCTCCACGGGCGACACCTGCACAGGGGCGGGGTCGCGGAGAGTCAGCTTCCCCTCCTGTCTGCCCAAGGCCGCCCACCCCGGCACCAGCACCCCGCCTGCTGGACAGCGCTGCACGGCTCACCTGCCGGTCTATGTGCTCTTCTATGTAGCTGGTGCTTTCCCGGATGCTGAAGCCCTCCAGCAGTGCTGCGAGTGACCAGAGCAGAGCCTGTTACCGAGGCCAGCGGCGCCTGCAGCGCCATGCTAACGGGGGGGGAGGGAGACGACGACGACGCCCTGGGGCCTGGTGCCGGAGGGCATCTGCGGCCGCCGGAGGGCCGGGACCGAGACCGAGACGCAGGGCTGCGGCTACCGTGCTCCGTCTTGATGAGCTCCTGGAAGTCCTGCTTGGTTTTCCTCTTCATGATGGACTCACAGGCCCCGATATCTGCGGAGAGGGCACAAAGAGCCGCTCTGCGGCCGCGTCGCCGTGTTTCCTGGAAGAGGAACAGCGCAGGCGGCCACGCGGGGCTGGCGCTCAGCCCGCAGACCACGGGCGACGGCCGGCTGGAGCCCGGGCCCTCCCGCCCTGACACCTACGGAGACTCAGCAGGCGGTGCTCCTGCTTCAGGCCCTTGAGCTCCTGGGACACGAAGTTCTTCATCTGCTTGATGTCCATGCCCCTGCGGCGCTGTGGGGACGTCCCATGAGGTCGCCCATCTGCCCGCACATCTGAAGAGCCCTCCCTCGGCTCCCACCCGGGCAGAGAGAAGACAGGGGCCACGTCGTCGGAAGGGGAGGCTGAGAGCAGCCCCGAGCACACAAAGGGGCCGCGCCTGGAGCCTCACGTCATACTGCGCCTGCAGGTTCCGGGCCTTCTGGCTCAAGAAGCTGAAGACGTTGGAGAAGTGCTCGTTCCGAATCTCACTGAACACCTGCGGGGACGCCGAAGGGCCCTTCGTGCGGGGCCAGCGCGGGACAGCAGAGGACGGGGGCCGCTGGCCGGGCTCCGCCCCGGGGGGCGCAGGGTTCTGCCGCTGGCAAGGAGCCCCGGTCTCCTCCCAGCACCAGGCCCGGGGAGGCCACGCTCACCTTGTCCTCAGCATTGAGCAGCACCTTCAGGCTCTTGTCAGAGGAGGTGACCTCCGGGCCGAAGTCCACACTCCCTTTGAGAACAGAAGCCGCGGCTAGCAACCCTGCTCCCCCTCTCCCCAGGCCTCCAAGGTCTCCTGGACTGCAGGGAACCAAGGCAGCTGCTGCTCAGTCTGGGTCCCTCCCCGGCCCCAGCGGGAGCCCCCCGGGCCGTAGACACCGCCATCTTGCCAAGAGGCCACTCACCACACTTGATGCGGAAGGTGTCATCCACCAGGCCCTCGTAGACCACCTGGGAGCAAAGCGCCGTCACAAAGTCCATGTCTGAAACCAAGATCCCCGACCATGAGGCCCCTGACGTGGCTCCTGCCCCGTCTGCTCAAGCGCCTCCCTCGGGCAACGTCGACACGGCGCCCTAAACAAGGCCGCACAGCGCCTCCGGACGCCCGGTCCAGTCCTCTCAGGGGAACAGAGCGCTGTGCACTCACCTCTGTCCAGGAGAAACACGTGCCCAATCTCTGGCCTGCGGCCCTTGGTCTCACCATCCTCCTCCTCTTCCAGTCTCCTCCACAAGTCACGGGCCATCTGCCAGGCCAGAGCTCACTCACCACACTGTGCCCAGCAGCACGGCCCAGGGAGCCAACCCTCCCAGGAGCCGCCACGCCCTGAACCCAAGGCGGGCCAGTAATTACCACTGCCCACACTGCTCCCGCGTTCCCGCCCCTCCCGCCCCACGCCCCTCTGCCGCCACAGGGAAAGATTTGGGAGCGCCACCCGGGAGGCCCCGCGCTGGCTGGCTGCTATAGCCACACACACTCTCCTCTATTCTGCAGCAACAGAAGCCGGGGCCAGTCAAGCCATGGTAGACAGAGGACAGGAGGGGCAGGTCGCCGGCCACAGCGCAGCCAGCCTCACCTTGGCACACCTGCCGATTCCGTAGCAGTTGGAGAAGGGCCCATAGAGCGTGCTGAGGAGGTGCAGGGCCTGGGCCACCGTGTTGATCCAGCGCTGGTCCCCCTCCTGCAGGACCGCGTGGACCAGCCCTGGCTCAGCCCACAGCCCTCCAGAAGGCGGCTACTTCCAGCAGCCCCGAGCAAGAGGGCGGGTCTGGGAAGTCCCTGGGCTGGCGGTCAGGTCAGTCTCCAACTCACTCGTCCTCAACGACGAGTTGGATGCAGGTGACATCAACGTCTCCAGCCCCCCAAACCCCGATACCAAGTCCTGAGGGCCCTGTGCTCACCAGGAAGTAGTCCCTGAAAAATTCCGGGAGCTCCATACTGAGCAGGTCCACATCCAGAGGCAGCAGGGAGAAGGCCCACTCGTCACAGCTCACGTCTGCGGGTTCGCGCGCGTCAGCCCGTGGCGGCCGGGCCCCAGGCGGGAAGGGCGCCTGCGCCAGCCGCCCCGCACAGGACCCAGAGCGCGCAGCTCTGCCCCGGGGGCTCCGCGCGGTAGCGCAGGGGCGTGCTCGCCACAGCCGGGGACACAGGCCGAGGGCGGGTCCTCGCTACGTGCCAGCCAACCAACCCAGCGGCTCACCAGTCGGCACTGGGTGCCTGCCGGACGCTGCTTGGGGCAGGTGGGCACACACGCGAGCGAGCTGCGGTACATGGCCGACACCTGAGCGTGCGAGCACTCGTGCCACAGCAGCATGGCAGGAGGCCGGGGAGGCAGGAGGGGGCGGCCAGGGCAAGCGCAGCGGGGCGTGCACTGTGCCACTGCAGGGCTGCGGGGAGGGGCCACGGGGCTGGGGGAGGGTGCAGTGCAGACACTGCCGGGCGCAGGTGGGGGGCAGGGCTCTCGCGGCAGTTTGCAGGAAGACGGAGCAGCGGTCACTCCCAGCTGAAGGCCCGGCACCCACCCACGCCCCCGCTGGTGCGGATGCCAGTCCTGCTCCCACCCCAACCCTCAGCACCTCTCCGGCGAGGTGCAGGGCGCCTCCATCCTCATCCTCTCACCTCCATAGACACCCTCCTCCTCCAGCACCATCTCACAGGCGTAAAACTGGAAGAGAAAGGGAGTCGATGAGCGCCCCCCCCCCATGCGCTCTCTGCTCCCCTGGCGCCCAGTGCTGGCTGGAGAGGCAGCGCTCAGGGCGGGAGAGGACCAGAGAACCCAGCTGTGATCGCGGCAGGACCCGGCCCAGCGCAGGACGCTCCGTTTGGCTCACCCACCCACGTCCTGCGCGTGACGCTGGCCGCTTTCTTCCCAGAGCGCCGAGCCCGGCCGTGTGGGTGGCGGCGGGGCCTGGCTCGGAGGCCGGGCCTGCCCCTCTCCAAGCACCCCCCACTGGGCCCACACTCACCTTCTGCGGGCTGAAGATCACTTTGTACTTCCGAGCCCGGCCGGCCAACTTGTCGGCATTGACAAGACCTGCAGGCAGACGGAGCGCCGGCCGCTGGTCAGACGAGACAGCGCGCAGCGCGGCCGCCGAGGTGCGGCGCCGAACAGCCCCTCTGCCCGGGTCCTGGCAGCCTGTGCACACGCAGAGCCGCCGGCCTGTGCCCAGCCACTGCCACCTACTCACCGGCGATGAACCGCATGTTCCGGATGCGCGGCCTGACCAAGAAGCACAGTCTGGGGCAGAGAAGGGAAGTCACGACGTCAGTGGGGCGGAGTGCAAGAAAGTGGAACAACACTGCGCCTTCCCCCTCGCCCCTCCCGACGGGGCCCTTCTCGTCTGAGCCAAGGGCCCTCGTATGGCAGGCACCGGGCCGAGCTGCGGCAGTCGTGGCCCTGGGGCACCCAGAGTTCCTGTTCCCAGTCAGCAAGCTCTCGGGCTAAGTAAGAGGCAGACACGGAGAGCGCCACGGGCAAGGCCGAACCCCATGTGTCTAAGGAAGTGGCCGGAGCGGGCCTCCTCAGTGCGGCCCTGGCCCTGGGAGTCTTCTCCTCGAAAGGAGGTGCACACTGCTTCCGTTTGAGATACACAAAAGAAAGCCAAAACCCAGACGGTGGGCAGTGGGTGGCTGGGCTGAGCGGGCGTTCTCAGCTGAGCCCCACCCTGCTCCTGACGGGGGGTGCTGGGGTGAGGCCGAGCATGTGGCCGGGAGCACCTGGGTGCACGGGTCAGGCAGAGGCGCCACATGAGGCCTGCTGGACACAGCCTTGGACTCTGAGCTGGACAAATTGACTGGTCACTTGCGGGAAGCCTAGCAAGCCCTTGAGGCGAGCACAACGCAAGAATTTCTGAAGGACGGATCAGTCTGGCTGGAGTCAGGAGAAGGAGACGGGAGCAGAAAGCGGGAGGAAGTGCAGGAAGGAGCCCAACAGCGGCGAAGGCTACCGAGGCACAGGGAAGAGGCCGGCAGCCAGCGCCTAGGGCCTGACGCAGGCGGGACACGCCGCGGCAAGCATGCTGGGGCCTGGGGCTGGGAGCTGAGGCAGGCCCCGAGACACTCACTGCTCGCTGGAGCTGAGGGCCGGCTTGTTCTCCACCTTGTACAGCTTGTCCACTTCGTGTTGCTACAGAGAAGAGCCAATGAGACAATGTCCTTGGGGTGCTGGCAGCCAGGGCCTCAGGCAGCCCAGTGCTGACTCTGGGCCGGAACTGGCCCCCGTAAGTCCCCAACCCCCACGAAGCCAGCCTCAAACGGTCAGTAGGAAAACCCAAACCACGCCTGTCCGAATAATGCCCTCTGCCCACGCGGCGGCGCCGGCATTACCCAGCAGGGCAGACACTGTTGGAAGGGTAACTGTTTCTCGGGGGCCCCCCAAGCCGCCAGGAAGGGCTGTTACCTTCAGGATAGAGACGTTGGCAATTCGATCCAGAGGGCTCATGAGATCTGCCTCGATGAACAAGTCCTTTTTTCCAGGAAGCTGAAGGAGACACAGTACCCGGGGTCACGCCCAGGTCACACTGCTCCCCGTGTGGGGAGCGCGTCCACTGCCTGGGTCCTTACAGGCCTCTCTGCACGCTCACTATGGCCGCTGCTTCTCACTCTCCGCACTCGCCTCCCCCTCAAGCCTCACACCTTGCCACCAGCCCGTGCACCCGTGCCCTCGCTGGGCTTCGCTGCCCCCTTCCTCCACCACCTCCTCCCAGCACTCTGGCCTCGGCCAGCGTCCGGTGAGGCGGCCCGTGGGTCGGCAGGGAGGGGGGAGTCACTGCTCGTCTCTCTCCTCTAGGCCTTGACAGGGTGGGAGCCGCCAGTTCGGCCTCCTGAGGCCGGCCTAGCAGTCGGGGGAGAGCGGCCGAGTGGTGAGCGTGTCCAGCCATTCAGCTTGGCCTACGCAGGACGTGTAGGGCATGTGGGTTCTCAGCCAGGGAGGAGGGACACCGTCTGGAGACGCTGCCCCTCATCTGACAGGGCAGGGGTGTCAGCGCCCGCGATGCACAGGGCGGCCCTCAACAAAGAACCTGCCGCTCGGGGGGTGGCGCCTGTGGGGCTGGGCACTGGCTGTGGGGGCCGCACAGTCCTGCAAGCAGATAACTGGGGCACGAGGCCAGGCACAGGAGCCCGGCGCCGATCCGCCGTGGGACGGGGCCGTCAGGAAGCCTGTGCACCGCAGCATCCCAAGCAGAGGGCGCTTTAGGTCGATGACTCCAGGACTGGCAGGTAAAGTTCGGGAGCGAGGAGTCCACTTATGGGTTCCACGCAGCCAGACGTGTGGCCATGAGAGAGGACAAACAAACAAAAATAGGCTATTTAAGAAAAAGCTGGATACTCGAATGCAACGAGCAGCGTTAACAGTGCTTGTATCTGATGGTAGGATCGAGGGTGACTTCTTTCACTGCATTTTTTTTTTTGGCATCCACATTTTCCAGTGTGAGATGTTTCGTGGTCACTATCAGGAAGGTGAGGAGTAAGGAAACAGCCAGAGGACTTAACCTCAAGGCGGGGCTGGCAGACAAGGACGCAGCTGTCCCCTCTGGTGTGCGAGGTATTACTGCGCAGAAACCACCCAGGCCGGGCTCTGCCCCCGAGGGCATTTCCGCAGTCGCCTGCCGCCATTACACATTTCTGTGCTTGGTCTCCCCACACCCAGTGACTTTTTAACTGGAAACCTCTGTGCTAGCACTGACGTGGTCCAGGCCCCCTGTAGTTCTCTCCAGCTCCCCTCCTCACCTGTTCAATGTTCTTACCAGCGGGAGGCTACCCACTGCTTCTCTGACTGGCACCTCAATGTCTCCCTAACTAAACCCAAACTAAGCAACATTCCCCACTGGACCCGCCCCTCACATTCTTTTTGGCTCAATCCCTTGCAGTGTTCACACAGCAAATACTTATTAAGTACACGCTACCCGCCTGATTCCTGGTGAGGAGCCCCCGGCTGTACACGGTACTGGACAAAACATGTGTTCGCTGTCCTCTGCACCCCCAGCCCAGGGGGGATCATGAGCAGCAGACAGCAGAGCGTGTAACCCACTCCCACTCCCAGCAACAGTTTTACTGCGAGCCCCAGACACAGCCTCAGCCTTAGTCTTCTGCGGCCTTCACAGCCCAGTGGCAAGTCGCCCACGGGGCCTCAAAACCCCGCTTCCCTTACTCCCCAAGCTGCTGGCCTTGGTGGGCTTGACCACTTCGGCCGGCTCTGCGGCCTGACGCGGCCTCTTGCCCACTCACCCCACTGCACAAGGCTGTTAGGAGCCGCCTCAGGGTCAGCGGGGTCTGCCGGACGCTGCTCACTGGGCAACTGCCCGCGGCTGTCCCTTAGGCCCTGGCTACCACGCCAGGGTAGGTCAGTGCGTGGGTTCGGGTCCGACCGCGGGCAGTCCCCCACCCGCGGCCCTTCCCGTGCCCAGTGAGGCCTGGCCCGCCGGTGTCTCCCGCCGGTGGCTCGGGTGAACACTGCTTCAGGTCCCCTGCAGCGCCGGCTGCCTCTGCTGTCCCTCCGCGGGGGCCTCGTTCTGGCTCGCAGAGACGCGCCACGGCCAGCATTCTGGCGGAGAAGCAGGCCCTCGGGCTGGGCCGGGAAGCGCGAGAGGTCCGGCAGTGCAGAGCGGCCGGTGCCGCGAAGGCCGGGCGCGGCGGCACTACCTGCTCCAGAATGTAGATGAGCTGGTCCCGGGCCAGCCTCTTGAGCATGGAGAAGTCGGGCAGCTCGGGGGCGTCGGGCCGGTGCGGGAACGCCA
>NW_004567136.1:15044447-15050769 GCF_000260355.1 Condylura cristata | reverse complement strand
CGGCGCGGAGCCTGCCGGGAAGGCGACGGCGCGCCGGAGGAGACACGGGGCTGCGGCTGCGCGGCCGCTCCGCGCCTCCCGGGGGAGGGGCGTTTTCTCGTGCCCCTGGGGACTGGACTCTGCGCCGACTTTTGGGAGCCACCCAGCCCTCCTGCCTCACTCGAGCGAGAGTCGGCACTGTCGAGTTTCTGGGCTTACTAAAACAGGCGGAGCCGGCGCGGACGTCGCTCCACGTGCTTGGCAGCTCCGGCTTGCCAGCCTGCGTGGGGAGCCAGGGGCGGGACCCCCCACACCCCCACACCCCGCGGCAGGCCCCCGCCTGGGACGCCCGGGTTCTGACTGTGCCCGGCGGCGTAGGAAATAAGAGAGCTGTGGCGTGTTCATACAGTAAAAATAATAGATGGAAAGCCAGGAGGCACCTGTGCGATGACGTGAGCGAAGACTCTAGAACAGGAAGAACACCTATGACAAAAGAAATGAGAAAACTGATCGACTTTGGGGCTGACAACCATCGGGAAAGGAAACTGGGGAAGTTTCAGGGGTGAGAGGTAGGTCTATATCTGGCTGACAAAGAACAAAACATACACCTCGCTAACATAAACAAATAATGGGTGATTTGGTGATGGGAAACCCAAGGGGATTGCAACTGAGATGGCAAAATGCATAAAAATATGTAAAACAAACTATTATAAAAATTTTTTTAAATAAAGTAAAAAAAACAAATAAAAGCAAGCTTACAACAGCCATGTGGGTAGCCCCAGCGGATGATGCCTAAACGCACAAACCATGACGTTATAACCTGGTGAGATGCATGAAGTTCAGAACCTCACCCCTTCCCAAAACTTAAACCTGACCAGGCCTCAAGGACTGCCAGCTTATAGGAAATAGAAACATGTTAAAGGACATCACGGGGATGAAATCAGCCATGTACGAAAGCAGGAACTCATGGGGAGCAAATGATGAGGCCCCTCAAAAAAAAAAAAAAAAAACCAAAACGAAGTGGAAGTGGAAATCTTAAAGGAGCCGTCGGGGGTATAAGCTAAGTGGGGGGTATATGAACACACCGCAGAGCTGCCAAGGCGGGGCTTTCTCTGGATCTTAATTCAAATAAGTCAACTATAAAACTCATTCATGAGCCCATCAAAATACTACGAGGATATTAAAGGAATACAGGGGAATTCTGAAGACCTTAAAGGTATAGTGATGACCTTTATGGCCCTAAAGTCCTTATACTGAAGTACAGAAGCTGAAATAACGCGGTGTTTGGAGGCGGTGGCGGCTCACTGCGCCCTACACCTCCCCGGGGCAACACCCCCACTGTGGGTCACAGCAGTGGCCCCCCACCCATCTCTCCCTTCACCCACTATCAATATTTGGGGAGCTGCAAGTACGGCAACCACAGGTCTCCTGCCCCGTGGGGCCGCCTGCTAGCCAGGGCAGCACCACAGCACTTCAGGTGCGGGCTTCCACAGCGGCTCTGACAGCAAGAACAGGAAGGGGGCGGCCCCAGCTGGTGACGCAGGAGCCCGGGAAAGTAACATTTGGTTTGAGAGGGAGACAAGGAGCCCTGCATGACAGTCAGAGGACAAAGGACAGCAGCCCAAGCCTAAGAATGGCATCTTCGGATGGAATAAAAGTTACGTCTACTTGAGCTATAACAGGATGGCAGAGGCTGAGGTAAATGGAAAGGACATTCAAGTTCCCATCAGGCTTAACTCTCCATAGCCCATTTTTCCCCCAGTGGGCGTGGTCAAGCGCCTTGCCAAAGCTAGAAATGCAAATCTGAAGTCTCAGTGAAGTGGTCCTAATGGCACAGGACACTTTTTATTTTAAAGATTTATTTATATGCACACAGGAACAGGGGTGCAGGTAGAGATGCAGGGAAGGGTGTATGTGAGGGGCTCACCAGAGAGAGTGGGGAACAGAAGACGGGATTGACAGAAACACTGAGGGGGGCAGAGGGAGACAGAAGTCTGCTGCACGCTGTGGGTCACGTCCTGGTGGGGGGTTGAACTCATGCCAGTGGCTAGTGAGTTTGACTGGGACATAACCCCGTGCCACCAGGGAGGCCTGGCAAATGACAGCTTGTCATGGTGCGCTTCTACCCTGAAACAGGCTTCTGACCAGCAGCTGGATTCCCTGACAGCTGACAGGGTCTTGGCATCCAAGTGAATAAATGCTCATGGTAACAGGCACCTATGATGTGGCCACATTTGTAGCAACACCCTATGAACTGGGATCAGCGACAGGGTTGGAGAACATTCTACATACGCTAAACCTGAAGAAACTGTTTTTGCTCTTAAGCTGTTAAAACGAAGACACAGGTGAAAACTTGTCACCGGGCCCCTGCTGCCTGCAGGTCTGCTATGGACAGCGGCTCCCTGGCCGTAACAATCACTAAACCGGCAATCAGACCAGGCAGCGCTAGGTTCCCAGGTTCCCGACAGGCCCACGTCATCGCGTCGGAGCCCAGCCGGGACTCGGGCCAGTGCTGCCACTGGCCAGTGGCGTGGCCCGGGCCAGCCAAAAACGTTCAAATGGTCTCACTGCCCCATCGCAGCATCTTTGTAAACATTTGGTGAAAACAGTGGACTACTACTTCATTTTGGAAGTGACTGGAGTATGCTAAGGCCCTTCAGCTTCCCCCGCTTTGCTTTCTTCGTAGTTTTTGCAGTCAGCCCCGTCATAACCCAGCAACCTCCAGCCACTAAAATAAGTCAGTTTTGGCTCTCAAAATCCACCCAAGCAGGGTGATCGGCAGAGTCCCGTTGGGAATTCCTCTGCAACCCTCCATGTTCACAACGGGCTCTTTGCCTCCTCCCTCCTTCACTCTCCAGTCACAGGCAAACCCTCTGACCACAGAAAGCACCAACCACAGGCTGCGACATTCCACTTTATTCTGCATGTAATGGAAACGACCAACTAAGAGAACTGCTAGTGTTCATGATTCAAGAAGGGAAGGAGGGTGAAGACACAATTTCCTCCCAAACACTACGGTCCTACGACCCACGCAGCAGGGGCTGACTCCAGAGCCAGACAGGGTTGGTAGGCAGGGGGTCCCCACAGGCTGGCCTTCATGCGCCGGTCACTCTCCCCCACACTGCTCTGTGGTCACTGCTGTTAAGTTCAAATCCAAGCAGCTGTTTCCTCCCAATTCCAGGCTCCTTTCTTCCTCTCCCACGGTGGCTAACCCTCTCAGAGCCAGACAACTCTAAACACAGGCGCAGCTGTCTGTCTCCACAAGCCCGGCTCCAGCTCAGATTCTGTACAGAAAGTTTCCGTTGCCGTCAAAGAACTCTCGGCCCCTCTGCACTACCCTGCTGCTGAAATTCTGGTCACCCGGCTCCCCCATCTTCGACTTTCCCAGCTTCTCGCCAGCTGGCAGTTCAGGGAGGCGGGTGTCCCCGGCACCTTGCCCAGCAAGGGCGCAGGGCTCCTGCCGCGAGCTCTGGCTTCCGGGCACAGCCACGCAGCGCCCCCGCCCCCAGGCCTGGGTCCCCCTGTTCCTTCCCTTCGGTCTCCCTGGTGCATCTGCCATTCGAGTGTTTGATTCCGTCACGTCCAAAGCGATGCTGTGACTGTGGCCCCTGGATGGGACTTCATCGCCTGACATCAGCAAAGTGGCTGATGGGGGGCAGCCTGCAGAAGGGGGCTCTGAAGTACCCCCAGAGCCCCGGAGCTGGCCGAGTGAGCGGGCAGGTCCCGCTTTCTTAAGGGCTTTCTGATCCTGCTTCAGTCTCTGTTCCAACGTGGGTACAAACTTGCTTTTTAACACCCTCCGGATCACATCAGTGCTGACATCAAAGCCTTCCGCCAGCCTGGGAACAGGCCAGGATTCCGCAAATTCTTTATGTAAATACCTATGGGGAAAAGGAAGAAGTTTTCATGCTGTGATGAGGAAGCGCCCGCCCCGGTGGAGCCCACCGAGAGCCTCCCAGCCGCGTATGTGGCGGCTGCGCTCCAGCGGCTGTTCGGCAGCAGTGCCCGCCCGCCCGCCCGCGTGTGCCCACTCACACCCACTGCCCACCCGCCTCCAGAGCCAGATCCCGGGGATGCATGAGGATGGCTCTTCCCTTCAGAGAACAGTCTTGTGGTGGAGGCACCTGCATGGATACACGACACCACGGCGAGTGTCCTGCAGGCTCTGAGCGCACTCGCCAGGCCCTGTGGGGCCCCAGGCGGCGCCAAAGCCCACGTTGAGCTGTCCTGAACGGTGGAAAGGAGCAGTGAGCAGTGGCGAGCAGGAGAGGCGGCGGCCAAGGTGCCAGAGGCACAGCGCAGGTTGGGGTGGGAGGACGAGTCACCTCGGCCGGGGCACCGTCAAGGGAGGGCAGGCCCACTGGCCGCGGCCTTCTGCGGCTAGCGCAAAGCCGCTGCGAGCCAGAGCTCACTACAGCAGGGAGTGTCGTCAGCGAGTCTGCACCTGAGAGCCGGCCCAGCGGCGGTTGCTCAGCAGCAGGACCAGCAGCAGGATGGAGGCGGAAAGTCAGGCTAGAGGCTGTCACAGCAACCCAGGCAGCCTGAGGGGGCGACAGCTGGGAGCGGAAGAGAGGTGGGCACACAGCTCAGGAGGCCAAGGGGGAGGAAGCAGGCCACACGCAGGCCCCAGCTGGGGTGCTGATGGGACCAGGGTTACAGTAACAACTAAGCCTGTCAGAGACAAGTCTACTCTGTCCACGTGCAGCTTCAGAAACCCCGGGACGTCCGAACACCGGTGTCCAGAACACAGTGGGGGGCAGCGTTTATAGAGAAACGCAGACAGATGACAGACTGGGATGAAGAGCCAAGAGCAGGTGGCCGGAGCTGCATTCGGTTGCTAAGACGGTGGGCGACACACCCCTAGGGGGCGGCCCAAGGGGCTGGAGACTAAGCAAAGCAGTTCTTGAAACAGAAGTGGGTGGCACCCGGGTCAAGGGAGAAGAGAATTTTAAAAAGCAGACTCCAAGTTGAGATGCCGCGGACGGGTCAGGGGAGCGGAAACCAGAGGCACCAAAAGGCCTGCGGAGAAAGTGTCACCGCAGGGACAAAACGAACAACTGAGGCAGGCAACCGGGAGCCAGCTGGAACACAGGAAACGCGAGTCGGTCCCTAGACAGACTTGGGTCCCTCGGGACCAGGGAGGGCTTGACCCAGCAGGCGCTAAGGGCTGGCAGGGTTTGAGACAGGGAAGGGAGGGAGGGTGGTTCTCAGCCGGCGCCTGTCTTCTCTTAGGCAGTGACCGCGAGAGGAGGGACAGGCAGGAAAGCAGGGGTGTGAAAAAGCTGTGGCTCGAGATGGGAAAGGAAACAACCTATGATGTGCCATGGCTGACAGTACCGAGCAGTTCCCCAAGTCTCGGGTCGGGCGCCATGACCGGGATGGCTGGGGATGGCCAGTGCTGACCGCGTGCAGCCGGGTGGCATAGTGCATCGAAGCGCAAGCCCCTGTCCCTGAACCCGCAACCCCACTGTGGCTCCCGCAGGGCAGCAGGTGAACCACCAGGCAGCGTGGTCACTCCCTGGAGCGCCAGCTGTGCCAGCAGACGGAGGGCACACGCACGGACTGGCCAGCAGTGGCTGCTGGCTACAGGGACAGGGCTCTCCTGGCGCAGACAGACCCCGGTGAAGGGCAGAGGAAGGCAGTGCTTCTCGAGGCCTGTGACCGAGGGCCGGGTGCAGTCTGTGTTCACTGGCTTTCACTTGTGCAAGGAGAGCTGGAAAAAAGCCCCAGGAAATGACTTTGCAAGCCCCCCGTGTGCAACACGTGACCTCTTCCAAACCGACTTCAGAGCATCTCAGACATTCCTCAGGTACTGAGCTTCCCACCAGGTTAAGGACGTCGGGATCTACTATTTCGGGGTTACTCTTAAAATGCCCACAAAAACGGACCAGTTGCGTCATCAAGCTCATCTACTCCTTTTAGGAATCCTGAGGTGACCAAAAACAGAAGAGATGATAAGGGCCGTCCTGGGGCGCAAGGGTCAGTCTCAGCTCCGTAAAGCGGTCTCAGCCACTGCGGTCAGTCCATCCCCACCAGGGAGGGTCCCAGGGCGCAGCAGACGCCCCCTCTCCCCGCCGCCCCCTCAGCCGTGGGTCTCAGGGGATCCGCCTGCTCTGCTCCCCACTCTGCTCTGGCCTGCACCCCAGCTACTGCGCGCACAGATAAACCCTTTTCCGCGAGACCGCGGCCGCCTCCGCGCGGCCGGCCTCACCGGATCTGCTCCATGGCTTCCCGCGTCAGGGTCCTGGGCGGGGCGCCCGGCGCCTCCATCTGCCTGCGGATCTTCTGGAGCCGGACGGCCCTTTCCTGCCGCCTCAGGGCGCTGGGGGAGAGAACCAGTGGC
>NW_004567136.1:15029962-15043636 GCF_000260355.1 Condylura cristata | reverse complement strand
CCCGCCCTGCCGTTACCGGTGGTGGCGGAGGTCCAGGAGCTCGAGGGGACGCTGCAGCAGGGGCGCCGAGGCCGGGCAGAGGGCGCCGTGCTGGGCCGCGTCTGCTCTGCCTTCCGCGGCGGGCGCGCTGCTCTCAGCCCACGAGCCACTCGCCACCCTCTGCTGCTGCAGCAGGTAGCCCCGCTGCGGGGAGAGAGAGGGCGGCACGGATCCCGCCAGGGCCCGGTTGATGGCGTCCAGCCTTCTGCTGGCGTGGCCCTCTGCGGGGGAAACATGGCCCCTAGCTGGTACTCAGGGAGCCCTGCGCACCTTCCCAGCCGCCGCGGGCCCAGAAGCGGCACCCCGGCTTCCCCCCAGCGGCCCCGCCCCGCGCGCACGCGTGCGCGGCCAGCTGCCCCTTAGCCGGCTCTTCCCTGCCCTTCCAGTCCGGCGGGCCGGCGGGGTCGGGGAGTGGCTCCCTGCCCGCTGGTTCCCACCCTGCCAGAAGCACCTGTCTCCTGGGCAGCATCCCAGCCCCGAGCTGCTGCTAGGCCAAGGCTGCCGGGACTTACGGCCAGGGAGCCTGACTCTGGCGCTGGGAAAGTAGCGCCTGCCAGGCTTCTTCACTGACAGTGAACAGGAGCCGAAGGCCGCCGGGTCTTCTATCCAGTTGACGTTCTTGGGCGGGAGGTGGCACCGAGGATGAGGTGGCAGTGGCCCTAAGATCCTGGGGATCAGCGCGTGGGGCCGCACCGGGTGCAGGAAATGAGGGCCCTGCTTTTTGGCGGTCCCTCTCAGGAGGACCAGTGGAACCAGGTTCACCGATTGCAGTTCTTGACGGCCCAGCCGGTCCTGGTGAAATCTAGCCTAGACAAGAAGAGAAGCCCCTTAGCACCTTCCTGTGGGTCAGGGCTTGGCGGTGGCAGCGGCAGGGGCTGGCGAAGCGCCTCGAGCCGCAGCCATGAGCCCAACTCCTCTCCGCGGCCGGCAAGTCTGCTGCCCGCCCGGGGCCTGGTGATGCCGCTGCGCTCTTGTTGGCCCAGGGCTTCACCTCTTCACCTACCTCCTGCGAAGGCCACAGCACTGGCCGTCCAGGGGAGGCTCACACGAGCCACGCAGCCGCCTGGCGCTCGTGGGCCATGCACGTGGGGCTGGCGCAGGGCAGGCGCACAGAGAACACGGCTCTTGTTTGGAGGGGTGGGAGTGACCTGCCCTGGGGCCGGCACTAGCGCAGGGGGAGCAGGTGCAGAGGGGCCGCAGAGTCCCCACCGGCGACCCCCCACCAGTGTGCCCTGGCTCCGGGCCGTCTGGCACTACCCCCCGCCCAAGGCTGCAAGCTGGCCAGGGACCTCACCCGAAACTCAGGAAGCCTTTTCTGGCCACGGTGGCTGGGGTGCAGCATGCGGGTGAGCTGCTCCACGATGCCCAGGCTTCGGATGAGGTTCTCCCGCTGGAGCAGGGCCTTCATCCGCTCCAGCTCCTCCTCCTCCACGATCTCCTGGGGCTGCGTGGTGTCCAGGGGCGCCGGCGGCAGCTGGAGGGCGCACAGGGTGAGCGGCCGGCTGCCTCGCCCTCCGTTCTCCCACCTCTGCTTCCAAGGTCAGCTCTAGTTACCAGGGGGTCCTCTCCCGCCCACAGAGCCAGCGGGCCTCCCCTTCTCTGCAGCAGTCCCAGCCCTCTGGGCAGGAGGCCTGAGCCGCCCCGCACCTCCTTTTCGGGGCCCCGGCTGCGGCTCCGGTAGGCCCCGTGGGTGGCGAGGCTGCGTGGCCAGGCTCTGAGGCCGCTCTTCTCCCCGGCCGACTCGCCCTGGCTCTGGTCCCTGTGTTCCCGCCGCCGCTTGCAGCCCGAGCGCCGCTGCTGTTCCTGCTTGAGGCGGATCTCCTCCAGCTGCTGCCTGACAGGACGCTGGGCTCAGACCGCGGGGAGGGGCGCGGGCCCACGGGGTGCCAGGCACCCACCCACCCTCCCACGTGGACAGAGGGGAGGGCACCTGGCGCACTCCTCCCTGGCCTTGGACGCTGCAGTCTCCTGGAAGAGGGAGCCGTTGTGCTTGAAGAAGGGCGCGTACTTCTCCGCGTCTGACCTGGGGTAGATGCGCCGGTAGCCCCCCAGGTGGGCATCCTCGTAGCGCTCCTGGTCCAGCATGGCAGCGCGCGACGACTCCATCTGCTCCCGCCTGTGGAAACCAAGCCCGCGAGGACCCGGAATGTTCAGGAAGGAGCCAGGCTTCCCCGCTCGCCCCGCCCCCGCCCTCCAGGCTCAGAAACGCCCGTGGGGGTCACGCCAGGCCTGCTGGTAGCGCAGTCTGTCAAGGCGGCGCCCACACCGAGCCCCGCAAGGCTTCCACACCCAGGCACGGCTCGCCCCAGTGCACAGTCCAGCCTTGGGGGTGTCGGGCGCAGACAGTTGCCCTCGCCTCCACTCTCACATGGAGGAGTCGCCTGAAACCTCCACCTCATCGTTACCTGTAGGCACGCCCAGTGAGCCAGCCACAGGGGCGCCTGCCCCCTCCGGGCAGACCGGTGGGCAGCGCTGCATGGGCCATCGCCTGCAGACCGTGGCACCCCTGCTCCCCCGCTTCCTCAGGGCAGGGTCTAGGGGAGCTCTGCTAAAGAAAGTGAGCCAGCTAGGCCACCCTGTGAAACGCGCGCTGAGGTGCGTGCTCGGGCCGGGCACAGGGCAGGAGCCGGCCCTGCAGGCCGGGAGAGGCGGGGGCAGGCGGGCGGGGCGCGCCCACATCATGTGAAACACATGAGCCTGGGAAGTGCAAAAGAGGAGAGGCTGACCAGCCTGTGGCTTTCTCGAGGGCAGTGGGCCCGCTTCACGTGCCAGGGACGGAGCCCCGAGCTGGGCCTCGACGGCTCCGCTCAGAACTGGGGAGCAGCAGCCGCTTATCTGGGGGAGGGCTGGGAGCCAGGTTAAAGGGTCTGTCGGGGTTTAGGAGGAATGATAGGTGTCTCCAGGAATTGCCTTCCACCCTTTTTGGCCCTGACCACACCGTCCTGCCACCAGCGGGCGGGGTGACGTGAGTGTGGGTGCGGACAGCCTGGTTTCAGAGGCCGGTCAGGCCCAGGCTGCCTCCCTGTCCTGGGCAGCTCTCCCGCTCAGGAACGTAATGACAGCACGTCGGGCACGGCACCTGGCTTCGCGCGGCTGCTGGTGGCAGTGGAAAAGCCGCTCCTTGACCCGCCGCTTGTCCTCCTCCAGCACCTTCCTCTTGTCGCAGCCCCGGAGGTTGATGAGTGTCATGGCATCACAGAGAAGCGCGTCCTTCACTTCCCGGTCCAGGCTGGAGTCGGTGGTGAAGCTTGGAGAGTGATTTACCTGCAGGAGGAGCCATTACCGCCCACCGAGCCGAGGCAGGCGTCCGCCACCTCCCCACGCCGGCGGCCTGACTCCCGGCCTCGTGCTCGGCCAGCGAGACCCCCCAGCGCACAGGCCGCCATGTCAGCAAGTCGGACACCCGGCTGCGGGGCGGGGGTCCCCGCGGGGAGGCCTGCGGGAGCAACACCTGGGGTCCAGAGCCCGGATTCCCGGGTGGGGCCCAGAGCCATGAGACTTCAGCAGGTCCGAAGTGTGGGGCCTTCTCCGCCCGCGGGCCCCATAGTGCCGCGAGCCCACGCCATGCTTCCCGGAGGCCTGGGCTTGGCGAGGCCGGGAGCGCCTCACCTCCAGCAGCCAGGGCTTCATCTTGTGGTCCAGCAAGATGTCGAAGCCCAGGATCTCAAAACAGGCGCATATGCCTCCGCTCAGATACTGGGGGAAGCAGGTTCGGTAGTTGTGGCGAAGGACAGAGTGGGCGGAGATGACGGTTTTGATGATGATGTCCTCGATGTTCCGCCACAGCTCCCGCGCGTCGTAGCTGCGCTCTCCCAGCCAGGCGTTGAGCGTCGACAGCTTCCTGCGAGGCCCGGTGCTCAGAGGGATGGCAGGCCCCGGGTCGCGGGGTGGGGCCCACCGGGGCTCCCTCGCCGCCCCACTTCCCGCCTCGTCCCCGTGCTGGGAACGGAAGTGGCGCAGTTATCAGCCGGTGTCCCTGAGCCAGCTCAGGCTGCCGAGGCCGCAGGCGGGCCGGCGGGGGCGGCAGTCGCTCACGGAGTACCTCTTGCTGCCCACGGCCGCGTCCCGGACAAAGTTTTCGTTGTGCTTATTGACGGCGTAGTTGGTCAGGTGCATGCAGACGTCGTCCTGGGCAGAGCGGCCCTGAGTGCCAGTCGCGACAAGTGCCGCCAGCCCCTGGACAGCTGCACCCTCCCCTCCTGGGTGTGCTGGCCCCCCCGAAGGCAGCGTGCCTCTCCCCCAGAGGATTCCTGCCCAGGCACCAGTCACTCCCGCCAGCCAGGTGCCAGGTGACTCCCTGGCCCGGCCCTTGCTTGGCGTGGCCAATGCAAACCTCCGGGCCCGCAGTGCCTTACCAGGTTGCTGTGGCTTGGCTCCACGTAGGGCGTGGTGGCGAAGCGGGCCAGGCCCTCCTCGTACATGAAGATCCGAAGGGGGTCGCAGGACGTGATCAGGACGTAGATGCGCATGTCGAACTTGAAGCCGTCAATGAGGAAGGGCTAAGGGGGCCAGCGCCGGGGAGGGGAGGCCACGGCTGGCAGTCATGGCCGTGCCCACACGTCCCAGCGCTTCGGAGGGAAGCTCATTTCACCTCCACCATCGCTGTACCAAGTGGATGCTGCTACTATTCCTAGGTGGCACGTGGGGAGACTGAGGCACGCCTGGGCTAGGAAACCGGCCCGGATGCCCAAATAGAGGAGGCGGCCAGGCAGCGGCGGCCCCACGTTTACCCGGGTAACGACAACGGGGCTCAGAGCCTCAGGCCAGCAGCCTCCCATGCTGGGAGACTCCCTGGGAGTGGGGGGCTGGGCCCCACCTTGGAGATATACTGCTGGCAGACCATGTGCTCCCCTGGCTTGATCTCCCGGGGGTTTCGGGTGATGAAGATGCCACGTCCCTGGCAGCCACTGTCGGGCTTGCAGATGTAAGCGCGGGTCTTTCGCTGACGCCCGTAGGCCTGGAAGTCGCCGTAGCTGTGCGAGAGAGCTGGTCACGTGGGGCGGGCTGCGCAGGACCCCCCTTGGAGACGCTCCTGGGCCCAGCCGGAGCTGGGGGGGCGGGCCCTCACTCTGCGGGGAGGCACCAGGTGCGGGGGAAAATGTTGTACTCGGCGGGGTACAACTTCTGCATGCGGTTGAGGTTCCGTGCCAGCAGGTCCTTGCGGCAGATTTCCGTCATGCCAGGGAAGTGGTTGATTTTCTGCAACAGAGCCAGCTGGTCAGAGGCCCCTGAGCTCCAGCGGCCAGTTGGAGCTTGGCGTCCTGGGGGCAGGCAGAGGTGAGCGGGCAAGGCGGGGTCCCAGGGCAGCTGTCCCTGACCCTCAAGGGAGAAAACCCTCCTTGGCCTCTCCCCCAAACACATTCACACCAAGGTCAGGAAACGAGGGCCAGTGAGAGGGCAAGTTGGCCCCTGGGCCTCCCCCCACCTCTGAGCCCTCAGCCCACCGGCGCTGGTCCAGAGGCACGTGGTGCGGCAATGAGGAGCCTGCCCTACGCGGAAAGGGCAGCTAAGCGCAGGGCAGGCCGGGAGGGCAGCCCGGGAGGCCGGAGGGCATGGCGGGGCCAGGGTGGCCTGCTGCCCGCCCCGCTCTGCGGCTGTGCCAGCCTTCCTTTCCGTGCCAGGGCGTGAAGTGGGGATTCTGAGCCTCGTGTCCCGTGAAGGGGTGCCTGCCCGTGCGTGGTCTTCATGGCGCACCCTCCAGAACGCTGCTGCCACCCCACTGGCAGTGCTCCGGCCCGCACCTCCCGGGGCTCCTGGAGCCTCCCAGAACTGGCTTTCTGGGCACCCTTGAAGGACCCTCAACTCCGGCTGCCAGGGAGCAAGCCTGCGGACGCTTTTCAACACTTCTGTTCCTGGCAAAGGCCCAGTTAGAGGCAGGACAGCACCGCAGTGGTCAGTGGTGCCCTCGGAGAGCCCGCCGCCGGGCAGGCGGTGCAATGTGGGGTGCTAGGGGAGCTGCTTCCAGGCCAGGGTGTTGGCTGGCTGGCCCTGCTGTGTGCTCGGGGCTGCCTCCTGGTCTTGGCCGAGGTGGGTTCAGCTGCGCAGCGGGAGGCAGGCAGCTGGCACGAGGCCTCAGGCAGAGGGCAGTACTGAAACCTTCAGCGCAGCGCCAAGGCCTACTGGAGCAGCAGCCTGCCCTGCTCTGCAGCGCGGCAGCCCTGGCGCCCAGGCAGGGTGGCAGTTCTGGGCCCGCAGTCCCCGGAGCTGGTCAGCAGGTTTACCTGAAACCGCTTCATGTCCATGACTCGTTCCAGTGAGACAGAGCAGTCTGTCCAGTACACAGTCCACTCTTCATCCTCCCCCACCTCCTTCAGGCCGCACATCTGGGCCGCCCGGCGCACTGTGGAGAGGTCAGGGCGGCGCTGGGTGGGGCCAGCGGGCCTCGGTGGGGAGCAGGAGGGTCCGTGCCGGCTGCCGCGGCAGCCCTCCCTCCGCTCTGCGCTGCCTGCCGGGCCATGCTCAGGGCCGCAGGGCCCTTCTAGAGTCTGCCAGAGCCCTGGAGCCGGGCTCTGCTCCTGTCAGCCCTCCAGCCAAGGCACGGCGCTGGCCTGGGGCCCTCACGCTGGCACCTCACCCGGCAGGGCAGCCGGGGGCTTGTGGGAGAGGCAGAGATGGCTGACCAGCTGGTGTTTTCTTTTTAATTGCTGAGCCCCCTCAAAATCTTCCTTTAAAAAACTGTTTTGACCTCTCCTCTCTGGTAAAATGGCCGGGTGGGGGACAGTGGCGACTCACAGTCACTTTTTTCTTGCTAACCATGGAGGCCCCCACCCTACTGCCCAGGGGAAGCATGACGCTCTGCTCCCAGAGCTGACGGGGGCGCTGGCGAGCCCCAGCGGCTGAGTGCAGCTGGGGACCGGCCCGGAGTGGCCGCTCTGGAGTAACTGCAGCAGGTGGGCACCAGCCAGCTGGGCACTTACCACTCTCATACTTGCAGTTGGTCAGGTTGATGGCCAGGGGTCTGGAATAGAGGGACAGCAGAAATGAGGCCAGCAGTGGCCAGCAGAGTCGGGGCTCCCAGAGAAGGGACATCCAGAAGTGGCCCCCGCTCGGCTTCTCAGAAAGCCCTTCAGGCCAGGCCCAGCCCGCGCGGCCGAGTCACGTTCTTGTACCAAAAGCCGAGTGCTGCTCCTGACTGCCTGTCCTCTTGCCCGGGCTAAAGGAAGCCCTTGGACCCCCGTCTGCAGGAAGCCCGGCGCCGGGACCAGCACGCGCGGGCCCGAGGACCCGTTACCTGCGTTTCCTCCTTCTCTTTCTCCTCCCAGTCTCCAAGTCCTCTGAGTCAAGTGGGCCTACGCTTTTCTTTGGGGTTTTCTTGGCTACAACGGACAGGGGAACTCCATTCCCCGGGGCCTTGCTGTCAGGCTTTGAGGGCTCCTGCTGAGAAGGGTTAGCGGGGAGGGGAGCTTCCCCTTGAACACGCTCCTCCTCAGACTCCTCTTCCACATAGTCTTCCTCTGACTCGCTGGTCTTACAGGTGCTGGGCTCCATCCTCTCAGGGTCTGAGGGGAGAGGGAGGGCCGTGAAATATCTATGGTCAGGCTGCCCCCAGGCTGGGGGTGCTGTGGGAACCCACCCAAAGCACCTCCTTGTGCTTTAGGGGAATGTCGCTGCCCTTCAGAACAGTCCAGCAGTGGGGCTGCGGAGAGCCTAGGATCCGCCCACGCGCCCCAGCCGCCCCAGATCAGCCATAGGACGCAGCAGGGCAGTGCAGGAGCTGGGCAGCGCTGGCCGGGCTGGCCAGGGCGTTTTGTTCCTGAATGAGAAGGGACGCTGCTGGGGTTTGGGGGGTGGCTGTTCTCAAACCAGAGCTGAAGGCCAGAGTCTCCTTGCCCTGTCCAGTGACTCAGTTTCTCCACGTGTACACATGGGGACCAGCTAAGACCCCTTGGGTGCTGACGGCAGGGGGAGTGCCCCCGGTGGCCACTGCCCACCCGAGGTTCCGAGGACAGCGTAGGAGCCGGTGGGTCAGCCCCTGGCGACTGGGGCTGGACTCAGCTGGTCACTCATGTCCGCCCTTCGCCCAGCTCGCGCTTCTTCCCGGGCGCTGCTGGGCCTCAGGGACCGCCTCCTCCTCTCACAGGACTGGCTGTCTCCGCCGGTCGCGAGGGGGAGCCCGCTCCCCCCGGGTTCGCTCCTAGCGCCGAGATCCCGGCGGCGGCGGCCCCTCTTTAAGCAAGTCGATGGCCGCCGCCGCCGCCGTCGCCATGGACACGAGGGCGGCGCCCATCGGAGCAGCGTTCTGGGGGCGGGGCCTCCGGGAGCCACACCCCCTGGCGCCAGCGACCGACGCCGTCCTCGCGCGGCGGGAGGCCGGCCCGCGGCTACCTGGGAGTCGTAGTCCGTCCCGCTGGCCGGGCCGCGAGAGGCCGTCCGCGGGCACCGCCGCTGTGAGCCTCCCGGGCTCGCCCCGCTGTGCTGAGGCGGGCAAGGCCCACGAGGGGCTCTCAGCCTCTGCCGGCCTCAGCCCGACGTGTCGCTGGGAGTATCCCAGGTGGCTGAAACGGAAGGACCGAAGGGCGCCCTCCTTCACAGAGGCCAGGGCACTCCCCGCGTCCTTCCTCAGTCTTCTGCGCCGAACACGCTCAGTCATCCACTCCTTGTCGTGCCTGGAGGCCCTTGTCGCCAGGATGCTCACTTTTCGTGTTCTTTACGCACTTAGTGCCGGCGATGTGCGCATTTTACTGTGTAAGCACTCATACTGCTTAGTAGGCTCTGAGTGAAGTGGCATGTCAGATATGAAACGCAGTGACCGATGGCAAGTAGGCCAGACAGCACCGGGGACTTCTCCAAGCCCAAACTAGTGGACATGAGCCTGGGCAGAGGATCCCAGAAAAGGCTGAGAACGGCAACTGGGCACCTGCACAGCCATTTCCGCACTAATCTGGGCACCGAGAGTCTGCCCCTCAGCCAGGCGTCAGCAGGAACGCCTGCCCCAGTGCCAGAAGTGGCCGCAGGGCGCGGGCCCAGGCCAGCACTGTGCTCAGCCTAGCCTCCGAGGCCGGGGGCTGAAGCCCCATTAGGGGCCAGCACCATCGCCTGCTTGGACCTGGTTGGTCAACAACGGACTGCTGGAGGATGTCAGGCTTCTGGACACATGAAGGTGTCGTTCACAGCAGCCTGCTCTGTGCTGACTGGCTCATGCCGGTGAGCAGGAGGCCTGGGGTTTACTGTCACAGGTCGTCACCCATTTGTGTTTGATGACATGCAAATCGGCAGATGTCAAAGTTGTGGGAAGAACTTAACTCTGCTCACATCTGGGCACTGTTCTCAGGCCTGCACTGTCCCATCGCCTGCTGGAATTGCCAGCGTTCAGCAACTACGGAGCAGACACCCCAATTCTGTTATCCTCTCTGACCCACTCACGCATGCATTCACTGCAGCATGAGCACTCTTACTAAGTGCAAGGCTGTTACTACCCCATTTAAGACCCTTCAAGGCCACTGATGACAGCAAGTCTGAACCCACAGTATAGGACGCCCTCCCTCAGAACGCCAGCCGAGAGGTGGAGGGGCCTGGGCTGGGCCGGCCCGTCTCACTCCTAGGACAGTCGCCTGAGAGTCTAAATTCCCTTCAGAAGACAGCAGAGCGTATCTCTGGCTGAGAAGTACCCCCTCCAAGAAAAGTGATTTTTTTCCACGAAAAACTTACTTGGTCAGAGAAGATTTCCTCTGACAACCAGTCCTAGTTTGGAAAAGCCTGACGTCTGGCCTGTCCACTTGGACAGTCTACTTGGCCGCACCACCACTCGGCCCAGTGTGCCCCAGATACTTCTGAGACGTTTAATGTTAAAGGCAGAGACAGACGATGAACAGCATTTCTCATGGAATGGGTCGTGCTTCAACCCGAGACTTGACACCCTTGGGTCATAAACTCGACTGACCGTCTCCACAAAAGCTCTACTGGCCTGGGCAGTCAGCTCTGCAGGGCCTGAGCAGTCCCCGGGAGAACAGGAGTCAGGGAGCTGCCACCTGGAGGAACTCGGGGTGCGGCCCAGGCAGCTGAAGGCCAGAGGCCCGTTGGCCTCACCTTGCTAAGGCCTAATGCAGGGGACGGCCCGCGGCACGGGCTCCTTAGTGGTGGGCTTGTCATCCTGGGCTTGTCCCAAGAGGGGAAGACACGTCCACGAGGGCCTGCCCATCGGGTCTATTGCCCGGTTTCACCTCTTCATTGTCCCGTAGGCCGGGGCGGCGCGAAGGTTGGCCCCGTACCCCGTGACCATCACGACAGAGATCCAGGGAGTCAGGCCCTTCCCATGGGCTACGGCCCCTCCTGGGCCAAGGCCACCAGAGCTGCACGCACTTCTTCTGCCTGGGCTGGGGGCAGCAGACAGCCCTGGATGAGGGTCAGGGCAGCCGCCTCAGTCAGGTTGCTGAAATGCTCAGAGGTTTTGACAGGGAGGTGCCCAGCCAGCTCGCAGAGGGCAACATTGAAGGCCTCCCCTTCCTTTATCCCGAAGCTGGACTTCCGCGCCCAGAGGATTACCCGGACCCCTGTGAGCTCAGAGGAAGGGGATGTCTTTCCAGGTGGGGCGCCCCGCGTGACAAACAAGTTATGTGCGATCTCGTGGTCAGTCAGGTAGTCAGTGGCCCGACACACTCTGCTAACTAAGGCTTCCAGGTCCGAGCCCAGCTCGCTGAGGTAAAAGAGGAAGCCGGGGGCTGGGAGGTCCTGGAGCAGGTGCAAACGGCCCCCTGGGTCCAGGGGTTCGCTCGGTGCACCCTCCACGGGCAGTCTGTGGGCCAGGTAATAGCCGTGCAGGTGGAGGTGGTTCACCGAGGCCAGGCCCCCCAGGCTGTTGAACCCGACTCGGAAGCCGGGGTGTGAGCTCAGCAGCACCGCCTCAAGCCCGGCCCGCAGCGCACCTGGCCGCAGGCGCTGGGGGAGCCCCTGGGTGGGCTCGGGCACCAGCAGCACGTGGCCCCACTCCAGGGGGCTGACGTTGATCATCACGAGGACGTCCTCTTGCTGGGCGCCCTCGGGCTGGCGGCGCAAACAGAAGAGGACCTCTCCTGGCCGGATCTTGTTGAAGTTGAACTGTCCCGGGTCAAATGCCTGCCTCACGCTCTGGATGTTCTGGGGGCACCTCCTCTGCACACCCCGCTCCACGTTCAGCTGAGCCACGAGCCCCACCACACCCGGGAGAGTTCGGGTCTGCAGGTTCCCCAGGCGGTAGCGAAACAAGCCCAGCTCCATCCGCTGCCTCCAGGCCGAGCACAGTGCAGAGTCAAAGCGAGATGGGGACGGAGGGCCCAGGGGGCCGGGGGTGGGCCCCGGCCACTGTACCCCCGCGGGCGCGAGATCCTTCTGCTCATAGACGAAATCCGGAACGCCCCGCCTCTCCCAGCCCTTGGGGTCTGAAGGTAGCAAGTAGTGAGCTTCGGGGGAGTGCTGTGCCGTGGCCATGGGCTGACCAAAAGGCCCAGAAGGTGGCTCCCGCGGCCCCGCCCCACTGCCGTGCATAGCGTGGCTGTTTCCAAATGGCCTTTACTTGCTGTTCTGGTGGCAAAAGCAAAAGGTAGCTCTGATGAATAGTTTGGATACACAGACATCGCCCATCACTCCACTGTAGCGTGCGTTCCTGCTGACCTAAAAAGAAATACTCTTTTTTTCCTTTCTAAAAATTCTATACCTAACTTTTTTAGGAGTTAAAAATAAAGATTAAAATGCAACCTTTATTCCAATGCGTGGAGGGGAGAATCACAACTCCTACTCAGCCTCATTTCCATTTATAAACGGATCCTGCTTCTTTTTTAAATAATAGTTAATTTTTGCGTAGTTTGGATCCCGCTTTGTTTTTAAAGCCTTGAGCCCACGCAGCGGAGCCCTGGCCTCGCGCTTTCCGTGAGCCTGCAGGTGCAGGTCTCTGCGGACACGCCTGTGGCTTCTCGACGCCACTGGGCCGGGCGCCCCTGCGGGCCTGCACTCGGCAGACTCCCGGGTCCCGTGCACAGAGCGGCAGGCTTCAGGCTGACAGCTCCTAACAGGAACAGCCTCTCTGCTGGTTGGTGGGCACTCCCGCAGCCAGGGCAGCGCCCCACTTGAGGCTGGTCCAGGGTGCAGAGCGCCCAGCGCCCATCTTGGCAGGAAACCAGGGCCTGCTGTCACCGTCACTGGGTTCCCAGAGGCCCCCAGGGCTGCGTGCGTGGGGGGCTGCCAGGGGGCTTACCCAAGCGGCTTCCCTCAGCTCTGCTGGACCAGAAGCTTCACATTCATAAACAGGAAGAAACATCAGAAGTCAAAAACCAGGCCAAGTTTAGTAAGCCGTTGCCGTTTCCTAGAGGAACAGGTGGAGAGGACGCAGGTGAGCGAGCGTCGCGCTAAAAGTGCGGCCAGGAGTGGTAACGAGGGTGGATTATGTGATCTGTTGTTTTCAACAAAAAAAGGCTGATATGGTCAGTGCCATATACTCTGCCCTAACTGAACACATTTCAAAGCGTCTCAAAACAGATTTCTGAGAAGGGCGATGGCCAGCTGTGTGCAGAGCCGGCGTGAGACGACCCGCACTGGCTCATTCCTGCAGGGTTGCCCACCTGCGCCCATGCCCTGTGCTCGGGCGTGTGCCCCTGAGCCGCGGGACGCCAGTATTTATGAAGTAACCACTGGGTACAAGATCCGAGCAGCAACTAAGGGGACCCCCACTTGCGGCACCCGCAGAAGAGAAGCCGCACAGCAGGCCAGATGGCCACGCGAGAGCCCTGTGGAGAAAGACCAGGTGACCCGGTGGAAGCTGGCCGGGAGGCGGGCGGTCATGGCTCTCTGGGTGACCGCTCGGCCAGGGCAGTTAGGAGGGTGCCTCAGCGAAGAGCTGCGGACGCCAGCCCGAAGCCCCGTCGGCTGCCACCGCAAGCACGATCAGGGGATCGGAGGCTGCTCAGAGCCAAGTGTGGGCAGCCGGGAGGCCGGGTCACCCTGTGCCCAGGCCGCCACCATTCACACTGGAGACAGCCTCCCAGGGCTGGCCGGCGCACCCTGCCTGCAGTGTAGATGGGAGACACACGCATGCTGGCTGCGCCCATGCTCGCCAGCTGAAGACCGGCCCTGCCGCGGACAGAGGAACCCACAGGCACAGCAGACCGCCAGGCAGGAAGGCCCGCGCCTGTCACCCCACTGCTGTCCTGTTCCCACCGCTCCCGGCCCCGGGGTCACCGGTCCAGGCCCAGCGGCTCACAGCTGAAGCGCTCTCAGTCTCCGACTAGCACCTGCTCAGGCTCCGGTCCTGGCCAGACCCTCCACAGGCGCCAGACAGGCCCTGCGATGAAGGTGCACCTGCCCCTCCCGGTTATGGTCTGAGGTCAGCTACCGCCCAGGTGAATGTAAGCCCTGAGGCCTGCGGTAAGAAGCGCTGCAGGGTAAGCGAGTCCTCGCCAGCCAGGGAGCGAACGGCTTCCTGAGGCAAGGTGGGGAGGCCCTGGGGCCCCACACGGCCGACACCCAGACACGCAGGCCCAGGCCAGGCGCGGGGCTTAGCCACCTGGTGGATGTCAGACAGGCGACACCCTCGGACTGGGGCTGTCCCCAAACCCGCAGGCAGACTGCCGCGGACTCCCTCTTCACCTGCCCAGCGCACCTCCGGCGGGCTCCAACAGGAAGCAGCCCCGCCAGCGCGCCGCGCCGGCCCCGGGAAGCGCTGCGCCG
>NW_004567136.1:15021829-15028927 GCF_000260355.1 Condylura cristata | reverse complement strand
GCAGCCGGCCGGCGCCCCCGCCAGTGGCCGGTGCTCCCGTAACCGTTACCGCTTCCCCAGCGCCTCCAGGCGAGGCGCCGGCGGCTGTCCCAGGCGGGCTCAGGCGGCCTGCTGGCAGGTTTGGGGAGCCAGCGGGGTGCCACGGACCTGGGAAGGCGGTGGGCGCCCCAGCACGGCCACAGGCTGCCCTTGTTCCGCCAGAGCCCACCGGAGGTTCTGTGAGCTGCTTCCGCAGGAGCGACGCGGTGTGGAGGAGTCGCTGCAGGCGCGAGTGCCCCTGGAGCAGGTCCTGGGCCTGCCCGAGCTCAAGGTGCCGGCGCCCGCCTGTCCTCCCTGGGCCTGCTCACTCCCCTCTTTCCTTTCCTGGTGCCCGCATTTCCTGGGGCGGGGCCCCGCCTAGAACGGTGCTTTCACCCCGGGGTTGGGTCCTGGGGCACATTCTTGGGGGTGCAGGGCCGCTGTGTCCTGAGGAGTCGCCCTATCAAGGTCTGAGGCGCCTGTGCCAGAGGCTGCTCCCGGCCCCACTGAAGCCTAGCACGGGGCTGGCCCCGGCGCCTCCTTCCTGGGGTGCTCTCAGGTCTGCTCTGCCTGGGGCCCCAAGGGGAGGTTTGGGGAGTGTGCTGCCCCTCACGGCCCTGTCGTCTAGGCCAACCCCTTCAAGGAGAGGATCTGCAGGGTCTTCTCCACGGCCCCAGCCAGGGACAGCCTGAGCTTCGAGGACTTCCTGGACCTGCTCAGTGTGTTCAGCGACACGGCGACCCCAGACATCAAGTCCCACTACGCCTTCCGCATCTTCGGTAAGGCCTAGATGGGGCCGGCCCGCCCCCGCGGCTGCTCAGTGGTGGCTTGGCACGCCCCTGCCGCGTAACCCCGGCTTCCGTGTCTGCTCCAGACTTCGATGACGACGGCACCTTGAACAGAGAGGACCTGAGCCAGCTGGTGAACTGCCTCACGGGCGAGGGCGAGGACACCCAGCTCAGCCCCCTCGAGATGAAGCAGCTCGTGGACAACGTGAGCGGTGGGCTGGGGGTGCAGGGGAGGGTGGGGGCTCCCGCCTGACGGGCTCCCTTCCAGATCCTGGAGGAGTCGGACATTGACCGGGACGGGACCATCAACCTCTCCGAGTTCCAGCACGTCATCTCCAGGTCCCCAGACTTTGCCAGGTGGGGCGCTCCTGGCCTTACCCAGCCCCGATGGGCGGGTCTGGGTCCAGACTTCCTGCTGGGCGGGGCTTGGGCTGGAGCCCGGGCGGCTCAGTCCCGCCCCTCCGGCCTCACGCAGCTCCTTCAAGATCGTCCTGTGACCAGGGCCGCAGCTCGTCCCAGCGCCCGTGAAGAGCCGTCCACTGCGGAGCTGTGGCCAGGGCTGAGCCTGTGCTGCCCGCCCAGCAGGCCCGCCGGAGCTGGCGCGCGCCCGGCCTGGGCAGGGGCCGCCACGCCGGGGCCTGCCTCTCCTCGCGTGGCCATCGCTGTCTGCTGATCGCAATAAAGGGCTTGCACTCTGCGCGTGGCACACGCTGGCTTGGAAGGGCTGGGTGGCGCCGGCGGCCCCTCTGGGAATAGGTGGGCTCCAGAGGCGCCAACCGGAAACCCAACGGCCTGGGCCCCAGGGTGCGCACCGCTGGGCAGCCTGACCGTTGGAGGGTGGCCTGCAGGCCCCACGCCAGAAGAAAAAGTCAACTGTGTCACATTTAACACATAAACTTAGGCGTTGGAAAAAACGACCCAGCGCTCCCCCTGACCCCGGACTGAGCTGGGGTGTGGAGTAGAGGGGGGTGCCCTGTCCACCAACATGTGCAGGCTCCACCTTTGGCAGGTGCCAAAAAGGGAAAAGGGCTGCACCGTTGGAAAGTGGGGGCGTACATCCCCTAAAACTCAGAGCTAGACCAACCTGGGAAAGGGCTGCACCATTGGAAAGTGGGGGCGTACATCCCCTAAAACTCAGAGCTAGACCAACCTGGGAAAGGGCTGCACCATTGGAAAGTGGGGGCGTACATCCCCTAAAACTCAGAGCTAGACCAACCTCAGAAAGCCACACTCCTTTGAGGAAGGGCAATGACTCATTTAGATTTTATTTTTAAAAGCTGGTAAAGTGCATTTTATTAAAAAAAAATATAAAACCACATAAAGTCAGTGCTCAGTCCTGGGCAGTGTATTTTTTAGGGGCGCACACAAGGTGTGACAGTTCAAGACGAGGGAGGATGTGGGGAGAGATGGGGAGCCCTGGGCTGGGGTGCAGGAGGGCAGGAGTGTATCTTCCCTGAACCACGAGAACGCTGCGAACGGTCACCCCAGGCCCGCAGTGTCCACGGCCGACGGGTCAGAGACGGCGGGAGGTAGGTCGGAGCTCAGGGCCAGGTGAGGCCGCATGCCAACCCAGTCCTCTGTCCCTGAGGCGGCGGGGCGGCACAGCAGGCCCCTGGGGCTGCCCGGGCCCGGCCCCTGTAAGGTCAGCTGGCAGCAGGCTCGGGGAGGAGCCGGCTGCTGGGAGTCCGAGAGTGTCCACCGCTGCTTTCCTCACCGTCCTCAGCCTTCACAGTTTCCACGAAGGGCCTGGTTCTCGCAGACGCGGCTGGGCCTGCGTGGCGCCCGGCTAGTCTGCACCAGGGCCGGGCCAGCGCAGGCTCGTGGCCACCGCGGGCAGCGGCTCTGCCGCCCCGGGGCCAGGTGCCACGTGTGTCCGCAGGGGCAGAGCTCAGCTGAGGGTTTGGTGCTCGGGCTCCGGGCCAGGGTGGCCGTCTCGTCCGCTCACACCACCGAGTCCCGGATCTCGGAGCCCAGCCGTACCCGTGGCCGGGGACACAGCGGGGACACCTCCACGAAGCTGTCCTGCAGGCTGAGCGGCCTCTTCTCGGACTCGGTGACCGGCCGGGGCCCCGGGGAGCTGTCCGACAGGGCCTGGTAGCCTCGGTGGTCGAGCGGGATGCTCGGGGGGCCCACGCCATTGAGCGGCCGGGTCTCGGGGGGCAGCACTATGGGGCGGGGCTTGGGGTGCACACTGGCACACTCGCCCTGCTTCAGGAAGACTTTCATGTTGCCCCGGTGCCGGTGGAGCAGGAACAAGACGAGCAGCATCACGGCGAGGACGAAGAGCGTGCACATCACCAGAAACTCAGTCCAGTAGGACCGGCCCCCGCCCCAGCTGGCGTGGCCGGCGGCCGGAGCGCTCACCTGCGACGTGTTGATGTCGGGCACGCTGCGTCCCTGGTCGGCGTGGTCGGCTGCCACGTCCTCCACCACTGGGCAGTAGCTGGCCACCAGCTGCCGGAAGCCCTCCTCCAGGGACCAGCACTGGAACTCGCCCGGTTCCCGCTGGCTGCCCACCAGCAGCAGGTCCCCAGAGGGCAGCACGTGGCAGGTGGCCGAGGCATTGACCGGCACCCCATTGTGCAGCCAGAGCCGGCTGGCCAGGCTGGACAGGAGGGGGCAGGGCAAGGTGTTCACCGTGTGGGGCTCGAAGTGGACTTGCTTGCAAGACTTGTTACCTGCGAGCAGAGGAGGAGAGGGGGCCGGGTCCCGTGGGGCCCGCTCACCCGCCTGCCCAGACTGGTCCGAGGGCCACCAGTCTGGGGACCTGGGGACTATGAGGTCACTCCCAGGGGCCTGCTTGTGTTACCGGGGGACGGGGGTGTGAGAGAGGCCCCCCTCCCTCGCCCCACGAGGCGCTCACCCTCCGCCTTACGAGACAAGGGCCTGGTCACGTTGCAGAGGTCCCCGGTGTTGGCCCCGTCGATGTCCTGGACCCACAGCCTGGGACCGCAGAGAGGCTGTGATGGGCCTGAGCCCCCACGGACTCACACCTCCCCGCTTGGCGCAGCCAGGACCGGCCCGGCGCACACGGGGCGCCGCCAGCCCCCCTCCAAGCCAGCCCCCCTCCAAGCCGCCTGTGTGCGCAGCATTTATTTTCAAACAAAAGTCAGGGCAAAACTTCCCTGAGCAACAAAGCCAGCGCGAGCCTGAGAGAAACTGGGAGGCCGCCGGACCCCTGTGCGCGTCTCTCAAAACAGGGTGCGTGGGGGCCTCTCACGGAGCAAGAGACGGCCACAAGGCAGCGTCCCTGCCACCGCCGAGGAAGCCTGGGCGCCCGGGCAGGGGCCTGGCAGCCGGGCCACGGGGCGGGTCCGCGTGGCGCGAGTTTGCACTTCGGCTTATTCTGCACATGTGCCAACCCTAGCGGGCGCGCTCCGGGTCGCAGGCGGGCAGGGCCCCTCCCGGGCGCTCACCTCTTCCTGCATGCACACTCGAGACGCCAAGCCAGTCCGCAGGGACGCCAAGGCGCACGGCCCTCGTTTCTGACTGCCTGACCATGGCCACAGGCCAGGCCAGCGCCTCCCCGCGACCAGCCACGCAGAGAGGCGGGCCACGGTCTCCTGAGTCCGAGGGGACTCCGGCCATCATGCTGACCACGGACACAGGTGGGCTGCGAGGGACTCCGCCGGGCCGGGAGGCCGGACAGCGCGGGCGGGCAGCGGCCCCTCACCTGGAGGCCGGCTCAGGTTGGCGCAGGCGGGTGGGCGTGCAGCCGGAGTTGGTCCACGCGCAGTAGGGGTCCCGGGCCAGCAGGCAGTCCCCGCAGCTCCGGTACAGGCTGCAGTTGGCCACGGGCACCTGGACGACGCCCGAGTGGGACGCAGCGTAGAGCAGCCCCTGCACACACGGCCGGCGCGGCTGAGGGTGGGCACGCGTGCGCCCCGCGCCCCCCGGCTGCTGCCGTGGCCTTCCCTCCCGCGGGGCCGGCCCGCACCCCCGCTGCTCACCCCCTGTGCATCCAGCAGCAGGCTGTGCACCGGCTGTCCCTCGGGGAAGAGCTGCAGCTCCTCGATGACGTGCACTCGGCTGCCCACCACCACCGCCTTGTGCAGCCAGCCGTCACCTGCGGGGGGCAGCGCTCAGGCCCTGCGGCCGCCTGCCGGCCACGCCCCGGCGGGGGCCTGCCCGCCCCACTCACCGGTGCCCAGGAACAGCACGTCGTAGGTGCGGTCCAGGCCGCGGACGCGCTGGACGGCCACTCGCTGGTAGCGGGCCCGGGGCTGCAGCAGCAGCATCTGGCTGCGCACCTGCCTGTCCATCAGGAAGTGGTCCTTGAGGAAGTTGAGCACCCGGTCGGGGAGCTGCAGGGACGAGCTGATCCTCTTCTCGCGGGCTTGGTTGTTGATGCACTGGACGGGAGGGGCGCGTGAGCGGCGGCCCAGGCAGGGCGGGGCCCCGCCTGCCCTGTGGACGGCCGGGGCGGGCCCTGTCTGAGCCTCGCAGGTCGGCGGGGGGCCGGGGGGGGCCAGACGCCTGTGTGCCTCGCCCTGCCTGCTACCCCTCGCTCGTACCCTCCGCGAGCCTCAAAACGCGGGCCACGCCCCTTCTCCTGCGGCCCCCAGCCCCCGCGCTCAGGAGGGCAGGGCTAGTGCGGGTGCCCAGCTCCCGGGGCTCCCCGACTCTCTGCTGGCACAGGGTTCTCTACTCGGCTCCTAGCCAGCACCATCCTTGGGAGAAAGAGTTGCAAAAACTGCACAACCGAGAGTGGAGATGCCAGGGGGCCTCCCGCCCCGAGGTGTGGAGCACACAGGGCCTGCACGGTCACGCAGTTCTTTGGGATTGGGGGAAAATGGGCAGCCCCGAGGCACGAGGCTGGGCGGTGTGGGGGCGCCAGGGAACTACGCTGCTTGCCCAGACCCTCCCCGGCCCTGCGCCCTCAGGTCCTGTCCCCTGGGACGGCCCCACAAAATCTGCTGGGTCGACTAGGGGCCGCCACGCGGCTGACAGGACAGAAGACGACTGACGACCCGCCACGGCCGGGCCCCGGCCCCCAGGAAGCGAGGTGCTTGCAGCGAGTGGGGGAGCCCGAAGGGAGGGGCTGGGGGGTGCCGCGCCTGCCTGAAGGCCTCTGACCTCCCGGGCACGTCCACCAGCGGGCCCGGGCCTCTGTCCCCGCCTTCTGGGCATGTCCACCAGCGGGCCTGGGCCTCTGTCCCCGCCTTCTAGGCGGGAGCACAGACTCCCAGCTGAGCGACGCCAGCCAGGCCCCTCCCGGCCCCGGGAGCAGGGGCAGGACTCACCGCGCCGGGCCGGGGCGAGGGTACGGGGCCCGGGGCCGTGTACCACTGCTGCGTCTCGCGGTTCACCTCCTTGTACAGGCCCTCGAAGGCCCTCCGCACGTCGTCCATGGTGAAGACGCAGACGGCTGAGCCCTCGCTGCTGCCCCGGTGCCTGGAGGGGACGCCGCTGAGCAGGGCCCAGGCGCAGCCCGGCCCGCCCTGCCCTCGCCGGCCCCGCGGCCCCGCCTACCACTGGGAGGTGAAGACCCCGTAAAAGAGGGTTTGGGGCCAGTGCTGGGGGCTGGGGCTCAGCGTGAAGACGTCCTGCAGCACGTTGAACGGGAAGCCGTCCTCCGGCCGCGAGCACAGCAGCTGGGCCTTCAGGAAGGACGTCCAGCGCTGCTGCAGGACCCGCTCGCCGCCCTCGTCGCCCTGGGGACAGAGCGCCGGGCTCAGGGCCTGGGACGGGCGCACACGGGGAGAAGCTCGGCGCGTCCCCGGCCTCGCCCGCGAGCGGACGCAGCCACGTCGGCCGCCCCGGTCATCACCCGCGCTTCTGGGCAGTTTCCAGGAACACAGGCGTGGCGCACAGGCTGCGGACAGCACAGGCCGCGAGGCCCTGCACCACCTTTGTCAGGTCACCGAGCACGGCCCCCCGCGGGGCGGGGGCGGCCGGTGCCACCCCTGGGCGCCCGCGGGCTCCGCCCGGCCCGCCCGCATCACCGCCGCCGCCTCTCCCCTGCAAGCTCTGCGAACTCTCTTCTGATGTGCAGACAAGACAGGGAGACTGCAGAGGGCGAGGCCGCGGCCGCTCGCTCACCTTGCAGACGCGGGCGACGCGGGACACGATGGTGTTCTCGAAGAACTCGAACTCCTGGCCCGTCTCGCTGAAGAAGAAGTAGATCTTGTCGTCGTCCCCCTCCTGGCTGCCCAGGCTCTCGGGGATGTAGGCCGAGGCCACGAACGCAGGGTCTGGGGGCCAGTGGGGTGCACAGTCAGCCGGGGCCGCCGCGTCCCCAGGCCCCGCCCCGGGGGCCCCGGGGCCCGCCGCTCACCGCAGCCTGCCCCTC
>NW_004567136.1:15020068-15021729 GCF_000260355.1 Condylura cristata | reverse complement strand
CAGCCCGAATCCCAACGTGGCCGAGCGCCTCTTGGGGAACTACGGCCAAGATTCGCGACGGGGGCCCCGGGGCGCCGCCGCACCTTGCAGCCAGTTGAGGGAGCTCTCGGTCTTGGTGGGCCGCGTGGTCTGGCTGCGGGAGATGGCCGGGTCGTTCCCCTGGAAGCTGCTGACCGTTCCGGTGTACAGCTCGCCCTCTGCCAGGAGAACATTCCCATGGGAACGGCCCCTCGGCCCGGCCCTTCTTCCAGCGCGGGGCCGGGGTGACCCCAGGCCGCCGTCTCCCTTGAGGTGGGCAGAGCGGGAGTGGAACGGGGAGAAGCCCCAGCTCACGGCAGCCCAGCCGCTGCCCGGCCCCTGGGAGCCAGCTCAGGTCTCAGGGAGCCCCCGCCGCCCTGCCCCCACCCAGCACTCACCAACCACCAGGGCCGTGGACTTGAAGTTGGGGTCGAAGGGACAACGGCCCTTGCCATCCTCCAGGAGGACTTTCCCCGCCCCGTCCCGAGCCAGAGTGAAGTTCGCCAGGCTCTGCGGGGTGAGGGCCGGGTGAGCGGAGCGGGGGCCCAGGGAGCGTGAAGGCTCCGGGGCGCAGCCCTGGGGACCCGTGTCTGGGCGTGACGAGTTCCCGGTGTAGCCCACTGTTGGGCCGGGGCCCAGCCCCCAGCCCCCGGCCGGCGCTGCTTCCGCGGTGCAGGGCAGAAGCACCAGGTGTGGTGTCGGGCACGGGGTCGGGGCGACGCCCCCCAGGAAGCCGGACGGCCCGCGGGGGGCACTCACGATGTAGGTGCACAGGGGGCTGAAGGCCGCAGTGCCGCACGCGAACAGGTGGCTGCTGTTGAGCGGCAGGAGGATCTTGATGTAGTTCTGACAGTCCCGCTGGGGAGGGGGCGGTCAGGCCCGGGGCGGTCAGGCCCAGGCCGGCCGGGGGCGGGGCAGCGCCCTCCCCACCCGAGGCCCTGGCCCCTGCTCTGGGGGCTCCCTCACCAGCAGAGGAACCCCCGGAGCCCGCCTGGGGGCGCGGGGGCCCCGCTAGCTCCGGGCGGTCTCTCCAGACCTTGGTGGACACTGCCAGGCCCTCGCTGCCCACCGGGGAGGAAGCCAGGCCCGCAGCGGGCCCAGACTCGGCCCCGAGGGTGTCCGCGGGGGGGCCGCCGAGCGCTCCCTGACGCGACGGGACTGCAGCAGCGGCCCAGCGGCTGAGGCCCCAACCTCAGGAGAAAAATTTCCCGCCAGGAAGCCCCGGAGCGTCCATGTCCGGCACACGACGTCCCCGCCCCGCCGTCCTGCGCGAGGCGCCTGGCCCGAGCGCCACGGCCGCCCCTCCCGCGTCCACGCCTGGGCGGCTGCGCTCCCACACAGGGCCGTGGCCACGACCGCCCCCAGCGGCAGGTCCCCATTCCCGAAGGCCAAGGCAGGGCCCTCGCTGCCCCTGGGGGTGCCGGGGGAGGCAGCCTGGGGGGTGCTGGGGCGCCCCAGGGTGGGCCGGCCACCGGCTAGACTGACCCGCCGGGCCAGTCCCCGGCACCGCAGCAGGTGACCCGTCCCACAGGAAGCCTCACGCAGGGCCCCGTCCCGCAGTGGACACAGCAAGGCCACCGGAGGCGTGGCAGCTCCACCTGCAGGGGGCAGGGCACCCGCGGAGGCCGGGCTCTGGCGCCAGC
>NW_004567136.1:15018418-15018904 GCF_000260355.1 Condylura cristata | reverse complement strand
GCACCGGAGGAGGGGCTGGGCGGGCTCGCCGTCCCGGGCAGCGTGCGGCTGGGCCCCGGGGGCTGCTTCTGTGAGCCGTTCGAGACCTAAAGGCCAAGCCACGCAGCTGGGAGCTCGACCTGGCGGCTGCGCGCCTTGGGCACTGCGGGTAGGTGCCCGGGGGGGGCGGTGCAGAGCGGGCACGCTCTGGGATTTTCCCCTGGAAAAATACAAACGCCCCCCAAAACGCAAAAGGCTAAATCGCAAAGGCCGCAAAGCGGCACTGTGGGGTCCCAGCGCGCCCCCGGCCGCTGCCACGCTCGGCCCGTGCAGCAGGAGACGCCCGAGGGGCTGACGCGTGACTCGCGGTGGGGACAGAGGACGGGCCAGGAGGGACGCTGCTCTGAGCTAGGGACGGGCTTGGAGAGAAATCATCCCAAAACGTAAACCGCTCGAAGGGCTGGTGAGACAGGCCTGGCCCGAGCGCCACGGCCGCCCCTCCCGCGT
>NW_004567136.1:15016344-15017972 GCF_000260355.1 Condylura cristata | reverse complement strand
AAAACGTAAACCGCTCGAAGGGCTGGTGAGACAGAGGGCTGGTGAGACAGGCCCGCGGCCGCCCTGCCCAGCCCAGGCAGGGTCACGGCGCCCAGGGTCACGGCGGCCCAGGGTCACGGCGGCCCAGGGTCACGGCGGCCCAGGGTCACGGTGGCCCAGGGTCACAGCTGCGCGCAGAGCTGACAAGCAGAAGCGCAGCACCCGCCGCCACCTACCCCCAGGCGGGCTCCAGAGCGGCAAGGAGGTGCAAAGGGGCCCTCGGGCGCAGAGCGAGGCCCGGCAGGGGGACAGACCCGCACGCCCCGTCAGGGCCCCCTTCATCCTGTGGCCAAGAGAAAGGGCGGGGGTCACCTGTCGTGGCTGCCAGGAAAGGCGCACAGCCGCTCGGCTCTGACGGGCCACTGACGCCGGGGGGCCAGGCGGCCCCCGCGAGTGCCCAGTGACAGCCGCCAGCTCGCGGGGCGCCGTCCCGAGGCCTCACCAGGTGGGCGGCGCTGGGCCCGGTGCGTCACTGGGCCAGCCCTGGGAGCTGGGGCGCCAGACGCAGAGCCCCGACTCCCGGCGGAGACGCTGCGCCGTGCGGGGGTCGCCTCCCTCCGAACTGGCAGGCCAGGCCACGGAGGGTCAGCACCAGCCCCCACCGAGGGCCTTGTGCTGTGCGCCGACGGCCCGCAGGGACAGGCGCTGGCCTCTGGTCCGCCCCGAGAGCCCACGCCCTTCGCAGCCTCCCAGCGGCAGCTCGGCCACCTCCCCGGCCGCGAGCGGCACCGGCCAGCAGGGACGCTGCCCTCCCAGCTTGCAGGCCGCGATGAACCACATACACCGCCCCCCGCCCCCCAAAGAGCTGCTGGTGGGAGGCCGGCTCCAGCCCCCATGTCAACTCCGTGCCTGTGAACTCGCCGACACCAGCGCCGGGCTGCCGGGGCTGGGCGGAGAACCTGCAGTTTTGGGGGTTCCCGGGCGGTTCTGGAGAGCAGGCCACGGCCACGCCGCGGGAAGCGCCGGGCAGGCCCCTCGTCAGCCAGAGCAGACGCCGGACAGCACGGTCACCGCAGCAAGCCTCGGGGGTCTCAGGAGAGCCCGGCACGATTACCCTGACTCATGTCTTGCGTCCACCCAGAGAATTTTCTGGAAGCAAGGACCAGCTCCCACTTGCCAATGCTTACCAGCCCACACTGTCCCTGTGAGCCCTGCGGGGGACGGCAGGGCGGAGCCGAAGGCGGGCAGGGTCTGAACCCCGCGGGGGCGCACGGCCAGCATGGAGGGGCCCCGGAGACCGGGGCCAGGCCGGGCCCAGCCTCCACGGGCCGGCTGCCCAAGGACGCCGGCCGGCCACTGCGGGGTCTGGAAATGCCGGGGCGCAGGGTGCGGGCCCGGGGGTGGAGCCTGGCAGGACAGGCGAGGGCAGCCCTGGGCCGGTGCCCGCTCGCGCGTGCCGCGGGCAACATCTGTCCTCACGCTCCTATCTGTGAAATGGGGTAATAGCGCCTCGCCTCGTGGCTGTTGCGAGGGAGATTACGGATGTAAATGACAACGTACGTAATAACCCACACTTACGGCGCTTGCTCTCGGCCCCCGCGCACGCGGCCCGTGCCGCCAGGTGTCAGGCGCGCGGCCAGCGCTGAGCA
>NW_004567136.1:15015078-15016095 GCF_000260355.1 Condylura cristata | reverse complement strand
GTCCCCGCCTGTGTGCCCGCTTGGTGCTGTTTGTGGAGAGGAGACGGGGCGGGGTGCTGTGCCCTGGCTGGGGCGCACACGCCTTGGGGAGCCCCCAGCCTTGTGCGGGCCCAGTGCCCTCTGCCCGCTTGTGGGGAGACGGCGGCCACCGGGCCGGGATTTCCTCCGGAGGGGCCTGCGTGCGCCCCGGGGGCCTGGCTGGTGGCTCTGGGACGGGGCGGCCCGCAGGGTGGGGGCCTGTCGGAGCCGCCGGGAGCCCCACTCCCCACCCTGGCGGGGCCTGAGCAGGAAATGAGGCGGGAACAGCTCAGCGCCAGCCTCACCTGGAGCCGCTCCCTTCCCGGTGACTCAGCCGGAAGCTTCGCTGGGAGCCGGGAATGGGCTGGGCAGCCCCCCGCCCCCTGCCCGTCCCCACCCAGGCCACCAGCCAGTCAGCGCTGCGCAGGCCTGGCTGAGTCAGGGCCCCACCCCGCACGCCACCCCGCCAGCGCCCCGGCCACGCTGACCGCCCACGGCGCCCCCACGGGCCCTGGCGGGGCAGACCCGCCGGCACCCCCAGTTGGAGCTGGGAAGGCACCGGGGATTTGTGCAGGCTGGCCCCTCACAAGGTGGCCCAAGGAGGTCCAGGCCAGGACTAAGCCCAGCCTCTGCCCGCCCGGGCTCTCAGACCCCACCTTCAGGGCGGGACGCTGACTCAGCAGTGACCTGGCAACGCTCTTCCCTCCGCAGCCCATGCCAGGCGGGCAGAGCCCCCTCCAGGGAGGGTCACTCCGGCAGGCGGTGCCAAACTGGGCTGAGGCCGCAGGAAAGAGGGGTGAGGCTGAAGGACGGGGCTGGAGGCACCCAGTGTCCGGGGCCCGCTCCCGCCGTCACAGTGAGGCCCCGTCACACCCAGGGCACCACGGCGGGTGGCCCAGGCCCGCCCACCTCACGCCCAGAGGCCAGCAGGGCCCAAGCCGGGAGCCGCGGCGACTGCTTGCACCAGGCCTGACCCCACGGCCCCCCGACTGCGGCCGG
>NW_004567136.1:15010842-15014484 GCF_000260355.1 Condylura cristata | reverse complement strand
CCCCGGGGCTCTCCCAGCCCAGGCCCGGCCGGCCGCGCTGTGCTCACAGCTCCCCATGCTGCACCAGGCCCCTCCCCGCGGCCCCCAGCCCCGCTCCAGGCCCCGCCCGCCCCCAGAAGGCTCTCTGGGACCTGCCGGCTCCCGCGGGACACCGTCACTGTGCCCGAACCCCTAGGTCCCCCCGCTTCGGCAGAGCGACGCAGCCCGGCCCTTGCTCCAGGCCCTGTTAAAGCCCCTTCCCTCAGACTCTGCCCCCACCCTCTGAGGGTGGCGGGGTCCCCCTCCTCCAGGGCGCCCCCCAGATCTCCCTTCCCTCCCCACCGGGGCCCTGGCCGGGCCTGGCACTGAGGCGGCCCTCAGGGCCCCAGCCGGCTCCGGGTCCTAGGGGGACTGACCGCGTCCTAGGGGAGTGACCACGCAGACTTCTTGCTCCCGGAGAGACACCGCCCACGGTCACTCGAGGGCACAGCGGTGTCCGGTGGCCTCTGTAGATTTCACAGGCGAAGCAGCAGGCAGGCTCAGGCCACGGGGCCCTCACGGGGCTCACTCCCCACGTCCAGCAGGGCGCCCTCCTGGGGGCCTCCTGCCCTCTTCCTGGGCCCCACTCCAACAAGGCAGAGCCGTGAGGCGCGCCCTTAGGGTCAGGGCGAAGCGGGAGGTTTCCATCCACTCTCCCGGCCGGAACCCCGGGCCACAGCACCCCCCAGCCGCGCCCCCCGGCGGTCAGGACAGGCTTCTCGGCTGGACCTCAGGGGACGGGAGCCAGGCCAGGTCGGGGGCTGGGAGGGGGCACTGACCGGGCAGCCCCTCCCGGGACCGCAGCCGCCTCATCTGTGAAATGGGATAACTCGCCCTCTTGGGTTGGTGGAGACAGCTAAAAGCCTGCGCCCCAGAGCTATCCCTCGCCTGTTGGGGTGACGGGGACACGGCTGTGCCACCAGGGGCTCCTGACCGTGGGGGAGGTGGCCACACTGAGCTGGTGGCTACTGGCGTCGCGGGGTTCACTGGGATGGGGGGCAGAGAGGCTGTGGCTTTGGCACGGCGGGAGTGGCAGCGGGGCCCGTGGGACCCTGGCACCTGCCCCAAGACAGAGGCCACTGCCCCACACGGGCAGTGCGGGCCGGGGCTCAGGCAGAGGGGGCAAGAGGGGCCGGCCGCTGAGGGCGCGTGGAGCATGGGGGCTCAAGCGCGTGGCTCCCTCGCCTTCACCCCCAGGCACCTAGGGGTGGGGGATGTCATCGGCCCTAATAAGGGGTCACGGGAAGGACTGACCACCTGGCCCAGCCAGCCGCTCCCTCCACCACCCCCGTCTTGAGGGTCGCATGCAGTGGGGGCCGGGTGTGGCGAGGTGGGCAAGCGCCTTCCTGGGCGGGCACTGGGCCTCGCAGTCCCCTGCTGTGGGCTGGGGAGAGGGCAGGGTGGGAGCGAGTGGGGTCCAGCTCCCGGCACCTGCACCGGAGCCCCTGACAAGTGGACAACTGGGGCTGACGCCGCCCACCCTCGGGGCCAGCCCTGGGGGCGGGAGACGGGCGGACCACACAGGCCAACCCACGGGCAGGGCCACCTTCATCCAGGCTCAGGCCCCTCTGGGCTGGGACACGGCCAGGCGGCCAGGGCCGCGTGGGGAGGGACGGGGGCTCCTCGGGGCGGCCGGCCGGCCCGGCCACTGCAGGTCAGAGGACGCGGATTGTTCTCTGCTCAATGGGGTTTTGTTGCCCAGGGGTTAGCAGGGCGCTTCCTTCCAATCTGGTTTGGAGACAGTGTCCAGAGCTCCCAGCAGCCACTCTGGGCCGGGGGAGATGAATAACTCCTTCTCGTTGCCCAAATAAGGGGCCCAGTAAGCGTTTCGGGCACCCAGGAGCCGGTTTACCCCCCACCCCCACACGTCACTGGAGGCGGCAGGCCCGAAGCTCGCCTGGCAGGGCCATGACCCCACGCGCCGGCGGGCCGGGACCCCAGACCACACGGCCCCCAGCGCAAGGTCCACCCGGCCCCGGAGGGCCGGCCTCTGCTGTCCCCAGCCTCGCAACCCGGTCCTCCCCTCCCGCCTGTCAACAGCGAGGCTGCACTGGGGTATTCTTCTGGGGGCCCAGGAATCTGATCAGCAATCACGAGGATGTCGGAGGAAGGACCCCCACCCGGGGCTGGTTTGCACCCACAGACGGCCCGGTTCCCAGGCGTCTGGCCGTGAGGCTGGGGGAGTCCAGGAAAGGGGAGTGTGGGCCCCCACTCACGCGCCCAGCGCCCTGTCCCGGAGACCTGCCCAGGACAGCCACGCTGCCAGAGACAGGGGACGAACACCAGGGGTGGGCAGGAAGCGTCTATGCAGCCTGACGGGGCCTGGCGGTGGCCAGGGCGTTGCCTCGGGGCGCCCGCGGGCCAGGACCAGCAGGGGACGCAGAGGGGCAGGCCCAGAGAGAGCCCAGGAAGACTGGGGCCGGCTCAGCGGCGTGCGGACAGGTGCTCGCTGGTTCGGGTGTGGGTGTGCAAAGTGCTGTTTCGGGTGTGGGGCACAGTGGTCCCTGGGCAGACCGGCCCTCCAGAGCACAGGGGCACCCGACAGCCCTCGGGCCCCGGGCACAGGCGCCCCGACAGCCCGGTGCCGTCCACGGCCGTCCCCACAGGTGGCCTGGCGCCTTAGTCTTTTGGGGGTGTCACCACATAAATGTGGTATCCAGGGCAGTGGCTCTGTGGGGGCAGGGGGCGTGATGGGCCTGTCACGTGGTCTCCACAGAAGGGTGACAGAGACCAGTTCTCGGAGCTGGGTGGACGATGACCGGCAAGAGGCCACTCCCCAGGTCCCCTCACAGCTCCCCGCGTCTGCCTTCGGCCACCAGAGCAGCCGCTTCGGCATCAGAGCTGGACACAAGACAGGCCGCACTGACCTGGCCAGACCTGGCCTGGCGCCCAGGGCCCCCACGGGGTCCCCTCCTTCACCCCCCTGGTCTGCTGCCTCCAGCTCCCAGAGGCCCCCGGTGAAGGGCCTGGGCTGAGGGCAGAGGGCGCCGTAGTGAGGCAGCGGCCTGGTCCGGGCACCTTCTGGTCCTCCCTTAACTGGCCACCCCGCACCTCCCCCGCCCCGCCAGCTCCCCGCTCGCACGTGACAATGATAGTGACAATAATGACAGCTGGAGTTTCCACCATCTGAGCCGACTCCGAGGGGCTGGTCACCGTGCGCGCTGCCCCGACGTCACCGGGTAGACAAGCCCGGGCCCAGGAGGGCAAGGGCTGGCCCAAGGCCGGCGGGGCCTGCAGTGCCGGAGGCGAAACTCAGTGCCGACCCCCACGCTGCTCAGCAAGTGGGCGCCCTCCGGTCCGCCGGGCGTGGGGTGTCCTCTGGGGCCTCTGATTTAGGCGCCCTTACCCCACCCCACGCAGGTGCTGACCAAGCATCGGGCTGGGGAGAAGGACACCCCTGGACACCGGCGCCTCACCAAGCACCCGGTGTCCCCAAATGGCCACGGGCCTCCCGGCCCGCTGCGGCCAGCGCACAGGGGGCCACCGCCTGCCCACACCCCAGCCCCCAAGAGGGGCAGCCGGTGCGGATGGGGGGGCGCAGCCAGAGGGGTGCAGGCCGCAGAGTGAGGAGGCCACCCCGGAGTGGCTCCTGGGCTGCCCGCACCCCCGGGGGGCCTCCCGGGC
>NW_004567136.1:15005851-15009957 GCF_000260355.1 Condylura cristata | reverse complement strand
GCGCGCCCGCCTCGGTGCGCCCCCAGAAGCTGAGTTTGGGGAGCAGGGGCTGCAGAGGGGCCGCGGAGGGAGGCGACCCTGCCCCCACCGCTCGGAGCCCCCACCGCCGCCCCGCCCCCGCGGCATCCTCTGGGCCGGACCCTGCCAGGAGCACGAGGTCCGGGGGTCTCCCCAGGTGCCTCCCACGGCCAGCGCCGCACCCACTAGTCCCCACCGAGAGAAGCGGCCAGGGCTCTGGCCCCCGCCGGCCGGCGCGTGGAACCCGGCTGCTGCGGGCAGACCCGCGGCTGCCTACGCTCAGCGCCAGTCTAGCCCAGCCCCGGGTCCCATCAGGAAGCCGAGCTCGTGGGGAAAGGGGGAGAGCCCAGCCCGAGTGGGCCCTGGGGAAGTGCCCCTGCACCTGCAGGAGTCACCCACACATAGCCCTGCGGTGGGGCTCAGAGCCCGCTCAGGCCCTTTCCGCATGAGGACGCCCAGAGACGGGAGGGGGGACGCAGGCCCCGGGGCCAAGGCCGGGGAGCCCTGGGCCAGCTCCTGTGCCCTTCCCAGGAGCCTCGCAGGAGCCGACAGCCCCGCCAGTCACGTGCAGGGCCGGGGAGCAGCTTCTGGAACGGCTGCGAAGTGCCAGAGACACACCTTGCCTCCTCCGGAGTTCCCCGCCCAGCCGGGCAGGCGGTGTGCCCAAGGCCCGGATCAGGCTTCCTCATGCTCCACTGTCCTTGCGTCCCCCGGCTGGACCCCTCCTAGGAGCAGGCCCAGGCTGGCAGTGCCCCTAGAAGACAGGATTCTACAGGAGCTCAGCACCCGTGCCAGTCCGTCACCCGTGCCAGTCCGTCTTCGGCCAGTGACGCAGGCCGCCGTCTGCAGAGGACCTGTGTCCTGAGCGCCGCGGGCCTCCCAGCAGGCTGGCTGTGTGACAGGCATCTCCAGCCCACCACCACAGAAGGGCCCAGCCCTTCCTCCCAGAGGGAGGCCCTCCTGCCGGTGGCCAGCCGGTCTTCAGGTGGCTCAGGAGAAAGTCCTTGACTCCCTGCACTCCTCACTTCCACCCACTAGCAAACCCACAATCTGACCACCTGGCCCTCCTGGGTTCCAGGCAGTGCCCCCAGCCCCGTCCTGGTCACTACCAGGGCCTCTTAACTGGCCCCTTCTTCCGTCCTTGCTTCCTGCCACTGTTCTCGACTCGGCAACCAGAGCAAGCCTTCCGGACCCTAAGGCAGGCCATGGGCTTCTCTGCCCCAAACCCCACAAAGGGCCCCTGTCTCGCTCAGGGTAAAAGCCGAAGAGCGTCCGCTGGCCACCCCGTCCCGTCACCACGGTGCTGCCCCAGCCAGTTGCAAGGCCCGTGTCTGGCTTCGCAGGCGCCCTCGCCGCCCCCCAGGGGACTGCAGGCTGGAGCCTTTGCTCAGATGGCCCCTTCCCAGACAACCTGCACGTCACCACTCTCCGCCTCACCCCAGAGCCTTTCAAACCGCTCTTCACCTTCTAATGATCTGGTGGCCGCGTTTTTTCTTTATTGTCTGAACTCCCCACCTGTGTCGACTAAGAAGGGCCTGCACTTTTGTTTGTTTGGTTTATGTCTAAGTCTCTCCACCACGGCTGGCATAAGGCCCTCAGGAAGTATGCGCTCCGCGAAGCAGTGACGGGATGGATGATGGATGGATGGACGGATGGACGGATGGATGGACGGGTGATGGATGGACGGGTGATGGATGGACGGATGGACGGATGGACGGATGGATGGGTGAATACAAGCCCAGTCCCGGGGCACGGCTGGCCACTGTCTACTAACGACCAGAGCTACTTTTTAATGCCAGGTTGTGTCCGCTAAACAAGTCCCCACTTCCAGGATCACACAATCCACTTTCCCACCTAAGCACTGCACTTTGCATCGGTCTTACTCTACGGGTTCTGTTCCAGACTCACCCTATTCAGGTCACTCTGATAACGTCTCTCTACGGCCGACTCCCCCTCCCAGGTTGTCCGCCTGCCTGATGAGCACTCGAGCCTCCATCAAGTCATTGATAAAAATACTGGGCGGGCGGCTGAGTGAGCGCCCGGCTCTCGGTTTCTGAGCACCCACCCCCGGGAGGGGCCCGCGACTCTGGGGATGAGAGGGAAGCAGACAGGAGCGAGGACGCTGTGGGCAAGACAGCCAGCGGGCAGCTGCAGACGGGTGGGGCGGGGCCCGAGGACGCGGGCAGCGAGGCCAGGCCGCGACCTGCGCGTCCGGAGCCCCGGGGTGGATTCTGAGGCGTCCGCGGGTCCAACGTGAACTCAGTGAAGCTCAGGGAAACACACGGAGAGCAGGGTGGCGAGGAAACATCCTTGGAGAAAAGTGCTGGCCGGCAAGGCCAGGAGAAGTGAGTAGGGAATTCAACCCGGCGAGCGCGGGCGGGGCTGACCCCAGTGACAAACCACTACAGGGTGGCAGAGACGCCTTCGGGGTGCGCAGCGGCGGGCGTCATCCCGGCCTGGGGCGGCGCTGTGGCCGGGCGCGAGCACCAGTCCCTGGTGTCCTCGCACGCGACTAACCTGGCCTGGACGGGGCAGCGGCGTGCCCTGCGGGAGGCACTGGACCCGAGGCCTGGCCAGGACTCCTCCGAGAGGTCAGCCTGATGACAGGCAGGAGGACAGGGGCCCGCTTGGGCTGGGACCAAGGGCACACGCCAGGGCATCACGTGACCCCCCCTGCCGGCCTGCCCCTGGCCTCTGGCTGCGGTGTTAAGGGTGAAACGCCGGCCTCCCTGGTGGCGCAGCGGGCTATAGCCAAGCACCCCGTCATGAAGCTCTCCCAAGTCCCCGCAGCCGAGTTCCATCCCCGCCGGGAGGTGACCACGTGGCGCGCAGACCCCTCCTGTCTCCCCGCTGCTCCCCTCAGCCGTGTCCTTCCTCCATCTGTCTGCTCTGCCCCCGATCTGTCTCTGGTGAATCCTCTCACCCCACATCTCTGGCCTGTACCCCAGTTCTGTGCGCATCAATAAATCCTTAAAAAGGAAAAAAGTGGAATGTCACGTGTCTGCCACCTTCCAGTGCTTCAGCGAAGCTGCGTGAGACAGGACGAGCAGCAAAGTGCTAAGGAGTGTTTAACGCGGAACACGCACCACTGTTTTGTAAATGTGGGGGGCAACGGAGTGAAAGGGGGTGCAAAACAGAGCCTGAGGCCCCCCGAGACTCCCCTCAGGGGTGAAACGACCCATCCTGAGGGCTGAGGGAAGAGTCCACACTGTGCGTCCGTCCAGCTCATCCCTGGAATGTTCTGGACAAAGAGGCTCAGGGCGCCGAGGGCTCAGGCGGTGTGTCCTGTTTCCAGGAGGTGCGGGAGGCCACGCGGGCTGGCGTGCGGAGGGCGCAGGGTGGGCGCCCGCCGGGCTGTGTCTGCGTCCGGACAGGAGGCCAGTGCCTCATTACACCTCCCTGCGGATGCTGTCAGTGTGCCTGCGGGGCCAGGCCCCAGGACGGACACACACAGGCCCCTGCAGCGGGCGGGCGGGCGGGAGAGGGCCCTCGGGACCCAGGGTGCCCTGGGCCTGCTCACGGGCCGCCCCGGAACCACCCAGCAGGCGCGCAGGGACGCTCCTGGAGCGGGCTTCGTGTGGGGCAGCTGCCGAGCCAGCACGGGCACCCACCCCCGCTGCGGCTCGGGGGCACTGGGGGCGCGGCAGGGCCTCTGGCGGGCTCAGGAAGAGCTTGGAAGACAGTAAACAGGAGAGACGCTGCGGGGTACCCCCACCCCCCCTCGGCCCCCCACCGGCAGCCTCCTGCTTCCTGCAGACAGAGCGGCCTGGACAAGCCCCCGGGAAGGAGCGGGAAGGGCCCAGGAGTGCAGAGTCCAGGAGAGAGCTGCCCGCCGGAGGGCCACGGGGCTGGGCCCCACGTGAGCCCCCGGCCCGGCCCGGGCCGCTGTCAGGGCTCTGGGGGAGCGAGGCTGAAGGAGAGCCCCCACGCAGGGTCAGCCAGAGGGACACGCGAGAGGGTGAGGGAGAGCAGAGGGGCCTCACGGGAGATCAGGACCAGGCTGAGGACACGCGACGGCGTCCCCGCCGCTGACCGGCTGGCGGAGGGAGAAGGCGGCCGAGGTGGGCCCGGGCAGGGGCCGCCCCGGC
>NW_004567136.1:15002633-15004754 GCF_000260355.1 Condylura cristata | reverse complement strand
CGCCGGCGCCCAGGGGCCACAGTGACCCGCCGGACGCTGAGGCGGCCGCCGTCCAGCAGGGGTGGGTGTTCCCAGGTGGGCAGGCGGCAGCAAGACGCGTAACGGTGCAGACCTCAGCCGCCTGAGCCCCAGCCCCGAGAGCCAGCGAGGCCTCCCTCCTCGCGCCCCGCCGGCCCGAGCCCAGCGCGCAGCCCCCGCCTGCCCGCCTGGCTCCAGCGCAGCCCGCAGAGAGCGGAGGCGCTCGGGGAGCCCAGCGGGGACCTGGGCGTGGGTGGGGGTGGCCCAGAGGCTGCGGGAATGCCTGCTTTGCGGGATAGGCAAGGGGAGGTGCCCCGTCACTGTCCCGCCTGCGTCCCCACTGTGCCCCCCGGCCCTGCTGACCCCTGAAAGGGGCAGAGTCCCCCCCGGTTCCAGGCTCTTCTGTTCTCACTCCAGCCTGCGAGCAGTGGGGCAGAGTGGGGAGCCCCTTCATCCCAGGGGTGCGCTGCAGGGAGCTTGGACCCCAAGAATGACATGCAGTTTCTGGAGCGAGAGGCTGAGTTTTCGCCTGATTCCCAAAAGATCCCTGCCTCCCTCCCTGCAGACGGGGTTGGGGGGCTTCACAATTAGCCTTCGCCAGGCAAAAAGACACCCCCATCCTGGGGTGGCCCTAACTCCGCCATGAGTCACGTGGCCCCGGCCAGGGCCCCCGCAGCCCTGGTTACCGTAACAGTCTCGGGAGACAGGCGCCCTCGCCTGTGCCCACTGCGGAGTGGGCAGTGGCACGCAGGTGCTGGGCCTGCCGAGTCCACCGAGGGCCAAGTCAGGGCCGGGACACACGCCAGAGGCCGTGGACACACTGTCCTCGAAGAATGTCCTTTTCGAGGACGTTGGGACACAGAGGGCGTGGGCGCCTCACACACCTGGCCGCCTGGCGCCAGGTTTCCCAGGGCCCCTCACGACGCCGGACGGCCGCCCAGGGCCCCACGCAGAGTGGACTCTGCTCGAGGCCCGTCAGGCCGCAGCAGCCTCTGACGTCACCGCCCCGCCCCCCGGCCCGGCCTCCCCTCCCTCCCCGCTCCTGCCCTCTTCCTCCTGCCCTCTTTCAGCCACTCAGCAAACATTTCACGCGCACAGCCGCCTTCCAAGCGCTGCTGAAGGACACCGGCAAGGTCACCGCCTGCAGAGCACGCCTCCCAGGGCCTGGCACTCCGTCCTCCGCCGCGGCGGCGGGGCCGGAGGCTGGGCGGCACAGGCCACCGGGCAGTTTCCAGCTGGCCGCCAGGGCAGCTCCGCTTTGACTGCTCGGGTCCCACCGAGACGCTGGCCATGCTGGAGCGCGGCACACAGGGCCCCCCTCCTCTCCCGCTAGGGCCGCGGGTGCAGGGGCCAGGCCGCCCGGCTCAGGGCTGCCGGGTCAGCCGCGGCGAGCCCGGGACGCGGACACCGGGCGGCGGTCACCGAGCGAGCGCGTGAGTTTCTGCTCTCGCTGCTGGTCTCGAGCCACCTGCAGGCCGTGGGTCCAGAGCGCCTTGCGGGGCCCTCGGCCGCCCCAAGCCCCACCTCCCCGCATCGCCGCGGCCAGCGGCCCTCCTCGGTCCGGCTCCGCAGAGCTGGCACCAGAAGGGCAGCCTCTGAGGCGGCCGAGGACAGTCCTGCCGGACGCTACGCTAGAGCAAGAGCCCAGGCACAGGCCCCGGCGCGGGGAGGGTCAGCCGGCTGGACGCCTTGGTCCACGCTGCCACCACCTTCGACCAGAGGCCCGGAGCTGGGGTGGGGGCAGTAGCCGCCAGGGCCCGGTGCCAAGGTCCCACCTTCCCACCGACTGGACTCAGTGTCCCCTGGCGGGGTGGCCCGCTGGGCTCCCAGCTCTGGGAGGGGGTGGGGCCGGCCAGAGAGCACCAGAACCCCGTGACTCAGAGGTCATCTGGGGCAGCGGTGGGTGACCCTCCCAGGTGACCCAAGGCGCCATCTCCCTGCAGACCAGACGGCCGCAGAGAAGCCCGCGCGTCCCACCCGCAGTCCCAGCCCAGCCGCCGGCGTCCCAGGCCGGACCTCGCCCAGGCTCCCTGCCCCCTGCAGCTGGGCGCCGGTGGTGCGCCAGGCCCGGAGTGGGCGGGGTGGGTGAGGGGGGCGGCGAAC
>NW_004567136.1:14996897-15002183 GCF_000260355.1 Condylura cristata | reverse complement strand
TCAGGACGGCGCCGGCGCCTGTGGGGTGCCCTCTCCGCGCCCACCTGGCGCGGGGCCAGCTCTCAGTGAGGGCAGCGCTGTTTGCCGTTGGCACCAGCGGCTGCGGAGGCGCCCGGGGTCGCCCTCGGTGCAGGCTGCCGGTCCCTTCACCTGCCACAGCCGGGCGGGCGGGGAGAGCCGATGGGCCGGCCCTGGCTCTCCCTCTGGCCTCCCAGGAGTGTCCTGCTCTCTTCATTTGAAGCGAAGCAGCAGCAACTTCTGGGCGGTTCTTGAGATAACCAGTTCTGGGCCCGTGAGCGGCTGAGCTGGCCAGAGCCGGCTGGTCAAGGGTCCGGAGAAGCCTGAGGGCAGGGCCAGGCCCTCCTGGGAGACCTGCCCGCGGGCAGCTGGGCCAGGCCCCCCCAGGCTGCCCCCAGAGGAGAGGCCTCTGGTCGTCTTCCCACAGCTCTTGTGAAACGGGAAGGCACCGGAAGGACAGCACCGTGATGTCCAGCCCGGCGGCCACTGTGCAGGTTTCCTAAACCATCTTTTAAGCTGAGGCGAGCGACGGGGCGCACCCCACCCAGAGTCTGCCCGGCGGAGCCCCACATCTGTTAGGGCGGTGCAGCCCGCAGCCCCGGAGCTGCTCCCAGGACGGGGCTGCGTGTGCTCTGGGGACCCAGGCGCCCCGGTGCAGCCTCCTCGTCGCGCATCCCGGGGTGCCTCGCCCCGACAGTCCACCTGTACCCGGTCGTTCCTCCGCCAGGCGAGCACACCCCTCCCCAACAGCCTCGCCTTCCTCCCCCCGGGCATCCTCTGGCCCTCCGTCTGCGGGCGGCAGTGAGACTCCTCCTCGGAGGGGTCACTGCACGTCCTCGGAGGGGTCACTCGCGTCCAAACGCTAATGGGCAGAGCGGGCTGCCTTGCTCTGCGGGAGCAGGATTTGCTCAACACCAGCATCTCCTAATTCTGGGCGCCTTTGTGTTGCTGAGAAGCAGGGCAGTCCCAGCCCTCCCCCACCTCGGCGCCCCAGGGGTTCACGCAGCAAGGGCACTCGAGGGACCACAGCCTGCACCGGCCTCTGCTCCCCCGCCAGCCTGCTGCGGCCTTCCAGCCCCTGAGGTCAGTGTCGCACCCCTGCCCGCCCCCTGCCGCGCTCCTGCCGGGCGCCAGGGCACCAGGCTTGAGCTCGTCAGGCCCAGCTCGCGGCCCAGGGTCGCCCTGTCCAGCTCCGCACCCTTGGCCGGCCCACGCCCCGCCCTGCCGGCGACGGCCTGCCCGTGCTCAGTGAGCACACGCCGTGCTGCGTCCCGCGTGGGCGCCGCACAGCTGCGCGTGCTGCTGAGCTCTGCTCTAGAGACCTAGTGACGGGCACACAGAGCGGGGCGCAGGCCAGAGGTGCGGGGGGAGAGGTCCGCTGGAGACGCAGCGGGGCCAGGACAGGCAGGGAGACGAGGGCCACTGCCCGCCACGGCGCGCGAGCCAGCACCTGCCACGGGCTGACTGCCCACCGCAGCGCCCTTGCTGAGACGTCTGTCCCGTGGGGGCCCATTTTCTGATGAGACCGTTCGGTGTCTCAGCCCAGGCACGTGCCTCCTGACGGCACATCCCGCGGGTCCCCCAGTTACAGGCCCGGCCTCTGCGGGCCCAGGGTCTGCCCCGCTGCGCGTCACCGGCCCCGCCCCAGGGCCAGGCAGCCCCTCCCCTACGCAGACCTGCCCGGAGCAGAGGCGGCTGGCAGGACACTGGCTGGGGACAGGCCGGTGCACGCGCCCTCCCCTGCGCCCGACTGCCAGCTCCCCGCTCCGCCGGCTGCCCTGAGTGGCAGGACACCTCACACTATCTCATCAGCCTCACCGAGGTGTAATTAACTTATAATGGTATCAGCCGTTTTATGCAGCGTTGCAATGAGCTTTGACAAGGGTCCGCCTGCAGGCACAGCACAGGCGGAGGGGAGCCTCCTGCCCTGCCCGGCCCTCTGCGGGCGGCCGCCCCCACCCCCACCGGCAGCCTCGGGTCTGACTTCTGCGCCTTCCTGGCTTCTGCCTCTTCCAGCCCCGGGGGAAGTGGCGGGCGGTGGGCGGCGCTGGCAGGCCTGGGCGGGCTGCAGCTGCTGCTTGCTCGGCGGGCAGGGCCAGCGGTGCCCGCTGACGGGCGTCGGATGGGTCCGAGGCCGCCTTCCGAGCCCCTCTCGCCCCTCCTGCAGCCCCAGAGAGCAGCCCCCCGTCAGCGGCTGCGCGGCCCCCGCCCAGGTGCCACCTCCCGCCCCGCAGTGTCGGGCGGCCCCCGGCTGGCTTTCTGCCCGCAGGTTTGCGCTGCTCACCCTGCCCAGCTCGGGCGTCTCGCCGACCCGCCTCACTGGCTGCGGCGTCTCCCGCCGCCCGCCCGCCCCTCCGTGCAGTGACACGTCAGGGATGCAGCTTTGTTTCCCCACACACGAGCCACTTTCCCCAAAACCGCTTTCCTGCGGGTCTCGAACGGGTGCGGGCGGCTTGTTCCCACTCCGCCGGCCGCCACGGTGAGGGGCCACGGGCAGCGGGGGTGGGCAGCAGGTCTGGGCCGCGGCGACGCTGGGGGGGCCACCCCAGAAGACGGCCACGTGTCAGAGCCTTCGCCCTGCCCCCCGCACCTGGCAGCCAGGACGCCACTCCCAGGCCTGCCACAGCCCCCGTGGCTTGGGACCGGGCCCTGGGCACACCTGCCCGGCCTGAGCCCCTCCTGACCTGCGTGCCCCCACCCTTGAGCGAAGCGGCCCCCGGGCTGGGCCGCCCTCAGCCTGCTGGCCCCCACCTCCCGGCGGGCGTAGGTACAGCACAGGCCACGGGCAGCACCTGAAGGCTAAACCTGAGTCCCCACCAACAGGGGCCCTGAGCCAGGGACACCCCCACCCCTGGCTGTGCACACCGAAGCCCTCGGGGGAGCAGGCAGCACCCGGAGCCTGGGGCCCTATTTCCTCGGGCGCTCGGAGCGTCCAGCCGGCCAGTGGGCAGCCTGCCTCTCCGATGGGCCCGCCCTCTCCCCCCGCCGGGCCTTACCCGGCTCCCTCCCGCTCCACTGGCTCACTCCTAGTCGCTTTTAAACATGTTTGTCTCCCCCACTTAAAATACCACCCGCACGGGGGTGGGGAGGGGAGTGCACGGGACTATGGTGGTGGCACACGGGTGACTGGTGATGGGAAACCCGCGGGGATGACAATTGAGATGGAAAAAAAAATGTACAAAATGATGTAAAAATAAACTGCTGTAAAATTTAAAAAAAAAAATCATACATATTATAGCCCTCCCTGGGGGCGCAGCGGGTCACAGCGCAGCACTGAGAAGCTAAAGCCGCTTCCGCAGGAGTTCGATCCCCGCCTGCCCCTGAGGTGACCCCAGGGCGCCCCAGAGGTGACCTCTCCTGACCCGCCCGCTGCTCCCCTCAGCAGTGTACTTAGTCCATCTGCCTGTTCTGCTCCCCACTCTGTCTCTGGTGAAGCCTCTCGCCGCCCCTGAGCCTCTGGCCTGTACCCCAGTTCTGTATGCACAAATAAATAAATCTTATTTTAATCAAAAAATAAAAAATACGACCCGCACATGCCTGCACCCCCACACCTGCGCCCAGGTGCGCTCCTTCCACTCCCCGGGGCTCTGCCAGGGACCCCCTCAGGCCGAGCTGCGCCCAGGCTGCACACCTGGCACGACCCTCATGCCCACTGTCCGAGCTGGGCCCGGGGTCCTGGGGAGACCTGACGCGAAGTCTGCCCGTCTCCAGGCGCCCGCTCGGCGTCTGCCAGGCTCCTGCCTCGCGCTCGGGCTGTTCTGCGGTCCGCTCTGGACGCGGCCTCCGTAGGGACGAGCGCCCCTCCGGGTGGCCTGCCACTGAGCGGGCAGAGCTGCCCGTGATGTGCCTGGGGCGGGGGGCAGTCACACCCAGGGCAGCTCCCGGCCTGCTGCGGGCACCGCCGGGGCCCCGCGAGGGCAGTGGGAGGCCTCCCGGGCCGTCCCTCCTCCCTGTCCTCGTGCTGAAAGCCCCTCCTCATGACCCACCGCCCGCCACCCCAGGACAGCCCGGCAGCCCCGGCTCCGCAGCCAGGCTCCGGAGGGTGAGGCGTTCCCAGAGCCTCCGGCCCCCGACAAGCCCGTGGCGTGATCTGCAAAAGGTCCGATGTTTCCAGAGCCTCAACAGCCAGCGTCTGTGTAAAGGGGAAGCCAGCGGGAACGGCCCCGCCAGCCCTGGCGGGCGTCCTGGCCCGCTTCTGCAGGCGCCCAGCCAGATGCCCGCCCAAGAGCACCTGCCCCCGACGGCCGGAGGGTCTCCAGGCCAGCCGCGGCCCAGCAGCGGGGAGGCTGGCACCCACAGCGGGCAGCGCGGCAGGGAGAGGAGGCCCCTGGCCGTGGAGTTTCAGCCGGCCGGGGCTGATCCACTCTGGGACGTCAGGGAGGTGCTGTGAGACCCCGCACCCAGACTCAGGCCGCCCGGCTCCGGAAGCCACTCCTGCCACGGGGCCACGTCCGCGCCGGAAAGAGGCACAAGACGAGGCAAAATCAAACTATTATTAAGGTACATACATATGTATAAGCTTAGTTCTGGTCAAGTAAAGCAAATTTGCTGCAAAAAAAAAAAAAAAAAAGCGCACTCCTGGTGGCTCCCGGCACAGCGGGGCCGCTGCCCCCGCGGAGGGGGACACGGGGACACAGGCACCTCCCTGTGGGCAGCCGGGCCCCGCCAGCCGGCCGCTTCCCGACTCCCAGCTGGGGCCGGGCTGGCCAGAGCAGGACACCGTGACCGCAGGTGGCCGAAGAGCACGACCAGGAGCCCCGTGGCCTTAGTCGCGTTCTCCGGAGGCGAATGAGAGAAGTCTGATAAGCGCGAAGGGACGAAGCCCGCCCCGCCCTGGCGGTCCTCGCCGCCACGGAGGCATCACCCTCGCCCACGGCTGGTCCACTGAGGGCACGGTCGCCCGCTTCCCGGCGCCTGCGTAGCCCACACCCGTGCCGCGCTGCCCGCTGCAACGGGCAGCTGGGTGCTTTCACCCCGTGACGTCCCGGACGTACGCGCCACAGCGTGGCCGGCCGTGGTCGGCCGTGTCCGACGTCTCGTTCTCATGACCCACGGACCCACCTTCCGCCGCTGCGCTGTTATTTCCGCGGGACAAGCTCCTCCCGGGGGCCTCCTGGGTCAAAGCGCTGTTCCGCGGGAGGCCCGGCCTGGACACCTGCGGCCCGTCCCCTCCGGAGAGACTGGGCAGCGGCTGCTCCTCGCAGGGGCGCTAATGCAGGAGGACGGGTCCTTGGTTACCCAGAAAGCAGGCACAGGGGTGGGGGGAGA
>NW_004567136.1:14995252-14996751 GCF_000260355.1 Condylura cristata | reverse complement strand
CGGCCATGAGAGAAAGAAGTGCCGTGGACTCCAGGGGCTGGGGAGGGGCCGGGGAGGGGTGCTGGGGAGGGGTGCTGGGAGGGGCCGGGGAGGGGGGCCGGGGAGGGGCTGAGCCCCAGGCTGCGCCCAGCCGCTCTCCAGGCAGCTGCCACCGCCAGAAGCCCCCGCACAGCTGGGCCAGGGGACACTGGAGGAAGCGGCCCAGGTATCCCCCTAGAAGGCCCCCGCGCATGCCGCGGGCCGCCCCTGTTTCCCGACACCCCTCCGGCTCTCTGAACAAGCGGCCTCCAGCCCCCTTCCTAGCCAGGCACCACCGGCGCTGGGAGCCACCCCTGGCTGAGGGTCCCCGACCGAGGGAGGGCGTCTGCGCCCTGCTGTCCCCAGGAGGCAGGAAGCCCAGCGCTGGGTCTGGGGCAGGTGACCTGTCTTTGTCACAGGGCCTGTCGGTTTCTGTTTTTTCAGATTTACTTTTTTTTTTTTATTCTTGTATTTCACCTGACTCAATGACACGGCCAGTGTGTTGTAAGCTGGATTAGGCCGAGACAGCTCACTTTAGAAGTCGGGGTGACACTGCATTCCGGGTTGCGTAAGTGTCGGGTGAGCGTCACCGCGAGTCCCCACGTGCAGGCTGTGCCCAGCGCTCACGGCCCGGTGCTGCCCACCACGCCGGGGCCCGGGGTCCTCCCTTCCCCGCCTCCTGCGCTCTGTTCTGAGACGCCTGACGTGGCCAGGCGCAAGGGACACGAAGGGCCTGGACTGGCACCGGCAGACTCCTCCCGGCACGGCTCACCCTCTCTCCCGCTCCCGTCGCCAGTCTCTGCGACCCCCACAGCCGCCAGAAGCGAGAAGCGGCCACGTGACTCACTTCGGCAGGGAAAGGTGAGGCGAGAGGCCACAACAGATGAAACGTAAAAAAGAAAAGGAAAAGCACCGCAACACTCACACAAAAGGGAGAGCGCTGTCCCGACGGTGCACAGCTTCCCTCGCACTCTGGGGACTGGCCGCTTCTGGCGCCGCCTCTCACTGACGCGCTTCACTCCTTTTCACCGCTGCGTAGTATTCCACCCGGCCCGCCCACCTGTCCGGTCAGCCCCACAAGCCCAACTTTTCCTGAACGATGGCCCGCGTATGTCACGGCGGCCCGTCACACAGCGGCGCCGGCGGGCAGCGTGGGCACCTCCCGCGGGCGAGCAGTGCCTCCGCCGTGCTCACAAGGCCAGAGGACGCAGCCGAGCGCCCATGTCTGAGAGTCCCCCCGCCCGTCTGCCGGTCACGCGCGACTGCGCCGTAATGGGCGTCTCTGCAGACACGAAAGCCATTTCTAGCTGTGCACAGACGACTCGTCCTCGGCGTGTGTCCGGGCCGCGCAAGCACCGTGTGTTTCCCTTTTGGGTTCCCGCCTGGGCGTTCACAGCCTGGGCCTGGGCCGGCGGGCCGCGCGCCCCTCCTGTGGCTGGCGAGCCAGAGGGCGCGCCCAGGCCCTTCCCAGGAAGCGCGGG
>NW_004567136.1:14991599-14994528 GCF_000260355.1 Condylura cristata | reverse complement strand
CCCCTCGGCCGTCCCGACCCGCGGCCGGCCCTGTGGAAGGAGGAGTCCAGACAACACCCAGCGGCGGGAGTGTGACAGCCGCCCACGAGATGCTGCCGCTGGCACCATGCACCCCCACTTTCTCTGCAGGCCGGCCCCCCGCCCACACGTGTTCACAAGGCCCTGGGCAGCCGGGGCCAGCTGGGAGCCTCCCCTGGCCGCCAGACGGCGCAGGAGGCGGCGAGGCCCGCTGGGCCCGTGATGAGCCTGGGCCGCACGGTGAGTCCAGCGATTTGCCCACGAAGCGGCTCGGCGTCCCCGCAGCCAGGGCGTTCACGCGCGGACCTGCGGGGGGGCCCTGGGGCGGCCTGGCCTACCGAGTGATAGACCTGCCCCGGCCACTGTCCCGCCAGGGAGGCCCCTGAGCCGCACCTGCAGCCGCGGTGAACCCGGGCGACCTCCGCTGGGCGGAGCGCGGCGCCGGGTGTCCCTGAGTGCCACCCGCCGTGTGGCACTGGGGCTGCAGCTCAGGCCGAGGCGCCCCGAGGACTCGCGCGAGGAGGGACTCTGGCCGCCAAGGAAAGGGGAAGGGCCAGAGGGGCGAGGTTTCCCCCGAGGGCGTCCACGGGCCGGGGCCCTGACCCAGGGCGGGCAGGCCCTAGGTCCTGCGTCTGGCCCTGCGCCCACACACGTGGCCGGTCGGCCCTCCGGCCTCTGGGCGCCTTGCTTTCCTTCCGCAGGGCCCGAGCTCGCCAGACCTGTCCGGTGGGTCGGCCGGTCTCGTGTGAAAGTGTCCGCAAGTTCTAAGCGTCTCATGTTTTCACACCTGCGAAGCTGCCGGTCACGGCCACTTTCAGGAGGAGGCTGAGGGGGGGGTGGGGTGGGGTGCAGAAGGGTCACCGAGGAGGCGTGTCTGCAGGGGCCCCTGAGTGACCAGGACAGTGCCAGGGACCCGGAGCGCACAGCGGCTGGGGCTCAAACGCTGGTCTGGACCTGCTCTGCCGGTGGCCGCCTGCCCCAGGCCACAGGACAGGGCGGGAGAGGCCTGGCCCCTCGCTGCACCCCGCAGCCACGTGCAGGGCCCGAGGTCAGGGTCAGATGACATGCTTGGGAGAATGTCTGGCCTCGCCCGAGGGCGTGGAGCCCCGCCGGGATTCCAGAGCCCGCACCTGCTCACCTCCTTTCACTGTGACCCGGCACAGGTCACTGCCTCCGGGCCTCCCCTTCCTGGTCTGTGGACTGGGCCCGGTAACCGCGCACCGCTGGAGGCCCGTGCTGAGGCCTCCCCGGACAGCGCCTGGCGTGGCCAGGCTCCTACGCGGTGCTGTGCAGGGTGGCGAGGCCACCCCCGGGTCACGAGCCGGCCGCTCCCCATGGCGGAGAACCAGATCCCGTGGGAGCCCCTACCTGGCCCAGGTGCTCGGAGGCCGGGCAGGTGCCTGGGAAAGTTCGCAGGGGAATAAAGGAAACAAAGACTCCAGGTGCTCAGCGCAGGCTTTGTCTGGCCGGAGGCCCGTTTCCTGCTGGATCAGGTTGCTCGGGCTGGCCCGGCTCTGGGCCGACCCTCCTCCCTGTCCCTGTCCTGCCAGGCCCCGGTGATGCAAGACTGGCCAGCTGGGCCACGCACTTCCTTCTGGAGCCCGGCCCAGCCGAGCAGGAGGGCGGGCACTGGGCCCACCTGCTGGCCCTCCAGCTCCGGGGGTCCGCCCATTCCCCGTGGGTGGCCTTGGTGTGGAGGCCACTCCTGCGGCCGGGGTCACAGGCCAGGGCTGGGGTGCCAGCCTGGGCTGGAGCAGCTGCGGGGCCCGGGGAGGCGTCGCCCCTGCGATCTTTGCCCAGGTGCAGGGGTGGTGCTGGCGGGCAGAGAAAGCCCCCGGGACCCTTGCAGACTCCCGGGGCCGCCAGCACAGCGGGGGGGACGAACCTCAACCAGGAGGCTGGTCTCCCGTGACATGCGCGCGAGCCTGCCCGCCCGAGCCGCAGAGCCCGGCCCCGCCCTGCCCGCTGCCCCCCGCCCAGGCCAGCAGCTTTGCCACTTCCTGGAGCTGACGTGGCTGCCGCTGGGATTGACACGGAGCGGCCGGGACACAGCCCTGCCCTGCCCCCAGGAAGAGGCCGCTGCGGGGCCTCCACAGAGCCGCGGAGACACACGACAGCGAGGGCAGCCTGAGCGCCTCCCGCTGGGGGCGAGAGAGGCTGCAGACTGCCGCTGCGTGTCCCCCGGTGCCGGCCGCGCCCACCCGTGGCCGCCTCTCGCATCCACTTTTGGGATCGAAGGCGCCTTCTCCCCTCCAATTCCACCGTCTGGAAGGGGTGGTGGTGGTGCAAGCCTGTTTGTGGGGCAGGGGAGGAGGCGCCAGGGAGTGGTGGGGTGCGGGGCAAGACGAGGGGTCATCAGCCCGGAGGCCGCGTCCGGCTCGCGGCTGGGCTTCCCGCCGGCCTGCAGGCGCGGGCCGAGAGCCACCTCTCCTGCCTCTGCCGGGCCGGCCTGCCAGCCCCCGCCCCCAGGTGGTGAGCTGCGTCCACAGGAGGCCGCGTCCACGGGCGGGCGGCCCTGGCAGGCCCTGGCCACGTCAAGTGCGAGCCGGAGACCACCTGGGCACGGTGTCAGACCTGGCCTCCTGCCCTCGCGTCGCCAGCGTGCCGGACAGAGGACGTGGAGGCACTTCCCAGGAGGGCAGCGGGGCATGAGTGGCCGTCAGGGCAGGGGGAGAAGAGGCGAGGCCTGGAGGCCCGGCCAGCCCCGAGGCCCCACAACCCACGTGGGCCGCGCCGCTCGCCGCTGGGCGAGCAGGGAGAACGGGCAGCGGGCGCCAGGAGAGCTGGACGGGAGGCGGAGGCCCACCGCTGAGGGCCTCTGGGGAGCAGGGCCACCCCAGCCCAGGCCTGGGGGGCTGGGCAGCCGCCCACGCGAAGCCGCTGCCCGGCGGAGGCCCACTCTGCTGCGGTT
>NW_004567136.1:14989275-14990524 GCF_000260355.1 Condylura cristata | reverse complement strand
CGGGCCTGCCTCCACCTGAGACGGGGCCACTCGCTGGGCCCGAGCCGGGGGCCCCCGAGAGGCGCGCGGTGCGGGGTCGGGGGCTCCACTGGCCTGGCCATTCCACTCGTGACCTTCCGAAGCCAGACAGGCCAGCGCACACACCAGCAGGGTAGCCGGGCCACAGGCCGGAACCGGGGGCCAGACCCTCCCCTCAGCGACCAGATACACCCAGGAGCCGAAGGCTGCGGCTGCCTCCAGGGCCCGCGGCCCCCCTCGGGGCCACGAGCACCCAGCGCTCCAGGGTGACCGCAGCGCTGGGGCCTGTCTGGACCCAGCGGACTCCGAGACCCGGGAACCAGCTCCTGGCTCGGGCGGGCCGGGCGTCTGGGGCGTTTCTCCCAGGGCACAGGCCGACTCGGGGCGCGACAGGCCCGACTGCCCGCGCCACTTGGCACCGGGCACGCTCGGGGGCCGCGAGGCCCGGGCACGCCGCTCCCCCCGCCCTGCGGAGGGGCTGGGCCGGCGCCCCAAGCGTGCCGTCGGACAGGGCTACCCCACCTTCGAGGGGCCCTTCAGGGGGGCGCCTGCCTGCCTGTCCCCCTTTCGCTTGAGCTCTGCCGTTGCGGGCTCTGCTCACTTTCCAGGTTGCGGCTGGTTGGGGTGCAGTTCTTTCCTCCCCTCTGCGCCCGCCGTCAGGCCCCGCGTCCGGCCCAGCAGGCCCCGGGCTGGCCGCGTCTCTCCCTCCCTACCCGCCCGAGCCCTCCGGCCTGTGGCCCTCGCCGCCCCTTGCAGAGACCAGAAGGGCCGCGGCCTTCCCAGCGCCCTGCGGGGGCCGCAGAGTGGACACAGTCCTGCCTCGGCGCTGCAGCAGAGGGGCTTTCTGGGCGCGCTTTGCCCAGAGAGGGCGCCCAGGCCCTCCGGGCTTTTGCGGGAGACCAGCCGGCCCCGCTCTGTGCCGCCGAGAGCCGGGCGGCTCACCTGTGAGCGCTGTCTCAGGGAGGCACGTCCCGACGTCGCCCGTCTCTGACCCTCAGCAGGACTTGGGCAGACGGGTCACGCGCTCCTTGCCGGGGCAATCACGGAGAGCCAGGGGCGACTTCCGGGGTGTGGGGTCAACCTTCCCGAGGCACACAGGTGCAAGGCAGACGGGGCACGGTGGGGGTGTGCATGTGCCTCACCTGCAGGGGCCTCACCTGTGGGGGCCTCACCTGCCGGGGCCTCACCTGCGGGGGCCTCACCTGCCGGGGCCTCACCTGCTGGGCCCTCA
>NW_004567136.1:14985868-14988615 GCF_000260355.1 Condylura cristata | reverse complement strand
CCTCACCTGCCGGGGCCTCACCTGCGGGGCCCTCACCTGCGGGGCCCTCACCTGCAGGGGCCTCACCTGCGGGGGCCTCACCTGCGGGGCCCTCACCTGCCGGGGCCTCACCTGCGGGGCCCTCACCTGCGGGGGCCTCACCTGCGGGGCCCTCACCTGCCGGGGCCTCACCTGCGGGGGCCTCACCTGCGGGGGCCTCAGCAGCAGGGACCAGGGACCCACCACTGCTCTGGGCGCCCGGCTCCCCAACCTTCAGGGGTTTGCACTACAACCCCCCCGGGGTGGCTGCAGCCCGAGGGGACAGTCCCGGGTGTCTCTCCATGAGCTCAAGGACAGTCCGAGCGACGCCGTCGTGGGCCCCCGGGACCTGGGTGACGACGGGCAACAAACGGGGAAAACCTGGGGTGGCCTGTGTCAACTTGAGTGCTGCCGGGCTCCCCCGCGTCAGCACAAGGAATGTTCTTCAGGCACTTTCTTCCTTCAAACGGGGCAGAGGCTCCCGGCTGGGTGAGGGGGTCGCGCCCGTTGCCAAACTCCGCGGGGGCCGGGCAGGGCGACACACACCTGTCTGGGCGCCGCCGCTCCCGAGCCCCTGGCAGGCGGCTAGGGAGCAGACTGGGTGGGCGCGGCCCGGCCCAGACCGCCCCCGCCGGCCTCCGTCTCCGCCCGCCCGTCTGGCGTCACCGCGTGGCGTCCGCGGCCAGCGAGCGAGAGCCGGAAGCCTGGCCAGCCCAGGCGTCTGTGTCCCGTGTCACAGGCGAGGTCAGTCTGGAGCCGACAAGCCCGTTCTGGCTGCCGCACCTCCTCCCTTTACAGGGCCCCCCAATCACCCCTTTAATCTCGCACTGCCCTCTGGCCCCATGTTTGAAGTTTCCACTTTCCTCCCTTTCAAAAGAAGGGAACGGCCTTTTGACCCCGGCCAGCTCATCGTCCCTGTGGTTTTTCAGAGACCGCGGGCAGCGGCCCAGCACCCGCTTCCAGGGGCTGGGGTGTCATTAGCCCGGCGGGCCCGGGGGCCTCACTGCCAGCCGCCCCCACCGGCCTCTGGGGCCCCACCCAGGCTCACGCTCGCCCCCCGGGCTCCTCTGCCTGGCGGGGGCCCAGAGGCCCCCCTGGCGGCTGCCCAGCGCCCCCCCTTCCCATCTTCCTGCCCTGAGCAAAGCTCAGTTCCTTTGAAGCGTCCTCCCTGGCGGTATCGGGTGACAGTGTATTTCCGCAAGGACAAGCGATGCCCACTGCAGGAAAGGCAGCGGCTCAGCAGCCGCCTCCCCAGCCAGGCCCTCAAGCTCCTGCCGCGGCCCCTCCCCGCCTCCGGCACCTCCTGGGCCCACAGACCCTCTAGCAGTGTGGCTGTGCCCCGCTTCACGCCCCGGGGTGTCCCCGGGGAGGGGGGGACGAGGGGGGCGCGCTCACTTCCACTTTATGCACGTGTAAAGAGCCCCACGGTGTGGCTCTTGCAGAGCTTCTCACCTCAGTGTCCATTCGGCGTTCCAGCTTTCCAGAGCGGACAGAGGACGCTTCTGTGACCACAAAGACGTGACTCGCGGCATCGGGCTGGACGTGGCCTCGGGACCCAGGCGTGGAGGTCCTGACCGTGGCGCCCAGAGGGCAGCTGCGTTGGGAGAGGGGGTCCCTGGCGCGGCCCTCACCGAGTGTCAGTGCCCCCCCCCCCACGGGAAGAGACGCTGGCAGGAGGAACCCGGGAGCTCGGCCCGGCGCCCGGCGGGCAGCGAGGCCTCCAGGACCGGTCAAGGACCCGCAGCGCAAGCGTGCTGTGGACGTGGCAGCGGCCCAGGTGACCGCGAAGTGGAAGCCTGAGCTCGAGAGGCGCCGGGTCTTCAGGGCCGAGCCGGGGAGCGCCCGCGGGGTGGCCACAAGCAGCCGGGCCTGGCCTTCGCAGCTGAGCACAGTGGGCGAAGGGCCAGCCCTGCCCTCGGGTCTCGGCAGGGAATGTTTCCACACGTGCACTGTGGTTTTTTTTTAAAGGACTGATTGAACCGGGGTGCAGGAGGTGTGGGGGATCCCGAGCTTCAGAGCCCTGACTGCCCGCCGGGAGGCCCTGCGGCTGTCCACATTAGTGCACATGCCCCCCACAGGGACAAAGCAAAGCAGACAGGCGGGGGGCGGCCTCCAGGGTGGCTGGCGCGGGCTCCCCCTCCCCGCTGGGCAGCCTCTGTCCTTGCCACTGGGGCCTGGGTGGAAGCAGGAGTCAAGCCCCTGCCCTCGCCGCTCTGAGGGCCAGATGACGGTCCTCGCCCGGGGCAGCCCTCTGCCCTCCCGCAGCCCTGGCCCCGCCTGTCCGGCAGGGGCTCGGCCAGCAGCCCGCCCCAAGCCCTGGGGAAGGAGCTGCCAGCGAGGGGCAGTCCGGCCACTAGCTGGGTGGCTGGCCCTGGGCCCTGGGCTGAGAGCACTGCAGCCGCGGGTAACGAGCCTATTTCTGTCTCTAAACAGAAGCTGAAAGCTAAGTCCCAAAAGAAGCTGCGGCGGAGACCAGACAAACGATGAAAAACACACGAAGACAAAGGAGGTGACAGGAGAAAAACGGAGGGCCGGACCCTGAGGCCCCGCGGGGCGGCCGCCTGCTGGCCGCGGCCTCCTCGCCGTCAGCCCCGAAGGCCGGGCCTGCTGCCTCGCCTGCACTGCACCCCATCTTCCTCCCACAGTTCCAGCCCAAACCCCCCAGGCTGCGCACCTCAGCGCCAGGCGGCGGCACTCCGGGACCCCACCAGGCCCCCCCCACTGCGCCC
>NW_004567136.1:14982813-14985423 GCF_000260355.1 Condylura cristata | reverse complement strand
CCGCCCGCCTTCCTCGGCCTCGGCACAGCCCCGCGCCCCTGCGCCCTGCGCACGAGGTCCCCGGTGGGCTGGGCTCGTGTGTTTGGGTCCTGACATGGTGGGAGCCGGGTTCTGGGGGCTGCGGGGCTCGGCCCCCTTTGTCCCCGCGGACACGGGTCCCCGCACACCGCCCCCTGGGGTCAGCTCCCCGGGGTCATCTGCCCAGAGGCCCGAGGGGCACTTCTGGGTCCTCTGCGCCCTGCCACTGGCCTGATTTCTGTCTCTATTCTAGAAACAAACTTGTCCTTCCCAGAGCTTTGTAGAAAGTTGTAAAATCAGGGTCTCAATTTATTCTGTTTTTTTTTTTTAAGATGTATTTATCTATGCATACAAGAACTGGGGTACAGGCCAGAGGTGCGAGGACTCCCCAGAGACAGTGGGGAGCAGACCAGGCAGATGGACTGAGACCCACTGCCGAGGGGCAGCGGGAGACAGGGGGGCCCTGGGGTCCCGCCCTGGCCGGGGATCGAACCCAGACAGCTTCAGAGCGCTGGCGCCGGCCGGCTGTGCCCGGAGGCCCAAGAGTTATTCTTTCTTTCGAGATCGCTTGGGTTGTCGGGGTCCCTTGAGACTCCACACGCGGCTCAGGCTGGATTCTCCCAATTCAGCAGAAGCATCGACGCTGCTCCCTGGGCGTCCAGGACGGAGCCCCGACATCCCGTTGGAGACGACGGCCACGCTGCCGCCTCCCCCCGCCACCCACTGGCGCTGGGCGCCCAGAAACCCTGGGGCAGCGGGACCACAGGGTGGGGGAGACGGGCCCCGGCAGAGGAGGGGCCGGCGGCCGCAGGCCTCAGCCGGGGCCGACATTCTCCTTGGCCCCAGGAACAGGGTGCTAGGCCTGTGGCTGGTGTGGGGGACGGTCCACCTGGGTCTCAAAGGCCAGGCCACTGCCCGGCACACTGTCCCTGCCTGGGCGCCCTCCGGACAGACCACCTACGGGCCAGGCGGGGGCTGGGGCTGCCCGGCAGGACAGACAAGGGTTGTGGCCAGGGGTGCTCTGGGCTGCACCCCTGGGTGGCCCTGCTGTGAGGGTGAGGGGTGCTTCCCGGGCAGGCCCGGCGGCCACTTCCCTGGGGAGACACTGCCACCTTCTGGCTCCCCAGCTGCCGCCGGCCCCTTCCGGGAGCTCTCCGCCAGAGGCAGCAGGTCTCCTTTCCTGCCGGCGGCCGCACCCACCCAGCCCCACTTTGAAGACCCGGTCCCCCCCCCCCAGTCAGACTGACTCTTGAGGCTCTAGGCTCTTCCCTCCCTCCCTGGCTCCCAGCTCCCAGGAGATGGGGGGCCAGGGCCTCACAGCCCAGGAGACAGCGAGGCCCCCTCCTCTCGCCCCACCCCCCAAAGTAGCTGTCAGCTGTTCTGGAAAGAGCCGCTCCCGCTGGGGCCCTGGGGGATGCGCACCCCACAGGGCTGACCTGGGGTTCCTGAAGCCACCCAGAGCCTCGAAGGGGCAGCTCGGCCACGGATTAGCGGGTGACGTGATTAGCTGAGAGGAGCATCAGAGGCGGCCCCTGTGCGACGGGGTGGGGGTGGGGGTCCCGGACTCTCCGGTCCTGTCCCGACTGTCCGTCCTGGAAGGACCAGGTCCTGCGGTCACCCCTCTTCCCGGAGATGCTCTTTTGGGAATTTCCCGTAAGCCCTTCTCCACACACCAGCAGACGCCTCCCCTGGCTTCTCAGGACCCCCAGGGACACCCCGGTGCTGCGCGCGCCTTCGGGGCTCCGTGTCCCCGCCTGAACCCAGCTCCCAGCCAGCTCCACACCCAGCCACAGCCTCGCTGTCAGCCTCGGGGCCTTGGCACCACTGCGGCTCGTGCCACGCGATGTCCTGGCCCGCGGCTGCCCCCGAGGCCCAGAGCCACCCCCGCCAGCCCTAACCCGGGGCCGCCTTGAGCTCTGCCCCCCACTGGGTTTTCGGTTCTGTGCACATCCCCAGGGCCCAGACTTACTCAGGTCTCTCCCAAGGCCCACAGCCTAATTTTCTATCCTTTTCTCAAAATGGATCCGCCCCCCGCTCCGGCCAGCTGGCCCACCGGAGACCCCGCCCCGGAGGCTCGGGCCGGCTGCGCCCCACGCCGAGGGCCGGCGGCACGGGGCGTGAGCGCGGCTGCTCTGGCCTGCGAGCCGCTGTCCGCCAGGCTGTCCGCCTGGCTCTCGGCCGCCCCACCTCCAGGCCCGCGCCAGGGCAGCTTCTGGGGACCTGCTGCCCCAGGCCCGTGCTCAGCTCTGTGGGCGGGCGGGGAGGGGCAGGTGTCTGAACTCCAGGGGCGGCTGTCTGTGCTCCTCCCTCCGGCTGCCCGCTGACTTAACTCCCAAATAGACACAGACATTCCCGTCCGACTGCCCTTCACTCCCCAGCCAGGAGGCCGGGACCCGCCGGCCTCCTTCCAACCCACCTCCTGCCTCCGGCTTCCTGGAAGAAGCCCAGGCCCGCCCCCGGCCCAGGGTTCCCAGCCCGCGCTCCGGCCCGCGCCCGCAGACCAGGCCAGCCGGTCAGACTCCGTCCGGCCAGCGAGGATTTGCCTCCCGGTGAGGCGCGGACTGAAGTGGCAGAAGTGGCCAGCCGAGGCCC
>NW_004567136.1:14981654-14982648 GCF_000260355.1 Condylura cristata | reverse complement strand
GAGCTGGCCGCGGTCCCTGCGTCCCGGCGAGGCAGCCGTGCCGACTCGGGGGCCGGCCGGGTATCGCCCGCCAAAGGCTTCAGTCGAAAGGGAAATCGGGGCCCCGGGGGGCAGGGTCAGTCTCAGCACGGCGACGCTGTCGCGGCCACTGCGGCCCGAGTCCAGCCCCGGCAGGGAGGGGCCCGGCGCGGCAGCCCCCTCCCGGCTCCCCGCTGCCCCCTCAGCCGTGGGTTTCAGTAGATCCGCCTGTTCTGCCCCCCACTCTGCCTCTGGGGAGTCCTCTCGCCCCCGCACCTCCGGCCTGCACCCAGCTCTTGGAGCTGTAAATAGGCAAATCTCAAAAGTAAGTAAACCTCTGGGTGGCGGACACCAGCGCTGGCCCTCGGGTCTGTCCTGCACGCCAGCAGCTGGGAGCCGCGCAGGCGAGGGGCTCAGCTCCGGGCCAGGGGCACCGGTCCTTGAGGGGTCCTTGGGCCGAAGGGGGCCCTCCGGGGCGCAGCCGGCTAACACGCAGTACTGCAGGCTGCCGCAGCCACTTCGGCGGAGCCCAACCCCGCCCGGAGGTGACCCCAGGGCGCCGCAGACCCCTGCTGTGTCCCCGCGGCTCCCTCAGCAGTGCCTTGTCCATCTGCCCGCCCTGCTCCCCGCTCTGTCTCCGGGGAGGCCTCTCACCGCCCCTGCACCTCTGGCCTGTGCCCCAGTTCTGTGCATCGATAAATAAACCTTAGGGAAACAGGGATGCGGGGGGGGGGGGGACGCCAAATCAGCCGGGGGCCCCGCGGACAGCGGGCACGGGGCGGCAGCAAGCCCCAGGCAAGAGAGGCTGTGCCCAGCACCCCCATGGCAGGAGGGGCCCTCCAAAGTAGCGGGGGGCGCGACCCAGCGGACCACGGCTCAGCAGGAACTTTCCGAAGATGAGGAAAGAGACCGACAGGTAGGTCGCCCGCCGGAGCGCGAGCGGAGCCCAGAGCCCAGGCCTGCGGAGGCGCGGGGC
>NW_004567136.1:14978409-14980359 GCF_000260355.1 Condylura cristata | reverse complement strand
GCAGCTCACAGAGTGCGTGTGTGCGGGGTGCACGCGCCCCGGCGAGCGCCCCCTGCCGCGCTCACGCCACGCCGGTCACTTCCCGCAGAGCGGTTTTCCCTCAAACCCACCGCAGACGTTCGCCGTCGCGAGGACGGGCCGCCTCGACGCCACGCTGGCCAAGGTGCCCCGGCCCCGCCCCCCGCACCTGTCTCCGCACCACCTGGCGACTCGACGGCTCAGGCCCGCGGTGACGCTGGCTCCGGGCCACCGCTGTGGCGGGCCCGTGCCCAGAGGGGCCCCGGCCCCAGCACCCCCCTTGAGTCAGCCGTGTGGCACAGCTGCGCCCCCACGCCCGCAGCGGCGCTCTCCGCCCTGGGCCCCGGCTGGCCGTCTCGGCAGAGTGGACCAGCCACGCCCCTGGGCCCCCCGCGCGGGCACCGCCGAGAATCACCTGCGAGTCTCCGAGCCCTGCGCCCACTGCGGCAGGAAGCGGCCGCAGCAGCACCGAGATCTGCAGGCGGGCAGAGGCCCGCGGCTCCAGGGAGGCTGGCTCTTTCCAAGGCCGTCCAGAGCCGTCTGGGCACTGCCCCTCACTCTGGCTGTGCGTGGGGGGTTTCACTGGGACTTGTCAGGGTGACCTGAGCAACCTGCACGGAAATTACATGAAGATAAACAGCCCGAGAGCCCCGCGCCTGCCGATGTCCCTAAATGTACGTCACAGACTGAAAACCACCCTGGGGCGTGTGCCCTGCTCAAGGGGCGGGGGGCCCATCTTGGGGGTGGCTGCGAGCCGAAGCCCCGCGGCCCTGACCAGAGGGTGGCAAGGGCGGCGGCGGCGGAGGCCTGGAAGGTCATGGGCTGCCCGGGTTCGTGCATTTGGCAGAGGGAGCCGCGGCGAGAGCTGTGAGGTGACCTCTGGTTGTGCTTCAGGAAGACGCGGCCGAAGCCACTGCCAGGCAGCCTGGGGTGGGGGCACCTGCCCAGCCAGGGCGCGGCTTAGAGACGGCCATAAATAGCCCAACTGCCCACCCCGCGCCCTCGCCTCTGTTCTGACTTCTAATAATGGCATCAGGTTCCTTCAGCTCCGGGGCAGCTGCCCCTCCTCCTCCCCCTCCCCCGCTGCGTCCACCTCTCCATACGAGGAGGCAGTGCCCAAGGGCAGTGGCCAGTGTGACCTCAGGCCTGGCCTCCGCTCTGAAGCACACCGGGACCTCGGGCCCAGCCCAGGGCAGGAGTCAGAAGGCTCCTCCGGGCCGTCCCCCAGTTTGCCTGGGGGGACACCAAGGCCGGGGTGAGGCTGACGGGGCCGCGGGCACGCAACCAAACCCGGGCACAGCCTTGCTCCTGCAGCAGAGAGTCTGGGGTCAGTGGGGAAGGATGCGGGTTGTTCTGGAACACGCCCCAAGTCTGGCCTCCGAGACTGGACTCTCCCTGGTCCTCCGGGCAGGGCCCATCTTGGAACTGGTCTAGGGGCCAGGGTCACGCAGGGCGCCTGCCTGGCTGGGACGAGGAGGCTTTGCCACTCCGCTGGCCCACCTCACAGGGCAGCAGGCGGGGGCCCGGCTGGAGAGGGGTGGGGTGACCAGGAAAGTGGGGTTTCTGGTCTGAGTCCCGGGCCTGAGCTGGTTCCTCACTCGGGAACACCAGGAGAGACCTGGGTTGCTTACCCCAGAAGCCATCAGCATCCCCCTTGGCAGGGCGGGGAGAGCCCCTGGGGCAGGGCTGGCGCTGGGCCTGTGAGAAGCCAGGGGGGACTCGCGGCCCTGACCACGCGCCTCCTGGGCGAGCGGGTGGGGCCCAGCGGCCACGAGAGGGACAGACACAGAGAGCGGCGCCGCCACCCCCCCTCCGTCTCCCCCAGCCAGACCGAGTGTGCCACATTTGCCTGTGGGTTGACACCTGTTTGAACGGGGCGTCCTGGACAGAGGGGCTGAGCCACGCTGGCGGCCCCCCAGCCGGCAGCTGCGG
>NW_004567136.1:14971419-14977609 GCF_000260355.1 Condylura cristata | reverse complement strand
GGCCACTTCCGCCGGCGGCCTGCAGGAATCCCGCCTGCCGGCCGTCCGCGGAGCCCTCTACTCGCCGCGCCGAGGTCGGGCCAGGGCCCTCTCCCCCTGGCTGCCCCCGGTGGCCCCATCCTGGGGCCTCTCAGGCCGACCTGGGACCTGGCAGCCAACCGAATGTCACTTTCCCCAGTCCGGCCCACCGCCTGGGCGGGGCCCGAGCCGCCGGCTGGCGAGGAGGGCAGTGGGGGTGGAGCCCGACTCGGCGCGCGCCTCCGCTGCCGCCCTGCCCGGGCCAGGACGAGGGGTCGGACCTGGAGGTCCCTGTCTGCTGCCTGTTGCTGCAGAAACCCTATCCTGGCTGGCCCGGGGCCCCTTGGGGTGAGCCAGGAGTGAGGAAGAGGGGGAGGGCCGGCCTGGCTGCCAGAGGAGGTAATCTGTAACCCAGTGCCGAGCAGCTGACCACTGCTCCCCGCCAAGGAGAAACGGGCGTTTCTGCTCTGGCGCTTTGGGGACTCTCCTCCAGGGTCAGCGAGACAAGCCAAGGTCCCAAGCGCCCCGTTTCCGAGGGACGCTGCGAAGTGCGATGGCCCACAGGCATCCTCCGACTCCCCTTCCCCCTTGCTTGGTGGTGAGAAGAAAGGCAAGAGGGACACTGAGCCCCACTGGGCGGCAAACGAAGCTCGGGCCGGGTCTGCACAGCAAGGGGAGTCGCAGCTCCGGGGCCGGCGGCGGCTGCCTGGTGTTTGAGCTGGACCTGAAACCCCACGCTTGCTGCCCGCCGGCCTGCTAGCTGGCCAGGCTGCTGGCCACAGGACGCCTGGCCTCCCCTGGGCAACACACAAGGCTGCAGGCTGCAGCCCCCACCCAAGGGTCGAGGAGGGTGAGCGCTGCCTGCCTCTGCTCTGCTCTCCGCTGACAGTTTCTCACCGGCCCAAGCCTGTAAGATCGCGGGGTGCGCCTGCACGCCCAGGTCCCAGGTGCATTCTCGGGGGACTGTTAAACTGTGCAGACCCGGGGCAGAGGCCCTGTGTTCCGGATCAGCTGCCCCACCTGAGCTGTTCTGGTGGGTTCTGTGTACGCCCACTGCGCTCTGGCGCCGATTCTCTGTGAAGCCTGGGACTGCCACCAAGTCCGCTGTGGGGCTCAGGCCCCACTGTTTCTTCAAATCTGAGGTGCTGGGAACTGCTCCCCTCCCCTGGCTTCCCCCCGCCCCCAAGCCCGGCTCCGTCCTGCCCTGGGTTCACACTTCTGCAAACCCAGTTTAAAATGCCAGCAGGTTGCAAACCGTGAACCTCGCTGGGGCGGAAGCCTGCTGCTTGCAGAGGGGCGCCCCGCAGCGCGCGTGATGGCAGGTGCCGCTCACCTGGGGAGCAGAGGGGGCGCAGCACGTCAGCCCAGCGAAGGTGAGGGCGGGCAGCCCGGCCGCAGGTTGCTGTAGCTTGGCATTCGTGCATCCGCCGTGAATGTGGCGGGCGGCAGCGTGCCGGGCACGGAGCTGGAGGTCAGAGGCCGGGCTTTGCCCCGGGGCCCTAGTGCAGGGACAGGTGAGAAACATGGGTCCTGTTGTCCAGGGTGGTGTGTCCAGGAGTAGGAGGCCAGAGCGGGGCGGGGGGCCAGAAGTGAGGGCGCCGGGCCTGGGTGTTGTCAGGGTTGCCAAGGCCAAGCTGAGGTGCCCCGCTGCGGGGGCCGGGGAGCCTGGGCGGGCGAGGGGGCCGGGACTTCGGCCTTCCTCTGCGCTGAAGGGGCTGTGTAAGAGCTGCGCCTGACACTCAGGCTCTAAGGGGAGCCCTCTGGCTCCGGGAAGGGGAGAGGCGCCAGGGCCGGCTGGTGGCCCAGGGACGGGGAGAAGCGCAGTCCGGGTGTGTCTTGCAGGGAGAGAGCAGGATTTTTGGAAGGAGCCTGAGGGACGACTTCTAGGGAAATGCTAGCGTCTCAGCGCTGGACTGGGGCCTCTGCCCTGTGTGCTGAGAGTGTCCAGGTCGGAAGGCCAGGTGTCCTGGGGGTGGCCAGCAGGGTGGGGCTCCAGCCTTGAGTTCTGAGCAGAAGAGATCCTGACCCAGGCAGGGGTTTGCGGTCCTTGCCTGGGCCCGGTAGACCGGCTGGGCGGGCCGCTGCTAACCCTAGGGGGTGCGGGGGTGACCTGCGCTTGGCCAGGGGTGAGTGTGCCTGTGGGGCTGTGCCCACGGCCACCCAAACAACGGGGTGCCCAACCCTCTCAAGCTGCGCCCTGGGGTGCTGTGCCTGGCAGGCAGGGTGGGGCCCTGGCCAGGCTGCTCTCGGAGTGGAGGCAGGGCTCTGAAAATCTCGCCGGTCCGGGCCTGAGCTCGTCACTTTTCATGGCGGTAAGAAAGACGCAGGGCAGCCGCCACCTTGGCCTGTTCAGGTGTGCAGCCCTGCCCTCCCCACCCAGAAGCAGCCCCTCCCTGCAGCCTCCCGCTTCCTGTCCGCACTGGAGAGGGCCAGAGCCGCGGGGGGGGGGGGTGGGGGGGTGGCTGGCTGCTGTCCAGTCACTCGGCACCATGCCCTCAGGCCCACGGGGGGTACGGGGTGCCCAGTTCAGGTGGGCGGGGCCCAGGAGGACCAAGAGTTGCTCACAGTCGCTCCCCAAACACCAGCGGCGCTGGACCGGAAGCTCTTGGGAATCAGCTGCACCCCGGCCTGCGGGGGCCGAAGGGAGTGTGTGGAGCTGGACACAAGACCGGCCGCGCCACCCTGCTTGGGAGGGCCGGGTGGGCCCTCGAGAATGCGGGAGGGAAGGGCCCCTAGCCTCCCAGAGCCCGGGCCCTGGAAGGGTCTGACCGCGCACCCTGCCTCCCCGGCAGCACTCTGGGGCCTGCTGCTTCGTGTTCTGGCTGCACGGTGGGGGGGCCTGCCCTGGTGCGTGGACGTGGGGCCAGCCCGGTCTCTGGTCACCTGGCAGTTGTGGCTCTGACTTCTGGGGGAGCGGCAGCAGGAGCTGCACCCGCCAGCCCCAGGCCGGGCCCAGCGCCCCCTCTGCAGCGCCCCGTGGCAGCCGTGGGGGCTGCCGCCCCCTTTGTTCCCGGTTTATGTCCTTTCCGGAGAACTGTCTGTTCAGTGTCTGCCGTTACCTGACCGGGCTCTTTGGTGTGCTGGTTTTTAGGCCTTGGCGACCCTGAGCACTAACCACGCAAAATCCCGGCTGGACAGCGCTCGGCCTGTCAGCTCGCCCCCCCCCCCCACCGGGGCTGCTTCGGGGCGCTGCCGCACCATGCTGCCTGCAGGTGGCTGAGTTTCCCCATTGTCCGGCGAGGGCCTGACCTCGGCCCCTGGGCGCACGCACCCAGCCTGCAACCTCCGGTCCGGCCAGGTCCGGCCAGCCCTGGGCTCCCACTGGAAACGCTGCAGCTCTGGAGCTTGGGTCACTACCCAGTGCGGTCGGGCTGGGCGAGCGCCTGGCGGTGCCCACCACAGGCTGGCGGACGCGCTGGGGCCGGGGCCTGGTGCCTGCTCTCCCTCAGAGCTCCAAGGTGCTGTGCCAGCTGAGAAGTGTCTCCACATCTCTGGGACGCAGGCCCCGGGCCGCCCCAGCCCCCTCTCCGACCCCTCCCCAGCAGGCAACTGGCGCCTGGTGCCTCCTACCTGGCACTGCGGGCTGCTCCCCACAGGGCTGGCGGCTGGCGCCCCCTGCTGTCGGCGCGGCGCCTCGTCCGGAGTCTGCGCAGAATGGGGTGCAACGGGGTGCCGTTTCCTTTGGAATTCGCGCTCCAGACTGCGCCCAGAGGCCCCTGCCCACCTCCAGCTCACTCTGGACCCGCCGGCCGCCGTGGCCCGAGGCCTCTCCGGCAAGGCCTGGCCAGCCCAGCTGGGGTCGGGTGTGTTGCGCTGCGTGGGGACCCCCGCTCCAGGCCCGTGGGCCGGTGACCGTGGGGCTCCGTGCCCCCGAGTTAGAGTGCAGCCTGTCCCGAGGGGGCTGCTTGGAAGGTGAAGTGGGGCGACGGCGTGCAGGGCGCGCGCTCCCGCAGGGCCTCCGCGCCTCTCCCGCAGCCGCACCCCCTGGCCCGCGGGCCTCGGCCCTCGCAGAGCTGCGGGAGGCCTGGCGTGGGCGGCACTGGGGCCAGTGGCCGGAGCCCCGGCAGCCTCCCTGCCTTGGGGCCAGTGGTCTCCGCTGGTCCCGTCGCCTCTGCCCTCCGCTCCGGGCGGCCACGCCATCTGCTCTGGGAGAGGCCACGCCATCTGCTCTGCCCCCCCCAGCAGTGAACCTGCTCCCTGACCACGGCCTGTCCTGGGGCGGCCAGGGCTGCCTGACAGGGGAGACGGACCCCCCCGCTGCCCTGCCCAGGCTGATGCCCCGCGTGGCCCATTCCAGATGCCCACGGGAGGATCAAGGTGGCGCAGCCGGTGGTGGAGATGGACGGCGACGAGATGACCCGCATCATCTGGCAGTTCATCAAGGACAAGGTGCGCCTCCTCCCGTCCGGCGGCCGGCCTCGGGGCCTGGTGTGACCCGGCGCTTGCCCGCCAGCCCCGGGGGTCCCGGCGACGCCTGGCCTGCCCGCGAGCCTGGCCCAGAGCCTGTGGCGCCGAGGCAGGGCCTGCTGGGTCCCCCGGCGGTGCGGCCAGGGTGGGTGCGAGCCGAGGGCCCCTGGGGCTCTGCCGGGCTGTGGGGCACTGGCGAGCCGGGGCCGCCACGGGGGTGAATTGCTTGGCTTTTCCGGGGTCTCAGGGTCCAGCTCTGGCCCCCCTCCCCTTATGAGTCCCTGCAAAGCTTGGGATCCTGGTGCTCAGTGCCTCAGTCTGGGAAGTGACCGGCTGGGGGAGAGCACCGCCCGCGGGCCCCGCCCACGCCCGCGGGCCCCGACCACGCCCGCAGGCCCTGCCCACTGCGGGCTCTCCCTGGCCCACCGGGTGGGGCACCCCTGCCAAGGCCTCCAATTTCCCCACCCATGACTCGTTGCGGGTGCTGACCCTGGCCTTGGCCTTGCTTTACCAGCTCATCCTGCCGCACGTGGACGTCCAGCTAAAGTATTTTGACCTGGGGCTCCCAAACCGTGACCAGACCAATGACCAGGTCACCATCGACTCTGCGCTGGCCACACAGAAGTACAGTGTGGCTGTCAAATGTGCCACCATCACCCCCGACGAGGCCCGCATGGAAGGTGTGAGGGTGTGGGCAGGGCTGTGGCCGGCCATCTCGGCGGCCCCAGAGGCGGCGGGAAGGGCAGGAAGGTGTAGGGCTGGCCGCTGGGACAGTGGCGTCTCCACAGAGGCGAGTGGGCGGGGCAGGCAGGCTGAGATGGAGAAGTGTGGTCGGCCCTGGACAGTGTGTCCTCGGCCCCGTCCCCAGGTGTCAGGTCCAGCCCCGGAACCTGAGCCAGGGCGTCCGGAGCAGTACGGCTGCTGGGGTCCCCGGGCTGAGCGCCGCGTGGCCGCGCTGGCCGTGTGTGCTGTTGCTCAGCCCTGACGGTGGCTCGGCCGGGCGTAGCAGTAGCTCAGAGCCGCCGCGTGGCAGCCGGGCCGAGCGGCGCTGGGGCCAGGCGCCACCGCCGAACTCTGCCCCCGGGACGGCCGGACGCCCGCCGGTGCATGCTCGCCGGGGCAGACCGGAAGCTGGCGGCTGCGTGGCCCACTTGTGTCTCCTTGCAGAGTTCAAGCTCAAGAAGATGTGGAAGAGCCCCAACGGAACCATCCGGAACATCCTCGGGGGGACAGTCTTCCGGGAGCCCATCATTTGCAAAAACATCCCGCGCCTGGTCCCCGGCTGGACCAAGCCCATCGTCATCGGCAGGCACGCCCACGGCGACCAGGTGGGCCTGGGGGCCTCCTCGGGGCCCGGGGGCCGGGCGGAGCCCCAGCCTGAGCCGCCCCCTCCCTCCACAGTACAAGTGCACAGACTTCGTGGTCGACCGGGCCGGCTCCTTCAAGATCACCTTCACCCCCAAGGACGGCGGCAGCCCCCGCCAGTGGGAGGTGTTCGAGTTCCCCGCGGGCGGCGTGGGCCTGGGCATGTACAACACGGACGAGGTGAGCAGCCTGCCACGGACTCCGCGGCCGACCGGCCTGACCGCGCCCGCGCACAGCGGGGCCTTGCGCTGCCCCGGCCACGGCGTTCCTCTGGTCTTCGCCCGCGCAAACTGGCCCCTGCCCTGCCCCTCCTCAGCCGCGGAAGCGCACAGGCGTGGGTCACGGCCCTCTAGCCCCGGCCGCCTCCCGCTTGGGGCCCGTCTCGGGCCCTGACCCAGGC
>NW_004567136.1:14968158-14970927 GCF_000260355.1 Condylura cristata | reverse complement strand
CGCAGGCTCCCCTGCTCCCAGGCACTACAAGGCCGACTTCGACAAGAGCAAGATCTGGTACGAACACCGGCTCATCGACGACATGGTGGCGCAGGCGCTCAAGTCCTCGGGCGGCTTCGTGTGGGCCTGCAAGAACTACGACGGGGACGTGCAGTCCGACATCCTGGCCCAGGGTAGGCCCGGCGCCCCGCTGCTCTGGGGGTGCGTCGCGGGTCTTCTCTCTGCGGGGTCTCAGACCCTTTGGTAGGAAGACGCAGCGCAGGCCCCGCCATCACCTGTTACAAGGTCCTGTGGCCAGCAGGGGGCAGCAGCTCGGGGCTGGGTTTGGACTGGTGCATTACTAAGGCTGCCGGAGGCTGTGGGGATGCAGGTTCCCAAGCGCCAGGCGTGCTGGCCTAGACATGGTTCTTGTCCACCCGGGGCCTGGTGGCCATGTTTGGGTGCGCTTGGACCCAGTCCGCTTCCTGTGGGATTGAACCCTTGGATGCTCCTTCAATGACGGAGGATCCAAGTGGCACAGTGAACTTTCTGGAGGTTACAGGGCACGACGGAAGGGGACGCCCAGCCCTCCTGCGTCCCAGGGAGGCCAGAGGCGGGCAGGGGCTCTCAGGGCGCCAGAAGCGCATGGCTGTGCTGGGAGCCAGAGGGCGCTGCCGCAGGCGTGGCCGGGGACACGGGCCACAGGACGAGGCTGGCGTGAGGAGGGGCGGGGGCAGCAGCCGGGCCAGAGGCCCAGCGCTGCTAAGATGGGGCCGAGGCCCGTGCCACCCGCAAGGGCCGCTGTTTGGCAAGGCTGGGCGTGCTCGTCTGCGCAGACCCCCCGGGGGCCGCCAGCAGACGAGGCGGAGTCACCCGCAGCCGGGGGCCAGGCCACCCCGGGCCGGACGCCTGCCTGCGCGGGCAGCGATCCACGGACAGTGCCTCTCCCCACCTTCTCTTCCCTCGGCCTGCCGGGGTGCTGCGAGGCCCTGGAGGCGGGGTGGGGGGGCGACGCGTGCTCTCGGGCCATGGGAGCCCAGCCAGCAAGCTTTGAGGTGCCCGGAGAGTGGCCGCCAGGGCACTGCACCCTCCGCCCCACTGCGCTCCAGCCGCAGCCGCGCGGGCTGGACCGGGGCCCGGGCGCCAGTGAAGGCCGCCCCGAGCGCCCTGGCCAGGCCCGGGGTGGACACCCGCAACCCGCTGTGCCCGCTGACAGCAGGGCCGGGCCGGGGCTGAGCCCAGGCCGAGGGGCCCTGACGCAGCCCTCCCCACAGGCTTTGGCTCCCTGGGCCTGATGACGTCTGTGCTGGTCTGCCCGGACGGGAAGACCATTGAGGCCGAGGCGGCCCACGGGACGGTCACCCGCCACTACCGGGAGCACCAGAAGGTGAGTCGGGGACGCAGCAGCGCCCGGCCAGCGTGAGCGGGCTGGCCTGGCCGTCCTGGGGCCCGGCGTCCTCACTGGCCGCTCCGGCTCCTGCCCCCAGGGCCGGCCCACCAGCACCAACCCCATCGCCAGCATCTTCGCCTGGACGCGAGGCCTGGAGCACCGGGGGAAGCTGGACGGGAACCAGGACCTGGTCAGGTGAGCGGCGGAGCGGCCTGGCGGGGGCAGGCCCTGGGCTCTGGGCCGGCCTCACCTGCCTCCCCGCAGGTTTGCCCAGACCCTGGAGAAGGTGTGCGTGGACACGGTGGAGAGCGGCGCCATGACCAAGGACCTGGCCGGCTGCATCCACGGCCTCACCAAGTGCGTGGGGGGTTCCGGGTCTGGGGCCAGGCGGGCGGGCCACAGGGCCCCCTCAGGCACCCCTCTCGTCGGCCGGGCGGCGCCGGCCTTCCCTCCTTGCTCCTGTGGGAGCCCTGCCTGCCGCCCCGGCCGCGGGAGGGGGCTGGGCGGGGCGGGGCTGGGCGGCGCCTGCCAACAGGGCGTTCTCTCGCAGTGTGAAGCTCAACGAGCACTACCTGAACACCTCGGATTTCCTGGACACCATCAAGAGCAACCTGGACAAGGCCCTGGGCTAGCCCTGGCGGGGCGGGGGCTGGGCCTGCGGCCCCGGGCCTTCCTGGGGGCCCTCTCCGCAGCGGGGTGTCTTCACCTGTGCCCCAGGGCGGGGCGGAGTGCCTTACCTCAGCGCCAGCGGTGCCTTACTCAGCTACTAAAAAGCTCTTCACGAAGCCGTGGTGCCTTTGTTCCTGGGGCGACGCTCCGAGGGCTGCCCTGGGGCAGCGGGGCTCTTGGGGTGCAGGCCTGTGCCCCTGGGACCTCCGGGCACAGCGGTCCCGACATCTTCACCGGGGACCTCTGCCACATGTTACAGCCTGCGTTGTGGGTGTAACTTTCTAGGCGCCCCCCAGCGGCGGGGTGCGAGGGGGCCCGGCGGTCCAGGCCCCTCCGGAGAGACTAGGGGAGGGAGGCTGTGGGGTGCGGAGCCCCAGCCCCCCGAGGGTGGGGAAGGCTGTCTCTGCTGCTGCTCGCATCCGCCCGGTTCTGGGGGCCTGACGCCCGGCTGGGGGGGCGGCGCTGGCCAGCGGAGCGGGCCGCCAGGGTGGGGGTCCTCCGGGGCGGGGCGGGTGAGGACGAGCCGGGCAGTGCCCCGAAGGACGCACGCAGTCGCCGGGCTAAAGAATATTCATTTATTTATAATTATTGCTAAGTAAACTTCTCTGTTAAACCGGAACATAAAAACACAGTAGGGCTTCGCACGAGGGGGCTTCTAACAGCTTCTGTGTACACGTCGGAATAAGTTAGCGCGGCGCCTCCGCGGCCGCCGCCCAGCCCCCGCGAGGCGC
>NW_004567136.1:14965617-14967678 GCF_000260355.1 Condylura cristata | reverse complement strand
GGGGTGCCGCGGGGGGCGGGGCGTCCTGCCGCAGCTGCGCCTTCAGGCCAGGCGGGGGACACTCCTCAGAGAGGAGGCCCGGGGGTGGCGAAGAAACCACGAGTGACCTTCCGGGCACCCGCTTGGCTCCAAGCGAGCTTCCTTCCGTCAGATCCTCATTGTCCACTTTAAATACGGAGCTCTTCCCTGGAGCCTGGGAGCCCCCGAAACCGCAAATAAGGAAACCCCAGCCTGGCCCGGAGGCCCTGGCCCCACAGCCCCGTCCACCGCACCGGCCGGCCCTGGCCCGCCGGCCCCCGGGGCTTAAGGAAACCGGACAGCGACTGGCCCTGGGGACACCCACTCCCCAGGAGGCGGGAGGGCGCCCAGGCCCCCGCTGCTCGCCCGCGGGGGCGGGGGCTCAAGGAGGCACCGGGAGGTAGAAGGCAGAGGCCCTGCCTGGCTGCCCACGACAGGGAGGGGCCGGAGGGGCGGCGGCCGCTGGGCAGGGCCCGGAGCGAGAGCGGTCGGGGAGAAGCAAGGCCGGGCGCGCCCTCCTCCGGGCCGGGCCCTCCCGAGCAGCAGGCCGAGGCTGGCCGTGTCCCCGCTCCCCTCGGGTGTGCGCCCGGGCCGGCCCGGCCGGCAGTGCGGCCTGCGTTTGGCCCGAGGCCCGGCAGCGGCCAGCCCGCCGGCGGCCGCAGACTACAGCACGTTGTAGTAGGCCATCTCCTTCATGGCCTGCTCCGTGAGCACGCTGGCCTCGGCGCTGCTGTCCACGCCCGCGTAGGCGTAGCTGTTGTCCTCGAAGTCCTCCATCTCCTGCTGGCCGTCCAGCTCCGAGGGGTCTGTGCCTGTCAGCTCCATCATGGGGTCTGCGAGACAGAGGCGTGGTGAGGCCCGGGTGCGGCCGGTCGGCGCTGGCCACCCCACGCTGGGCGCCCAGCCTCTCGGGCGGAGGGCCAGGCTCCAAGGGGCAGGGCCCCAGGGCTGCGTGTGGGAGCTGTCCGCCCGCAGCATCCGGGGGGCGCCCGGTGCACCCCCCACCCCCGCCCGTCATCTCCGGCAAAGCGAACCCCGTTAGAGCCCTTGCAGCTGGAAAGGCCGACAGAACTCTCCTGGGAGGGCCGGGACCCCTGCGAAGAAGGGGCTCGGCGGTGAGCCGGGCCTCTCTCCTGCCCACCGGAGGGGTGGGGGGGCCCACGAGCTGGGAGACTCGGGCCGGCACGGCGGGGCCGGCTCAGCCCCGTGTTCCCCGGCAGCCTCTCCCGGTGGGTGGCCGCCTCTGGCCAGTGAGGTCACTGACACCGCTCGCAGGGGCGCGGCCCCCGCCGTGGCCAGCGACTCTGGGCGCCCTGCGCGGGGGCCTGGGACACCCAGGGCCACTGGCGGTGCCTCGCCCTCCCCCAGTGTCGAGGGCCGACTCGGCCGCTCTGGAGAGGACCTGGACTTCCGGCCGCTTCTTCACCCACGTCTGGGCTGGTGGGTGTCTGCCTCTGGGCCTGGCACCCTGGCACTCGGTCCAGCAGGCTGCCCAGCAGCGCAGAGCCTTGCAGAGAGCCAGCGCCTGGACAGCCCCCGGACGCGGCCGGCCAGCCATGTCCTCAGCGACCCCACGCCCCGCCCTGTTCCCAGGCCGCTGCTCTGCCCCCGTCCCGTCCAGGCTTCACCAGCTGGCCTGTCAGTTTGTGCTCGGCCTCCTCCCGGGCCCGTCGCTGTCCCCCACAGCACGAGGGCAGCTCTCTCCCAGAGGTCGGGCCGCTCCGGCGGGCCCCGGCGGTGAGTGGCCTGGCAGGGCCACTGGCGCGGGGGCTCCCAGACCGACGGCCCGCGTGGGTCAGGAGGCGCACCCCCAGGCCACACGGCCCCCCGCAGGGGGCCCAGGGCCGACCGCAGCCAACTTTGGGAACCAGCTCCCTAGTCTGCGTCGAAGGTTTTCAAGACGCGCCACCGACGGCAGCTGCGGCTGGCCCTGGGAACTTGCTGGAAATACAAGCTCTCCGGCCGCGACCTGGCGGACGGCCCGCGGGGGTCGCCGGCCGCTTCTCAAGCTCCGGGCGCGAGCAGGGAGGTCGGCTCGGGGGC
>NW_004567136.1:14964446-14965197 GCF_000260355.1 Condylura cristata | reverse complement strand
GGCAGGGCAAGCCCTGCGCCCGGCGGACGTGGCGCCTTGCCCTCACCGCCGGCCCTGAGACCCCAGAGCTCGAGGCCCCTCCCCCAGCCCGGCAGTGGGGGGCCTTGGCCAGCCCCGGGAGTGCACAGACAGGCACGGCAGAGCGTGCGCCCTGGGCAGGTCCCGGCGCGGGACGGGCGCTCTGGGAAGAGGGGCGCAGGCCCGTCGCAGGCGGGCGGCCGGGAGCGCCCGGCCCACTCACCTTGGCTGTCCAGGCCGACGTCCATGACGCCGTGCTTGACCTTCATGTGGCGGCTCAGGTTGCCCTTGAGGTTGAACTTGCTGGAGCAGTAGGGGCACTTGAAGGGCTTGCTCCCCGCGTGCAGGTGCATGTGGCCCAGCAGGTTGTACATGCGGTTGAAGGACTTCCCGCACACCTGCGGGCACCGCCTCAGCCATCTGCGCCCGCCCCGCGGCCCCCGGCCCCCCCGCCCCGCGGGCTCCCCCAAGCCCCCCCGCCCTGCGGCCGCTGCAGCCAGGCCCCGGCGGGTACCTTGCACTTGAAGGGCTTGACGGGCGAGTGCACGATCATGTGCGTCTTGAGCGTCTGCTTCTGCACGAAGGTCTTGAAGCAGATGTGGCACTGGTAGGGCCGCACGCTCGTGTGGATCAGCATGTGCCGCTTCATGTTGGCCTGCAGCGTGAACTCGCGGCCGCACACCTCGCACTTGAACTCCTTCACGCCCTGCGCGGGTCAGCGGGCGGGTCAGCG
>NW_004567136.1:14962641-14963558 GCF_000260355.1 Condylura cristata | reverse complement strand
CTCAGCGTGAGCGGCAGGGCCTTGTGGGTGCTGCTGGCTGGACGGGTGGGCGGCTCGTGGCCTGCGGGGGGGGTGCAGAGAGCAGCCGAGGACAGGACGGGACGGCGCCGCTCTGGCCCCACAGCCGGCCGCTAGTCCAGCTTGTTCGGGGGCCGACGGCCTTTCCCTAGAGACCTCTGCGGGCCTCCCTGGTGGCGCCGGGGTTGGGGCTCAGCACTGCGGGCTGTCTGCACCCACAGCTTCAGGAGCGAGCCCGGCCAGGAGCGACCCCCGGGGCCGCGGACCCCCTCCCGTCTCCCCTCGGCAGTGGACCTCGTCGATCCGCCTGTTCTGCTCCCCACTCTGCCTCCGGTGAGCCTCTCACTGTCCCTGAACCTCTGGCCTGCACCCCAGTTCTGTGCGCTTGATAAATAAATCTTTTCAAAACGTCTCAGAAAAAGCCAACACCCGGATCTCAGACTTCTAGCTCCTAGAATGAGAAAATAAATTAAAAAAAAAGAAAAAAAGGCCTTAAAGTCCGCAGAACACTGGGTCCACCCCGAACGGGCGCCCAGGTGCGGGCGCAGCCTGCGGCCGGGGGGCGGACGAGGCAGCCCGCGGCTGTCTGGGCGCCCGGCTGCTCCCGGCCTCGTCTCCGCCTGACAGGCTCCTCACACACGCTGCTCGCAAACAGAGAGCTGCAGAATCTCTGACAGCCCAAATTTCGGTCTCAGCGGACAGCGCCGTCCTGAGCGTGGAGCGGCGGCGTGGCTCTCGTGGGCAGCGACAGGCCCAGCGACACCCACACGGTCTGCTCGTCCCGGCCGCGACCCCTCGACGGCCTTCCCTGGCATCACACCGCGAGACCACAGCCTGGACACAGCCGGCCGGCACTGCGCTCCCCCGGCCAGTCGAGGCTGGGGCCGGGCGGTGAGCCC
>NW_004567136.1:14961386-14962163 GCF_000260355.1 Condylura cristata | reverse complement strand
GCCCCCCCCCAGCGCGGGCGGCGCGGCCCTACCTTGTGGGTGAGCGAGTGCTGCTTGAGGTGGTGCACCTGGCTGAACTCCATGCCGCACTCGGTGCACACGAAGGGCCGCACGTTCTGGTGCTTGAGCATGTGGTTCTGCAGCTGGCTGCGGTAGTGGAAGGCCTTGTCGCACTCCAGGCACTGGTACAGGGTGGGGCCCTGGTGGGAGGCCAGGTGGCGCTTGAGCTGCGTCAGCGTGGAGAAGTCCAGGCCGCACTCGACGCACACGTGGCAGCGGCCGCTCTCGTGCTTGGCCTCGTGCGCCTTGAGCTCGCTGGGGTAGGCGAAGCCGCGGCCGCAGAAGCGGCAGCTGTAGGGCTTGACCTCGGAGTGCAGCAGCATGTGGCGCTTGAGGTGGCTGGTCTGCGTGAAGGCCTTCTGGCACACCTGGCACTTGTGCGGCCGCGTGCCCTGGTGCGTGAGCAGGTGCGTCTGCAGGTGGCTGGGCTGCTTGAAGAGCTTCCCGCAGTGCGGGCAGGCGTGCGGCTTGATGCCGTTGTGGCCCAGGATGTGCGTGACCAGGTTGTACTTGGAGGTGTACGACTTCTCGCACATGCGGCACTGCCAGCGCTTCTGCCGGTCGCCGGCCTCCACCAGGTACGAGTCGTCGATCTGCACGTTGATGTCCAGCCGGTCCAGCTGGGCCTTCTTGTGGCGCTCCGCCGTCGAGCCGGCCGCGTCGGCCTCGAACTCGGCCGCCTCCCGCCACACGAAGCCCTGCTCCGGCTTCACGGGC
>NW_004567136.1:14959673-14960286 GCF_000260355.1 Condylura cristata | reverse complement strand
GGCCCTTGGGCCCCACCGCCCCTCAGGGTCTGGCAGACGCGCCGTCCTGCGGAGACCCCTGCTGGCGCGGGGGCGGCACTGCTCGCGCGACACCCGAGACCGGCTGCCTCAAAGCACAGCCTGGCGCGGCTGGCCGCTGGCGCCGGGGGGCGCTGGGAGGGCTCCCTGCCCCTTCGCGGTGCTCCAGGCCAGCAGCTTCCTCGACCAACAGGCGCCCTCCCTGCCCGGCCTCCGGGGGCTGGCGGCACCCAGTGGGGGCCCTTTGCCAGCCTCCCAGGGCCCCTCAGATTCCACCTGCGGGGGTGCCAGCCGCGCCCGCTGCAGGCCCCCAGGCTGGGCAGGCGGAGTGGCCAGGGCGCGGTGGGGGCTCCTCCCCGCCAGAAGGGCCGCCCCCAGGGGCTCCCCAGGAAAGGCCCGCGGGAGCCCCCCGCCGGCAGAGCTTCCCCTTCCTGAAGCGGCTAAAACTAAAACACCCCAGAGTCCGGCTCCCTTGGAACACACCAAAGGCCACACCGTTAAGCTCAACGTGGGCTCACGCGAAGGTGGCCGGGCCCTGGGTGGCGGAAGGGCGGCGGCGAGGTGCCCGGCCCTGGTGGGCCGCTCCGCCTCAGTC
>NW_004567136.1:14955189-14958770 GCF_000260355.1 Condylura cristata | reverse complement strand
GGGCGGGGGCACGTTCGTCGCGGCCGGGAACCCAGGCCAGGCCTGGCCCTGGCTGCACGCTGGGCGGCGACTTGCCTCGGAGCCCCCACGCCCCCTTCCTGGCTCTGGGGCGGCTCTCTGGGGCCTGCACCCCAGCACGCCGTCCTCCCGGAGGTCCCGGCACCTGCCCGCCGGTCAGCCCCGCTCTGCCTCCCGGGGCTCTGGACGGCGCACGTGGCCCAGGGCGGCAGCGGCGCTGGGCCGAGGTCTGGGCAGAGGGTGGGCGTGGAGGGGTCTGTGCAGACGCGGCTGGTCTGCCTGGCCCCAGGCCTGCCAGCAGAAGCGAGCGCAGCGCTGGGGCTGCGGCCTCCCCCACCCTCTGGCCCCTGGGCCTGGCATGGGGGCCAGAGCCCTCGGCACCCCCCAGTGCCAGCCCCCACCCCTTTGTTGTCGGCCCCTGCTGCACCTCCCTGCCCTGGCCGGGTCTGTCCCCCACCTCTGCAGGCTCCAGAACAAAAGCTCTCACGGCGGGCGGGCGGACTGGGCCGAGACTGGGCCGAGACTGGGCCGAGACGGAGCCCAGGCTGCCCCTGGCCACTGCTGCCCACCTGGACGGTGCAGGGGAAGATGCAGGCCTGAGCTCGGCTCCCTGGCAGTGCAGAGTAGGCAGCCGGTGGGGGATGGGAGGCCACAGCAGGGAGGGAGGGGGAGAGAGGGAGAGAGGGAGAGAGGGAGGGAGGCAGAGGGAGAGAGAGGAGATAAAGGGAGAGGAGGAGGGAGAGGGAGAGACAGAGGGAGGGAGAGGAGATAAAGGAGAAACCAGATAAAGGAGACTGGGAGGGAGGGAGGGGAGGGGAGGAGTGGGCTGGGGGAGGGGCCCTGGGCAGGGCCAGGAAACAGGGAGGAGGGGAGGGGGGGTTGGGGCCCTGGTGACCCCAGAGGCCCAGGCCACCCCATCTCTGGGGCCCCTCGGAGCCAGGTGGGGCGCCGGCTTCTCAGCCCCCCGGCACCCCAGGTGTCCACAGGCCTGGCCAGCTGCAGGCCAGTGTCTCCAGGGCCTCCCTCTCCTGTCTGCAAAGTGGGTGCAGGGGCTCCCTGGTACCTGGAGGGTCAACTTTGGGGCCCCTGCCTGTGTCCCCCCAACAGAGCAGCACCCACCAGAGCCGGGGGCGGGGGCCTCTGGCCTGGGTCTGGGGGACAGGAACCGGGCTGGCGTCCGCGCTGACAGTGGCCTCCCAGGGCGGGCCCGCGCCAGCCGCCACTGCGTCCTGCTCCGGCCGGGACCGGCTGCCCTGGGCCTCAGCCGGCCGCGATCACAGGCAGCCCAGAGGCTGAGGCTCCGGCCGCAGCGCCACGGGGTCACTGGTTCCCGCGCACTTCAGGGGTGCCCACAGGCTGGGGTGCTCCTGGCCGTGGGCGTCCAGGAGGGAAAGAATGGAGAACGCTGGGAGCTTCCCTGAGACGGCTGGGTCAGCAGAGAGGGCCGGGCAGGGGGTGGGGGCACCCCTCCAATGTAACCCCCTGGGTCCAGGCTCTGGCCGCTCTGCCTGCCCCACCCTCGGCCCTCAGCACTCCCCTGTGCCCGCTGTCCTGTGTCCACCCTCGGCCTGCGGAAGGGAGGCCGGCCACGCCTGCGGCTGCACTCGGGCACGCGCCCCAGCAGGAAGCGGGAGACGCCGGCAACGGGCACCCCGGTCTCGCTCGGCCGCAGCGGACTCAGCAGCAGGAGGCCCGCTGGGGGTGCTGGGGGCTCGGCCACCCCACCCCGGGGCTGAGTGTCCAGTCCTCCACGGGAGGGCGGGGACTGCCAAGGCCAAGGGCGCGGCCGGGGAGGCTCGGCTGCCGCACGGGTCCTGCCGAGCGCTGTCCAGGGCCAGCCGTGGGTTGCCCGCCCTGGACGTCCACCGCAGGCCTGTGCGGCCGCGCTCGGCCCTCCTCCGCTGGCGCCCAGGCGCGGGGCAGGACCAGGCCCGGGGCAGGACCAGGCCCCTCCACTGCCAGCACACGCAGCATCGCGCCGGCCGGGCTGGCCGCTGGGTCCAGCGCGGGCCCAGCTGTGACCAGCAGCACGCGGACTCCCTCGCTGCACAGGCCCCACCGTCGGCCGGAGGCCGAGGGAAACAGCTGCCACACCGCTCCGCTGCCCGGCCCGGCACCCCTGCCGCGGGCTGACGCCTGAGGCCACCGGCCGCCAGCTGACAGTCTCCTTCGGGCGTCTCCGGGCCGCAGGCGCCCTCAGGAAGACAGCAGGTGGAGGGGCAGGGAGGGTGTGGTCACCCCAAGCCCGGAAGAGGCCGGGGAGATCCTCGTGGCAGCTCTAGTTGCTCTCCTCTGCCCTAGAGGCCGGCCTGTCCTTCCCGGGGCTGCCCTGGGCTGGGCAGGGGAGAAAGGCGCCCCAGGGTCGGGCCCAGGCCAGGCGCGAGCCTAGGGCGCCCGACACCCTTGGCGGAGGGGGCTCCCCCCGGGGAGGAGCCCTGCCCGCGGCTGCCCTGGGCGGGCGCCACCAGCCAGCACCCGGTCACTGCCGCGGCCCGCCGTCGGGTCCAGCGCCCGCCCGAGAGGCCGGAAGCACGTGCCCACCGGGCGCTGCGTGGCGGCCCTCCTGCCCTCCCACCGGGCTGCGTCCACGTTCTCACCGGCCTCCACACACGCTGGGAAGCCAGGTGGGCTCCAGGCCCAAGCTGCTGCAGCGCTCTCCTCCCTGACCGCCAGCGGTTTGCAGGGCAGAGGCAGGCGCGGCACCCCCGGCCGAGTGAGCGTCCCCAGAGCCACAGGCCACGGCCCAGGCAAACGGCAAGAGGCCCCTCGCGCCCTGCCCGTCCGTGCCCGTCCCGGAAGGGGCCGCAGCCGCGCCCCAGGCGCCAAGCGTCTTCCCCAGCTCTGCAAGCAGAAACGCCGCCCGCCCGCCCGCCCGCCGGGACGTCACGCTGGCCCGGAGCTCAGCGGCGTAAGGAGCCGGGGAGCAACTCAAACTTGGCCTCACGGGCCCACGGACAGAGATCAGAGCGTGAGGACGGCAGACGAGGAGGCCCGGCCCGCAGGCGAGCGGCACCCCCAGCGCCCGGCCGGCCTGCGGCCGCACCTGCACTGCGTCCTCTGCCCACTCAGTTTCCCCGGGGCCTGGCCGGTCTGGGAGCGCCCTCCTCCCCCTCCTCCCCCTCCCCCCCTCCTCACAGGCCTCTCATCCATCCTCCTTCCCTCCATCCTCCGTTTCCGTGGCAACCCCATCCTCCGCTCGCCTAGGTCCTGCCTTCCGCTTTCTCCCATCCAGGTCGCCCTCCTCGGCCCACGGCCCTGCCCCTGCCCCGGCCGCGGGCACCTCGCCCCCCGCACACTCTCCTGTGGCTCGGGCGACATTTATTTATCTTGTTTAAAAAATTAAGAGGCGGGAAAAGGAAGGAAGAGCAGAGGGGAGGGGCGGGGGAGGGAGGCAGGAGGGAGCCCCATCCGCCCAGCCTCCCCTCTCGGGGTGTCCAAGAGTCAGGCTCCGACTGGGACCCCAGACCCCGCCACAGGGAGGGTCTCCACTGGCCTGGCGGGCGGGCGGAGCCCGCGTGGAGGCGTCCGGTGAGGGCTCGCTGCGGGGAGCCGCACTGGCCACG
>NW_004567136.1:14953810-14954469 GCF_000260355.1 Condylura cristata | reverse complement strand
CGGGTCACAAGGCCCGGCGGGCCGGGCGACCTGCGCCTTCTCAGCGCGGCCTCAACCCCTGTGCTGCAGACAGCCACCAGCACCCCGCTGAGGCGGCGGCGGCCACCCCCGGCGCCCCCTTGCACCCCGGGGCCACGCACCCCGCTTTCCTCGTCTCCAGCCACGCGTCCTCCTGGTGTCGGCCAGCGAGGCCCCAGGTCTCTGGGCCGGGAGGGCCGGTGCCCCCGGCGCCTGGGCCGGCGAGCTGAGGACACCGGCGGGGCGGGGTGCACACCTGTCCGCCAGGGGCTGGGGCGGCTGGGGGACCCGCGGCAAGGGGGGCGGCGCTGACATGCAGGATGGGGGTGTCCCGGCAGGGCTGAGGGGCTGCTCGAGGCCGGGAGGCGCCAGGGGGGTGCGCTGGGGCTCGGCCCAGAGCGAGAACTGGGGTCCCAGGGGCGGCGATGAGGCACTCCAGAGGCGACCGCCTGGGGTCCCCAGGAAGAGCACGGGGAGCGTGCCCAGCGCCAGCCGGCCACGGGGGAACTGTCCTCCCGCCAGGAGCCCGGTGGCCCTGGGCACAGCCCTCCCGGGTCAGGGCGCCGGACCCCCCATCCCGGCAGCCGTGTGACGCCTCCTGCGGAGGCCTCAGGCGGCCTGGGGGTCGGGGGGCTGGGGCC
>NW_004567136.1:14943033-14951599 GCF_000260355.1 Condylura cristata | reverse complement strand
CCCGGCAGGTGAGGCCCCGGCAGGTGAGGGCCCGGCAGGTGAGGGCCCCCCAGGTGAGGGCCCGGCAGGTGAGGCCCCGCAGGTGAGGCCCCCCCCCAGGTGAGGCCCCGGCAGGTGAGGGCCGGGCAGGTGAGGCCCCGGCAGGTGCATCTGATCTTCCGTGTACGGAGAGGAGCGGAGCCCGAAAACCAAGCCCACAACAATAATTAACAAATGAGCGCGGGGTCAAGGCTCGGCCGGTGAGCCGGCGCGGGCACGGGGCTGGGCAGGGGCCGCAAGGCGCCTGCAGGCCTCGGGCAGCGTCCAGCTGTAAGGCAGAAGCGACCAGCCCGGTTCTGCGAACACGAAGGTGCGTGACAGGGAGGAGGGACCGAGGAGCTGACGTGCTGGGCGGAGGCGGGAGGCTGGGGTGGGGGCAGGCGGGCGGGCGGCAGGGCAGGGCCGAGGCGCTTCTCCTCCAGCCCAGGGTAGCCCCTGGTGACGCCGACAAGGAAAACAGGCTCAAAGCAGAGAAACGGAGAAGGAGCTTCTCACTCTGCGGCCCTGGGCCGGCGCGGGCAGGGCACCGAGGTCGTGAGAACAGAAACTCTGGACAGCGCTACGGCCCGGGGCCAGAGGGGGCCAGAGCAGCGGCCGGCGGGGCCCGGCTGTGACCCGCAGGGCCCGGGGCCTCCAGGACATGAGGGGGCAGCAGCGCTGCGCTCTGGGCCCTGTGACGCCCCCCCCCCCCTGCCCCCCGCCGCCCCCCACCGTGGCTGTGGCCTCGGCTCGCCCTCCCCACACAGGGGCCGGCGCCGCCCGGCCTGGGGGGAGCGAGTGGTCAGCCCCGTGCAGGTCCTGCAGGCCCTGGAGTTGCCTCGCCCGGGACGCCGGAGCCCGCGTGTCAGGGAGCTCAGAGGCGGGATGCCCCGGGCTGGGGGCCCAGGGGAGACCCCCCGGAGGTCAGGCCCCACCTTGCCGAGAGCCCCAGGCCCGCCGGCTGGGGACTCCCGCCAGAGAAGAGCCCCGGCACCTGCCGGCCGCCCCCTTCCCCTGAGGAGGGGGGACGCAGCCCCAGACACCTGGCTGGGTAACCTGCACAGCCCGCGGGCGCCCCGGGGTGCATTGCCAGCCGTGTACCCTCCTCCCTCCCCCTCAGGAGCGGCCTGAGGAGGGCCGTAGGGGCAGAGGGCTGGGGGGCCGCTGGGCCACTCGCTGTCGCTGGGGCCCGGGGTCCCCCGCGCTGGGTCTCGTCAGCTCTGTGGTCCGTCTTGGAGCTGACTCATCTGCAGACACGAGCCTCATTTTCACTTCACCAGGCCCTGAGCACGCTTGTTCCGGGCTGACTTTGCAGAGCACACGTGCCCGGAAGGGGAGCGGGCGGCAGCGGGCTCTCCGGGCGGCCCTGTTTGCTGGCCGGAGGCGTGGCCGCCGCACCGGGCCTCTTGCAGGGACAGGCCCTGGCCCAGCACCCGCCCAGCTGCCTGGGTGAAACGGGCGAGGAGCCAGCGAGGCCCTCAGGCCCGCCGGGCGGCTGGCTGGGCAGGGTGCCCGCCACGCCCCGCAGGCGCCTCCGCTCTCACCAGCTTCAGGTGGGGCCACACCCTAGAGAACCCCAGAGGTCTGGGGTGGAGCAGAGGGCCGGGCGGGCCCCCCCAGGGCCCACGTCTCAGGGAGAAGGCGGGTGCGGGGCTCTTCTCTGGGTGGGGGATCCCAGGCCCGGACATCCAGGGGCTCTCGCGAGGGGGCACCCCGAGGCCTGACCTCCGGGGCTCAGCGTCCTCGCTTCTGCCTCTGCCTCTGCCCGGTGGGCGGGGCCTGCGCATCCGGGCTGCGGCCAGTGACCTGACAGGCGGACTCTGGGCGCCGCGGTCCAGCCCCTCAACCTGGCCGTGGTCCTGAGTTATGCCTGAAGACGGGGGCAGAGCTCAGGGTCTGAGGGTGACGGCCCAGGCATAAAATATTAAACCCCCCAAATCCTGGGCTTCCCTGCTTAAAGTCTCAGGCTATCAAGCTGTCACCAGGCACTGCGGCCCGAGTCCCTCCCCGGCCAGGAGTGACCCCAGGGCGCAGCAGACCCCTCCCGCCTCCCCGCTGCTCCCCTCAGCAGTGGACTTTGTCCATCTGCCATCGGTCTCTGGTGAGTCCTCTCACTCCCACACCTCTGGCCTGCACCCCAGTTCTTGTGTGCATATAAATAAACCTTTAAAAACCCCTCCAAATCCCAACGCTGCCGGCCTCGACCCCCCTGAAGAGCAGAGGCGGAGGTCCTGCAGACGCCCTGTCCACTGGCAAAGCTTGGGGTCTGCTGCCCTGGCCGGGGCCGTCTCTGGGGCTCCTTCTCTGAAAGCGCATGAGACCCCGCAGCCTCTTTACTGAGAGCTCGAGGCGCTGCGGCCAGCGGGACTCGGGGAGTGAGATGGGGCGCCCCAGTCCCTCCGGCAGAGGGAACAGCCCCCGGCAAAGCCTGCGGCAGCACGGACCCACCCGCGGTCAGCCGGGCGGGCCTCAGGAGGGGCGGGGCAGGCGGGGCCAGGCCTCCCCCCAGCGCACTTGGCCGTTTCCTGACAGCCCCCCGCACCCGCACACGCACACGCACACGCACACGCAGGAGGTCTGAAGCCAGGAGCAGACGGCAGCTGCCCGCACCCGACACGCGTCCAGCTCTTGGATGAGGACACAAAGCAGCACAGAATCTCCCCGCCCACAGGCAGACAGCCTGGGCCCTGGGTGTGCGCGCTCCTCCGACCACACTGGGTGGACCCCAGCCGCGTGGACGTGCGCGGTCCCCAGCCCAGGCCCGGTGGGGCGCCGAAGGCCTGAGGCCGCCTGGCTCCAGCAGACCCCCCAGGGCAGGCCGCCGCGAGGGCCGGCCCGGTGGACGCGGAGGGGGGATGGAGGCGCTGCCCCACTGACCCCGGCCCGCTGACGGGGGCGGCCTCGCGGGAGTCCCTCCGCCTCGGGGCTGAGCAGGCCCTCCTGGCCAGCGACGCGGCCGGGCATCGTCACGGCGACGCCAGACTGCACGGGAAAGCGTCAAACCTCTCGCAGGCCCCTGGGCCGCGGGGGGACAGGCGGGCGCGCGGCCGCTGCCACTCAGCCCTCCGGCCCTTCCCTGGCGCGTGACCCCACGGCGGCTCCCGCAGCGGCTGCACCTTCCGGTCGCTCGGCTGGCACGGGACGAGCACACCAGCCGTGCTCCGGGGCTCACAGGCCCGCAGGGCCTGCCCAGGGCTGCTCGTCACTCCAAAGCGCCTGTCCCCTCCCGCTAGCTCTCTGGCTCCGCGCCGAGCTTCCACGCACCTCCCTGCCGCCCTTCTGGCACGCGGGTCTGGCACACGCCAGGCTGGCCGCGCACGCCTCCACCGGGGCGCCCCAAGGACGCGCGTCTCGGGGCACCGACGCCTGAAGTCGTCGGCCACTGGGCACACGTGAACCCCGCCACAGCCGGGGGCCCGCAGGTCCCCGGAGGCCCCGCCCTCGCCCCCTCCTGGGCCTCCTCGGCGGAAAGGGTCACGGCTAATCTCAGCGGGAAGGGGCCGCTGGGCGGTCCTGTCGGCTGGGGCCCTGCGGCCCCCAAGATGCAGACTCCGGGCACCACCCGGCTTGGGGACTTGGGGCTGGACGTGCACTTCCACGAGGGCCCCAGGGGCACACGGTGTACCGCCCCCCCGTAAGTCTAGGGCAGCAGCTCCGGCCAGGCCGGCGGCTCCAAAGACTCGGTCTCGAGAAAGCAGCGCAAGGCCCGGTGAGCGAAGCCACCAGGCAGCACCGGGACCCGGAGACGGCGCAGGGAGCCCTGGAGCAGGCCGGGGCCAGGCCAGCACCCGCCGTGACCGGGGCCGGGGCCCAAGAACCGCCTGTGGGAAGACTCGCCCTTGAACCCGCCTCTTTCATGCCTCAGTTTCCTCACGTGAAAGTTCAGAGCGCCGTAGGCAGAGGCTCGCTGCGGCCTCGCGCGACGCCCCGGGGCCCTTCTGGCTGGACAGCTTGGCCCTGCCCGGCACACCCATTGCACCCTCAGGCGCGGGCTGGCAGGAGGTCAAAGGCTAAAGGTCAGCAGCAAGCCACCTCCCGCGTGAGCCTGCAGAACGCCAAGGGGTCCACACTGCTCTTTTCAATTATAAGACAAAACCCCCCACTGCAGAGAGTGGGGAGACGAGCGAGCCTCCTCCCCCGGGCAAGCGTGGCCGGTGCCCGGCCACCCGGCGTGAGCGCTGCAGGCCGCTGACCCTGTGTCTGGGCCGCACCGGCCTGGCCGCCCGGCCTCCGGGGAAGGACAGAGGAGAGGCCTCCACGCCCTGGAGACGGGGGGGGGGGGATGTCCCCCGGGCTCACACGGGCCGGGGTGCATAAAGCCACCGTGTGGCCGGGGCATGCCACGTAACCTCTGCACCTCAGCTGCCCACTCAGTGGCGAGGCATCGTCTGCCCTGGTCGTGGCCAGGAGCGGGGTCCACAGCTCAAGCCCCCCGAGCCTGGGTGACGGCGTCTCTCCTCCTCCCCCGCGGAGGGCCCAAGCACCCAGGGAGGGGTGACGGGCACCTGGACTTCGGGACGGGTCAGGGGAACGCAGGCTGTCCGAGCTGCCGGGGCCAGCGGGGGCGCCCGGCGTTCTCGTATCTGAGCGAATGCACCCGAACTTTTCCAGAGCCTCGGGGAAACGCTCTTGCTAATTTAAAAGGCAAAAAATGGCATCGTGCGAGGACCTGCACCGGGTTCATTTATTTGTCCAACCAGCACGTTCGGTCAATACGCGGCCAGTCGTGGCGCTGCCCGCCGGCCTCTCCGGCCTGTTCGCCGACGCTGTTTTAGTTCGCTCTTCAAGCCTGAGTCTCGATTTTTAAAACCCACGTACAGGCTCTGGTGGGACTAAAACGTTCGTTTCCACTTCTGGTGTGTTTCATCTGTGAGAGCCTTTCCTGCCGGGTTCTCAACTGCTTTTGCGGAACTCACAGCCACGCGGGCTCTTCCAGAACTCAGCCGAATTCTGAATGCCTTTCATTTCTAAATTTCGGAAAACAGCCGCTGGCCCGCGATCTGGTAGAGTACGTCGTGCACACGGCTACTTTTAGTCCTTCTCTGAATGCGTCTGCTCCGGTCCTACGTGCTGACAGGAGCTTAAAAAGCGCATGAAATAGTGGCGAGGACGGGCTCCCGGCCGCGGCTGCGGTCAGCAGGCGGCCCCAGCCGGTGCCTGCAACCCCGGCACCGGTTTGCAGGGGACCGTCTCAGTCATGCTAAGCATGTTCCCTTCTATTCTTTCACAGTACATGGATCAGGGAGAAATGGCTGTTCGATTTTAATCAATTTCCCCTGCAGACACTGGCGTCAATCTGGGCTTGCGCCCCCAGCCGATGAGCGCGACAGTTGCCACATTAAGCTTTCCTAATAGCGACGGTCTCCCCGCCCCCGGTTATGGCGATGGCTGGCTTCAGACATTACTGAGCTCCTTCCGACGTAGCGTCTTCTCCCTCTAACGTGACCTGGCAGGCCTGCTCTGCCCTGTGGAATGACTGGAGAGCTCCCCGTCTCTGGCTGAGCCTCGGGTAGCTAAATGTTAACCAGGATCGTCAGGTCCAGATCTGAGCTAATTACCCAGGGGAGCTCTGGGGCTGGTGTGCTCTCTGCAGAGAGGGGCAGTCCTCTGGCAGCCACGGACAATTTTTTTCTCGATTAACAGCATATACGTTTTCAGAAAAACATTCACTCAGTTGAGATTTTCTAATTGAAGCCTGTTCGCGCAGGCGTAGGCCGTGACTGACGATCTCCGGCAACGTCCTCTCCCTTCCTGTCCTTTCCTTTCCTCTCGTTTCTCAACTAGATGCGCCAGGCCAGGCTTCTTCATCGTTTATTTAAAGGCGGGGCCAGTCAATTTCACTGTCTTTCCATTTCCGATTAATTCATTTCTGCCTTTCTCTTTTCTGTTCCCCTCCCCCTTTCCTCAGGGACTGTTTTTATTCTCCTCCCCCTCCGCCCCAACATCTCAGGCTGAAAGCTCGTTTATTCTGTCTCTCGCTCCCTTCTTACTAACGCGCGTCTCGGGCCACCAGGACACGCCGGCTGTCGCCACAGGCCGGGTGTGTGGCACTCTGGTTCTCGGTGCTTTCTAGATACTTGTCACTATCGTCTTTATTTCTCCCCTGCCCCAATCGCTATTTCAGAGAGCATTTTCCACTTTTTTTCACGTGGTCGGGTTTTAGCTTCAGTCTGTTTAAATGCACAATGTTTTGGCTCGGTTTACTGCCTGGCGATCAAAGGACTTTGTGACTGGCGCTGTTTCTGTTTTGGGTGGAACGTGAGTTCTTACAGTTGGTTGCTGGTGGCTGACAGAAATGTTTGCAAAGCAGATGCTCGCTTGCAAAAAACCCAAGTGCTTTTGCTAAGCTTCTGCTCGCCACGATGCTACGTCAAGTGACGAGGGAGAGGGGCCTCGGTCCTCCCCGGGCCGCCTGAGCCAGCGCCCACCCGAGCCAGCAGCGGGCGGAGGCGCCACCAGAGCCCGGAGGGAGGCGCGGGATTTCTGCTTTCCCTCCCTTCCTGCATCTTCAAATGTCCTACCTTGGCATAGGCTGCACCACGTTAGTAGGATTCCTTAAACGTTCACTTGAAGAGAGCTGCTCTGAGCTCCCTGGCTGAGCGAAGGCGCCCAGCCAGGCCCCCAAGCTGCCGAGCTGATGCTGGGCGCGGGGCTGTCTCCTGGCTGCCTCTGTGCTGGAGTGGGGGGGCAGTGGGGAGGCCCAGACCGGCCAGGTGGGGTACACGGGTCACCAAGTCAGAGGGGCCAGCCTGCCCTTCCCCGCAGAGGACGGCTGCGCACCAGCTCCGGGACGAGTCTCGCTGGGACCATGGGCCCAGGGGCCTGGGGGGCCGGGGAGGAGCCCCACGGGCACCTCCTCCGCAAACCCCAGGCCTTGTCCCACCCCCACCCGCTGCCACCGTCCGGCCGAGCCCTGTGCTGTCCTGCGTGTGCTGCACACTGACCTTCAAGCCTGTCTGAGCCTGACGCCCGAGAGACACCGACTTCCTGCCTCTGCCCCCCAGGTGGGGTCGCGGCAGCACCGGCTTGGGGAGCACAGCTGAGCGTGAGCTGCGCCCTCCAGAAGCCAGCGGGCTCTTGGCTTTACTTTTCTTTCTTTCTTTTTTATATAAAGATTTTTAAAAAAAGATTTATTTATTTATTCATACAGAACTGGGGTACAGGTCAGAGATGCGGAGAGTGAGAGGCTTCACCAGAGACAGAGCGGGGAGCAGAACAGGCAGATCGATGAAGCACACTGCTGAGGGGAGCAGCGGGCGGGTCAGGAGAGGTCTGCCACGCCCTGGGTCACCTCCAGGGCGGGCGGTGATCGAACTCCTGCGGAAGTGGCTTTAGCCTCTCAGTGCTGTGCTGTAACCCGCTGCGCCCCCAGGGGGGGCCCTGCTTTTCTTTCATTACTGTTCTACTTTTCTGGGTGTGCTGGGGCTTGTGCGGCCAAGTGGCCCCACAGACGGCCCATGAAGCCCAGACTCAGCCAATGGGGCGCACATCCCACGTCCATGCCTGGCAGGCGCAGGGCCACTTCCCGCCTCCCGAGGGGGCGGGCGCCCCGCGAACACGGGGCCCCCTTTGGTGCCGGAACTGGGGGGCCCGCACCGGGCGCCTGGTACCAGGACGGGGGAGGCCCCCACCGGGCCGCTTCCACAGCATCTCAGAAGCGTCGCCTACATTCTCACGCGGTTCAGGAGCTGAGTGTGTATCGGGAACGCATCCCGGTGGAGAATCTGACGGGGTTATTTCTTAATGAGTTTACGAAACGATCACGGGTAGGAAACGTACTTCTGTAAATTGTCCATAAACAGCCGGTGCAAAGTAGTTCTAGGTGAAGTGAGAAGCTTTCAAGCACAGTGCCACGCGGCCCGACGGACGTCTCCCCCCGCCCATCGACCTCCCCAGGGTCCCGGCGCCCCGAGCCCCTGCACGCATCTCGAGGGCCCACTCGCCCGCCCCCACTCCCACCGGCACCCCGGCGCGGCATGCGCCGGCTCTGTCCAGCTTGGCGCCTTCTCCTCCCGGCGGGTGCCGGCGCCTCCCGCCCACTGAGACCCGGCTGGGAGCCTCCTGCAGGCGGGCTGCCCTGCAGGGCGAGCTGGACTGAGGGCTCCCGGGACGGGCGCGCTGCTCCCCTCGTCCCGGAGTTCAGCCCAGGGCGGCAGGCGCTTGCCGAGTGTGTGCGGACCGCGGGAGCGGGGCGACGACAAGGGACACGGCAGCGGCGAGGCCTCTCGCGCCAGCACACGCGGCCTCCGGGCGGCAGAGCCCAGCTCTGCCCCCGGCGGGGCGGCGGGGGTTGCTCGAGGCTCGGGGAAGAGCCGCTCGGGTCAGTCCCTTCCCGTCCCACAAGACCCCAGGCCAAGAGGTGCCAAGCGCTGGACCGCACTGGCCAGAACACTGGGCCCCAGCTGAGGCCTCCCTGACCCCCTGGGGCCTGGGCCGCGCCCACCCCGAGGCCGCAGCGCCACCCTCCGGCCAGTCGCCAACGGTCCGCCAACCTCCTCCCTCACCGCCCACTGGCCATGCAGCAAAGGGACGGGCTCGCTGGGCAGCC
>NW_004567136.1:14931405-14942897 GCF_000260355.1 Condylura cristata | reverse complement strand
GGGGCCGAGCGCGGGGGCGGGGCGCACGAGGGCAGACCAGGCGTCACCCTCCAGGCCCCACTAAATGGCACGGCCCGGCCGCCGCTGAGAGCGAGGGAGAGGTTATTAAATTTTAAACAAAGTCCAGCCCAGGGGACCCTCCAGCAACAGCTCTCATTTCCAGCACACCAGTTGTCAGGTTCACAGAAACCGAAACTCCCCTCCCCTCTGGGGCTGGGGCTTGGGTTTTCATTGTTTGTAACCCAACGGGCAGCAGCTGGCATGGTGGATCCCTCGGGGAGGCAGGGCAGGCGGGACAGGGCCACGCGGGCCCCCAGGCAGGCCGCTGGCGCTGGGTGCCCCGGGAGCCGGGAGCCGGTGGGGGCGGGCAGGCCCGGGAGGGGGGAGGGGAGGCGAGGGGGCAGGGCTGGCCCGCCGGGCAGGAGGCGCAGGTCTGGAGGAGGAAGAGAGCAGAAAAGGAGGAAGCGCCAGAGAGGAGCCGAGGAGCCGGGACAGGAAGGCCCAGTTTAGCCAGCCAGCGCTACTTCCTCAGAAATTCCACCAGGCCGCCTTCCTGCTCCCCCACGGGTGGGTGGGTGGTGGCTGAGAAACCCCCCCAGGGCTGGGCGGGCGCCCCGGGTGGGCACCGCAGGCCTGCCGTGGGCAGCGTCCACCTGCCCCGTGAGGTCATGTGAGATCCCCAGTGGCCGCGCAAGGCCTGACCTGCCGTCATCTTAAGGAACTGGCCCCCGCATTCTGATCCCCTCCCCACACAGGCCTAGGGTCCCGACAGCAGCTTTCCAAGTTGCTCGCGTATTTGCGCACCGAGCCGAAGCTGAGGCCAGCGCCAGCGAGGCAGAAGTCACGCCGCCACCCCCACCCTGGACCGAGGGCCGGCCGCTGGACGCCTGCCCTGGAGAGGGTCTGTGTCGGCATGGGGCCGCGTCGGGTTTCCTGGGAAAGAGCTCAGTAACGGCATGCTGTGTCGTCTGACGCGACACGGGAGTCCCTTTGGAGCGGGGCGTCCCCAGGATGGGGGGTGTCTCCTGCCTGGGGTAGAGATGGGGTGAGGGAGACTGAGGAAAGAAAAAGGGGGGTGGGGCCCGCGGAGGCCTGGGGAGGCCCTGGGGGCAGGGCTGGCCTCTGGTGCTGGACCGCTGAGACACACGAGTGAGAGGCCTGGGGAGGGACGAGGGCAGCGCTGAGCTGGACTCAGAGTTTGCTCTCTCCCCCCAGACGTGTGGCCGCGTGTGACCCTTCTGTGCAGGTCCCCGGCGGAAGGCGCCTCGGACTGGTGGCGGGCTTTAGGCCGTGTTTCGGGCCACGGACGTTTGAACGTTTACCCACGAGGGGCTGGGCGGCTCCGGGCGCTTGGCTTGGAAACGCTGCTCTTCCCTTTTCTTCGTCTGCTGCACGCTAGCTGTATCAAAGGCCCTCTCCATTAACGGGCTACGTGTTTTGTCTTGATGCGGCGGATGGCAGAACCTGTTTAGAGCCGGCAGGTTTGGGGGTTTTGGGGTGCCCCTCTCCCTGCCCTGTGACACCTCTACCTTCTCAAGGAATCTATTCCGAAACAAGTTTGTTTACATCCACATTGGCAAAGCAACTAGAATTTCATGCGGGAGGAGAGATGCAAAAACCCGACGGGCCACAAGCCCAGACGGGGTGGGGCGGCCCTCTGCGGGCGAGACCCGGTCTCGGCCCGTTCCCTGCACCCCTCCAGGCCGAGGTGCCGAAAGCCGCCTACTCACCACCGCCAGGCTTTAAAGACAAGGACGCAGCAGTCACCCGAACGCCCAGCTCCAGACGCCACTTCTGGAGGGCGATTTAGCCTCTAAATCAAGAGTCCAGGCGCGGCCTGGTCCAGGATTCCCTTTTAGAAATGCCTCCGGGGCCGGTCCAGCCTGTGAGCAAAAGCACCCGGGTGCTCACCCAGACTTCTTACAGGAGAGAAGTGGAGACGACCCAGACGCAGGGCCCCGCTCAGCTACGCGACGGCCCCTGTGACCCAGACGCCGCCACCCCTGGCCCGAGGTGAGCGCGGCGACCACTGCTGGGGCGGGCAGGAGCGCAGGGCGCCTCGCTAGCTGCTCCCAGACAGACAGGCGTGCGCGGGGACCCCAGGCACCGAATCTTCGTTATAGGTAACTTTTTTTTTTTTTAAAAGATTTATTTATTTGTGCATACAGAACTGGGGTACAGGCCAGAGGCTCAGGGGCGGTGAGAGGCTTCACCAGAGACAGAGTGGGGAACAGAACAGGCAGATGGACGAAGTCCACTGCTGAGGGGAGCAGCGGGCGGGTCAGGAGAGGTCTGCCACGCCATGTGGTCACCTCCGGGGCAGGCGGGGATCGAACTCATGCGGAAGTGGCTTTAGATTCTCAGTGCTGTGCTTTAACCCGCTGCGCCACCAGGGAGGGCCAAGTTATAGGTAACTTTTACTCTCTTCCTTCTACTTGTTTATCGCTCCCAAATTTTCTGCAAGAAGCATAAATCTCTTTGTAACAAGAAAAGAAATCAATGAAAGCTATTTTCTAAAGACGAAAGGAAGAGACCAGGACCCAAGAGACGGTTCGTTTCGCGGACGTTCAAACCTCAATGGGATTTGGGCAAAAAGACGCCAACAGGGACGGGGATGGCCGTGCGCCTCCGAAGGCCATTTTCGGGGCCTGAGGGGTGGTTTCCAGAGGAGAGTCCTCCAGGCTCCGCCGCCCGGCGCTGGGGGGCGCGCTGGGGACGGGCCAAGCAGAGCGGAAACGGTGCCAAAGCCACACGACCAGGCCCGGGCCCGGGAGATCGTCTCTAGGCAGAGCTCAGAGCGGGCGAAGGTCAGCTCCTGGGCTGCGGGCTGTTGGAAATGTGGGTTATGTTTACTGAGGCCAGAGGGTTTACATCGCTACTGATTGTAGGGCTGCAGGTCCAAACCTCTAGCACAAACGTTCACGCTGTGCCCACCAGCAGCGCCCGGCACCCTCCACCACGCCCCCGCGCCCCTCCCCAGGCCTCTCTGGGGGGTGTCAGGGCCCTTCTGGCCCGGCCGCGCCCCGCCTGGGCCTCTGCGGCTCACAGGCGAGGCAGCACCGGCACCCCCGTCCCTCGCACCGGGCCGAGACTGCCCAGCCACCTGGCGAGGGGGTGACCCGCTGCCATGGAGGCAGAAAGGCCCCAGAGGGATTCGGGACAGCCACGCCAACCCTCTGTAACCAAAGCTGTGTCTGGACAGTGGAGGGGCGGGGAGGCGCGGGGGCCTGGGCTAACTGGCGGGGGCCGGGGGGCCCAGGGGACCACCGAGGCGCCAGGGCAGGGCGTCCCCCCACTTGTGATCGGGGCCTCAAGTTCATCTCAAAGGCCAAATCCCCCCGTTGGGAAATGTGTCCTGGGGGCCGTCCGCCGGTCGTGTATTCGGCAAATAGCCAGTGGGGAGCAGAGGGGGGCCACGCTGAGGGGTGATGGCTCCACCTCCCCCAGCGAGGGGTGGCTCATCCCAGCGCCTGCATGGGGGGCATCCTGCCTCTCCCTGGACTTGCAGGCCCCGACTTACACTCTAGGGGCGCCCTGGGGCACCCCAGGCAGTGCAGGATGGCCCGTGCCATCCTTAGTGCCAAACTCTTGCCGGTGAAGCTGGAGCCTCTAAATCCAGCCTTGGGTTACATGCGGCAGCACGGCGAGCTGTGCCCCCCAGGGCCTCTCCGGGCAAGGAGGACAAAGCCAGTGCCCTGCTTGGGATCGGCACCGGTGTTTCCGGGGACAGAGAGGAAAAGAAACAAGCAGCCTCCCTGGAGTCAGCGGGATTCGCCACTCACGCGCCTCTGGCCGGAAACAGTCATTCTCCCGGAAGCCCACTGGAACTCCCCCCCAAGGTGAAGGCCCCGGCCGAGGCAGCCCTGACTAGCAAACACACTTGTGAAGTGGGGTTGGGGTTCAGACACTCAGAGGAGCTGGGGGCTTCCGAGGTGGGAGGCAGAGCCCAGCCCCGGCTGTCGCCTTGGGGTGGCTCAGCCCAGCCGCGCCCGAGGCACCTGCCAGCCCGCGAGGCCCCCGGGCCGCGTCCAGCCGCGACCAGGTTGGTTAAGTGAATTAGGGAGACAGGAGACCGGGGCTGCAGAGGTTGAGCTGGGTCTGGCGGAGCCCTCGGGGCCGCCAGCCCCCGGCTCAGCTGCTCGGTCGGCACAGATGGGGACGGGCACGGCCGGAGACCGAAATAGCGAGCGTGAAAAGCAGAGCAAAGGTGACGCCCTGGGCCGCCCCGCCTCCGCGCCTCCCCCTTCCCTGCTCTCCAACCCGTCAGGTGGCCTGCGCGCAGGTCCCGGCCCGCGGCAAGGGCCCGCTTGGGGGCCTGTCCCAAGGTCTCCCGGGCCGCCCGGGGAGACCCCACCTTGCTAGCGGGCGAGACCAGCTCTGGCACCTTCCGTGCCGGTGCCAGGGAGCCGCACGGGGCCACGGCGGCAGAGCCCGCGGGAGGCAGCATGACCGAGCCGCCGGTGTCTCCCGACGGCCTGCTCCCGCCCCGCTCCCACGGCAGCCGTCCAGGGGAGCTGGCACCCTCACACCTGCGGGATGGCCCCCACCAGTGCCCGCCCCGGCCCCCAGGGCCGCCGCGACCCCCGCTGAGCGTCATGTCCACTCGAACACTGGCCTGATGGGCCTTTTTCTTACTGACTAGGGCTCTTTAGATAATACCAAAGTCGGCTCTCTCTGTGATATTTGTTGCAAAAAAAGTTTTCCCAGTTTCGGGAACAGCAGGGCTCTCTTCACCCTGTTGGGGTGGTTTTGCCACCTGGAAGTTGATCTACTCGTGTGGAGTCCGACACGTTCATCTTTCCCTCCATGGCTGTGGGTGTTAAGTCACACTGAGACAGCTTTTCGCCAGTGCATGTTCTCACACGCACACCTTTAATCCACCCGAAATCCCCTTTATTACAGCGCCTTCGTCTTCCGGACAGCCGCGCGGCCACCGCACGTCACGGACGTCCTTCTCTGTCCTCTTAAATGACACCGCCGCCGAGGGTCACGGCCTCCCCCCGTGGTCCCCTCCACCCCACTGTGTGCCCGGGGCCGGTGCACGCACGTGGGCCCCCCCGGCGCCCCAGGCTGAGCGCTCGGAGCACCCCCCGCCTTACAGTAAGGACGCCGGGCCAGACGCGGGCACGTCTGCTCTGCACCCACTCGGGGAGGGGAGGGCGGGCCGCCGTGAATCCTGCCACTGCGACGGATGCCCTCAAGCGACTGCTTCACCCCGTGCCTGGCCCTGGACGCCCAGGAGCCTCTGGGAAGCTGGGAGCCCAGCGGGGCTCCGAACCCCGCCCCAGGCCCGCGGTGAGGGGCAGTGGCCGTGACCGTGGACGAGCGGTCGGTTCTGCCAGGGACGGCACCGGGAGGCTCGGGAGACACGCCGCTTTTCACGGGACCCAGCCCGACGGGGGCGCTTTGGCAGGAAGGGGGCGGCGGGACGAAGCGGGCGTCTGGCGTGTAGGGCAGGCAGGAAGTCATCGGGCTTGGTGCGGGCTGTGCGGCGTCAAGCAAAACGTCGCTCGGAGAAACTGTGGTCACCAGCGGCCTGGTGTGGGTCTGGCTCGGTCCCGGAGCCGTGGGCTGAGAGCCACAGGTAAAGAAGCCCGTGCGCAGCCTCCAGGTGCGGAGAGCGGGCAGCGGGCACCCCCGGAAGCCCCAGCCCAGGAGGGCCGCAGAGGCGCCGGCAGGGCTGGGCGGGTCTCGCACGCTTACCGCACGTTACTGGGCAGGGAGGCTGCCCCGCACAGGCCAGTCGGTCAGGCGCAGGCCGTCTGCCCTCTCCTTTCTCTCACGCCCTGGGTGAATATGCTGCGATTTCTCCCTCCCATGTTTACTTCCGAGTGGCTAAGTGCAGGGAGGGGCCATCATTACCCCTCCCGGGTCGCTCTATTCGGCCACACCGCCAGCCGGAGAGCAGGAAATTACCCAAGAGGAATAACTGGGCTACCAACTTCTTAGCACCACGACAAAACCCAGGAAGCAGGGGGCACCATCTGCAAATGTGAGGAGAACACAACTGTCAAGCTAAGGTTTTATACCCGGCAGAACACTCATCTAACAAGGGTGAAGTGAAGTGCCGCCAACAGGATCTGCAAATTCACAATGGAAAGGCCTCACCAGAAGGAAGGCCTGAGGCGCCAGGAGATGGAAGAGCGGAGCATTCTGTCAACTGTGGGTGGAGGGAGCCCGACCAGCCTGGCGGGGGCTCCGGACACGCGCCGGGCAAGGGCGCCCAGCGTCTCGGTGCTGTGTGCAACAGACACAGACGCCGCAGAGTCCACAGCTGATGGGCCTGGGCGTGAGCCTCAGAGCGGCAGAGTCAGTCCGGGCAAGAGACCGACTGGACAGAGAATGGCTCAAAATAAGCACAAAATACGACGGTAGGAAGCAACTCGGGCGGAACGGCCGGAGCTCTCCGTACAGCCTCAGCCGCCAGCGGAGGGACGACAGGAAACGCAGGTCCGGCCAGGGCACAGCCGGGCAGGAGGGCGCCGGGGCGGAGGACCAGGGATGGGCAGGACCCGCGTGGAAAGACAGCTAGTAGCAGCCGCAAGAGAGGCCACAGAGTGTGAACAGGAAGTGGCCGTGGGCGCAGGGCTCTCGGGGGCGAGAGGAAGCGGCGAGGAAGAGGCTGCGCTGGCTGCGAGGTCTGGAGTGCAGAGACCTGATTCGGGGGCCGGGCTGGGGCCGGCAGGCCAAGGGGCAGGGACACGCGGTCTGCAGCTCTGGCGGGGCTCAGGATTTCCCGGGCCAGGCGAGGTGTCCAGAGAGCGTCCCGGACCCCGCGGCCTGCAGCCAGCGGCTGATGCCTGGAGCCCTGAAGGGCGGTGCAGCTGGTGGCGGAGGCCCAGGACCGGACATCGGCGGGGCTGGGCGGCACTGCCAGCCGCAGGGCACCTGCGCTCCCCGGAGGCACCGCAGGGCAGCCCCGGGGGTGGGCGGCAGCGACCGCCGGGGGGACAGGCCACGCAGCCCAGTCCCGTGCGGCGTCCAGTCCTCCAGTCGGCCTGGAGAGTGGACAGTCCTCCTTCCCTGGGAGCGCTTCTGCCTGGTTGTGGCCCCTGGATGACCCGCGCGGGTGCAGGAAGGGGAGGGCCACAGAGCCGTCGCTCGCCCCGCCACCCTGAAAACGCCCCACTGCCCACAGGTCTCGAGGTGCCCCCGGAGCAGTGTGTTAATACCCGGAACCCCAATCTGGGACCCCGGTCAGCCCGCTGGCAGCGCTGCGCCGGCCGAGCCCCGGGCTGCGGAGACGGGGCGTGCTGGCCGCCCGGGCAGGAGTCGGGCGGGCACGGGCCTGGAGGCGGCGGGGGCCGGCTCCCCGCGCACCGCTAATTGGCAGGAAGCAAAAACCAGTTCCTCTACGCGGAAGCTGCCGATGCGACACACATTCGGCCCTCAGGACGCCGGCTTCCTGCTGCGCCTCCGGCCGGACCGCGAGCCAGTCCTTCAGGCTCCTGCTATCTGATTCCAGAACTCTAAATCTGGCGGCAGGGCCCAGCCACCTTGTTTCCTCCTCCTGTGGCCCACAAGCGACAGCCCCGAGCCCCGAGCCCCGAGCCCCCTCCTGCGCCCGGAGCGCCCGAGCAGCGGGGCGGGGGTGGCTCTGTCCTTCCGCACAGCCAGGCCCCCGCGCCCGCCGTCCAGGCAGGCCCCGCCAGCAGGGCGCACGCGAGGGCTGTGGCCGCCCAAGAGGGCTCACCCTGTGTCCGGCGCAGGGAGAGCTGGGGCGAGCGCTGGGTGCCCGTCCTGGCCCCGGGGACCAGCGTGCAGGCCTGGGAGCCGCAGTCCCGGGAAAGGCCGCAGACAGGTGTCTGCACGCCACAGTGGGGTGCAGGCCCTGGTCTCGCTCCCCGGCCCCTCTGCAGGGGCGCGGAGCTCTCGGGGCGCACCCTGAAGTGGTAGTTTCACATTCGCAGAACTACTAAGCAGGCACCAAGCTCCCCTCGTTTTAGGGTGCACTACACCCCTCTTCCCTAAAGCCCCTCTGATCTCACAGCTTTAACCCCTTCAGGCCAAAGCCTTCTTGGGTCACCTGAAGAGGCTCTTTCTGAGTGCCACAGAGCGCCGCAAGCTTTGGGGTGGCCCTGTCCTCCCCACGGCCCTCAGCCTATCTGAAGCCCAGGCTCAGCCTCCGCCTCCGCGAGACGCACAGCCAGCAGAGCAGAGGCCGGAGCCAGAGGAGCCTGGGGCCATCTCACCCCTGCGGACGGGGCAGGGCCTCCCCCGAGGCCAAGCTGCCCGCTGCCGCAAAGCCCGCGCCTCTCAGCTCGTGGGCTCCAGCGGCGTCTGACTCCCTCTGCCCGCGCTCCGGCGGGCACACAGACTCAGCGGGCCGCGGGCAGAGAGCGACGCGCCTCTCGGCTCCTGGGTGGCCCCGTGCTGGGCGCAGCAGGGGCCGCAGGCGGCGTGGCCGGGTCTGGTCGAGGTGAACGGCCAGCCCGCCGGGCTCCGGCCTCCCGCCCCCTTCGCCAGGCCACTCAGGAGCCCTTCCTTCCTGGCCCTCCGGGTTAGCAACTGGCCTCTGTACTTCTTCTTTCAAGCGCCTGTAACCACCGTAACTAAAGGGTATCTGTGTGACCATTAGTTTAATTCTGGCTCCCAGGGAGGACCCATGCCGGCCCTCAGGGAGGCGGCCGGTCTGCAACTCGCCCAGGCTACTGGGGGGCGATCTGCAGGCGGAGGGCGGCTGCGTGTGCAGGAAGCACCGCCAGAGGCCTCCTGGCCAGCGGGACGGCCCTGCCCTCAAGTCTGCAAGTACACAGGAGCCAGAGTCTAACCGAACGCATGCTTTTTCAAAAAGCCCAACTCAGGGCTCTCTCTGGTGGCGCCAGGGGTTGAAGCCCCGCATTCGGAAGCTCTCCAAAGCCACTGCAGCGCGAGTTCGATTCCCAGCCACGGGGTGACCCACAGGGCGCGGCAGACCTCTCCTGTCTCCCCACTGCCCCGCAGCAGTGCGCTTCGTTGATCTGCCTGTTTGCTCCCCGCTGTCTGGGGCGAATCTCTCACCCACCACACCTCTGGCCTGCACCCCAGTTCTGTGTGCATACATAAGTAAATCTTTAACAGAAGCCCAACTCCTCAAGCTACCAAGTGCAAGCCATTTCCCACCCCGAGCTGGCCGCGCTGCGGGGGCCTGACCGGCGCCCAGCTCGCAGGCCCTGGGAGGTGCGCAGGGCGGCAGGTGCTCCCAGCGGGCCCGCGTTTCTCTCCTGGCTGTTCCGTGGCTGTCCTGGGGGCCCCAAAGCGGACGCCCCGTGCGCAGCCAGAGACCTGTCTGGGGAGCAAGTGGCAAGATCCCTGGGCTCAGACAGCAGCCCCGGGGCCTGCGCCGGCACCTCCCATGGGCTCGGTCCCCCAGCTGCCGAACACAAACCCCGGGGCATCGCTGGCACTCCGGGGCACCTGGGGAAGCGGCTGGCGAGGTGGCTGTAGGCTCCCCGCGTGGGTCCCACTCCAGACCGCTGCAGCTTGGGGAGTCGGCTCCATGGAGGAGCCCCTCTGTGCAGTGGGTCTGGGGCTGTGGAAGCGAAGACTCGGGCAGCAGACCCGGGCTCCTCCGTCGCCTCCCGTCCCCCACTCTGAGTTCACGGCGGGTCCCCTGAGAGGCAAATCCCCGCCCTCAAGCCCAGCACCCCGTGCCAGCCCGTTCAGCGCCAGGGTGTGGGGGGCAAGACGGAGCCCCAACCTCCCTAACGGCCTCTAGCAGGGGCCGCACCACCACACAGAGCTCGGGCCCCGCCGCCCCGGTCTCCTGGGCCAGCCCGACGCAGACCCCGCATGGCACAAATTGTGGACGGCTCCGAGCGCTGTCCCGCTCAACTGGAGAACTCCGCAGAGGGGGTGTCAGGACAGCGGCCGGCTCCCCTGCGGGCGCGGCCAGCAAGGCCACAGAGCGGACGCTGGCTGTCAGGAAGGAAGGCGCTGTGCCACCAGGGCCCTGTGGGGCCGCGTACGCCCCAGCTCGGGTGGGTGCCACATCTCCCGCCCAGCACGGACTCGGGATCCCCAGAAGGGACAGCGCAGCGGCCAGCCTGTTCTAAGCACGCTGGGCGCGGAGCAGGGAGGGCGGCCGGCCACTCACTTGCGCGGCAGGGACTTCCTCCTAGGACTCGTGTCTGAGACGCCGTCCAGCTTGGGGGGGAAGGTGGCCTCTGCGGCAGGCGGAGCCTCGGCAGACGCAGACTGCTCAGTTCAAGTACGTGCGCCCCAGCCCTGGGCCGGGGTCAGCAAGGCAGGCGAGGGCTGCGGGCACAGCCTCTTCTGTATTTACCCCCCTCAGCTTCGAGCCTGGGCTGCCCCAGCGCAACCCTGACGGAAATGTCTCTGGGCCAGGAGGACAGACGTCCCGTGGTCCAGTTAGGCCCCCTTCCTGCCACCGGGGGCTGTCCAGGCCCGGCCTCGGGCCGTCGCTACGTGCCTGAGTCGGTCTCCCTGGTAGAAGCTGCTGGTGGGGATGGCACTGACCCACGCGCAGGGGCAGGTGGCCGCTGGTCACATGCCCTAGCACAAGGGCTCACCGGCATTAGAGGGAGCCTCCTTCCCTGCTGCAATTCACTGCCCCTCCTGCAGGGGCACCCAGGAAGCCAGGTGCGCCCAAGGAAAGAAAAGGTGACCCAGAGGCGCCATCCCCCTCCAGAGGTCTCTGCGCAGAGGCCAGGCGCTAGGGCGGGTCCACAGGGAGCTGGGCGCTCCTTTGGCTGCCACTGAGGATGAGCCCTGAGACTGGCGGGAGGGCATGTGGCCAGCTGACAGAACCACCGGGAAAGTTCTGGAAAATAACATTTGCTTAAAAGGAGAAAGGACAGTGACACTGGGTCTCAGAAATCAAATCCAGACAGGCCCAGGCTTTGATCACAGGCACTGACAATCCATTTCCTAACGTCTAATGAGCTGGGGGTTGGGGGGGCAGGGGTGTCTTCCCTTCCCCCTACCTGGCCCCTTAGGCCCCAGGTGGGGGACCACTGGGAGCTGATCCACAGCCCCCCCCCCTTTGGGCAGAGGTGAACTTTGACCGTTCCTACTTACACGTGGTACGGAGGCAGGTTGAAAGAGCAGTCTCCGAGTAGGCTGGGTGACCCCCAAGGGTGCAAAGTCCCTCTGCACACACCTGGGGGGAATTTTGTGAATTTCCCAGGCGCCCACGGGGCGGTTCAGTCCCCTCCAGGTCTACACCGGCTGGGAGTTTCCATTGTGCACAGAAATAAAGGTGCCCCGCGCCGGGGGCGGCCACCACCCCCGGGGTCCCTCGACCCCTCGCCGCAGCGCCCGGCCAGGGCAGCGCCCCGCGCCCGCCCAGCACCCCGCCTCCCTCCCCCACCGTGTCTGGACGGAGCCACGTTCATGCCGGTTTCGGGTTAGTTAAAACCCACGAAAGCACCTCCCCGGCCTCTTAAATCTTCCCAAACTACCGCTCAGACCGGAGGGAAGCAGTTGCAGCGACCATAAAAGTCATCTTAAAAGGCGAGTTGGAAAAAACCCGACACGCACTAGTTAGCAAG
>NW_004567136.1:14929727-14930481 GCF_000260355.1 Condylura cristata | reverse complement strand
CCCCCCTGCTCCGGCGCCGCTCGCGCGCTCCGCGCTCCGCGCCCGCCCTGAAGAAGGGAGCGAGGCAGGCTGACGCGGAGGGATGCGAAACGGCTCCTCCTCGGCGCCCGCGGAGGAAGGCCCGCGGCCTTTTATCTCTCTTTTGTTTTCTCACTTCCTTCCCCCCGCACCCCCTCTTGTCAGCCCAAGTTTTCTCTCTCTCCACCGCGGAGACGGTTTTTCTGCCTTTCCGTGGCGCTCGCCCGCTCCAACTCTCCCACGCAGACGGGGCCGCGGCTCTTCCTTCCCTCTTTCTTCCTCCTTCCTCCTTTCTTATTTCGCTAAAAGGATTCTGTTTGCTGTGGGAGTTTCGTTTGAAAATCTAGTCACGCCTTTTTTCCTCCTTTTCTTTCTCTCTCTTTTTTTTTCTCCTCTCAGCAGAAAAGGGGAACAAAGATTAACTGAAGCGGGGGGGAGGGGGGGCCGCCAGAACCTCGCATAGAAATGGGGGGCCCGGCCCCGCGCCGCACAAAAGGGGCCCGGGACTCCGCCCCCCCTCGCGGGCAGCCCGGGGCGCCCTCGCGGAAGGCGAGCGGCGGGGGGGGGGCCGCCTCCCCCTCGCGGCCAGCGGTGGGCGGCGGGGTGCTTGTTACTTATATATTTTTAAAGCCGGCAGATGGGCGGGCGCCCGTCCCCCCGAGCACTCGACTGTGAAGCGCCCGAAACAGCTGTCGGCGGCGCCCCGGACGGCCGGGCTCGAGGGCGCGGCGCGCCG
>NW_004567136.1:14913047-14928346 GCF_000260355.1 Condylura cristata | reverse complement strand
CCAGCCTCCCCAGCGGTGGGCTCGGCCTGCCTGGCGGCCCGCGCAGGTCCTCACTCGATACCATGAACCGGGGAGCCACAGGGAGCCCCCACGGCCTGGAAGTGGAATTGTCTTCCGACAGAAACCAGAGTGCCTCACCACGCCGGAGCTGGTGGGACGAGCCGCTGGGGACAGGGAGCCCGTGGCCCGGCGGGGGGCTGGCCCTGTGGGCCCCCCCCGTGGAGATGGCGGGGGTCAGCTCAGGCACGTGGCTGCAGCGTGCAGACTGGCGTGAGGCCCGGCCTCACCCGAGGGGTGCAGAAGGCCGTCGGCGGGCGTGGGCCTCGGCGGCCAGGAGGGCCCCAGCAGGCACCGGCCGCCGCCGCTCGTGGTCAGAGCGGACACAGAAGTTCACAGGAGGGGGGCAGAGCTGAACCCTCCTAAAACCCCAGCCTGTGCCCCGAAAGCTCCCGGTCTGCGCCTCCTGCCTGGAGCCCGCGGACAGACGAGGGTCACCGCGGAGGGGGCCAGGTGACCCCAGGCCCCGTGCCGGCCCTGCGCCCGGAGCCACTCCTCCTGTTTCTTCATGCCACGGTTCACGGGGAAAGACCGAGTCCGCGGCGGGTGAAGAGCCCTCCGGCTCCGTAGTGCGGTCTCCGCAGGCTCTGCGCGGCCGTGTCTCACCGTGCAGTGGCGACACCAGAGTGGCCGGCCGGTGAGCCGTGAAGGCCCCGCGCAGTTAGCAAGCCCCCAGCTCCATCCCACTAACGTCGCACCCCACTCTCCTGCCCACACTCCCACGCGGCTTCGGCTGGACATCGCCCGGCAGGCGCCTTCGTGGGGTGCGCTGACGCACCGCTTTGTTGGACGGACAGCGCCAGGGTACGGTCGCCTGCGTCCCTCAGGGTCCCGTTCTCATTTTACACATCAGGAGATGGAGACTGAAAAGCTGAAAAACTCTCCAGGGCCACAGCTACGGCATGACTGAGCCCGACTTGGGGGCCAGTTTGCCCTTGGGGTGCCTGTCAGCACCTCTCCCCACCCCTTTTCTTTGGCATGACTGTCCCCTCCTGCTTCTCATGTGGTTTGCCTCCCTACGAGAACCTGTCGGGGCAGGTCACCCACTTCCTTGTGGGACACCCCTCTAACTTCAGTCAGGCCCGCCTTCGGGGTGCAGGCAGGGAGCACAGGGGTGTGGCTCCCACGCAGGTACCCCCAGCAGAGGCAGTCCCACCCTGCCCACCTCAGGAGGTACCAGCAGGGCCTGGGCCCACAGACCCCCAAGTCTAGGCGGGTCCTCTGGCCCGCCCAGACCCCCCAGACCGTGCTGGACAGGAAGAGCCGCTGCTGGAGGCCGGCTGAAGGAGAGCCCTCTTGGGCCTTTGGGGTGCCGGAGTGGCCCCCAGAGGCTTCTTATCATGAGGCTTATTGATCTTCACGATCTGCCTGAGGGGACGGTGCATTCATGCGACAGACCTTCCAGAATGTTCACTGCCATGCTGAAGTCCGAGGAATCGTGTGGACTGAGGAGGGACGGGCACCTCGCGAGCTCTCCAGTGACCAGCAGGCCAGGGGGCTGGGCTGGGAGACCACCCTGACTGCTGGGCCCGCCCCCACGGCAGAAGCAAGCAACGCTGCCCATGGAGTGCCTGCGGCCTTGCCACAGCTAGTGTTCGCTGCCGGTGTCCCACCTCGCCGCTGGTGTGGGGTCCAGGGCCACGGGCTCCCAGAGGCCGGCCGGACATCTCGTGGGGATGTCCACGGACAGTCACTGCGACGTAAGTCAGTGACCGGAGTCACCCGGAAGATGGTGGGCAGCGACTCAAAGTCCAGGAAGGGCCCCCCTGGGGGCACAGGGCTAAAGACACAGCCTGTGCTTCCAGCTGCCCGCAGCCCCTGCAGCAGGAGTCCGATCCCCGGCCGGGGGGACCCCCCGGGCGCCGCAGAGACCCTGCTGCCACCTCCCCGCTGCTCCCTGCAGCAGTGGGTTTCAGCAGAAGCGCCTGCTCTGCGCCCCAGTCTGTCTCTGCGAGTCCTCTCAGCACCCCTGCACCTCTGGCATACACCCCAGCTCTCGTGTGCACGAATAAATAAATATATATTTTTTTAAATCCTGAGTAGTAAAACAATTTATTCACACTCAGGGTTTGCAGGCAGAAACGCAGAGAGCAGACGTCTTCGTGGCCGGGCCGGCAAACGAGCGACACGTGTGAATTATTTTGCAGGCGTGATGACGGGGTGCATCGGGTGATCCACCCCGAGCCCCGCCCATGCAGCCGAGGGGGCACATCCGCCTGGCGTCACTCCGTCAGGCCTGGGCCCGTCCTTCCCTGGCCTCGCTGCATGAGCATCGGACTGACCCTCGCGGAGAGGAACGCGGCGCCGCGCTGCGGGCGCTGCCAGGCTCAGGGAAGGCGGCAGAGCAAGCGCCAGGGCGGGCGGGGCGCGGGCGGGCCCCAGCACAACAGGCCGGAGGGCGCAACGCTGACCCCCGATTCCGTGCTTTCAGTTCTAGAAGCCTGTTTGAGAGCGAGGATGAGCCGTGCGGACAAAGGTGCGTGCTGAGGATGTCTGTCAGGGTCATTGGCGCTGGCAAACGTCACAAGCGGAAAGGAAGGGAAGGAAATAATGGAACCCCGACGGCGCAGAGACGCGCCAGGCTGGGCGCGCGGGGGATGGCGCGCCAGGCTGGGCGCGGGTGGGGTGGGCCACGCACAGGGGCCGCGGCTTGTGCTTTTTTTTTTAGATTTATTTATTGATGCACACAGAGCTGCGGTACAGGCCAGAGGTGCGGGGGGGTGAGAGGACTCCCCAGAGACAGAGCTTGGAACACAACGGGCAGGTCAAGGAAGTCCACTGCTGAGGGGAGCAGTGGGGGACAGGAGGGGCCTGCCGCGCTCTGGGGGTCGCCTCCGGGGTGGGGATCGGCCTCGTGCTGCAGGGGCTGCCGGCAGCTTCATAGCGCTGCGCTTTAACGTGGTGCCACCGGGGAGGGCCAAAGCTGCGTTTTTGAGGAGTATCTACTGACGTGCCCTCTAGGGGTACAGAGTGTCTGCCATCTAGGGGTACAGAATTGCTGAGGTACAAAATTGCATGCACGTTAGCATTACGTTTTGTCTGAGTTTGTATATTCACCTTTATCCTGAGAAACACATGGAAGATACCTGGCAGCGAGGGCAGGCTGTTAAAGAGCTGTTTGCTGGCCCTCCCTGAGGGCGCAGCGGGTCACAGCGCGGCACTGAGAAGCTAAAGCCGCTTCCACATGAGTTCGATCCCCGCCTGCCCCGGAGGTGACCACATGGCGCGGCAGACCTCTCCTGACCCGCCCGCTGCTCCCCTCAGCAGTGGACTTCGTCGATCTGCCTGTTCTGCGCCCCACTCTGTCTCTGGTGAAGCCCCTCACTGCCCCTGAGCTTCAGGCCTGTACCCCAGCTCTGTATGCACAAATAAATAAATCTTTAAAAAAAAAAAAGCTGGTTGCTGCGCTGACAGGTGATTCTTCTTCCGCCGCTCAGCGCCTGCGTGTTTCTGCAAAGGCCGGCCACGGTGAAGCCACCAGCTGTGCCCGTGAAGAGCCGTGAAGAGCGAGACCTAGCCTGTCATTCCTGCCGCAGTCCCGCCAGCGACCCGGGCCACGCCTTCAGGGAGCTTCCAGTCGGGAGGAGAAAGAGCTGCGGAACACAAGGGCTTCTCCTCCCCGGGAAGCGCCTGCAGACGGGCGGGAAGAGGAAGCAGCCTTGTGGAGGCCGAGGGTCTGGGCTCTGGGCTGAATAGACAATCTGTTGTGAAAGTGTGTTGTGCAAAAGAGAATGGGGCTTTTGTGCGGCAGAGGGGGGTGGCGTGGGGTGTGGGGGGGAGGGGAGGCCCCAGGCCTGGAGGCAGCGGGCAGACTGTGCGCAGGGTGGCCCCGAAAGTCCCCTCCCGTCTGCGCCTGGACCCGCGCCCAGGGCTGGCGAGTGCCTGGCGCCGCCTCCCTGATGGGCCACTGTGCTGCCTGTTGGTGCCTGCTGCCATAGGGGAGGAGCAGCGAGCCGAGCTCGGGTCACACGGGGGCTCCCCTAGGGGTCATTCACTCTCTCTGCGAGAGAAGGACTCTGCTGAGAAGCCAGGCCATGGGGGGGGGGCGTCACAGCGTCCTCGGGGCAGCAGGGGCGTCTGCGTGGGCACGGGAGGGGCCCGGGTCCACGTTGCCCTGGCTGGAGCCGAGGCCTGGGGGCCGGTCAGCTGAGCGGGCTGCCCAGGCTCGGCCTGAGCGCTAGGACGGGGCTCCCGGACAGCAAGCGCGCTGGCAGGGGAGCCGCTGACCCTGGCGCCACCCGCGGGGGCCCGGGCAGAGTGGGGGCGCTGCGGGCTGGGTTCCGACTGGCACCCCTGCCTTGCCTTTATTCTTCACGTCAGCCCGCCACGTGCCCGCCACGTGCCCACTGCAGCCAAGCTCCTCCCAGGCGAGAGGGCCAAGAGACCCTCCCAGCCCACAAAGACGGGGGACCCAGCTCCCGGCCCCCCACAAGGTGGTGCGTAAACGGAGTCTCGAAGCACCCGCAGCACACCGGGGGGTCCTCGGGGGCTGCCACCCCGCCCCACCTCTGCCCTGGCCCCACCCGCCCACCGCAGGCTCTGCGGGTGCCCGCGCCATGGGGGGTGGGGTGGGGGGCTGGCCCAGGCGGGTCTGGGAGCCCCTTCCTTGGTGGTGCTTGCTTTCCCGCAGTTTCTGGAGAGACACTGACTGATGGTGGATTTGGGCCATAAGTTTTACTCAATCTATTTTCCAGGGTCGGCAAAATAATTTTTAAAATGTATTATACTTTCTGCATTAAGGAAAATAATTCCAGTACACGTGAAATATGGATGTCCTTGGACCACGTTCCGTGTTCAAATATGCTAAAACTCAAAATTAATGTTAGACATCAACTCTCTACAACTCTTCCAAACAGCTCTTGGATAAAGGACCGGATCAAGAGTGAAGTGGGCAGGCCCTCACAACTGCCCCGCCCCCGTGGCACGGCGGCTTAAGGCTCAGACTATCAAGCAGCCGCTGCAGTGAGAGTGCAGCCCCGGCCAGGGAGGGACCCCGGGGCGCAGCAGGCCCCTCCTGACCGCCGCCGCTCCCTCAGCAGTGTGCCTCAGTGCATCTGCCTGTTCTGCTCCCCACTCTGGGGAGTCCTCTCAACACCCCCCCCCGCACCTCTGGCCTGTACCCCAGTTCTATATGCATAAACAAATCATTTTTTAAAAAAAAGAATAGTGTGGGTGTTTTTTACATCTTTAAATTATTTTTTAAAATATTTATTTATGCATGTAAAAACTGGGGTACAGGCCAGAGGTGCAGGGGGTGAGAGGATTGACCAGAGACAGAGTGGGGAGCAGAACAGGCAGATGGACGAAGTGCACTGCCGAGAGAGCTGGTCAGGCTGGTCAGGCTGGTCTGCCGCGCCCTGTGGACCCCTCCCTGGCTGGGGATCGAACTCGTGCTGCAGCGGCTCTGATAGTTTCAGTGCTGAGACCCAACCCCTGTGCCACCAAGAATAAAGGGGGCCCCAAGAATAAAGTGTTAATTTGAAAAATACCACAAAACTGCACCTTTGTACACCGAGAATACATGTGCAAAGTTTACTCGAAAATATATCTTGCTTTTAAAATGATTTCATGACTAGACCCAGGAAAAGTAAAATATTCACAAATTGCGCAGAAATATTAAAAAACAAAACCCCAAATAAAGAGGAGGAGTGAAGGACTCAAGAGTAAAGCTGAAAAGAACAGGGAAGAAAAGAGTCTGCTTAATCTCATGTCCTTGGGCTGGTTCTTTCTGGAAAACCAAGGTTGAAATAATACAATGGACAAAAGAAATGGAAGGGGAAAAGCAGAAAAAAACACAATTTAAGGTGAAGTGGTGGAAATGACAACAGAAATAGAGTTAAAAATAAACAGAGAGGGGCGCTAACGGAAACTGTTGACAACCCGAAAACTTCAACACAACACGATGTCGGGATGAGAGTTCCTCTGACAGGACCCGGAGGCGCCCAGGAGCAGCTGGGTTCTGCCCAAGGCCCTGCGCAGAGGCTGTCTGGCCTCCGGACCCCCAGGCCTCCTCCAGCACCCCCCCAAGGCCTCCTCCGGGCCCCCAGGCCTCCTCCAGCCCCCACCCCCAGACCTCCTCCAGCCCCCCCCCCCAGGCCTCCTCCCTCAGTCCCTGCCAGCCTTGTGCCAACTGATGGGACATATGTCTCATCGCTTGCCTGCTTCTCTTTCTCTGTCCCCATCAGAATATGAGCTTCCCGAGAAGAGAACGTTGTTGTTTTTTAAATTAAACTTTTTATTTTGAGATCATTGTGTTTTTTAAATTACACATTTTATTTTGAGCTAATTATAAGAAAGCTGTTTTGCTCGCTGCCGCGGCCACACGGCCCGGAGCTGGGCCTAGCAGCCAGCAGGCCCTGGGGATAAAAACCAGTGAGTCAGTGAGTGGAGGGGTGTATGGGGAACATCACGGACTGCACCCCAAAGTGCTGAGCCACATGGATTCGCTGCGGCGGGGTGTGTGCCCTGAGGCAGAGAAGCCCACGTCACATAAATTAATCCAGAATAGAGCATTTTATAGATGAAGAAAATTACATTTCCCCCTAAGGGATATAAGAGAAGATCTGAACCTGAACAGACCTTTGCCTGATGCAAAAGTTAAATAATGTAAAGATGGAAAGGTCAGGCTCATTTACAGGCTTAGTACAAATCCAAACAGAATTCTTTTTCAAACTTTCAAAAGACGATAAAATTTATGTAGCAGAAGAATCAAGGAGAATTTCAGAGAAAATTTTGTAAAATAAGAGTAAAGACAAGGTACATAGACATAAAACATATTAGAATACGCCAACATTTAAATTTGTGTTGGGGTCAAAAGGTACAGTTATTTACTTTTTTAAGAAGATTTATTTAGGCCCTCCCTGGGGGCGCAGCAGGTTAAAGCACAGCACTGAGAAGCTTAAGCTGCTTCCACATGAGTTCGATCCCCGCCTGCCCCGGAGGTGACCCCAGGGCGCGGCAGACCTCTCCTGACCCGCCCACTGCTCCCCTCAGCAGTGGACTTCATCGATCTGCCTGTTCTGCTCCCCGCTCTGTCTCTGGGGAAGCCTCTCACCCTCCGCATCTCTGGCCTGTACCCCAGTTCTGTATAAACAAATAAATAAATCTTAAAAAAAAATTTATTTATTTCTGCATCCGGAACTGGGGTGCAGGCCAGAGGTGCAGGCACAGCGAGAGGCTTCCCCAGAGACAGAGCCGGGAGCAGAACAGGCCGACTGACGTCCACTGCTGAGGGGACAGCGGGCGGGTCAGGAGGGGTCTGCCGGGCGCTGTGGTCACCTCCGGGGCGGGATGGAACTCCTGCTGAGGTGGCTTTTGCTTCTTAGTGCTGTGCTGTAACCCGCTGCGCCCCCAGGGAGGGCCCTCACAGTTATTTTTTGTAATAGATCACGGTTGTAGCTCAATGTGACATAATCCACATGCTAATTTAACATAGAATATAAAGCACCACCTTTGGGAAGAGAAAGGGTTTATTTCTGCTGTTGTTAGATTCATTTATTTATACATAGAGAACTGGGGTACAGGCCAGAGGTGCGGGGGGCGGGGAGGAGAGTGAGAGGACTCCCCAGAGACAGAGCGGGGAGTAGAACAGGCAGGTGGACAAAGCCCACTGCTGAGGGGGCAGTGGGGAGACAGGAGGGGTCTGCTGCGGCCGGGGGGGGCCCTCCCTGGCGGGGAGGGACAGGGCCACAGTGGCTACGGCCGCTTGACACCTCGTAGCCCCGAGACCTTAACCCCTGCGCCACGGGAGGCCCAAAGGGTTGTTTCAAGAGTTACTGGAGAGGGAGAAGCTACTCCCCTTCTGTTCAAACAAATTCTGTGTCGGTGATAATCACAACAGCAACATAGGTGTGACCATGCAGAAACTGCATGAAAAAGACAACAGGAGCTTGCGAACACCAGGAGCAGGAGCGACTTCCCGAGGGCGGACCCCACAGCAGCTCTGGCCGCGCAGGCCAGACTGCCCCGCGCCCGGAGACGAGCTGGCCAGGAGGCGCAGCTCCGCGCAGCAGCACTCGCCGGCTGCCCCGGAAAGAAGGGAAACGCGCACGGCCCGTGTGAGCCCGTGTGAGCCCGTGTGGGGTGGGGAGGGTGCAGGAGCCTGGGGTCTCCGGTTGGGCCACACAGGACGGCGGGAAGAGGGCGCCCCGGGGTCACCTGCTTTATTTGAAGGGCACAAATTTGAATTCTTTTTGAAACAAGAATGTGCTCATGTATCACTTGCGTCATTTTTAAAGAAAAGGGGCGATCAAAATAAAGAGAATGCATCAAATACTTCTACAGTCAATTTTTTTCATCCTAGAAAGAGCCCATATAAATGATTCATTTACCTGTAAAATCCCCATAGATAAATGGCCAAAGATTGCTTGAGTCAGGCTATTCAGAAGAAAATACACAGAACCGCAAGGGCCTTCGCGTTCCAACACCTCTCCGGTGACCCAGGGTGGGGGAGGCAGGCTCCAGCTTCCTGCCACACCCCGGGGCCAGCTCCGCCTGGAAAGGGGCCTCCTGAGAGCCCCGCGGCCAGGGGGCGCTGGACGAGTTTTCTAGCTGGACCTGGCGTTCTTCGGCCTGCCTCAGCGGTCTCGCTTGGAGGCAAAGTGGGTGCCTTGGATCGCCCCGCAAAGGAAGGGGGACAAGGAGAGGCGGGCCCATCTTGCGCCCCAGCTGCGGCACAGGTCCAGGCATGCGACCCTGGCCTGGAGCAAGCAGGGGGGTTGAAGGTGAGCCCGGAGTGACCACAACAGTCAGCTCCAGAAGTGCGTCTTGCACGGAACTCGGGGTGTCCCGGCGACTTCCCACGCCTCGGGGAATCTCGTTTATATCAACTCGGCTGCAGTCCAACTGCCTAAGTTGCAGGTTGTTCTGGGTGAAGTCACAGTTGCCAGCAGCTGTCCTCGTGTTGGTGGGGCCCCGCTGGGCTCACTGGGGCCCCACGCGCCAGGTGATCACAGGGGAGGTTGACTGGGCTTCCTGGAGCAGAGGAACCGCCAGAGGGAGGCGCAGAGTGGAGACTCTGGGGCACTGGCCCCTCCCCGGCTCACACACGGGGCTGTGGTGACAGCGGCCGGCCGGCTCTCTCCTCCCGGACCGGACAGCTGGCCACCGTCCAGTCGACCCGGGAAAGCCTCGGCCTGCCTGACAGGGTCTCACCAGCCTCCGTGGAGCACACCAACAGCACACCCCCAGGCGGTGGGGGGTCAGCGAGGGCTGGGCGTTCCCCGGTCACAAAGGGCCTCCCGGCAGGTGCCAGCTCCCTCTGCTGGGCTGGGCCCTCGGGGTCTGGACTGCGGGGCGCCCGGCAGGCTCTCCTCAGACTCTCCTTCCGCGTGGATTCTCCATCCCTCCGGTCTCCGGGCCGGCCCCGCTCCGTTCACGGCCGCTGTCCGTCCAGCGGCAGCCACATGCCTGGCCCTCCCGCCTCCACCTCGCCCACTAGCCTGAGACCCTGGACCTGCCAGGTCCTCCTCGCCTCGCCGGGCCAGTGGCCAGGGTCTCTCACCTTGCGCCTACTGTTTGTGTCCGCCCTGGGCCACACGGACCCTTCACAGCAGCCTCTGAATACAGCCCACGGCCCAGGACGCGTGGAATGAGCAGCTGGGCGCCTGAGCCACCCGGCGAGCGTGCACGGGCCCGGACCGGCCGCCTGCGGGCCCTGACGCCGCCGGCCCGCAGGTCTCCTTCGGGGTCAACAGCGACTGGGTTTAACCCCGCTGCCTTATCTCGGAGGGTGACTGGGCCTCTACCGATCACGTGGAAGGTGCTCAGAGACCTTTGCCTGGCGTGCGTGAGGGGCCATGAAGACGCCTCGTTCTGCAGACAGGCAGCGCCCATGGAAACCAGTCAAGAAACTCGCGCCAGGCCGCCCAGCGGGCAAAAGCCCAGCCGGACTCAACCCGCACCGTGGACTCGCCCCTGGGCTGAGTCTGCACTCGCCAGCCTCTTCGGAAGCCGCCCTCGCCCACGGGGCTTCCCGCAGCCCCTGGAAGCCTGGGTCCTGCCCCCACAGGAAGCCCTGCCTAGCCCCCGGCCAGCAGCGGCCACCCTGGGGCCTCCCCACCCCCACGCTGGGACAGTGCAGGCCAGCCAAGATTAGATTATTCCGAACACTGTGTTTCCTGCCCGTCTCTCCCCAGCCCGGCTCCCTCCGGGAGGGGGCCTGTCCATCTTGAAATCCCTGAGGCCAATCAAAATTTGCTGAATGAACAAACGGACGTGGGCGGGAGTCGTCCTTGTCAGCTGAAAGCTGCGCAGCTCTTTTCTCAGAAGCAAGAGGGCGGTCGGGGGCAGTCCCGCGGGAGACCGGGCCAGGGAGAGGAGGTCCGGCGCGGGGGTGCGGCCTGGGCCAGGGCCAGGGCCAGCGAAGCCCAGACGCAAGGGCTTCTGGCTGAGCGCGGAGGGGAGAGGGCGGTCGGGAGGGCGAGCCTGTCCCAGGTGCAGGGGAGCGCCTCGTTCATATTCATAAGATAATCACCCGCAAGCTTCTGGGGGTCGCTCGACTTGCTGGAAAGGGGAGGAAGGCGGCGTGAGGATACCAGCAAAAATAGAAATAAAGCGCAAGGCGTGAAGGCCGGCCGGGGAGTGGGGAGCAGGGCCGTGCAGAGGCCACTGTGGCTGGGCCCGCGGGCTGGGGGGCACGCGGGTGAGGCTGGGCACCCCGTGCCGTGAGACGACGCCTCGGCGGGTCTGTGCCAGCGCGGCCTGCGAGGGGCTTGGGGAAAGACCGCCTGGGCCCGGGCCTTCTTCGCCGCGGTCTTAGACTCGGCAGACGGCGGCTCCACGGGGTGTACGCGGAGAACCGCGGCGGAGGGCGCCGGGCGAGCCCCCGAGCTCCGAGGGGCACAGGAGATGGGGGCAGGTTCGTGCATCAGACCCAAATTCCATGCAGGAGAAGCACAGGGTGAAGGGCCGAGGGGCCCCTCAGGCCAAGAGGCAAGTGGAGCGCGCCCTCGGGCGAGGCGGGCTGCTCCCCGGTCTGCTTCCCACGAGGCAGAGGATCGTCCCATGAGCAACAGGGGTGCCGGGCCCCCGTTTGGCTGGGGACGACGGGTGCTGCCCCTCTGTGTCCCCCGTGCGCAGGCAGGCAGGTCACCTGTGCAGGCTCCTGACGGCCCGCCCTTGCCACTTCTGACCCGGTGCTGGGACACCGCCTCCTGCCCCCCCGAACACCCCGAATCCTGGCGAGGTGCCGTCACGCGCCCCGGGCGCCTGCGAGAAGGCAGGAGAGGCTGTCTCCAGACGCCTCGTCGGACGAGGCGGGGCTCAGCGTGCCAAGGGAACGCGGCAGGACGGGAAGCCCTCCGCCGGCCTGGGCATGCGCGGAGCCTCCCCTCCGGTCCCCTGCCTGTCCCAGCATCGGCACCCGGACAGGCCGGACCAGGCTTCAGTGCAAAGCACCTGCTGTCCTGGTCCTGGTCGATGGCTGTGCCTTTCGGTTTCCACTGCAGATATGCAAGCATTTTCGCTATCATTGTTATTTTAATATTTATTTATGCACACAGAGCTGGGGTACAGGCCAGAGGTGCAGGGCGGTGAGAGGCTTCCCTACCGACAGAGCGGGGAGCAGAACAGGCCGACCGACGAAGTCCACTGCTGAGGGGAGCAGCGGGCGGGTCAGGAGGGGTCTGCGGCGCCCTGTGGTCACTGCCAGGGCGGGGACCGAGCTCGCCCTGAAGCGGCTGTGGCCAGCCTGCAGTGCTGTGTCCTAGCCCGTGGCGCCCCAGGGAGGGCCCCGCTATTATTGTTAACGAAAAAGCATGAAGCTGGTTGGGACCTTTACAGCTAAAGGGCCCCCCGCCCGGCAGACACGCGCTGACCAGAGCGGAGCTGGCACATAACCCGCGGCGGCCCCTGGGCAGAGCCGGAGGCGCGGCGGCGTCTGCTGCAAGGTGGCGTGCCCCAGGTGGGCTGTCTCTCTGGGCCGTTCCCTCTCTCCCCACCGCCGGAACCAGCCCCCACCCCCACCCCGCTTCCTGCCACGCACGCTTCGGCTTGGGGGGCTGGCCTCCCGCTGTGAGCTGGCGCCCGGGCCTGTCGTCCTCGCCCTGCCCCGTGTCAGCACGAGCCAGTCGGCCCGGCTCGAGCGAGTGGAGACGCTGTCCGACTTCGGGGTCCCCTGGCCTGCCACTGAGCGGGCGAAACCCCCGGCGCGGTGGCTGCCATCTCGCGGGCACAGGAACGTCCAGCAGGAGGGCGGAGCCGAGGGCGTCCGCCTCGGCGCTTTGACCCAGCTGCCCCTGAAGCGCCACCCGCGCCCGGCGTTCCGTTCAGCCCTGGGAGTCAGTAAACCCCTTTGCCCAGGCCAGTGGGGTGCACCCCTGCCAGCTGGTAACCAGAGCCTGGCTGCCGGCGCGCCAGGGCAGCTCGCCGGTGCTGCTCCAAGGGGCCACGCCCCTGCTCTCCGGGAGGCCGAGCGCCTGCACCCCGCGGGGGGCCTGTCCCCCAACCAGTGCTCTGCGGGCTCGCAGGGAGCTGCGGCTCTCTGGCCCTTTCTGGCTTCGTCCTGAAGCCAGGAGCAGAGCTTCTGCCAGCCTCAGGCAGCCGCAGGGGACGGGTTTGGGTGGCCACAGTCTCTCGAGGGCCACCCTGACTGGACTCGCGCCTCCAGGCCACCGCCGGAGGCAGAGAATTCACCCCAGGTTTGCAAGGGCAGTAGCCAGGGCAGCAGCAGGGAAGAGAGGCGGAGTCCGCCACAGGGGCCCGAGCCTCGGTGACCTCATCTGCAAGATGGCGGAGCGGGGCTCAGCCCTGGTGGGGTGAAGGTCACAGTGGGCAGGGCACGGCCGGGCCAGCAGTCGCCGTCACGAGGTGTCTCCCGCCGGGCCCAGCCTCTCGCCGGGGGACCCGCAGGGCCCTGAGGGGGTGGCGCTGGCCAGCCTGGCTGGCTTCTCGCGAGGGGACAGGGTTCCAGCTGCAGGTACACTCAGCTAAGTCTGATTCGGCCACTTGAGTTGGGTTAGTGCAGGCAGACCGAGGGGCGCCCCAAGCCCCCCCAGCCTGCCTGCTCTAAATGGGTTCTGCCATGCTGAATCAAGACAAAACATCCTCTTAGTGAGGTCTTCAGTGCAAAAGAACTTCAGGGCCTCCCTGGGGGCGCGAGAGGTTGGGTCACCGCACTGTGAAGCTATTGGCAGTCACTGAGACCTGAGTGCGGTGCCCGCCAGGGAGGGGCCCCAGGGCGCAGCAGCCCTCTCCTGTCTCCCGCTGCCCCTCAGTGTTTCAGCGGATCCGCCTGCTCTGTCTCTGGGGCGTCCTCTCGCCCGGCCCCACACCTCTTGGATGCATAAAGTAAATAAATCTTAAAAAAAAAGAAAGAACTTAATAGCATTAGTGTGCAGCAGAGAGGGATAATAATTTCCAGTAACACACCCAGATGACCCGCCCCTCGTGGGCAAAGGCCCTGCCAACAGGGCTGGCCAGGCGGGCCGCACGGCCTGAGCGGCCGCCCCTCTGGCGGGAACCCCTGTGAGGGCACAGCCCGGCGAGTCTGGAGGGAAACGGCCAAGCCCAGGCCAAGACGCAGGCGGCCACGGGGCTCTTCCAAGTGTCTCCTCCGCGGCCTGGTGCAAGTCCAAGGCCTCTCCCCCAGCTCCCCTAGTCTCCCCCAGGCTCCCCTAGTCTCTCCCAGTCTCCTCCAGGCTCTCCCGGCTCCCCCAATCTCCCCTAGTTTCTCTCAGTCTCCCCCAGCCTCCCCCAGCTCCCCCAGCCTCCCCAGGTTCCCCTAGTCTCCCCTAGGTTCCCTCAGTCTCCCCCAGCTCTCCCAGGTTCCCCAGTCTCCCCCAGTTCCCCCAGGTTCCCTCAGTCTCCCCCAGCTCCCCCAGGTTCCCCCAGTCTCCCCCAGGTTCCCTCAGTCTCCCCCAGTCTCCCCTGGCTCCCCCAGTTTTTGGTTCTCCTTGCTGCTCAGCAGCAGCACCCTTCCTGGGGGGCAACAACCCAGAACCTCCCTTTAGGCTCCACTGCAACAGTGACCCTGGAGGCCATGAGAGACCTTTCTGAGCCCCTCTGCACCTTGTCCACCAAACGGGCGGGGCTCATGCCCGAGGCTGTGGGAGGGCGCAGCGCGGGGTCCTGGGTGCGGTGGCCCCTGGGCCAGGCCGGCTCTGCCCAGGACATCTGCAACCCCAGCTCAGAGCGAGCTGCTCTTACGGGGACTCGCGACCCCTTGGCCAAGGGTGCCCGACGGAGAGACGAGAGGAGGGGTGGGGGGACGCAGCTGGGCCTCCACGCAGCCCAGCCCGGGCGCGGGGCCTTCCGGAAGCTCAGGCCCTCTGGTGGCGGCTGAGGCGCTTACCCATGGGGCAGGCGTGGACGGGGGCCTGGCGGACCCTGGACAAACGGGGCTCTGGCACTTGTCTGGTCGCAGGATGGGCGCGGGGGTCACGGAAAGGCGGCGGCACTTTAAAGCTCCAGAACCCTCTGAGGGCCGGAGGGCCGAGTGCTCCAGCCTGGGTGGCACCGGGCTGGCGGCAGGGCCAGGCCGGTGCCTGCCCGCGGCCGCAGAACCGGCTCGGCCTCAGGCGCTTTCCTGACCTTCACTCGGGGGCGAGAACGCCATGGCGGCGCAGGAGAAACGTTCCTAGCTCTCTGCCTTGCCTTCAGCCGCCCCGTCACCCCACAGGGGAGACGCCAGGAGCCCTGGGAGCCCGACGCCAGCCTGGCTAACGGGTGGCAGCTGGCCCAGGCCAGGCTGAGTCCCAGCACCGCCCTCTTCCCTCACTGCAGCCCCGCGGCCCCCCGGGCGGAGTGGACGGAGTGGGCATGGCCCCTGGGGCCTGCAGCCGTCTCGGACAGGCGGGTGCAGGCTCGGGCTGCCGCTGAGGGCGCTGCAAACTCGGCTGGGGGGGGGGCCAGGGCCGGCTGAGAACCCTGTGGGCAGGACAGGCTTGCTCGGAAGCCCAGCTCCGGGGACAGGAAATGCGCCGGCTCCCCCGAAGCGTGGCTGACCGTGGTTGGCGTCCCATGCGAAGCCGTGGCGAAGCCGCGGCCGCGCGTGGCGTTTTTCGGGAAGGCCCCTGCCTGCGTCCTTCGCTTTCAGCTCCACCCTTTCTGCTTGTTTGTTGCAAACACTTTTCCTTTGCGACCTTTGGGGTCTCCAGCCTGGGAGGCCTGGCTCTGCCACCGTGGGCGCCGGGGTGGCTGGGGTTGTCTCAGGCCAGATGGCGTCTGCTCACTCGCGCCCACGCGCCGTGCCGCCCTCGGGAGGCCTGGCCTTCACGGGAGGCAGGAAGCCGGGTCTCCGCAGG
>NW_004567136.1:14904406-14912947 GCF_000260355.1 Condylura cristata | reverse complement strand
TCTACCCCAGACCGAGGCCCGGGGCCCCCCCAAGTCCCTCTAGCTCAAGTCCCTCTACCCCAGACCGAGGCCCAGGGCCCCCCCAAGTCCCTCTAGCTCACGCCTGTTACCACCTTGGGACCCGACGGCTACCTGCTGGGTAGGGGTGAGCACTCGCGGGGCGCTGGGGGGCTGGGGGGCTCTCGCACCCAAACCTTTCATTACCCCACAGGCCGTGACTTTCCCGTCAGGCGGCTCCTGAGCAAATCCTCGCGGGGACCCTCAAAGGCTAGCGGTGAGTAAGGGGTGTTTAACATTCGGGGGGCGTCACCGGGAAGGGGAGCGGCAGGTGGGGACAGCTCCCCCCCCACCCCCACCCCGGCCTGGACGCCGATCCCGGAGCGCAGAGCAGAATCCAGCCCAGCCGCCCACCAGCTGCCCGGCCAGCGTCCACGAGCCTCAAGCTCGAGAGCGCCACCATGCGGCCCCCCAGCGCCGTGGCCTTGAAAGTGACCATCGACCCAGCGGCGATGGGGAGGGGCGTGGCGGGGCGCTCCGCTGCCCTCAGACCCGAGCAAGGCCTTCAATGGACGAGGCGGCACCCCCAAGTGGGGCCGGGGAGAGGGCCGCCCCCTGTACCCCGCGCGTCCCCCAGGAGAGGGAGGCGTGTGGGGGGGGCGGGGAGGCGAGCGAACCCCTCCACTGCAGGGGGCCCCCAGCCAGTGAGAGTTTCCTCGGGGCCAACGCCCATCCCTCCCTCCACCCGCTGCAAGACCCCCGAGACTGGCCACCCCTGCTCTAGCCCCTCCCGTCGGGGACACTCCTGGCGACTTCCTCTCTCTGTCCGGGACCATGTGGACACGGGGTCAGCCTCCGGCCCGCCCCCCGACGGAAGGAGCACCCCGCGTGCCTGTGTCTGGAGCTTCGGGCATGGCGGGCCCGGGTCGTGCAGAACGGCTGCCTGTCCCTCGGAGGCCTCCCTGCCCTGGGTGGCAAGGTGCACCCCGTCTTCTAATTAGTTCTTTTTCCTCCCTTGAATTAATTAGCAGCTCTGGGGAGAAGCCTTATGAGCCTATCTTCGCCCGCCCCCCCCCGCCGAGACTTGGGGCCCCTGGGTGCCCTTTGCCCAAGCCCATCTTCACTCAGCACCGCCAGAGGCGGCCCCCTGGCTCTGGCTTCCCCCTTAGCCCCTAGAGCGTCGGGAGGGGACTGTCCCCTGCCCGTGACTCAGTGTCCTCTTGCTGCTGGGGTAATCCCACAACCTGCCCACAGGGTGGCTTCGAGAAGTGAACTGCTGGCTTGCTTGCTTGCGTGGCGGGCTTGCGTGGCACACACATTTTGTTTCCTCACTCAGTGACCCCAACTATCTCTTTTGCTACTGCTGCTTCCTACTGCTCTTCGCCCCCCGCCCCAAAGTCCCCCCGAATTTAGCTCTTCCTGCTTTCATAATACACTTGAAGGAGCAGACTTGCGGACTATCGAAGGTCTCCAGGAGTGCAGGGATCCTCTAGTCCTGAAGGGGGTGGGGGGCGAGTCCCCGAGAGCTGGCCCCAGGCCCCTGGGGAGGGCGCGGGGAGCACACATGCCCGCCCCCCACCTCTGCCGCCGTCGGGGCAGCATTCCCTGGGTTCCCTTCCCCTCGAGAGGCGTTATTCGGCACCATGGGAAAGCATCTCATTTTCTGCATGAGTCATCCCGCGCCAAGATTAACACGCTCTCCTTTCATTCTCTGCCTCCCACTCAGTTTCGCATCCGGAGCCCTGGGCAGCGGCCCGCCGCCCCTCACCCGCCCGGCCGCATGGCCCCCCCACGCTGGCTGGGCCACGCCTCTGGTGAACGACCCCGGGATGTTTTACTGCAGATTTTGAGTATCGTGGCTTGTTCTCTGTATTTGTTTCGTGCACCTATTTTATTGTCTGGTTTGTACTGTTCCCCGTTATTTTTCCTTTTAAAATGATCTCATCTTACCTTTTGTCCTTTTGAATCTTTGAAGCCATCTGCTTTCCTTTCATATCTTCTCTTTAATTATCTATTTTTATTGCTGTTTCCCTTCAACTTAAAAAAAATTCTATGGTTCTGGCTAGGAAAGTGTAATGCATTTTTATTGCTAAATGTTTGGAAAATATAGGGAAGAGTATAAAGAAGAAAATTAAAATATCCATTAAGCTCTCCTCCAGGGATAACCATTGTTGTTGTTTTATTCTATTTTCTTCAACTACTTTCTCTCTGCATAAACATTTGCAGATATTGCTTTAACCCTCTGCCTGCCAGATGTGAAGTAAATATTTTCCTGTGATTTGCTATTTGTGGAAAACAATTCCCATAGCAAAAGCAGTTGCAGCGGCTGCCAGGAACTGTCTCCCCAGGAACAGGTCCCCACGCAGGGCCCCCCCTCCCCGGCACCCGCCGGCCCAGGCGCGCCTTCGCCTCTGCTTTTGCCCTGAGCAGCCCCGAGGGCATCTGGGCCAGCCCCTGGCAGCTGGAGGGGGTCCAGAAGGGCCGGAACGCCCAGCTGCCCCCGGGTCTCGAGGTCCCGGCCCCCCCACCGCCGCGGCCCCAGCGGGGGGGCTCAGCGCGCCCAGTGAGTGTCAGCGAGCCAGCGCCTGTGCAGGCCGCTGGGCTCACAGCAACCCTCGGCACCCAGGAGGCAGGTTTCAGCCGGCTGGGCCCGGCGGCAGGCTGGTGTGGGGGCGGCGTCTGCTTGCCTGGCTCCCGGGAGGGCGCTGGAAGCCAGCTGCGCGGGGCGGAGCTCGCAGGCTCTCCTGAGTCGCTGGGATTCCAGGGAACCATTTCTCCCCCGCCCCCATACGCAGGGCGGGCTGGGCGCCCCCTGAGTCCCAAGGGCAGCGGCTGTTACCGTGCTATTTTAGGATAAGACCATTTCACAGAGGAGAAAACTGAGGCGCAGAGCAGCCAAGTGACCTGTCCAAGGCCACAGTTAGGTGGACGGAGGCCCTGTCCAGGCCAACAACTGCGCTCTTGACCGCTGTCCCTCCCCCGCCCCGCTAGTTTGCCACGGCTGCTGGTTTCTGTCTCACCCTCACTCCACCTGGCTCCCAGGTAGCTTCCTGCAGCACGAGGCCACACCGCTGTGCGTCCCCTGCAGCACAGGGAGGCCCAGGCCGGCCTGCTGCACCCGCCTCCCCCCGGTCGGGAGGCCCAGGATGCCCCCATCAGGCAGGGCGGCGGCCGAGCCTCAGCCGACTCGGGCAGAGCTGACCGGGGCTGGGCGTCGGCTGGGGAACTCGAAGCAGAGCAGCAGATCCCAGGGGAGGGCAGAGGGTGGGGCGCGGCCAGGCGCCATGGCCGGCGGGGCTGGCCGTAGGGGAGCACCGCAGCACCTGGCCCGTAACCGCCATCCCAGCTCAGCGACCCCGCTCAGGTTTGGGGCGCAGAGGGCTCACCTGTTCAGCGGCGCCAGCGTCTCTGGGGCTCGGGGGCGCCCGCCGCTGGTGAAGCCCGCGCCTCCTGCAAGCCTCCGCTCCCCTGTGGGGTCGGGCAGCAGACTCGTGTGGCCGTTTGCCATAGGCAGTCCCGGCGTCCCTATTCCACGGGTCCTCCGTGTCTCAGCGTGGACACGGCCCGCGCTGGGTGTGTATCGTTGTGCGGCGAGTGCTGTAAGTTAGTACTGATGTACTAAATGCCCTTTCAGACTGTAAATTGGGCCCCCTTTTTCTTGATGCTTGCCAATCCTGATACCAGGCTTAGAAAGGAGCTCTCTACTCCAAGATCACGGAAAATTTGTGGGAAAAAACACTGCTTTGTCTTAGCATGGTTAACGGTACTTTTTTGCATTTCAATAATGTCGGTTATTTGGCATCTGGTGTGTGGTAGAGCTCAACTCCATCTTCCAAGCTGTTTGCCATGAAATGTATCAAGTTGCCCAACTTTTCCCCATTGACTTGAAATCCCACCTTTATCACACATCAGATTCTTGTATCTATTGAATCTCTTCGTCCGTCTTCTATTCTCTTCTATTGATTCCTGGGTCAATACTATAACACGACTATTTCTTATTAGAAAAGTAATAAAGGCTTATTAGAGAAAGACCAGAAAACACGGACCCAGAAACAAATTACACTGGTGCTCTCGTCTGCCGGGGACTCTTTGTTCCGGATCACGGATTATTGGGGGCAGAACAGGCAGGGTCTCAAGGTGGGAGCCGTGTTGGCGCGCGGAGATTCCTAAAGGGGAAACGGGGGAGCGGGTGTGAGGAAGACTCGGGAGTGGGAGCTGGGTGCGAGTCTTCCCGCTCTGTCAGCTGAGGTTTGTCTGACACACTGTGGGCAGGCAGTGAGCATATGAATGGGGCTGAGACCCCAACTTCAATCCTTTTTCTGAGAGCAGCTTGGGGTCGTACAGACCTTCAGCTAAGATTATTGGTCTATTAAAATTAAGATAAGTCCATAAAATTTAAAGCGAACATTTTTTAGTGACGGTTGGCTAAAAATAAAATTCTTTTAGACCTAAAATGCTATTCTATGACCTTCATTTTACTAAGAACATCTTAGAGGGTAAAGTGGAGTCGAGGACCAGGGTGGAGAGTGAAGGGCAGAGTAAGGTCCGGCTGGGGCGGACTGGTTCTCTCGGAGTCAATCACAGAGAGACACCGCGAAGTTCCCCAAAAGCTGAATAGAGGATCTAGGTGAAGCCCCTTCTCTGAAAACGTCCAGGGGTAAATCCATATTAACTTGGGTACCGCATTGCAGATTGTTAACTTATATAAACACATCAAAATAGATGCATAAGGTTTTATAAACTTTTTTCACTTTACAACACTTCAATAATGTTTCCTTCCTAGTAAATGCTCTTCGTTTTGTTTCTGTTGTAAAATATAATATGCATTGAGAAAAGCCCCCAAAACAAACACATTTAGCTTGATGGTTTATCATACAGTCAAAACCCACATAACCACTAGCCCAGGGTTCACTTTGTGCCTATTACCAACACCACCTCCAGCCAAAGACAACTTCTTTTCTACAAGCATAACTACTTTCCTATTTTTTTTAAAGTGTCCATTCATAGCTATATCTATATGCACACGAGAACTGGGGAATACGCCAGAGATGCGGCGGGGGGGGTGTGGTGAGAGGATTCTTCAGAGAGAGCGGGGTGCAGAACAGGCAGAGCCCCTGACACCCACTGCTGAGGGGGCAGCGGGAGGCAGGAGGGGTCTGCTGCACCCGGGGTTGGCCCTGGCTGGCCTGGGATCGGATGTGTGCTCAGCGGCTGCGGAGAGCTTGACAGCGCTGTGTCTTTAACCTCTGCAACACCAGGGAAGCCCCTTCTTTCCTATTCTTGCAGAATTTCATCACCTAAGTTTTGTTTTTATCACTACACCATGAAACTTAGTCTTGACTAGTTGTGAATTCTGCACGTGACACCACACTGATTCTTTCATGACTGACTTCTGACATTCAACCTGTTTAGAACAGGACTCCAGGTGGGTGTCGCAGCTCATCCATTGTTATGGCTGTATAATATTCTATTTTAGGACTGTATAGCACCACACCATCTGTGAGTTCTGCTCTATAAACAGTGCGATCGCTTTTGGTTTTGAGCCTGGTAAGCGAGCAGCAGAGTCTGCTGTGGGCGCATCTTTGGGGCGACCACGCTCTGCTGGCTGTGTGCCGGGGTGGCGACCCAGTCCCGGGGCTCAGTCCGGGCAGCGCTCACAGATGCGGGCGGGGCTTTCACCCTCCTGCTGTTGGGCCCCTCTGTCTGGGCCCCTGTGTGGCCCTGCCCTAGGCCCCAAGCGGATGCAGGCGGGTGCTGCGCCCCGGTTCCCGGAGCTTGTGGAGGCCTCCATTCCTGGAGGGCATGCCCTTGTGTGGTTGAGCTGTTTTGATGTAGTTGTGTAACAGGGGGGTCCCTAGGAAAAGGGGAAGTTCCAGGTTCCCTGCCCCACCCAGAAGGAGGGTGGAGCTGAGCAGAGAGGAGGAGGAGAAGGAAGCAGGATGGAGAGCCAAGAGAAGACCTGAGGAAGCCACAGGGAGCAGCGAGCATGTGAGGGAGACACCGGGCTGTGTCCTGACCCTGGACTGGCGAAGGCAGATGCGGGCGAGAGACCTGCAGGGAGGTGACTGTGGCAGCTTTTATCTTAATTTTGATTGTGCTCTTTCCTCTCAGACGTGTCTGGCCATTTCTGACCCTTCTCGATGGGTCCCGGCCAGAAGGCGCTTTGGGCTTGTGGCAGCTTTCGGGCCTTGCTCTGGGCCAGTCCCTTTTGGGGCGACTTTTGCCCACGAGGGGACAGGTCACTTCAGGTGTTTGGTTTAGAAATCATATTCTTCGTGTTCTGCGCTGCCACCCATTGTATAACAGTCCCTTTCCATTAAAGCTCTTATGTCTTGTCTCATGTGGCGGGTGGCAGAACCTATTTAGAGCAGGCAGGCTTAGGGGTTCGGGGGTGGTGCCTGTAACAAGTAGGGCTCCCTTTTTGCTTCAGTGAAGCTGTCTCCTCTGGGAAGAAGCTTTTAGGCTTGCTGTGCCCACTGACGGAGGAGCGGCTGGGATAAAGCACGGAGACGCAGTGGGGCAGACTCAGCTATTTCAAAAAACAGCGAAATCGTGCCATTGGCAACACCGCCTTGAACTTGAGGGCCGGTGCTAAGTGAATAAACAGGACAAAGACAAACACCATGTGATTTCACGCCCACGTGGAGATAAAGAAAGGCGAGGGATGGGCCCAACCAAGCCAAACAGACCTCAGTGGCTGTTGCCAGGGAAGGGGTGAGGCGGACAGGTAAGGGGGGTTGCTCGGATGTGGGGTGCCAGGCGGACCTGGGGGTGGCGTGGCATACGCAGTTGTCAAGCCGGGGAGCTGCGGGCCTGAAACGCGGTCGGCAAGCCAGCGTCCCCGCAAAAAATATCTTTTTCACTTTTACTGAAGTGAAATTCACACTAATGAAAACGTGCGTATTCGAGGGAGCCCATGCGAGCAACGTGTTTGTAGCTGAAGGGTCATTACAACGGAGCCGTGCAGGCCTCTGCCACCTCACCGCATGTGTGCGTGGGGAGGAGAGATCCACGCTGCTGGCAGTTTCTTTTTTTTTTAAAGGTTTATTTATGCACATGAGAACTGGGGCGCAGGCCAGAGGTGCGGGGGAGAGAGGACTTCCCAGAGACGGAGCGGGTGCCGAACAGGCCGATGGACTGAAACACACTGCTGAGGGGAGCAGCCGGCAGGCCGGTCAGGGTCAGAGAGGTCTGAGGCCCTGTGGTCACGCCCCAGGCCGCGGCTGGAACTCTGCAGGCGGCTGCGCTTCACCAGGGAGGGCCCCTCTTTGCAATGTCAAGGGCACAAGTCACTGCTGACCTCTTCCAGCGCTGAGTGGAGACGGCTCTGGGACTGGATTTGCGTAACTGAAACTGCGCCTCTGGCCAGTGAGTTCCGGGTCCCCTCCTCGCTCCCGGAGGCCACCAGGGTCTCTGCGCCCCAGCCGAGGCTTCTGGCCTGTGTTGCTGGGTGTGAGTCTCCTTTTAAGACTGGCACTCTGGACACACACAGAGCTATCCTCTCTCCTTTATCCATTCTTCAGTTGACAGACACTGGCTGTTTTCATCTCGGCTCTTAGGAAAAGCGCTGCAGAACAGGAGCTCAGCTACCGCTTTGACATGCTAATTTCCTTGCCTTGGATTCGGCCCCCAGAAGTGGGAAGTGGATCATATGGCAGTTCTATTTTTAAGTTTTGAGGAACCACTGTGCTCCCAGGACGGCTTCGCCAGTTTGCGGCCCCAGCACTGGCTCTGGAGAGCCCCTTCCCCAGCCACCCTGCCGTGCCCGCCTCGGGGCGGTGTCCTGATACCTCGTTCGGGTTTATCTGCATTTTCCCTGATGACGCTTCTCACATACCTGCTGAGCGTCTGCACGTCTTCCTTTGAGAACTATCTATCAGGATCTTGTGCCCATTTTAAGTCAAGTTACTTGATTTCTTTTCTTTCTGCTCCCGCCTTGCTTGAGTTCCCGATTCTGCGCTTGGTGGAGCAAGGTGTCCATTTCCATGTCTGCACTGGCTGGCTCTTGGCCACTGTTTCTGTAAATGTTTCCGCCCCTCGCTCTGCGTGACCTTACCTCAGGTGTCAGAGGCGCCCACCAGCCATTTCTGTTCCTTTTTGCTCCTCTGACTGAATAACGTCAATGTCCACGAGCTCGTGAACTTTCTTTCGCGTTGGCGAATCTGCTGGCAAGTCCTTGATCAAGTTTTCGGCTCAGTCACTGCATTCGCAGGACTTCCGCTGGGTTCTTTCTTGTGGCTTCTTCTTTTATCCAACGTGCCATTTTGTTCATGGGCTGCCTTCGATGGTCTATCTGTGGGCTCCCAGGATAGCCCGTCAGGCTTTGAAGATTATTTTGGACCTGCATTTCCCTGGCGGCAAGCAGGGTTAACCTTGTTCACATACTCATGGGCCACTTATATTCCTTCTTTGGTGAAGCGGCTATTCAGATGCTTTGCTCATTTTTTTTTTTTTTAAAGATTTACTTATTTATTCATATAGAACTGGGGTACAGGCCAGAGATGCGGAGGGTGAGAGGATTCACCAGAGACAGAGTGGGGTGCA
>NW_004567136.1:14900003-14904126 GCF_000260355.1 Condylura cristata | reverse complement strand
AGAGGTCTGCCACGCCATGTGGATCTCCTCCGGGGCAGGCGGGGATTGAACTCATGAGGAAGTGGCTTAAGCTTCTTAGTGCTGTGCTTTAACCCACTGCGCCACCAGGGAGGGCCCGCTTTGCTCATTTTTATACTGGGTTACATTTTATTTTTTTAAAGATTATTTATTTGTGCATACAGAACTGGGGTACAGCCCAGAGATGCAGGGCTGGTGAGCGGCTTCCCCAGAGACAGAGCGGGGAGCAGGACAGGCAGATCGACGGACACTGCTGAGGGGAGCAGCGGGCGGGTCAGGGGAAGTCTGCCGCGCCCTGTGGATCTCTTCCCAGGCAGGAATGGAACTCACACTGAAATGGCTTTTAGTTTCTTAGTGCTATGCTTTAACCCGCTGTGCCACCAGGGCCCTTTACGGGATTACTTTTTATTATGTTGTAAGTTTGTTTTTTTTTTTTTAAAGATTTATTTATTTATTCATACAGAACTGGGGTACAGGCCAGAGATGCGGAGGGTGAGAGGCTTCACCAGAGACAGAGTGGGGAGCACAACAGGCAGATCTACGAAGTACACTGCTGAGGGGAGCAGCGGGCGGGTCAGGAGAGGTCTGCCACGCCACGTGGTCACCTCCGGGGCAGGCGGGAATCGAACTCATGCAGAAGTGGCTTTAGCTTCTTAGTGCTGTGCTGTAACCCGCTGCGCCACCAGGGAGGGCCATGTTGTAAGTTTTTTTTATACGCTCTGGACAGCAGAGTCTTCCCAGGTGCATGATCAGCAAAAAATGTCTTCCGTTCAGGGTCAATTTTTTTCATGGTGTCCTTCCAAGTGTTACAGGACAACCCAATGTGAACTGGGTGCCTGTCTGAGTCCTCACTCACGCTTAAAATTCAGTTGCCCTGCAGACGCACACAGAAAGGTCAATAGTGGGTCTAGTGGGTCTACCTACAAAGGGGAAAGGAAAAGGCACACCCCAGGGAAAGAGAGAGGTGCAAGGTGGCTGGAGCAGCCTATCAGCTCCACTGCCTTGGAACCCCAGTACACTGAGAGCTCAAGAGCCAAACGACCAGCCAGCAGCCACTCAGTCCAGAGAGCCCGCGTCTCACACGCATCCTTAGATCGCTCTAGAAGTCCCAGAATGCCGGCCGAGCTCCACCTTTGGGTCCTCACAGTTCTCTCCGAGGTATCGCTGGGAGTTGTAGTTTGCTGGAGTGGGGGGTGGAGTCACAAGACTGCAGAATTCCTTCGGGACATCCTTTCCCCTTAACAAGCACAAATGTTTTTAATGCTGATGCTCCTCATCCTTTTCTTGATGAACAAGAGTCACTGATACAAGTCATGCACGTAACTGAAACTCTCCTGGAGTCATAGTTTAAAAAGGTAAGAAGACCAGGCAAAGGGATGTAGGATGAACAGAACTGGACTTTCAGCAGTGAACTCAATGCAATATATCTGCATGTTGGTTTTCAATGATGCACACCTGACAGTGTCACAATGCAATGCCAGTAAAAATAACTGACCAACAAAAAGTCTTAAGATAGTGAAAATAATGGAAATATTCTTATTTAATCCAAGATATCTAAAATACTATTTCAATATACAGTCACTGTACATAAATAAATCTAAGTGATTATTTTTACATTCTTCTTTGGTATTAAATCTTTGAAATACAGCTGACCCTTGAACAAAATGGGTTTGAACTCTTCAGGTCCACTATGAGAGGGTGTGTCTTGCTATTCCCGTGTTCCATATTCACGACTGACCACCTCAGCGTCCACAGTGGCTGAGTCTGAGGAACTGCATGTGTAAAGCACCAACTCTGTTAAGATCTGTGTGGATTACTTGATACCTGGGGGCCTGTGCCCGGCCCAGGGTTGTTGGGGATCAGCCGTGTGATGTGTACTTCATGCATAGTGCTTATCTCTACAGCCGTGTTTCTAGTGCTTGTTAACAATGTTAACTGTCAGCCAAAAGATCTTTTTTGTCTTGCCTCTATATTTAGATCTGTAAATCCACTTGAAATAGAATTTTGCATATTGCATGAGGTAGAAGTTGACTTTCATTTTCCACATAAGCGTTAACTGACCTTGAACCACTTATTGAGAAGACCATCTCCTGGCCTGCAGTGTTATCTGGGTCACTCAAGTGATTATCTGCTTCTCTGTGTCTAGATTCTTTGCTCTGTCCCCTTAGTCTGTTTCCCCAGTGCCACCCCACCCATCCTCACACGAGGTCTTTACACTTGGCATTATTGCTATACCAGCCCTGCAAGGTTGCACAAGAACAGCTTGGTTCTTCTTTGTAGTTTGCCATTTTGCATATAAAATTTAGAACCAACTTGTCAAATTTTGTTAAAAATACATATTCTTAAGAGTTTGGCACTGAATTAAATCTATTGATCGTTTGGGGGAGAGCTGACGTTTTCTAATTGTTTGCTCATAGTAAATTATGACAGATTTTGTGTATTTGCCTTATATCCAGCAACCTTGCTAAATTTACTTTTTCTAATAATTCAACTGTAGAGTTTCCATTGATTTCCAGATGGTACTTTTTGATCAATATCTCTTGATTTGAAAAAATGCTAATCCAAGTGGCCTATCCAGGCTCCATTTTACTACCTACAGTTCTGGATCCTAAAGAAGGTCAGAACTGCCAGGTCACAGGAGCCCAGCCCTACAAGGTGCCTTTCACATCAATTAAGAGCATAATGCTGGATCACTCTGGAAAGGTGTGCGTCACGTCACGAGGCAGGATCGGAACGCCTGGCGGCGCTGATGACAGAGGCATAAACTTACATCGGGAGGTGTGTCCGGGAACAGCTGAGAGGCGGTTGACTGATGTAGAAGGAAGGACCCCAGAAGCTAATCAGTGACGCTTTATTGCTAAGATTGAAATCCTGACTGGCAGCCAAGCTATCTGCAGAGGAGAAATACAGTTCTACCCTTCCCCTCTGTCTTCTACTCTCCCTTTCCTTTTCTGCTTCCTCATATGACTAATGCTATTTACCAACAAAAAGGCCAGGACCTTGCTCGTGAGCAGCGTCCTGCCTCACGCCTGTCCGCGACTCCTGCTGCTTTATCAGTGAGGGGGTTGCTTGACGCAACATTCCATATCTACAGGAAGATTTACAGAGCTCTTGTCCTCAACAAATGTCTCACACGTACCTGTGGCAAGAGCAAACTATAAAGAAACGAAAAAGGAGTATGACAGCCTGAAGGATGCCCGAAACTGGAGCAAAAATCAGGCTCTGAATAAAAGTTAAGGGAGGCCTGAGGTATGCAAATGCTGATATCTAGGAAAGCAGGCAAGAGAAGGAACAGTCCTCACCTAGCAAATTGGGGCTGCAAAAATGACACTAAAAAGTGGCTCGGTGCTTCTGGTTGCTGGTCTGGCAGGGGAGAAGCTCGGACATCACCGTTGAGCCCTAACAAGTCAACGGCTGAGCAGACTGAACAACTCTTCTTCAATCCCTGAGAGACTTGCCGTCACAGAGCAAAAAACATCTACCCTGTGGCAACATGTCAACAGACTAATGCAGAGAGTCACTAGCTGTGAGGGCAGGGAGCGGGGCACCACTGAACCCCCAAACCTGCCTGCTCTAAATGGTTCTGCCATGTGCCGCATCAAGACAAAACAGAGAAGACTTTAATGAAAAGGAAATTTATGCACGAGTATACAATACGGAAAACAAAGAGTATAATTTCTAAACCAAACACCTGAAGTTACCATCGTGGGCAAAAATCCCCCCAAAAGGGACTGGCCCAGAGCAAGGCCTGAAAGCTGCCACAAGCCTAAAGCGCCTTCTGGCGGGGACCCATCGAGAAGGGTCGGAAATGGCCAGACACGTCTGGGAGGAAAAGAGCAACATCAAAATTGAGATAAAAGCTGCCATAGTCGCCTCCCACGGGTCTCTCACCCACGTCTCTTCCAACCAACCCAGGGCCAAGAAACAAACAGGGTTTCTTCACGCGCCTCCCGTTGCTCCATGTGGCTTCCTCGGGCCTCCTGGCTCCGTCCTGCTTCCATCCTCCTCAGATCTCTTCTCTTCTCTTCTCTTCTCTTCTCTTCTCTTCTCTTCTCTTCTCTTCTCTTCTCTTCTCTTCTCTTCTCTTCTCTTCTCTTCTCTTCTC
>NW_004567136.1:14891390-14899903 GCF_000260355.1 Condylura cristata | reverse complement strand
TCTTCTCTTCTCTTCTCTTCTCTTCTCTTCTCTTCTCTTCTCTTCTCTTCTCTTCTCTTCTCCTCTCTTCTCCTCTCCTCTCCTCTCCTCTCTTCTCTTCTCTTCTCCTCTCTTCTCTGCTCAGCTCCACCCTCCTTCTGGGTGGGGCAGGGAACCTGGAACTTCCCCTTTTCCTGGGGACCCCCATGCATACCCACTGGAGCTACAGCCGGGGGCGGAGTGTGGGCAGGAGCTCGAGCCGGAGTCAGGGAGGCCTGGACTGTACCGGGCCCTTTCATGGAGGCTCAGTTTGGACAACTCTGAGGGCTTTCAGACCAGGAAGACCCTGTCACTGGGCCCCATCCATCTGTGAGCTTTATCTACTGGATAGCTACCAAGTTTCACAACAAATGGGAAAAATATCTGTTTAAGGCTGCAGGTGGGGGCGGGGAACAGAGACGCCATTTTGAAGATAGGGAATATTCTGTTCTTGCCAGGCCTTGCTGAGGAGAAACTAACCGCAGCCTGAACTGCGGGGCTTTATCAAAGCCGAGCTGACCCGGGCGCGCTAGCAGGCTCTGCCCTCCCAAGCAGAGGAGGGGAAAGCTGAAGCCAGCCCACTCTGGCGCGGCCCCAACTCCGGGCGCGAGGAGCGCAAGGCCCGCGGCTCAGAGGTGCGGGCTCACCAGAGGACTCGGGGTAACACAGGCTGCCCCTCCTGCCCCACACCGGCACCCCGCCACCCCGCTAAGGGCACATTTGCAGTACTCATTTCTAATCGGTATTGCAGGCTCAGCTAATGGGGGAAAACTCTAAGCTATACAAAGAAACCGTAGTTGGAAGCAGACTCCAACTCTGGATTCAGATGCCGCGGGAAGTGGGCTCAGCAGACCAGGAGTGCAAGACCAGCCACCGAGACCGAGCCACAGCGCACAGGAACAGACCGGCACGCAGGCCGGGCGCCCAGGAGACAAGGAATGCTGGGCAGCGGAGCACGACGCAGCACAGGAGGCCTCTGAGGCCTTTCAGCAGACGGGCACAGCCCAGGAAGTCTCTGGACTGAGGGATCGCGCAACAGAAACCTCCAGGAGAGGAGGTCAGCAAGATGGTGGAGCTCTGGCTACCTGCCTTCATCCCCGACAGAAGCTGCTGGGCCGAGGTGGCAGATAAAGTGCCCTTGTGGGGCCCCCCGGGGCAGACCCAGGCCGGGGCTGGCCCACCACCGCGGGGCCAGGGGCCGGGAGCCGCCTCGGGTGACCTGGGACCGGCCCTCTGGCGGCCAGCCCACCGCGGTGTGAACTGGGAGAACAGACACTCCTGGGTAAACATAACATGGATCCTGAGGGGTTAGCTGTTTAGCTGTCACAGAGGAGCCAAAGCTGTTTGGGTCTGTTAATGAGCATGTTCTCGCCACACGGAGACATCACACTACAGGGAAACAATGAAACGGTTATTCATACATTTACTCATGGAAGACGGAGGCTAATTTATGCTAAGAGGTCACGACTGTCTTCTCGTTTTCAAAGGGAATTACAGGCACTAAGATTTAAGAATTCTAATCAATACATGTAAATAAGTTACAGAAATGACGTGTGGGTAAAGGAGAAGCCCTGCATGGAGACCACGCGAAGAATGTCAGATACAGGGCCCCCCTGGTGGTCTGCGGGAGTCTCAGCTGTCACCGCCACAGCCTGAGTGCCACCCCCGGCCAGGGACCCCAGGGCACAGCGGACCCTCCTGTCTCCCTCTGTCCCCCAGCAGTGGGTTTCAGCGGATCCACCTGTTCTGCTCCCCACTCTGTCTCTGGGGTGTCCTCTCACCGCCTCCACCTCCGGCCTGCACCACACCTTTGTATGTATGAATAAATTTAAAAAATCTTTTTAAAAAAAGAATGTCAGGTATGCTTCTAAGGGAGGTTTGAGAGAGGCAATTTTGTTAAGGGAAAAAGAGTAATTTTGTCCTAGTTTAGGGGTTATTTAAAGGTTGTTTCAGAATGAGAAAGAAGAAAATAAAGGACAAAAATCTAAATGGATATAGAAGTTTAAAAAAAACCTTTCTCATGGGGTCAAGCTGGCTAAAACTGAGTGGATTTATTATAAGGCCTTAAATGAGTTTTAACATCAATAGTATTTTTTGCTGAAAGGATAACTTTCTTTGGATTATAGGTCTATTTTTAATCAGAAATTATAAGTTGCTTTTTTTTTTTTATTAATCCACTGAGAAATTTGCCCAGGAAACAGGATTCTGTGTCCTATCAAACTAATTTCCTGTGCTTCACGTTGTCCTTAGGGGACTTTGATTAGTTATGAAAATCAGGTATTAGATTCTCAGTATTAGAAGAGTTAAGGTTTTTCCCCTCAAATATGTTACTACCTGTATTTGCCTTAGAAATCTTTTTATTGTCACTTTGGTAAATGACTAAGCATTATTTCATGGTGTTCTGTGATTCCACTTAATCAAGTATTCACTTAATCAAACCTTTTGGCAAACTTGACAAAATCAAATTCTAAAAAAAGCCTTTTGATTTCAAACTAATTTTAAGATTCCCCAACGGGGCCTCCCTGGTGGCACCACGGGCCGGAGCGCAGCTCTCCGGAGCTGTCCACAGCCGCTGCAGCACGAGCTCGAGCCCCGGCCAGGGAGGGCCCCAGGGTGCAGCACACCCCTCCTGTCTCCCTGCTGCTCCTCTCACACCCCCCACCTCTGGCCTGTACCCCAGATCCTATGCGCATAAATAAACAAGTCTCTTAAAGGAATTTTCCCCAGAAGATCAATGGAAAATATCAAAGGATTCGTGCTCTCATCTGGTTCAATATGTTAAACTGATTTTTTATTTATATGTTAAATTACCTGGGGAGTAAATAAAAAGTGATGTTTCCCTTCTTTAGGGCACATGTTGTATGGATATATGTTAGTGACCAGTCAGCAGTACATGGATTCCTGGACATTTGTCCACGTGATAATACATGATTCCAGTTCTCATCCTCCGCCACTGCAGGACACAGAGGTCACAAAGCCGACAGGAGACGCGGCAGGAGCCGCCAGCGCAGGCGCCCAGCACAGCACCAGACGGGACCCAGGACGGCAGCCACAGCCCCCCGAGCGCCGCCGGCCCCCCGAGCGATGGGCCGCCAGTCGCCGGCTGCTGGCAAGGCCTCTCCCCCCAGGCTGGCCGCCGACGGCCTCCACCTTCAGGAGTCCAGCAGGATCAGCCTGGTCCCGGGCTCCAACCCACTGGCCCCCCAAATGCTGAAGCAACCCAAACCTTGAACCCCGAAGACCCGCAGAGAACCACCACCTTCTCCCCCTTCTGCAGACACCGCTATTTCCTCTCCAAGGAGGAGCCCCTCCTCCGCACGGACACTTCCCAGGGCCTCCTGAAGCGGCTGTCCTGGCCAGCAACCCTGGGGGGCGGGGCCAGGCAGCACCTGCCGCAGTCCTTGCCCTCCCTTGGAGTTGTACCTGGTTCCTTTTTTTTTTTTAAGATATATTTATGTATGCACACAGAACTGGGGTGCAGGCCAGAGGTGCATAAATATGCACAAAGAACTGGGGTGCAGGCCAGAGGTGCATAAATATGCACAAAGAACTGGGGTGCAGGCCAGAGGTGCATAAATATGCACAAAGAACTGGGGTGCAGGCCAGAGGTGCAGGGGCGGCGAGAGGACCCACCAGAGGCAGAGCGGGGAGCAGAACAGGCCGGTCGAGAAGCCCACTGCTGAGGGGAGCAGCGGGCGGCCAGGAGAGGTCTGCCGCATCCAGTGGTCACCTCCGGGCCGGCGGGGATCGAACGCGCTGCAGGGGCTTCAGCTTCTCGGTGCTGCGCTGTGACCCGCTGCGCCCCCAGCGCGGGCCTGTGCCTGGCTCCTTTCTGAACCACTGTGGCCAGACCCACCGGGCGCTGGGAAGAGTGTGCTGAGCCTCCCGCGACGCCGAGGTGGAGGAAAGCCGCCCGCACAAGCAAGCGCAGTCGGAGGCGGCGGGGGAGCCGGGGACTGCCCAGCGGCCAGCCGGGGGCGGCGGCAAGCCCTGGCCGCGCCCAGAGCTCCAGCTTCTGCCTTGTTCTCACGCTCTGGCGGAGCCTGAGCTGCCTTAGAGGAAAGGTGACCACCTGCTGGGAAGCCCGGGGTGGGGGAGGCGGCAGGGCTGCGATTTTTGCACAGGGAGAAAAGCCAAACGAGGCCCAGCCCTTCAGCAGATGGCCCGGGCCTGCGAAGTCCTGGGCCTTCCACCCAGCCCTCGGCAGCCGGTGGCCGGGGATCCTGGACGCGGGGCGGAAGCTGAGGACTCAGCCTGACTGGAACTCCTGACCCCTAGCGCTGTGGGCTGCCTCGAGGGACTGTCCGGGCGGGCGCCTGCTACGCGGCAGCAGCTGGGGACGCTGGAGGCCTGGGAGCCTGCACTGGGCCTCCCGCTTCAGGCAGGCACCGGCTCCCCTCCGCCCGGCCCTCGCGCCCCCCCACCCCGCCCTCGGTCTGCGCGAGCGGGTGCTCACTCCGGGGTGTCCAGCCGCGGCCCTGCTGGCTGCGCCCACCTCCCGGCCTCCCCGCCTGCTGCCCGCCGCCGTTCAGCTTCCGCGAACATCACTCGCCACTCCCGGCCCCTCAACTAGCCTGGCCAAACTCTGACCAGGGTATTTCCAGTCCTTCCCTGCCCTCAGCCAGATGCTCAAGATCACGCTGAGTCGTCCACTCCTCATTCATCACCAGACATTCCAGAGCCCCACCGACTCCTCGAGGGACGCAGTGGCCCACTGCATTATGTTTCAGGTCTCCACTCAGATCACGCCTTCAGAGGCCCTTGCTGACCATCCCATAGAAAACGCCCCTCGCAGTTTCAGGCAGCAGTTTTAATTCTGTGCTCATGGTCCGTCCGTCCGCGCTGGCGTGGGACTCAGGGAGTTCCACTGGCGAGCTCTGTCCGGCACTGCACGCTCAGCGCCTCAGCAGTCTTATCACAGAGGTGCTCAGCCCCGACAGCTCCCGGACAGCTGTCCCCAACGTATTTGCTTTAATTCATGCATTACCTGACATGTTGGACAGCTGCAAGAGGACCTTCAGGATTTCGGTACACGATGGTGATAGATGTGTAGAAAAGCCAGCACTTCAGGAAAAAAAAAAAAAAAAAGCAATAGCAAATTGCAGGAGGGGAAGCTACTTCCAGAAGGGAAAGGGATCCACAGACTCCTGCCTGGCTTGGCTATGAATATTCATTTAGTCACAAAAACGTTAGCATTGAACAATGAGTTGTGACTAACTGTACTGGCTGGATGGGGGGGGGGGGGAGAGGGGACGGCCTGCGGCCTGGGGTTTGCCTGGATTCCCAGGTTAACTTTCCGGATTGGGACATGAAATGGTAAGGTCCTAAAGGAAAAGTCCAGAGGGGTTTATGCGTACTGTTAGCAGAAGTTGTAAGGGAGGAAAAGTTTCCCTCACCCCTCTCAAGGTCCCCGCTGCATCTGCAAATTAAAATCAGAATAACAGGAGAAAAGCAGGCGCGTTTTATTGAAGTTTTACATGTAAATGGGCCTCCCAGGAAGAGCCAGAACAGCACAACACTGACCTGAGGTCCAGCTGTGAAAGTGGAACATAAGCTGGTTCCTCCCAGCACAAAACATACTTAGTTACTAGTCATAGTAGGCATGAGATAGCTCCCGCCTGCCTCTGAGCGCCCTGAGAGGTTTGGTGGGCAGCTTGAGCACGACGTGACCACAGGACGCTCAGACCCTAGCAGAGCCCTGCTGAGGTCTGGGTCAGCGCTGAAGCCGAAGCAGCTGGGTGAGCCCAGCCTCGTGTGCAGGACGTGACAAGCCACAGCAGAGGGGCCGAGAACACCGACCGGCCGGAGGGAGCCGGGCGGGCCCGGGGCCGGTGGGTGCTCGCGCCGGACTGAACCTGCCGAGAGCCGCAGGGACCCGCTCTGTGTCTCCCTCTCTTTCTTGATCAGCCCACCCAGAGGCTTACCAGTTTTATCGATGTCTTCGGGAAGCAGCTTTCGGCCTCACTGGTTTTCTGTAATGTTGCTGGCTCCTATTTATTGATTTCTGCTCTTATTTCTTTCCTTCTCCTTCTTCGAGCTTGATTTGCTCTTTTTTTCGAGTTACTTAAGGTGGGAGATTGTGGAGATGTCTTCTTTTCTGAGAATAAATATTTGCACAGCTAGAAATTTCTAAGAATGTTGCCTACCTGTATGTGCACGTGCTTGCGAAGACCTGCTTTGAGAATATAAACTCCATTTCTTGAGTCGATACGGGGTATCAGATTGTCTGTTTCTTCTCGTGCTGTTCTGCGAGTTGTGCCTTTAGCGGCGTCTCCCTGAACGCCCGCGTGTTCGGGGACCTCCGCTTGGCCTGCCGGACTGCAGCTACCCTGAGCCCCAGCGAGCAGCCACGGCGGGGGGTCCGGGCCGCCTGGGACCGCCGCTCTGCCTGGCTTGCAAAGCAGGCGGCGCTGTGGCCCCGACGTGGACCTCTGCGGTGGGCCCTGTGGCCTCCCACTCGTGAGCGCCGCCTGTTGTTTCTAGTGACTTGTCTGCAGAGGCTCTTGGATTTTCTTTGTAAGTGAATTGTCATCTACAAAAAAGCGAGGGATTTCCTTCCGTTGTTTCTACCACTGTGCTTCTAACAGATTTGTCTCAGGCTGCGTGGCGAGGGCCTCGCGTCACGTCTTGGACGGCAGGAGCGCCAGCGGCGTGCTTACGTCTCAGTATCTAAAGGGAACACGGTTCCTCCAAGGTGGCACAGCGGGTCCAGGCTCAGCACTGTGAAGCTATTGCCAGCCACTGCGGCCCGAGTGACCCTGGCTGGTGAGTGACCCCCAGGGCGCAGCAGCTCCCCTGTCTCCCCGCTGTCCCTCAGCAGTGGGTTTCAGTGCATAGACCTGTTCTGCTCCCCACTCTGTCTCTGGGGAGTCCTCTCACATCCCCCCCACCTCTGGCCTGTACCCCAGTTCTGGTATGCATAAATACATAAATAAATAAATCCCTTTTAAAAAATCTTTGGGGCTGGTGTTTCGTTATAGAAATATTTTCAGTCACTGACTAACTTGGAAAGGGTTTAGGACCATTCCAGCTTTTTACTTCTTGTGTCCATTATGATTAGTTATATTTTTCTGACAATCTGAATATTTTGTCCACATTCTCAGTTAGCTGGCTTATAGTTATTCATCATAGTCTTTTATCTTTTCCATTTATACTTTACCTGTGATGGTCTCCATTTTCATTCTTCGTATTTATTCATGTCTTCTCTCTTAACCAATATTGCTAAAAGTGTGTCAATTTTATTTGTTCTTTTCCAGAGAAACAATGTTCTCTTTTTGATCCATTCTGCTGACTGTTTCTATTTTGTTGGCTTCTACTTTTATTCTCTTTCTTTCTGTTATTCATTGTCTTACTTCTTAACACAACCATTTGGTTCATTCATTTTTCAAAAAGATTTATTTATTGATGTATACAAGAACTATTGGGGTGGGAGCATCCCGGTGGGGGAGCGTGAGGTGGGAAGGCGAGGCGCCCTGGCTGTGGGCAGCCGTGTTGGGGACGGGCCCCCAGACTCCCCTCTAGGAGGGCACGCACACCCCAACAGGTGAACGCAACCACACCGGGCTAACCAGCGGTGGGGGCTCTTACCAGGAAGCTCTAGGCACACGTGCACTCAAGGTCTGAAAAGCAAAAACTTCTAAAAAAGATTTGCTGTATTTGTGCATACAAGAACTGGGGTACAGGCCAGAGATGCGCCGAATGCGAGGGGTTGAGGGGCAGTCGGACTGGCAGGGTGCAGGGCGTGGTGACGTGGGCGGGCGTGGACCTCGCTCTGGCCAGCAGACGGTCTGCAGGTGTCCTGGCTGGGGCGCGGGCCTCGCGGGGGGCGCGCCCCTCAAGCAGCGCTGAAACCCAGCCTCAGCCCACACAGCGTCCCCTCCAAGCTTCCCTCGGCGCTTTGCCCAGTGTCCTGCCGTGACGGGGCCGCAGATTCCGCACCCCTGTACCTTCCTGCCCAGCCTGGGGTGAGGCTGGATTTGGATTTGTGGCCTGGAGGCAACGAGGGGTGACGGGGCAGATGCGAGAAAGCACCAGACATCCAGGAGAGGGGCGGGGTCTGCTGCCCGAGGTCTTCGGGTGTCTCCCAGGAGGGCGCTGCTGTTGGCCCGAAGGGAGCAGGGGAACTTGGGGTTCAGGATTTGTGGGCTCGGCCCCCACGTCCCTGTGCTGGGGTCCCAGCCTCCTCTGGGCGGGGGCCCTAACAGCTGCCCCTCGGCTTCTCACTGGCAGCCCCTCCCCACGCCTCAGGTGCCTGGCGCTGCCAGTCTGCCGTCCTCCCTGCCAGGTTTCCAAGGCCACCAGCAGAGTGGCCTCCTCCGCAGGCCTCGGCGTTGGCGCTTGTCCTCCCCAGCGGGCTCCAGCAGGCCATTGCCCAGCGCCCCCACCCCACCTGCCCCAGCCCCAGGGAGCCCCGCCTGACCCCGGTTGGGGGCGGCACCACCCGCAGAGCCGCGGTCGCCCCACTGCGCGGAGCGGCACGGGGTTCACACCCCCGC
>NW_004567136.1:14888280-14891166 GCF_000260355.1 Condylura cristata | reverse complement strand
CAGGAGCGGCCCAAGGGTTTTCTCTCCCGGCCCCGCGCATCTGCATGTATCGAGCGCGTGATGGATGGCTCCTTCCACGCGGGCCCTGACGGATGGGCCCTTCTCCCGCCGCGATTCCTTTGTTCCGCCGCTTCTGTTGCGGGGGACGTGTTTTCTCGGCGGCTTTGCTGGCGGACGGGGGGGGGGGGGGGGGGGGCGGCTGGGCCCCCCTATGCTGGGGCCACCAGGCTCGAGGACGAGCCACCCGCCCGGCTGAGAGGTGACCTGGCGCGGGGACCTGGGCACCGCACCCCCGGTGGGGTCCGCGAGACTTCTCTGTGTCTGATAGATTCCTCGCTGGCCCAGCACCCCAAGAGAGGGGAGCGCTGGTGTATTCGTGATGACTTAGCAAGAACGTTCTGGAAGGAACTGCCGCCTTGGCTAGAGCTGGTGGGGACCAAACCCGCCACCTGCCCCTTTCCCTGCCTGAGGCTGTAGCTGCGCCTGCACCTTCCCCACGCCCACAGCCTGGGTGCCTGGCCCTGTGGGCTCCCTGCAGCCGCCCCCCCGGCCTGCACAGACGGTCCCGTCGAGGGGGCTAGGGCCGGGCCGCAGGGGAGCCCGCGTCTGGTGGGCTCTGGGCTTGAGGCCGCAGATCCACTCCTGCGCCTGCTGACGGGCCATGAAGAACTGGAGCCTCAACCGGCTGCACCAGAACGGCCTCACCCAGGACAGTTTACGAAGCCCTTGATGTGAACACCCGCCCCCCACCGCCCCGCAGCCCCCTCTGCCCCCAGCACCCGCCCCCCACCGCCCCGCAGCGCCGTTCTCAGCAGGGCCACGCACCCAGCCACACCTGACTGCCCAGCGCGGCGGCAAACAGGCCTCACGCCGCCTGCTAAGTTGTTTCCTTCCAAGATGGTTGATGCTCCTTTGGGAACATCGTTTTGTTGGTTTTTTAAATAGATTTATTTTATTTATGTATACAGACAAGAGCTGGGGTACAGGCCAGAGATGTGGGGGGCAAGAGGACTCCCAGAGACAGGGTGGGGAGCAGAACAGGTGGGTCCGCTGAAACCCACGGCTGGGGGGCAGCGGGGAGACGGGAGGGGGCTGCCGCGCCCGGGGTCCCTCCGGGCCGGGGATCGAGTTCGTGCTGCAGGGGCTGCAGATGGCCTCAGAGTGCTGAGACTTAACTCCTTGCACCACCAGGGAGGCCCTCATGGTTTATTTTGACATCGCTTTGTGCCTTTTTCCACCTCAGTTGCCATCCCCGTGGGCTTCCCATCACCAGATCACCCTGTGCCATCACCACAGTCCCGTGCACCCCCCGCCCCATCTTTGACCCCGTCCCCACTCCACCCCGGTACACAGTTGCTCGTTATTATTTCCCCCCACCCGTCCCTTGAGCTCCTGCTCTGAGTGAGACCCTCGGTATTTTCCCTCTTCTTCCTGGCTTACTTCAGTCAGCATGGCCCCTTCCGGCCCCGTCCACGCTGCCGCAAAAGGCCTAATGAAGTAAACTCTAAGCACCCGTGTGCTGCTGCGCAGGAACAGCAGCTCGTTCCTCCCGCCTCCCTCCGCAGTCCGCGACCGGCCCTCTGGTGGCTCCTGGCGGCCAGGCAGACCTGGAGCCTTGGGGGGCGAGGGAGGGAAAGGGGGCACAGCAGCAGCCTGCGGACATGCTCTGGAGCAGTGGCCGGCACGGACAGCCGCACACAAGTTGTGTTTGACGAGCACAACTTGACGAGCCTGGAGCTAAGCTCACACGGTGAACTTTGCTGTTAACATGTCCAGCACTTCTAGAAGGTTCCCTCTTCATTTATTGTAACTGCTACTGTTATTTGTAGTGCGTGGTAAGAAAGGTAAGATCCACCTCTCTGCAGATTCCTAAGCATCTGATACAGTATTGCCAGAGATGGGCACATACTGTGCAGTGCAGCCCAGGTTTCTGGAAACCTCGAGCTCCCCCTCCCCCAGATCCTGATACTTGATACTCTGGGTCTAGAAGCTACATTATTCATATTTTTCATATAAATGAGATCAAGCAGTGCTTGTCTTTCTGTGTAGGTTTCATTCCCTTCTGGGCTATTGCAAATGGCAGGCTTTAGGGGTGAGTAATGTTCCACTGTGTATAGATGTTTGTCAAATATGGCTTCTTATTTTGGTCCCCAAGGGACCACGGATGGTGGTCTCCTTAGGCTCCACATACAGCCGGGGTGTTTAGAAGGCTGTAACACGTGGGTCTGCGTAAGTACGCACTGTGTTGGCACAAGGTGAAGAGGGAAGAGGCTTCCCTCTCGGGCCTTAACCCAGTGTCCAGGGAGGACAGGCAGGGGTGAAGCAGAAAGTCTAGGAGAAAAAAAGACTGTTGGGCATCCACAAAAATTCTTCATTTAAAATCAGAATAAAAAATACCTCATTTTTAGGGCAAAAGAAATTTTCAGTATCTTCATCACATGTATTATGAATATATATTCACATTTTATGTTAACCCAGCTATAGGATATAATTTTAAACTACTTTCATGGGGGAGGAAGACCCTGAAAACAAAATGCCTAGGGCCCAGGGGAAGCAGGACTGCAGGGTGCTTCTCCCACCAGGGCCAGGTCAGCCAACCCCAGGCCGCACCTGGACTCCCCAAGGGGCGCTCCTGCCCCAGCGCCTGGCACCAGGAGCCTGACGAGGGAGTCAGAGCTCTCCAGGGACTTTGGGTCAGCGCAGACCTGCGCACACAGGCTCGGAAGGGCACCCCAGACTGCGGAGCGGGGCAAAGGGGTTCACGAACTGCGCTGCGGCGGGAGTGTGCGGGCTCTGGGCGCGCGCGAGCTTCATCTGGCCGCAGGGCCAGCTCGCGGGGGCGCTGCAGCCCACACAGGGCGGCTTGGACAGTGGCCGGCGACCGCG
>NW_004567136.1:14879997-14887815 GCF_000260355.1 Condylura cristata | reverse complement strand
CGCGGCGCAGACCCTGGACCCCACCGGCCGAGGCCGGCCCCTCCCGAGCCCGATGGTGCCCGGACCCTTGTCCCAACCCCCTGCGCTCTGGCTGGCCGCACCGGGGGCGCCTCCCTGCTGCGAGGGGCTGGGGCCTGTCACCCAGACACCCCGTCGCCGATCCTTGCGTCGCAGTCAGACGTGAGGGAAGGCGGGGCGAGAGCCCGGCTTCACCCAGCCAGCGCCGCCCCCCTCCCCCCACTCCTGTGGTTCCAAACTGGAAGCCCCCCCCTTCTGCTTTTATGAGAAGGGGATCCAGAAGTAGGGCCAGCCCCTCCGTGGGGGGCCCTGCCCTCTTGGTGGTCACAGCGCTGACCATGGGCATGGCCTGCTTTAGGACAGGTGGAGGGAAGAGCATTTAGGGCAGCCCCGCCCCCCAACTTCACGGAGGAGGAAGGTGAGGTCCTTGCTCCTTACGCAGTCCTGGCAGCCACCGAGCACCTCCAGTACCTGATCTTACCTCATCAGTGCGGGGCTGTTACCCCCTCTGTAGCTCGGAAGCAGCCCCAGGAGGTCCTGACTCCCCCCGCCACACCCCACACCCCGCCTCCGGCCTTCCAGGAGCGCAGGCCCCAGCGAGGGGCGCCAGGGGGTGGGGAGATACCTGGCGCCCACCTGAGCCACCCGCAGACTCCAACCCAGGCCGTGGACGTGGCCAGTGGCTCTTTCCGAGACGGGCCCGCTGACCCCGGCGTCCCCTCCCCCACAGGGGGACGGGCGTCCTGCTGGAGGGGGAGCTGGTGGACGTGTCCCGCCACAGCATCACGGATGACCACGGCAGGAAGGTGAGGGGCTTCCTCAGCAGCTCTGCGGGCTCCACCAGGACAAGACTTGGGGTCCAGCTTTTTCCTTGAGGGGCTCACGGAGGCTGGTGAGCCGCCCGTGGGAGGGACAGTGAGGGCCTCGCCAGCAGCAGCGCCAGCAGCAGCGCCGGGGTCTGCTGGGGCCGGAGCTGAGCCCTCGGGCCCTGCCGCTCTGTCAGGGTCAGGTCAGTGCCAGGAAGCCTGGGCCGGCCCGGGGCCGTCTCCTGCGTGGGCAGCTGCGAGGGAGCCGGCACGCTCCTCTGCTCTGGCCCAGTGGTTCCTGCCGTCCCAGGTCCGAGGCTGAGCTGGGGGTGTTGCGTGGGAGCAGTGCACAGAGCGCCCCTTGCTGGGTGCCCACTCAGCCTCTGGGAAGTCCTGTGCCCCCGGGGCGCCCTGGAGTTAAATGACACTTGAGTCTGGGGTCACTTGTACCAGCATTTTTTCTTTCTGCGGGGTCCATGTTTTTCTTTTGGCAAAGTCCTGAACATGCATGGCCTGTGGCCATGACACAGACAGTGGACTCTGCCCCAGCTCAGAGGGGCCCAGGGCCTGGCCGACACGCTGTGGACGGGCAGCTGACTGGTCAGCATTGCTGGCATTGACCAGCGTGGAGAGCGTGGGGTGCCCGGCAGGGGCCGGTCCTGGCACACACAGGGCACCGGCCAAGCCCCACAGCTGGCTTCACAGGTGCCCGCCCGTCCACTGGGAGACCTCTGGGCCAGTCAGCAGTCCAGGGAGGGTCCAGCTTCAGGGCCCCTTGGAGATGGACCATGCTGTGGTGGGCGGGTCAGCAGGCTGGAGAGGTCTCGCCTTCTGGATCATTATTATCTTTTGGGATGCCTGGGCCGGGTCTTGGGGCCCCAAAGCTGCAAAATTTCTCAGAGCACCTCCTCCCAGGCTGCTCTCAGTGACCCAGGGGTGCCCTCAGAGTCCCCAGCTTTGCATGCTCATGGTGACCCCTGTCCACCACAGCGGCCAGAGGGAGGCTTCTTCCACATTCCCGGGAAGCCCCAACCCAGTAGTGTCCCCCCGTACGGGACAGTCCATCCATGACTTGGGGGGTGCCGCTGGACGTGCTCAGGAGCCAGTTGTGGGGCGCCCAGGATGGTCAGTGTGGGTCAGCAGCCTCTGCCTTCTGGTGCTCTGCGGGGCCGGGCCTGGCCCATCAGGAGGGTCTGGCCTGGCGCCGCAGTCCCTGCCTGGATGCTGCACCACGAAGCTCCACGCAGGCCTGGGAACCGGACGGCGGCATTTGGAGCCTCCAAGCCCAGTCCTGCCCCAGCCACGGGTCTGGAACCCGCAGCACCACTGTCCGAGCCCCGGGAGCTCCGTGCTGGACGGCCCTTGACTGGCCCTTGGCCACGAAGTGTCCCTCGGGCCCTCTCCAAATGTGCCTCTTGAGCCCCTCCCTGGAAAGGGGCTCTGGCCCGGCCGCCGCAGGCCTGTGGCCCCCGCTGTCCCCCGCCCGCCTGCTCCCGCTGCCCTCTGGCCGTGCCGCCTGCCCTGTCCCGGCTTCCTCCTCCGCCCTCACCCCGGAGGCCCATGTGCCGCCTGTGCTGACGAACACTGCAGTGCCCCCTGCCCCGGCTGCCAGGGTAGTTCCTGGGGGCACCTCAAGGACCCTTCCCGATTCCCTCGTCTGCCAGGGAACCCGCAGCCCCGGTGCCAGCCCCGGGCCTCCAGCCAGGCCCACCTGTGGCCCAGCCCGGGCTTCTGCGGCCTCCCGGGCCCGGGCCCGCAGAGTGCACACGGGCCTGGCTCACTCCCGACACCGTCCCAGGCTCCGCGCCGAGCCCCAGGTCTGGGCTTCCCCGGTGTCTTCCCTGTCCTCCACCAGCTTTGACCAGAGCAGCGGGCAGCGCCACGGGCCCTCGGCCCTCCGGTGCTGGCGCCGCTCGTCAGGGACCCTCGCAGCCTTGCGGGAAGTGGACGCCCGGGCCCTCCGCGGGGCACCGGGAGCGACTGGCCGCACCTGTCGGAGGGTCCGTGAGAGCCGCGCAGAGGCCCTGGGCCGCCGTCCACGGCTGCGCCGCCCTCCCGCCTCTCCCCTCACAGCGGCGCCGGCGTCTGTCTGGCTGAGCGCGGCCTCGCCGCCCCGCACGGTCTGCCGGCCCCCGCTCCTTGGGGGTGGCGGGCTGGGGTGACGCCCCCTCTGCCTGCCGCCAGGAGCGCTACTACGTGCTGTACATCAGGCCCAGCCGCGTCCATCGCCGCAAGTTCGACCCCAAGGGGCACGAGATCGAGCCCAACTTCAGCGACACCCGGAAGGTGAACACCGGCTTCCTCATGTCATCTTACAGTAGGTGTCCGCCACCCCCCCCCCCGCCGGCCTGGGGACGCCCCGGGGCTGGGTCCTGCCTGCCCCGTCTCCCCGGCCCCCATGTCTGAGGCCGCCCCGCCCCTGCATCTGAGGCCTGGCTGGCCTTCAGCAGGCCAGGCGGCAGGGCTGGGAGGTGTGTGTGCCCTGAGGCCCGGGAGGGGCGCGGGGGACAGGTGGTGCCGCCCCCCCCAGTGAGGTCCGGGCACGGTGCGATGCTGGGGGCTGGGGGCCCCGGAGGCCGGTGGCCAGGCCAGAGTGGGCAACTCGTTGAGGAGAGATCTGGAGGGCGGGGTGGGGTCTGGGGCCCAGGCAGAGGAATTGGCTTGATGGAGGAAAGGGACCCCAGCTTCTTCGAGCAAGGGAAGGAGGGGAGGCTTTGCGTGGCTGTAGGTAAGTGGGCCCCCCGGATCTGCTTGTGTGGGGCTTGCAGGGTCTGCAGGTGGGGCTGATGGGACCCTGGCTAAGCCTGAGAGCCCGCCAAGGTGGGGGACAGCAGGCCGCGCCCCGTCTGTGCCTTCACTCACCCCCCACCCCCGCCCCCCCATCTGCTCCTGGCTCCAGCAGCGCCCACCCTGGAGAGAACCCTGCCTGGCCCCTGGTCTCAGTGGGGGGCAGGGTGGGGGGCTCAGTTCTGCCTCCTCTGCAGCCTGTGTGACCTTAGAGAAGTTACTTTACCTCCCTGAACTTTGGTTTTTGCCTCCATGACATAAAAGTACAATGTCGGCACACGCAGAGGCGTGTCAGTCACTTTATCTGCTGGCCGAGAGGTCACGCAGTTGTGCGAGGCCACGAGAGGTCACGCAGTTGTGCGAGGCCACGCTTGCTCCGGCAGCCTGGCCCCAGAGCCCGCCTGGACCCCTCCGCCCCGCGCTGCACAGTGAGAGCCCGGGGCAGCGTCCAGTCCTCCCTGGAGGAGGCTGTGACCCCTCCGGGAGCCCGCTGCTCCCGGCACCTGCTCACCGCCCTGTGCGCCTGCGCCCGCAGAGCTGGAGGCCAAGGGGGACACGGACAGGCTCGCGGCCGAGGCGCTGGCGGAGCTGATGCACAAGCCGGAGCTGCTGGCGCTGACGGCGCACCTCGCCCCCGAGCGGACCGTGGCCTTCTGGGCGCCCGAGGCGGACGTGGAGGCGCTGGAGCTGGAGCTGGGGGCCGGGCTGCGCCTGAAGACTCGCGGCGACGGCCCCTTCCTGGGTGAGCAGCGGGGCCTGAGGGGCCCCTTGAGGCCGGGGCTCGGGCTTCTGCCCGAGAGCGTGGCGGAGCCCGGCCCGTTCCCTGGAGTCGCGCCCCTCGAGACTCACTCCCAAGGCCCAGACGGTGCCCTGAGCCCTCGGGGGACACTCCGGGTCCTGGGGTGCTGCCCAAGCTTGGGGCCTCCACGTCGTGGCTTGGGGCCCCCACCCAGGTGTCCCGACCGCGCCCAGGCTGGGGAAGCCGGCAGATGGCCCCACCGGTCCAGCGGTGAGAGAGGCCTTCACCTCCTCCCCTTCTTTCAGATTCGTTGGCCAAACTCGACGCTGGCACCGTGACCAGGTGTAATTTTGCTGGTGACGCGAAGACAGGGGCGTCCTGGACAGACAACATCATGGCCCAGAAGTCTGCGGAGGGGGCCGCGGCCGAGGCCCGCGAACAGGGGGACGGGGCGGAGGACGAGGAGTGGGTATGCGCGGGCGGCGGGCCCTGGGGGCGGCTTTGTCTCTGGCGGGTTTTGGGGGCGCCAGGCGGAGGCAGCCGACCCGCGGCCCCCGGCTGCGGTGGCGTCCCGAGCGTGTCAGTCGCTGGGTCAGCGGGGACCCTCCCTCCTGGGAGACAGAGGGCACTGCGCGGGGGGTGCAGAGGCGGGGGGCCGGGGGGCCTCGACAGCCTGGGTCTGGCTCCTGCCCGGGCCCTGACCTGCCTCGACAGTGGTTGCGCTTTTACTTTTCTGCGAAGCGTCAGCCGCCTCCGGACCCTCGGCCTGTTGGCACAGTTGGGTGCCGCCCCGAGGTGTGCCCGGCGGTGTGAGTTACCAAAAGGCCCCGGACGGGCGTTTAGCGCAGAGCCACGGGCGCACGGGCCGTGCTGCGGGTGACGCAGAGCGCCAGCGGAGGCAGGCAGGCGGGCGCAGCTCTGGGCTCCCGCTTGCGCCGGAAGGCGGGTCTCGGCCGAAGCCGCGGCTCAGCCGGGCAGCTCCCGGGCCAGCTGCGGCCGGCGGCCAGGGCCAGGCTCAGGCTCTCCAGGGCGGCGTCCGGCCTGGGTGTCTGATGCCCCTTACTCCTTCTCGCCTTCCTCCAGGACGACTGAGCTAGGGAGGAGGTGACCTGCCTCGCCCGCCCGCCAGCCCTGTTGAGAATTCCTCCGTCCTCCTCAGCTTCCACGGGCCCCCACGCCTGCCTGCTGCTCCCCTGCCCCGGGGCACCCTCTGAGAACCTGTGCCCGCCCAAGCCCGGGACCACAGTGGGCAGCGAGGACCCCTCGCTGGGCGTGAGCCTCAGCACCCAGCCCTTTCTCCATGGCCCTGGCCCTGAGCACAGCCTGGTTTCCGGAAGCTTCCGGGTGAGCTCCCTGGGAGTGGGAGGGAGCCAGGCTTGGTGCAGAGCAGGAGAGCAGCGGGGCCTCCTGGCCTCAGCCCTGGGGCTTCTGTTCCTCACCCAGGAGGCCACAGCCATGCCCCTCCCCCGTGGGCCCCTCCCCCCTCATTGCCATTTTGTACTGAGAACTTTCTTATGAATAAACGTCAGGAAAGGATTTCTCTGAAGCCCCTGGCCGCTCTGGGTGGGCACTGGACGCCAGGACCTGGTGCCCGGTGGCCGTGCACTGGCCTTGCTGTGGGCGTGGCTGTGCCCTGGCGGGTGGCAAGGCCTCGTAGAAGCCCGCATGCCCCAGAGGGGGAGGGACGCCGGGGCCCCTGTTTGGCGTGGGCGGTGAAGTCGCAACAAAGTCCTCCAGAGTCCACACACAGCCCCAGCTGGCCATGAAGGCAGTGCTACCCAGGCAGGACTGGAGGATGGTGCAAAGCACCGTGCCCCTTCTCGGAGGTCGTGTCGCCCCCTGCCGCCTGGGCCTTCAACACCCTGTGGCTGACGCCCAGAGGCTGGGGACAGTAGGTCCAGGAGAGGAACTTAGTGGCGGGCAGGCAGGCCTCAAAGTCCACGATCCACGCTGCGGCTGTCCTGCTTCCACGTGTACACTACAGTGGAGAAGAGGACCCCAGACAGGCCAGCTCGCCCAGTGGAAGTGGACTGGCTGAGAACCAGGGAGCAAGCGGCAGGGCCAGGCCCCGCTCCGGAGCTGCGGAAGCAAAGCCCACGCTTCCCCGGCCCTGCCCCCCGGCCATGGCAGGGCCTGGACACAGGCTCCAGAGTGGACAGGCGGGCCTGGCCCGTGGAGCGGGGTGTGTTCCCACACTTAGGGGCTTGCCCAAGGCCCGGCCTGGGTCTGCCCAGGCAGAAGTCAGCCCGGCTGCTGCCGGGAGTCGACCGGTTGATGTGCTTCCAGACGGCGAGTGTGGTCCAGGCGTTGATTCACCTTCCTGCTCACTGGGGCCGGGCTCCGCTCATGGCTGGGGGGCTTGGGGGTCGCCCTCGGGCCAGGCCACCTGAAGCCACAGGTCACAGCTCTCCCCTTATCTCTTCAGCCTTGTGATCCCTCGCCTGGCCTGGGCTGGTGGAGGAGCTGCCTCCTTGTGGCTCCCTGTCCTGCGTGCCGGAGCCTCGGTCTTGGGGCGGCCAGGGAGGCAGCTAAGCACCCAGCGTGCCTCAGGGCAGTGGGGCTGAGCGTGAACAGGCCACCATTGCCAGCTGGGGCCCAGTGTGCCAAAGGGGGAGCCCTGGACAGCAGGACAGGCACAGTGTCGTGTGAGGCTTCCAGAAGGAAAAGTCGGTTGTGGCTGGAGTCAGGGAGTGGCTGGTGGGGTGATGGGTTGGGACGAGGCGGCAGCAGAGGGCAGAGCATCTTCGACATGTTATGTTTGGGGGGGCTTTATCCCTAACACCCCGGAAGCCCGTGACCTGGAGAGTGGTGAGATCTGGTTTGTATAAAAATATTTTTAAAGATTTATTTATGCACACAAGGACTGGGCTACAGGCCAGAGGAGTGGGGGTGAGAGGGTTCACCAGAGACAAACTGGGGCACAGAACAGGCAGACGGACGGAGAGACACTGCTGAGGGGGCAGGGAGAGGCAGGAGAGGTCTGCTGCGCCCCTGGGGTTCCTCGCTGGCCGGGGAGGGAACTCGTGCTGCTGTGGCTGCGGAGAGCTTAACCCGTTGGGCCACCAGGGAGGGAGGGCCTCGTGGATAAGTTTAAATCGATGATAGAGCTCGGTCTTTCATATTCTTCCGTTTCAGAATTTGATATTCCTTCACAACACTTGAAACATTTTGTGGGGTTCTAGGCATCTTTCTTGCCTTTGGATTTTTTTTTTAATGATAAAAACTGACCACGAGTAATTCATGTGTATTTTAGAGAGAAGGGTTCGTCCAGCCACGCCTTTAAAGCCCCTCACGGGTGCTAACGCACAGCAATTTCTTTTGTGTTTATAAAACCTCTGTAAGTGGAATCGTTTTCCCCAAGTGGGAAAAACCAGTCCTGCAGGAAGCGAAGCCAATACCGGCAGGCCCGACCCTGGAGCCGGCAGGTGCAGCGGGCGCCCCCGCGCATGCGCCGCGGCGGGGCCCCCG
>NW_004567136.1:14865837-14879442 GCF_000260355.1 Condylura cristata | reverse complement strand
GCCGGGGTCGCTTTCCGCGGACCGCCCTCGGCGGCGCACCACCGGAAGTGGCCGAGCGTGGCGGAAGTGGCCGAGCGTGGCGGAAGCCGAGGCTGTGGGCGCCGCCGGTGCTGGACGAGCGCAGCCGCCGCGATGATTCAGGCGATCCTGGTTTTCAACAACCACGGGAAGCCGCGGCTGGTCCGCTTCTACCAGCGTTTCGTGAGTGCGCCCCCCGCCCGTGCGCCTCGCCCGGCCCGCGGCCCCGCGCGCTCGCCCTGCACCCCGCGTTTCTGGGGTCCTGGGGCTCGGGCCCCCAGGCCGCGCGGCTGCGCCCCGTCGCGACCTCCGAGGACGGAAGCCTCGTTCATCTCGGCCGCGGGTGAACCCGGCCGGGGGGCTCGGCGTGGCCGGCGCGTGGCTTTCGTGCCAGCAGGTGCGGGGCCCAGACCCTCCGCGCCGGGGCGGGGGCGTCGGTTTGTCTCCTAATGTCGCGTGTATTTCCTCGCCGATCCTCCTCTTCAGACGGTGTGCGCCGTAGCCCGCCCCCAGCCGCCCGCCCTCGGCCCTGCGCCCGTCCCACCCCTGTTCTGATCCGGTTTCCGCCCCCCAAGAGTGCCGCCGCTTTACAGCCGCCTGCTGATTTTGGTTTTTCGTTGTGGTGACACCTCCCCGTCGCCCACTTGGACCCCCACGTCCTCCGATAGGTGAAGCCTCCGGGTATTTTTCTTTTTCTTTCTGGCGCATTTCACTGAGCATCGTCCCTTCTGGCTCCATCCATGTTGCTGCCAACGGCACGCGTTTGTCTTTTTGACGGCCGAGCAATATTCCGTTGCATATTTCTTCCACATCTTCTTGATGCATTGTGTGTTTTCGGGTGTCTGGGTTTTACCCATCGCTTGCCTACTGTGAATAGTGCTGCAGGGTGCAGGTTTCCTTTCCAATTAGTGCTTTTGTGTCCTTTGGGTAGATCCTAGGAGTGGAATCCCTGGGTCACCAGGTGGCTCCTTTTGCAGCCTCTGAGGGCCCTGCGTGGGTTTTCCACTGGGCCTTTGCCCTCGGCCAGCAGCTGCGCGGTTCCTGTTTCTCACACCCCCCCCCCCCCCCCCCCCCCATTCGTTGTTGCTAGTTGTTTTAACTTGCCCCTTCCCACCCATCTCATTGTGGTTTTGATGTGCATCTCCCTGATGACCAGTGATGTTGAACTTGTTTCATGTGCCTGTTGGCCGTCTGCATTTCCTCTTTGGAGAAGTGCCTTTTAGCTCTTCTGCCCATTTTTTTTAACGGGGTTGTTTACTTTGCTTTTGTTGTGTTCTGTCAGCTCTTTGTACATCTTGCTCAGCCCTTCATCATTAGCATGGTGGGCACAAGTTTCCTCGCAGTCTGGTGTGTCCGTTTTGGCGAATGTCTCTGCCGTACAGAAGCTTCTTAATTTGGTGTAGCTGTTTGTCTTTTCCTTGGCTATCTTTGTTTGGGGGGAAAGGGGTGTCTTTAAAGGAAAGTGGGTTTAAGGGAGGGAAGGATGTGAAGTCAGCACCAGCACCCCCAAGATGTCAGTGCCCCCGCAGAGGCTAAGGGGTAGGGAGTGTTCTGGAAATGTTCTTTGGGAAAGCAGAGACGCCCTTGCTTTCCTCTTGCCTTGCTGCGCAGCCTGCCTCTGAGATGGCTGGGCTCGTAGATGTTACAGGCTCGGCGGTCTGGCCAAACCGAAAGGAAGAGAAAGCCGGAAGCCTCGTGGAGACCTCAGTGGCCCTTCTGACCCTGGTGTCTGTCGAGAGGTTCACAAAGCTCTTCCAGACTTTTGTTTCTTCTCCTCAGAAGCAAAAAGAAAACTATTTTATAACAGTTTGTTTTTACATCATTTTTTTTTTTTGCCATCTCAATTGTCATCCCCGCTGGTTTCCCATCACCAAGTCACCTGTGTGCATCACCATAATCCCGTGCATTTCCCTCCCCCCCCATTTTTGATCCCATTCCCCACTCCACCCCCACAAAATGTCTCTGGTATATGGTTGTTCATTATTCTTGCTATTTTCTCGCCTGGTCCATTATACTCCTGCTATGAGTGACACCATCCGGTATTTTTCTTACTCTTTCTGGCTTATCTCACTCAGCATGATCTTTTCCAGCTCCATCCAAGTGGCTGCAAAAGACATGTGTTTCCCTTTTTTGGTTGTGAGTAATATTCCATTGTGTATATGGACCACATCTTGCAAAAAGAAAACTTTAACTTTTACATCGGATTTTTTAAAGCAGGATTACATTTTATTAAGTAACTGTTGAGTTAAAATGCTGCATTTGGAAACAGGGCTTGTCAGGTAACAAAGCCCAGCTGAGTGCATTTAGAGACGTCGGGTTTGTCGCCGACTCCTGAGTCAGGCAGCCCCCACCGTAGGAGCTGCCCGAGGGCTGCGGGGAGGAAAGGATTTCTAAATGCAGCACGGGGGTGATTCTGAGCACAGGCGACCTGTGGCGAGGGCTGGGCGGGGCTGGGGGACAGCGCCCACCAGGAGAGTCTGCCGTGGCCATGACTACGTGCCCGGAGGTCGGAGGTGCAGGGCTCTAGCTGTCTGGTCTTGGTGGGCTTCCCTGGCTCCGATGTGGGACCCGTCATGTCTTTTTTAACACCTCAGCTTAACGTTGTTTGCACTTTGTGGATGTCAAAACTTACATTGATCGGCGATTAGCGGGTTTATTCCTCCAGGCGGTAAACAAGAGCCGTGTTGTCCAAGTTAGGAAAAGTAATTTCTACACAGGGCTCCTGAGGCGCAGGGTGAGTCTCTGCACTGCAGAGCTAGTGCCGGCCTCCGCGGCCCGCGTTGGCCCCTGGCCAGGGAGCCGACCCACCTGGCGAGGTGGACCGCTGCCCCCCCCCACTGGGTTTCAGTAGATCTGCTGTTCTGCTGGCCACGCCGTCTCTGGGGAGTCCTCCAACCCACCCCACCCCCACTAGCCTGTATTCGAGTGCATATATTCGTAGACATGAATAAACCTTAAAGACTAATCTCTCCACAGTGACATTTTGCCCCATTTCCCCATCTTTCTTTTAAAGAACTAACCATTTAAAACCAAAATTCCATGCTGTCAGAAGAAGGGGGTTAACATCACTTGACTCTTTTTTCTCAAGCAGACCAAATCTGAAGGTTTTCTTAAGCTTAACAGTGAGAAGCACTAGCCTGCAGCTTCTAATTACTTTCGCCTTAATGACTAGTTCTCCCTCCCATCATCGTTTTTTTCTTTTTAATTTAAAAGATGATTTTATTTATGCATGCCAACCTGGGGTACAGGCCAGAGGTGCGGGCCAGAGACAGAGCGGGGAGCAGATGGACTGAACCCCACTGCTGAGGGGGCAGCGGGGAGACAACAGGGGTCTGCTGCGGCCCGGGGCCCCTCCCTGGCTTGGCCCTCCGGCATTGGCCTGCAGACAGTGTCACTCATGGCACCGAGACTTAACCCCTGCGCCCCCGGGGGCCTCCCGTCATGGATAACCGGCCCTACGTGTGACGAGCCTCGCGGTTCACAGAAGCCAGAGTCCGCTGAGCGCGTCCGCCGCAGCTGAACTGTCCCTGTGTGGTAGCGCACATGCGTATCTGTAGCTCTGGTGGCGTCCAGCATTCTCACCTGTAAACAGAACTTCTGCTTTCTGAGCAACACATTTGCGGTACCACGGCGTCGGCGAGTCACGTGCATGACGGTAGCCCAGGAGCAGTGTGGGTGCCGGCGGGGCAGGTGGCGCCCAGGGCGGACTGCGTCTGCCGGGGCGCTGCTGCTGCCCGGCCCGGCGTTTCTGGGCGGGCAGACTCCTTCAGGACCAGGGCTCCAGCTGCCCTCGGCCTCGCGTGGGAGCTTGCTGGCTCTCCTCTCTGCTGTAGGGACTGGGGGCGCGAGACGTGGCCGGCGGCTCACTGCCCTGAGCCGTGTCTCGGCTTCGGCAGTGGAGCGGGCCTGTGCTGCGTAGGTCCTCCGTCCCCCTCACCGTTTTACCTTTTCTGGACACCAAAGACTCCGGTCCCCCAGCGCTCCCCGCGCATCCGCTGACGGGTGTGGTCTTGCAGGCGCCCCTTCTGACCCGCCTGCGCTCTTCCTCCACAGCCGGAAGAAATCCAGCAGCAGATTGTCCGGGAGACCTTCCATCTAGTGCTCAAGCGGGATGACAACATCTGCAACTTCCTGGAGGGCGGAAGGTACAGGCCGGCTTTTGTCTCCCCCGCACCCCACTGGGGGGCCTCCGCCACTGCTGCTTCTCCCGCAGTGCCCGAGCGGCGGCGGCACCTGGCGGCCGTCCGTCCCGGCGAGCCCTGCAGGGGACCCAGTGCCGCTGCGCTGTGCAGCAGCGGGCCCCGGCCACCCTCAGTCAGGCGGCGGCTTCTGGGAGGACGGGCGGGACACGTGAGGGTGGCTCAGGCCCGCCCGCCACCTGCTTGCCTGGCAGAAGTGGTCCCGTGGGGGGGCTCCTTCACCCCACTCCTGTCGGGCCCCTTCCTAGTAAGCGCTTCCGTCCTCCACAGTTTGATGGGCGGCTCCGACTACAAGCTGATTTACCGGCACTATGCCACCCTCTACTTCGTGTTCTGCGTGGATTCATCAGAGAGTGAACTGGGGATCTTGGACCTCATCCAGGTATGTGTGGGCAGCCAAGCGGCCGAAGCCCGGGAGCCTCGCGCCAGCCTCTGCGCCCGCAGGGAGGGGTGCCAGCTGCCACCAGGTGGCGCTGTGAGCACGCCGGAGCAGCCGCCCTGGCTCAGCGGGTTTGGCTCCTGCCGGGGCACCGCTCTGCTTTATGAAGACTCCGACGCCGCCCCCGGCATGCGTGTGTTTTCCCACCAGCATCAAGCAGTTCGCCTGCTTTTCCTCAGACAGCGACCGGGTGGCCGCAGGTCTAACTCGGTCCCAACCTCTGCCTGGAGGTGGAAGCTGGCTCCTCGCCCTCACTGGCTGGCTGCCCCCTCTCCAGGCTCCATCATTTGCTGAGAGCCCCTGGCACAGCGCTGTCCATGCCGGATTGTCAGCTTATTCCAAAAGGCTGTGACCCCGCAGCGGCCCGGGGCCATGTGGGAAGAGCTTCCGGGCTGCTGTGCTCTCCGAGGCCTCACCCCCAGAATCGCCCCCTGTTCATCAGCCTGGAGACTTTCCGGCCCCTCGTGGGTTTCGTGGCGGCTACCTGGCGCCGGGGCTAAGTCGCTGGCAAGTGACTCAGCCTCTCCGCTCCTGGAGGCCCTGGGTGGCCTGGCCGAGCCTCCTGGGAGCCAGCCCCGCCTGAGGTATTTTCCAGAAGTCACGTATCTGTGTAGGCAGAGGACCCCTTCTCACTTAGGGGAGGCCCAGGCCGCAGGAGCTCCATGCCGGAAGTAGGGATGACCGCCATATCCGCATTTACTAGTGTAAACTACGGTGTCAGACGTCTTTGGAAACTTTTTCAAATATTTAACCAAGGATTTAAGAAATGTATGTATTTTCACTTGTGATTCAGTCTTACAGCTTTTATGTTTTGTGCACTTTGGGCATCAGCGAACATGATTTCAGTCATGTTCTCTGAAGTGTCAGAATGGCTTGTAGGTTCCTTTTGGCACTCACGGGAGCAGAGACCAGGCGTTGGGCCCTTAATTTCTTCACACAGGTCAGGTGACTTGGACGAACCACGAGGGTGGAAAGTGCTCAGATAAGGGCTCTGTTAAAGGCTGAAACAGTGACAGAAAATTGGGTATAAAATGCAAGCCTTAAATACTTGCAGCTGCATTCTAAGGTAAAATTAAAGCAGCTTGATTACTGTACCTAGATGGACAGTTACACCAGGATCTTCTAAAAAGTGATGTTCTTGGCAACTTTTAAATTTTATTCATGCATCTGTAGCCACTCGTACTCAGGAAATGATTGAAAGTGATAGATAGCACATCCACTCACATATCAAGTGTAGGTTGATTTAAACGATTCACTTCTAAAAATAACTCGGAAGAGCTTCCTTAACACCTGGGCCGGCTTGTCACTGCCAGGGTGGCACAAGAGAAGGAAGCCGAGCCCTGGCCCACCCAGCTGTGGGGACGCGAGTGCAGAGTGCAGCTGTCCACTGGGCAACATAGCCCCGTCGGGGCAACGGGAAGCGAAGTCCGATTTTTCACGTTGAGTCGAGACGTGGCTGCAGAGAAGTGTCCTGTGGTAGCGGTACTGAGGAGACGGGCGACCTGTGATGCGGCGCCTGTTAAACACTCAGTGTGCGTTGGGTTTGGGAAGACGAGTAAAGGTGAGAAAAATGGAATATTGAGATAATAAGATTGACGAGTAAGAAGTGAAAATAATAGAAACTGAGAGGTTGGGTCTGTGAAAAGACAATAACAGCAGTAAACAGTCGGCTTGATCGAAAGAGGATGAAGTCAGGACGCAAGGGCGTGTTTCTGGGACGTAGTTACAGCACCGGCTATTTGAAGTAGCTGACGACAAAGAAACTGCCCATGTGTGCCAGCAACGAGCTATTTAATAGACGTTAGAGTGGAGTCACAAGGTGACTTCTTGTTGAGAAGTATCCGCTGTTAGAATCAGAGCATCCGGGAGGAGCCAGCGCAGAAATGACTCGCACGAAGGCTGCACCGCTCGCGTGTGTCTGCGGGCCGCGCTGGCCGCGTGCGAGGGCCTGAGCCACGCGGCGCTGCCCGGCACCGCATCTCCGCCTCGCTGCCGCCTCCCTGAGGAGAGCGGCCGGACCAGGCTGCGGGGCCGCGGGCCGGGTCAGCAAGGGGTTTGGCCTCCTGTGTGCTGAGGACCGGACAGCTCGGCGCTGGCTCTGCTCTCGAGTCCTCGCAGCGGCGCGCGTCCTGGGAGATGACTCGCCGTGTCCAGCCCTTGTCCCAAGCATGGACGCCACGAGGAAGGAGCTGTTACCGGAGGCTGGTCCGGCGGCGCAGTGGGTGCCGGCGTGACCGCCTGCTCGCCTCTCAGACGCTCTTGCGTGGCGTGGGCGCGTCTGATTCCTGACACGGTGTCCTTTTTTTGGCGTAAGGCGTTTGTGGAAGAAACAGTGCACGTGGTTGAACTGCAGACGGACACGCTCAAAGTGTCTTTCCTGCCCTCCCCCGCTCGGGCGGCTCATTTTTCTGAAGCAGCCAGCTCCGGTGCGAGCCAGGAGCGGGCTGTGTGCCCCAGGGCGACAGCGGCCGGACAGCGCGTCCTCAGCAGAGGTGTGCGGCGCCCTGAGCCTGCCGGCGTTCTGTTTTCTATCGAGAAAACCATCTTCGTTACCATTGCCGCCGCCTGCTCCAGTTAGACGACGCAGCAGATGGCCCCTGACGCAGCAGCGCCCCAGGTAGCGCTCCCTAGCTTTTCTTTCATGCTGTTGGAAGCCGCAGCAAAGGCCGCGCCCAGAAGTGCGCCAGGCGGTGGACACAGCCCTGGGTAAATCTCTAGCCCACCTGCAGCCTTTGTGTGTTCGAAAGCGAGATTCGTGAGCCAAGGAACTGAGGCAAGCCTGAGGGAGTGCATGACAGGACCTGACGGCAGCCCCGCCAGCATCACGCCCTTGGTATTTGCAGAAAATCTTGTTGTTGTTCTCTTGCCCCCAGCTCTCTTGAGGTCCAGTTGGCATGACGCGAGCCTGAGGTGCACATCCTGTTGGCTCGGGGCAGGTGTTTGCCAGGGAGCTGGCCGTTTCTCACAAGAAGTGTTTCTTTCTCTCTCACTTTTAAGATTTGCTTGTTTATGCACACAGAGGTGGGGTGCAGGCCAGAGGTGCAGGGGCGGTGAGAGGCTTCACCAGCGACAGAGCGGGGAGCAGGCCAGGCAGATCCACTGAAGTCCACTGCTGAGGGGAGCAGCAGGGAGACGGGGGGTCTGCTGCGCTCCGGGGGTTCACATCGAACTCGCGCTGCAGTAGCTCTGGTTAGTACCACAGTGCTGAGACTTAACCCCTTGTACCACCAGGGAGGCCCTAGAACATGAATTGTAAAAGAACATAAGTAGGATAAATACCGGCAGCTGGTGTTCGGGCAGGGAATTAAAGATCTCTCTGGGGGGTCTGACCAGTCCAAGGAAAAGGAAGTAAACTTGGGGCCCCCCAAATATCCAGGATTACAGAGCTGTCGGTCAGCCTTTTACTCTTCTGAATAAATAAACCAAAGGTGAGCAGCATCCAAAAGAAATCTGAGCTGGACGAGAGAGACTGAAGTGAAGAGACAGTGAAAAGAAGTGGGACCCTACAGAGAAAGGGAGACAAGCAGCCCGGCCCCGCCAGATGATACAGTGCGAGTTAAAACCCCCGGGGCAGGGGCCGCGGGGAGACCCCTACCTTAACTGCCGTCTGGGAAGGTCAAGGCAAGTTTGCAGATAGAACTGGGGAGCAGAGATGAGAAAAGCAGGTGGCCCAGCACCCCGGTGTAAACAACTGTGAAGTCTGGAGATGAGGAAGGGGGGACGTCCTCGACGTGACTGGGTAACGCTCCCCTCGCTTGAAGGCTGCGGCTGGCCTGGCAGTCGGGCCCGCCGGCGACAGAGCGGACACGGGGTCGAGCTGACGCACTCCGTCCTGTGCAAGTGTAGTGACGCGTGGCGCGTTCTGAGCTCAGCGTGTGTGGTGCTGCGTGTGTCTGTGCCGCTCGGCTGCCGGCCCGAGGCGGTGGTTGCGTGCGTGCGCCGGTCTGTGCTAGGGTGTTGCAGATGCAGGGGGCACACGGACAGTTTCCAGACGCAGATGTTTGCCCTCGCGTCCGTTTCCGCACGGCCACCGACTGCAGTGGCCGCCCGGAGAGTGGGTGGGTTCCAGCGTGAAACACCACGCAGCGCTGAGCAGCCGGGACAGGGGAGTACAAGCCACCGTCTGCGGCTGAGCTGTGACGATGCGCCAGCGCCCGTCCCCGGAGCCGCTCGGAGTGGGCGCCGCAAGGTGACAGGTGACGCTGGCCGCCTGGCTCTTCAGAAAGGTGGGGTGGCGTGTACCCCAGCTGCCCGTGCTGAGGTGAACACGTTCCTGTTTCTCCTGCCCCTAGGTTTTCGTGGAGACCCTGGATAAGTGCTTCGAGAATGTCTGTGAATTGGATTTGATCTTCCATATGGATAAGGTACTGTCTCTGCCGCCGGGTGCCAGCGGGCCACGCGCCTGCGACCGCCCCGCCCCCCTCGGCGCCCCGGGTTTTCTTTCCACTCTGGCCGCGTGGTTTTTCACTGGAGACCTGTTTCTTTATTAAGTGATAGTTTTAAGTCGTGTTTTGTTTCCGTGCTGGTGTTGGGGGGATTTTGTGCAGGCCTTTAGCAGGTGTTTAGACGCACAAGATCCCGCGGCACGTGCCACGTGTGGTTCCTCTGCACAGAGGCCCCCTTGCCGCAGGGCGGCGTCAGAACGCCAGGCCGCCCGGCACGGGGCTGTTCTGGGCTCCGTCTGACAGGGCAGCTCGGCGCGGGGCTGGCCGTGGCTAGGCAGGGTGGCGGCCGAGACGGGAGCGCAGCAGCGCTGACTCAGGCCGGGTCAGGCCGGGCGACGGTGGAAGGGTCCCAGCGCCAGGCCGTGTGACTGGCCTGACGGGCGTGACGTGTGCACGGGCCCCGCCAGCGGGAGGTGGTGGCCGGGCTGTGCCACAGAGGCGAGGGGCTGCGCCCTGGGCCCGCGCCGTTACCGACTCCAGATCTCGCCCTCCAGGTAGTGCGCAGGGTGGGAGTTGGGGTCCCTCCTGTGTTCCTGAAGGCGTTTCTTCCTCTCTGTATGCTAGTTTCCGCTTCTTGCCACTTCTTTTTAAAAGTATTTATTTTTGCATAGAAGAGCTGGGGTGCAGGCCAGAGATGCAGACACCCCAGAGACAGCGGGGAGCGGACAGGCGGATGGCTAAGTGCACTGCTGAGGGAGCCGTGGGAGACAGGAGAGTCTGCCGCGCCCTGGGGTCACCCCCTGGCCGGGCAGCGAGCGCAGGCGTGGCGGCGGTAACGCTGAGCCCAGGGAGGCCTCCCGCCCGCCCGCCGTGCTGTGCGCTGCGTCTTCCTGCCGTGCTGCGTCCTTTGCCTCGGGCCTCGCTGGATCTAGCGTGTGTCCTTCCCGGGCCAGGTCCCCCGAGGCGCCCGCGAGCTGGCCTCAGGCTGCTCGGGGCTCGCGCGGCTGCAGGGCAGCCACCCGGCTGGTCCTCGGCGCTCCCCACGGCGTCCCCGGGCTGGGCTCGCTTGGCCATCACGCTCCGCCTTGCCCTCAGGGTCCCCAGACACAGCTCGACACCAGAACTGAGTTGGGGGTCGGGGTGAACCTGGCGAGCCCACGGTTCCGAGGCAGCCCCGCGGGTGCCTGGCGTTTGGAGCCACCGGCGGCGGGGCCTCTGGGGTGGCCGCGCGGGGCCGGGCCGTGAGCTTTCCGGCCGCGGCGGCCACAGCGTGGACCGGGCCCAGGCCGCTTCATGGACTCCTGCCCGCCCGGGCGCCCTCAGGAGCCCTGGGAAACAGCCCAGGAGACCTCGTAGTTTGGGGTTTAGCTCTGCTGCCGAGTGGCAGCTGCTGACGTGGGACTTGCTGAGCTGGCGAGCCCCAGAGGGGCTCGTCGGGAGCCTGCGCGCCCTCGTGCGCGGCCACCCGTCACGGGGCTCCGGGCGAGTGCCCGGGCGGGTGCCCGCGTGCCTGCGGGGTCGGGGCGTGTGCGGCCTAGGGGACGCGCTCGGGGAGGGCCTGGCCGCCGGGCTCTGCGTGTGTCTGAGGGGAGGGGAGCCGGCCCCGGCCCTTGACCGCTCAGAGCCTGTGCAGACCCCTTCCAGAGCCGACGCTCGGGGAGCGACCGGCCGGCGACTCCGGCTCCTTCGGAACACCGTGTCGCAGAGGAGAGAAAGGCAGGCTCGCCACACGCCTCGGCACCCGCCGCCTCCACCCCTCAGATGTTGCCCATGCGGGTGCGCTGGCCCTGGCGCGGCCCGCAGCGGTGGAGCCTTCTGGGTCACGCCGCTCCCTGTGACCTCCGGCCCGGCGCGTTGGGGCCAGGCGCACACAGTGCAGCAGAGTGGCCGTGGCGCTCTCGGCTGCCGCCGCCGCCTCAGTAAACCGCACGCTGGCCGGCCGAGGCCACAGGGCCGCAGAGAAGCCCGGCACGGCCCTGCCCATCTGCCCATCTGCCCTGGCCCGTCTGACATGGCGGGCTCCCACCCTCACGCGGCGATACCTGAGCAGAGGCAGAGCATCGACAAGCAGCGGCGGTGTCCGGGGGTCGGTGGACGAGGCCTAGCTCGCATGCAGCTGCCCGGCCCGCACCGGGCACGCTGGGGTCCTGGCCTCTAGGGGAGGGAGGTCCTGCGTGCTGGAGCCCCGGGCCTCACGGGCTCTGAGGGAGCCCCAGGGCGCGGGGTGCCTGTGCTCTGTGCCGATCGCGGGGTTGGTCACTCCCGGGGCGGGCGGGGGCGGGGAGGCCTGGGCCGGGGCCTGAGGCTGAGGTCCCACCTTTCCGCCAAGCCAGGCCTTGGCCTTTCGCTGCGTAAGTGTTCTGATAGCTGTGACTGGTAAAAATGCGCAGACGTCAGTGATTTCCATTCCCAGAATCAGTTCCCGCAGGAACAGCAGACACTGGAAACGTGTGGCTGGCGGGGGAAGCCCCAGGCTGGGGGGCTTTGAGTGCTGGGGATGCGGGCCCCAGGGCCAGCTCTCCTGGCACGTGGCTGGCACTTTGTGGGGCGCTTTTCCATTGACTTGCTGGCATCTCACGTGCTTGGCCCTGCCCACCACCCAGGTCTAGGTGCCCTCGGGGTTGGGGGGGAGCCCCAGAGGGGCTCGGGGCTGGCGTTCGGGAGTGTCCGGAGTGAGTTGGAGAAAAGCCTGAATAGACTGAGTGGACGGAGCCCCGGGGACACTCCAGGGCCCGCCGAGCCTCTGTGTCCTGGACCCTCCGCAGGGCACCGCGTGGCCGTGCCCTCAGACCCCCGTGCCCGCCACCTGGCTGGCAGATGCGCTCACCACAGGGAGGCCGGGCCTCCCGGGACAGCGTGGCCTGGCGGGGCACGCTCGCTGCACCCCACTGGCTCTGTGGCTCCCCCACGACCGTGCACCGCCGTGGGCTCGGGACTCGGCGCGCATCCATGTCCCGGACCGCACCGGCCAGCCGCGCTCGGGTGCTGTCCACATCGCCAAGGGGGCAGAAGCCCTGAGAGGCGCAAAGAGCGCAGCGCGAAGTGAGGCCCCGGAGCATGGCGCGGCCCCTCTCCTCGGAGGCCAGCAGGGCCGCTCCAGGTAGCGTGGCCGGCGGGCCCTAGCGTGAGTTCTGCAGTGGCCGCCCGTGCCCTGCAGTGAGGCCAAAGCGCCCTCCCGGCCCTCCGCAAGCCTGCACGATGCCAAGGACGCCGGCGATGGGGCTGCGCCCGCGGCACATTCTCCTGATGTGGGGAGCGCCGAGGCCCTGGCGTGGCCGGAAGCCCTCCGGCTCCCCCAGCGCCCCTGCCCCGCGCTTGCTGCTTCCTGCTGGACCTTCGTGCTGTGCGGTGCTGAGCTGCCTCGTCACCTATTTAGGGTCCGGCTTTGTGAGCTTTGACCCAGCGGGCGCTGGGGAGGTGCAGGAGGCAGGGGCCAGGCCCATTCCAGGGGCAGAGGGCAGAGCGCACGCCTGAGGTCTAGGACTCTGCATGCAGGCGTGGCCCTGGCACTTTCTCCTCAAGGTCAAGTCATGTGTGCTGCACTTAGCTGCCTGCCTGCTCAGGTGACTCCCGGCTGGGAGCAGGGCTTCCTCCTGCTGGCCTGCGGGCCGGGCCCGAGTGGGCGAGGCAGCCTGGGCTGAGTGCAGCTCCGCGCCCGTCCCGTCTCCACCCCTAGAGTCGTCCCTGCCCTCACCCCTCACGCGACAGAGGTGATTCAGGTCACGTACCCTCGTGCCCGGCCGGAGCGGGCCGGCGCTCGGGAGGATGAGGCCTGGCCAGTTCCCTTTTCCCGGCGCTGTGCTCAGCTCTCAGACCAGCGTTGCCGACCGGCGGGAGGTGAGGGCGCTGGCACTGCCCGCTGGACGCGCGCAGCCTCCAGAGAGCGCAGGCTCGGAAGAGGAACGCTTGGGGTCTCAAAAAAAGGGGGAGAAGTAGTGCGCAGTGAGTGGACTCTGCGGCAGGCACGACAGCCTCGGAGGAGCTTCAGCCGCGAGGCCCTCGGCCGGCGGCCTCCGCGCACCAGAGGGGTGTTAGCCGTGTGCGGGGCTGCGGGCGCCCAGCGCCTTTGCGTCCCCCACTGGAGACGCCCCTTTGCTAGTTAGGGTCCGGCCGGCCTGGCGGAACCCTTAGCGCTCCCTGCTGAGTCATGGCTCCATTCCCTTTTATTACGGTGAATTTGATACGTTTATCTTCCTTATTTTTAGCCCAGTGAGGCCAGAGTCCGAGTCTTATCTCCCTTTCTTCCTCCGGCCCTGAAAATTGTGGCGCGTGAGCATATTTGAAGAGAGACATTTGCAGATGGTAATCTAGTGAAAGTGGGCGGGTATGGGCGGGTGACCTTGTGTGCTGGGCGCGGGGGTCAAGGCACGCTTCTGGCTTGCCCCTTCTGCCCAGCCGCGGGCAGGCAGGAGGAGAGCCCCCGTCCTCAGCATGGCGACTGCCCGCCGCTTTGCCCGCTCACCGGGGGGCTGACGCAGCCACTGTGCCTCTGCCCTCGTGCTGGGCACTGCCCCGCCGCCTGCTTCTCGGCGTGAGGCGGCGATTGGCGCGAGGTGGGGGCTCA
>NW_004567136.1:14864403-14865313 GCF_000260355.1 Condylura cristata | reverse complement strand
GGGTGCCGCAGGCCCCGGAGGGCGGCTCACCCCCACTTCCGCTCTCTGTTTTTTTAAGATTGTTATCTGTGCACACGGAACTGGGGTGCAGGCCAGAGGTGCGGGGAGCGGGAGGCTTCCCCAGAGACAGCGGGGAGCGGGGCAGGCGGGTGGACGAAGTCCACTGCTGAGGGGCGGGCGGGAGCAGCCTGCTGCGCCCTGTGCTCAGCTCCCTGACCGGGGGTTGAACCCGCGGAAGCGGCTGTGGAGAGCTTCACGGTGCTGCACTTCACCCTGCTGCGCCGCGGGACGGCCCCGCTGCTCCCTAACGGGGATGTTTGGCAACAGGAAGCTGATCCTGCACCAGATAACTCGGGCGACTTTCCTTGCCCGCTTGCCAAGTCCACTTGGAGTGGCCACTCCCTGGCCCAGGGAGCGCCCCACGGCCCGGCTTCCTTCCCAGCTCCCCCCTCCTCCGGCCGGACAGTCTTGGCTGCCCTGCTGACAGGTGAAAGGCCGTGCGTGCTCCTGTGTGGCCTCCCGCCGGGCGCCGCGGGGAGGGGCCCTGGGTGCGCCGGGCGGGTGCGCCCGCACGTGCTCTGGGGCCTGCGCCCGAGGGCGGCCCTGCGCGGAGCCCGTCCCGGTCAGCCCCGCCAGCTGCTCGCCTGCCCACCCAGGCCCCCCACCAGGGCGGTCTGCACTGGACACCCCCGTTGTCCTGGACGGGTTCGGCGCTCACGTGGGCTCGGTGGGGGACGACGCCTCGGGTCGGCTCCCGCGGGTCCGGGCCCTGCCGTCCCCAGCCCGTCCTCGAAGCGACGTGCTCTCCTGTGACCCCTCAACAGGTGGTCTTGTGCCCGCCTGGGAGCACGATGCCCCCGGACCAGAGAGGGGCGCCGGGCCGCCACACCTCCGGGCCTCTCACCCGACC
>NW_004567136.1:14863190-14864277 GCF_000260355.1 Condylura cristata | reverse complement strand
CCTGCCCGCGCAGGGCCGCCCCCGGCCTGAGCCTCTTCTCGCGTCCCGTGCAGGTGCACTACATCCTCCAGGAGGTGGTGATGGGCGGCATGGTGCTGGAGACGAACATGAACGAGATCGTGGCCCAGATGGACGCCCAGGGCCGGCTGGAGAAGTCCGAGGTGAGTCTGCGGCCGCCTCCTGCCCCTGCTGCTCGGAGAAGCCCCGGTGAGGGACGAGATTCGTGGTGGGGGCGTGCGGGGCTGCCCCGTGTCCATCTTCTGTCCTCCGCGAGCCTCCCAGACCCTCTGGCCGGCGGCCTGGAGCATGCAGCAGGTGAGAATGAGGTTTGGCCCTCAGCCCTGCTGGGCGTGTGCCCGGAAAGCCAGGAGCAGCGGGCAGCGCGCTCGCGTGGGGCCTCTCCCAGGCCGCACGTGGGGGGCGGCCCGGAGCCCCGTCTCGGAGTCCCGCGCGGGCGCTGTCCCCGCAGCCGTCCTCACGCTGTCGGGCCTCGGTCACCTGCAAAGCTGCAGGACTTGGGTGGCCTGCAGGGCGTGCCCGGCCCTGGGCCGGGCTGACAGATGCTCGCGGTGCCCGCCGTCGGCGGCCCGAGTGGAAGCGCAGCTCACGCCCGAGCTGCGCGCGAGGCCGGCCGGCGAGCACATTGCTCGGTGCCACCGAAGCAACCTTGCCAACGGAGAGACGAATTCCTTCTGAGGACTGCAGTCGCGCCGAAGAAGCTTCTCCAGACCACAAGTTCTGTGGCGACTACGGTGGTGTCAGAAGTGCAGGCGGGGGGCTCCGGGACAGTGGGCGAGTCAGAGGCAGCGGGCCAGAGACCGGTGGCACGGAGGCCCCCGCGGGGCGGCGGCTGTGGGAGCCCGTCCCCCCACCCCGCCCGGGGCCGGCCCGCGAGGGCCCACACAGACCTCCCCGGTGAAGGCCACCTCCGCGGTCCTTCCGCCAGCGGCCTCGTGGCGCCCCGTGGCCAGCTCCCTTGAGGCCTGGGCCCGGGACAGGCCTCCCTGCCCAGAGCTGCCCTGTGGGGGTGCTTGCCGCGAGAGCGCCTGGGTCTTGCTGCTTCCCGAGCCGAGAGCACCGGCGCAGG
>NW_004567136.1:14860870-14862412 GCF_000260355.1 Condylura cristata | reverse complement strand
CCCGTCTGAGGCTGCCAGCTGGCTCTGGGGGCGGTGCAGGGTCCCCGGCCGAGGGGGTGGGGGGCTTCCCGGGGTGCAGACCGCTGGTGGCTGCCCCAGGTCAGGGCTCGTCCACCCCCTGGCCTCAGCGAAGGCCCCACCGCTCGGCGCCCGGACTGCCCCTTCTCAGCCTGCCCGGTCTCAAGCCTCGGGGCCCCCCGCCCCCAGCGCCCTTCGCAGGCCCTCTGGCCCAGCCTCGCGGTGGGGGTCAGGGTCAGGCCCCGGCTGCCGGCTACACCTTGGGGGCCGCCACAGGACTTTCCTCCATGGCGCGGGGGTCCTCCCCTCCTTGTGACCCCGCCCCCACGCCGGGCCCGTAGCTCTCCCTGTCCGCTTGAGTTTGTTTCAAAAAGGAAATACGGGTGCGCGGAAGGCTGGGGCCCTCCCCCCGGGACCGGCGCGACTGCGTGAACGTGAACTGTCAATAAACGAGACGGAGCGCGTCCGCCCCAGAGCCGCTTCCCCTCGCTTGCTTGACCTCCGCCCCCACTCGGCCTCGCCTGCCCTGGGACCGAGCCGGGCAGGGTGCCCTCCGCGGGCCGAGTCCACGTGCTCGGCAAACGCTGGGCCGAGGCGGGCGGGGAGCACCCCCAGCCCGGGCCGCTGCCTGCCTGCGGCTCTGTGCTGGGACGCCGCGAGCTGCAGGGCAGGAGAAAGGCCCGGCTGTGGCCACCGGCCAGCAAGGCCTTGGCACCACGGGGCTGGGGGGGCAGGCGACCACCAGCCCACGGGCGGTAGGGGGCGTGTCCGCTGGGCCGAGGAGGCCGCAGGCCAGGTGGGCAGAGGTGGCAGCGGAGGGTCTTCCGGAAAGCGGGCGCTGTGGGGAGGCTGGCCCCCGGGGCGCAGAGAGGGGAGGCTGACAGGGCCCCCCAGGGGTCCCCATGCAGCCCTGCAGAGCCTCTGAGGGCTCATCCCAAAGGGCCACCCAGTGACGCCTGCCAGGGCGGGGGTCCTGAGGGCGAGAGCTGTGATGGGGCCTGTCCACTTTGGGGAAGGGTCGGGGGGAGAGAGCCCCGCCCGGCCCAGGTCCCCGGGACAGGCTGGTGGAGTCTCTGGAAGTGAGCACACTTGCGACGAAGACAGAGAGCCTGGAGCGGGGTGGGGGGGGCGCCCCTACCCCGCCCCTCGAGAGGCGGCCAGGGCCCTCGGGCACAAGGCACCAGAATGGAGGCGCTGGCCAGGCTGGGCTGCCACGGCTGGGCTGCCACTGGGCTCGTGCCAGTCTGCCATCTGGACCTTCTGCAGCCGCAGCATCCCGGAGGTGACCCATTTAGGGTGCAGGTGAACACCCCCGGGGTGCACGTGTGGCCTGGAGTCAGCAAGCGCCCACCCCACACTGCAGGGGGGTCTCAGCCGTGTCCAGGAGCCCCTGTGGGTCACCCCGGGGCAGCCCGGGAGGGCGCTCCACCCTCGCCCTTGGCCCTCCCAGCTGGCCACGGGCCACCCCATCTCTCGCCAGCTGGCCAGCATGGGACCCCGCAGGCCGGAGCGCGAGCTCCCTTG
>NW_004567136.1:14859754-14860740 GCF_000260355.1 Condylura cristata | reverse complement strand
GGCAGCGAAGGTCTGGCCCCAGGCCCGTCGCAGGGGCTCCCGTGCGGCCCGCCTGGGCTGGGCCCTGGACGCCCCGCCGCCTGGCCAGCGGTTTACAGTGCAGCTGCAGGGCGAGATGGGGAGGACACCCCGGGCCACGGGCGTGGCTGGGACCCTGCCCGGCCCGCGCCACGCCCGTGCCGTTGGCAGCTTGCCCCCCCCCCGCCACCCCCCTTGCCTGGGGCACTGCCCTGGCGCTCAGCTCAGGTGACCGCCCCTCCCAGCCTGGCCCCCTCCCAGGCCCCACCCTCACCCCAACCCCCATCAGAGCACTGCCCTCCCGGTCAGGCCAGTCAGGTGAGGGCCCCCCGCCCCGCTGCCCTGGCACCTCTGGCACACAGTCCTGTGCTCTGGGCTGACCCTCAGGCTTTGTGATTGGGGTTCAGGGTCCCCAGGCCCCATTTCCTCATTCCCGATGGCCCCACCCCCCGCCGGCCAGACCCAGCGCCCCACAGGGCCTCGCTGCCTCCCTCGCCCGGGAGGCCGGTGTCCTCGCTCAGCTGCCAGAGGAGACCCGGGCGTCCGCTGCGGGCCGCACCCCCCGGCAGTGCTCAGAACGTTCCAGAGGCTTCTCAGCCGCCTCAAAACGCACGGGCCCTGCAGGGCCGGCCACACCTGCCGCCGGCCGAGCCCGCCGCCGCTGCCCTCTGCCGGGCCTGCGCCCTCCCTGGGAGGCACCTGGGGCGCGGCCAGCCCACCGTTGGGCACCTGGTGGGCGTTTGGCGTCAGGAGATGAATGTGACCGAGGAGCGGGCGGTGCGCGCGCTTCCGCGCCGGGGCTGGCCTCTGCCTGCTGCTCCCGCGTGTCCGAGGAGCCCGGCTGGAGCCCGGCCGGCCCCGCTGTGCGACCCCAGGCTGCACGCTTAACCTCTCTGTGCGCTGCCTCGTCTGGGACAGGGCCCAAACCGCCCCCCGAGTCAGACTGGGTCCTCGGTGCGGGGTGGCTC
>NW_004567136.1:14846836-14859402 GCF_000260355.1 Condylura cristata | reverse complement strand
GGCCGCGCCCAGCGGACCCCCGGGACCGTGCGGCTCCCGGTGGGCGGGCCGCTGTGGGCGGAAGGAAGCCGCTCGCACCTGCTGTGAGACTGTCGGCAGAAAATTCTGGAAGCTGAGCCGGCCGATGGTGACGAAGGCAAGCGCACGGGGTGCGGGACAGGCGGGGAAGCGGGCAAGGGGCGCAGCGGAGAATTTTGGGGTGACAGGCTGTCGCCTGCGCTGTGGGGAGGCCGAGGCCGCAGGTCCGCAGCCCCAGCGACGAAACCCCGGCTGCGCTGGACAGGGCTGCCCAGAGGAAAGCCGCCCCGCTGGCCGGGGCTCTAGAGGGCCAGGACCGGCCCGCTCGGGAGGAGGCCACGGCCCTCACAGCACATCCAGAGCCGGGACCGCGGGGCCTGAGCCCCAGAGCGAGCTTCTTACCTTGAAGGCGCCTGGATAGCGGCCGAGGGTCCCGGAGAGCGCCCCAGGGTGGACACGAGCCCAGGGCCCCGCCCTGTGTGAACGTGGTGTCCCCACGTGTGGCCTCGGGCGCAGAGGGTGGGCGGGCCTGCAGCCTCCCGGGTGTCCGGCGTCCGGAAGGGGCTCGCGGCCCGGGGCTGACGCCTGCACACTGGCCCCGGCGGCCGCTGTCGGCCGGACGAGCTGCAGGCTTCCCCGGCCAGCTCGGCAGGGCCACGGTGAGCGCACCTAGAGAAAGGGGACTCAGGTGGGCCCGCAGCCTTCGGTCTGTGCCCCGAGGTCAGTGTGGGGAGTGGGGGAGTGCAAACGGCAGGGCTGACCCCTCAGACCACGCCCTCTGGCTGCTAAACCCTGCTGGCTGCCCCCTCCCGCCCCCCCCAGGGTGCTGGGCCAAGGCTCAGCTGGGGCCCGAGGGCCGCAGCTGCCAGAGGCCGTGAGAGCGGCTGCAGCAGGCCGCCTGCCCGCCCCCCTGCAGCCCCCAGCTCACCGCAGCCAGGGGCGCAGGCCCTCACCAGCTGTGAGGCAGAGCAAAGCTCCTCTTAGGCCCTCAGCTCGCCGGGCCTTAGCAGGAGCAAAGCCTGGCCTTCACCGCCATGTCCACAGGCGTCACGCCTGCCCTCCTCTGGCCGGGCCCCGGGCTGGCTTCTGGGACTGCAGGCCCTGGCCCCGCTCCTCCAGGGTCAGCCAGGCCTGTGAGGATCCCCGGCCAGGCCGGCCGGCTGCGGGGCTGCCTCCGGGAGCCCAGGGCGGGATGCCAGGGCTGGGAGGCCTGGGGGAAGACCTGTGGGCCCAGGCCAGTCTGGGGAGGGGTGAAGGAGCAGGGGCTGGGGGTGCCGGGGGTGCTTTGCTGGGCCTGTGGGGGAGGGGCAGACCCGGAGGAGGCCAAGCTGGGGCTACTGTTGAGGATGGGCCCCAGAGCCATGCCCCTGGCAGTGGGGGACCTGGAGGAGCGTTTGATGTCGCAGTTGGAGAGCCGCAGACCAGGCCCAGAGGCTGAGCCCAGAGAGGCAGGGGAGAAGCCAGGTGGCCACGGAGCCTGGAGGCGCTGCCTCAGCCTGGGGCCCAGGCAGGCAGAGGCCCCTGGCCACCCATTGATTTTAGATTTCTGGGCCCTGGAGCCGGGGATACGTCTGTCCGTTTTAATTTGTTTTCTTTGTGGAACCAGCTTACTGGAACTGTCCTCGGCAGCCAGATGCTGGGTGGGGCGACCGCGGGCTTGTTCTGAGTCTCCCCGGCACAGCTCCTGGCAGGGAAGGAGGGTCCCACGGCAGCTGACGCGGAGGGCCAGCCAGGACCTGCTGGGCGTGCCGCCTGGGCGGCTGGGGGGCTCGTGGAGGGAGGGGAAGCCCCTCCACCCACTGTCCAAGGGGCCTGGAAGGGGTGTGGCTGAGGACTCCTGGGGAGGGCGCCCCCCTCCCCGGTGGAGGAGCCAGACAAACACCCTGGGGTGTCACTCCTGGCACCCGATGGACACTGGGCGCCAGAGGGCCGCACCCTCTTCACAGGTGGAGAAGCTGAAGGTTTCGGAGTGAGTGACCCCAGGCCAGCTGCCCAGCTGTGTCAGACCCTGATGGACGCATAGGTGGGGGCCCGAGGGAGCCCCAGGCCGGCCCCACCCCCCACAGCCCAGGACCCTGGGCCCAGTCACACACCCTCGTTCCTCTCGCACTTCCAAGACGTCCGCTCTGAAAGCTGCCTTGTCCTTTTTTCCAAAAAATGTGTTTTTAATCAACGTTATAATAAAACCCAAACTGAATTCTTGAAAACAACAGCAATGAGAAATCTGAAAAATAACAGCTCAGCTCCAGGAAGTGCTGTGCCAGCGCCGCCCTGTCCGGCCTAGAGGGGACCCCCTCGGGCAGCACAGGCGCCCATCACCGCCCGCACTCGCGCCCCCAGCCCCCACCCCCAGGCGCCCCCTGCCGGCCTCGGCCCCCACCCCACCCCCAGGCTGGCCCACGCTGCCCCAGGGGCTCCCCGGAAGGGGGGGCCTGGCCCCATGTGTGCTTGCCCCAAAGTTCCCTTGGGCGCAGGGTCCTAGGGTCCAGCGGGAGCCCTCGGGGCCGGCCCTTACGCCCAGCCTCAGGCCCACGCCCCCCCGCGGGGCTCCGGACACCCTCCTGCCCGCCAGGCGAATGCGGCCACCCACCAGCCATCGAGCTGACCGCGCCGCCTCCCGCCCCCAGCACAGACGCCCCCACCGACCCCACGGCCGTGCAGGGCGCAGGGAGACAGGAGGGACGTGGACCCTGCAGGCTCAAGGCCCGTGCCCCTCAGGTGGCCACCGGCCGCTGGGAGGGAGTGGCTGCAAGCCTTCCTTCTGCCCACCTGGCTCCTGTGCTGGCCGCACCGGCCAGTCCCAGCAGCGCTACTTCTCGAGAGGGCAGGCACGGGTGAGCCCGGGTGGACGCGCGGCAAGAGCGGGTAGGGGTCGGCCCCACGGCTGGGCCTGGGGGGGCGGGCGGGCAGCCCCGCCCCGTCCCAACCAGCTCCAGCCAGCGGAGGGGACCGTGGGAGGCGCCGACCGGTCACCCTCCCTCTGCTGTCCGTCCCAACTCGCTCCTGTCCCTTTGTCTTTATTAAATAGCGCCTGGTGAAACAGCCTGTGTGTGCCAGCAAGTCGGCGGGCGAATGCGGGGCAATCGGGTGCCCTCCAACCCCCGAGCCAGGGGCCCTCACTTCCCGCGCCCGCCCGGGCCTCTGCGAGCTGGCACACCCACAGGGCCGCTCCTCTGCCGGCTGGAGGACGCCAGGCCAGCACTTTGGACCTGCTTTTTGAACTTGAAGTGTGGTGGCCAGTGGCCGGGAGGCGCCTGTTTACCAAGCAGGGACGCCCGAGGGTGCTGGCCCCAGTGTTAACTGGCCCTGGCAGAACTCTGGGGCTCTCTGTCCTGGGAAGGCCGCCGCCCGCGTGGCCCCGCCCGGCCCCGCCCGGGCTCCCTGTCCAGGCATGGGCGGGGCCGGCGCTGGCTGCTGGGGCTGTGTTTCCCGAGCGCTTCTCCGGGTCAGCGGGGAGCGGCCGAGGTGGCCCTGGCCTGGTTTCCACGGGGGGCAGCTCTCACACGTCCCCTCCCAGGACCGTCCTGGCCGTGGTCCGGGAATCACGTGTCCACTCAACGCACCGCCAGCGTCGCTGTCCAGGGCCACGCAGCGCTTCGCCTATTTTGAAATCATGTTTCACTTTATATTACCACAAGTTGGAGACCTATTGCAGGGCAGCGAGAACAGGGGGGCCTGTACCCCAGCACCCCTGCGTCCCCGCGGTGGGGCGGCCGCCCACTGCCCCAGCCCAGCTGTCCTGTCCCGTGGCCATCTCCCCTCGAGGTTCCGGCTTTGCATAGTGTCCCCAAGCCAAGACAGACCAGAGTCAGCTCCCGCGGTGGCCAGCGTGGCCGGGCGCCTCCAGATGGCCCTTTGCGCCCTGCAACTCCCCCCCCACCTTTTTATTTGTAAACCCCAAGAACACTCTGTTCTTTTTGTCTTCAAGTGGCTTCTTTGACCAGAGAAGGCAAACAGCAAGGTCCCTGAGGGCAGGTCTGCCCTGAGGCCTGGAGGCCGGAGGCAGCTGGCCAGGCCGCCCTCTCAAGGCAGGGGGTGGCAGGCAACGTGTGGGGCGCCCCGAGAACTCTAAAACAAGGGGCCCTTTGTGCAGATGGAAGCGCTGCTCACCCAGCCCTGCGCAGGCCAGGGCCGCCCTTCACAGGGAGATTTTCCTTCAGGAATGTAAATGTGCCCACAAAAGGGCTCCTGCCTGCAGCCTCGGGGAGAAGTCATCCGGGAGAGGCAGGTGGGGCCCAGGACCACTCAGTCCTGAGCAGAGGAGGCCGGTTCCACAGCACCCCCCTGCAGGCCAGCCCAGGCGGGCGCCCCAGGACCCCTCCTGGAGTCCATGGAAGTGAAAGTCAAAGGCGAGCAGGAGCCGCGAGGCAGCGGCGGTCAGCCCTGCAGGCCAGGCCGCCCTCGCTCTGCTGACTCCGAGCCACCCAGTGCGCCTGGCTCAGGGAAAGGGCTGATGCGGTGGGCAGGTGCCACCCGCGGCCCTGCGGCTGGTGCCCGGAGCTGGGCGGGCGGCGCTGGGTCTTCGGCGTGTCTCAGAGAGGGCGCCCGGCTCCCGGCGCTGAGCAGTGCCGGGCCCAGCTCGCCACAGCCACAGCGGGCACGGCCCGCCCCCTGCTTCTGTGGACGTGGGGCGCTGCGCCTCCCGCCGAGGGCACAGGACTCTGTGCTCCCCATGGCGCTGCTGGCGTGTCTGACTCGGGGCACACCCCACCCAGCAAAGCAGGGGCGTGCTGCTCCCCTGTGTCGTGGGGGTGGGGCTGGGGGGCAGGGGTGAGAGGTGACGGGAGACAGCGGGACCGGGCGGGCGGCTCCCCGGAGCACTGCAGAGGAGCCGCGGGCCGCAGGGTCTGCGCACTAGGACTTGAGGTGCACTCTGAGGCTGTCTAAGTTGGGGCGCCAGTTTGCACTGGTTTTCCCAGGGCCCCGGGGCTGGCCTTTGACACCGTCACCCGCCCTGGCCCTGGCTGCTGGCGCTGGGCTGGTTTTTCTGGTCCCGGTGGGCTCCGTGGCCCTGTGAGCCGGAGCCCTGTGGCCAGACCCTCCCCTCCCCCACCGTGTCGCCTGCAGCCTCTTCACCCCACCTGCTTAGAGTCGCTCCTCATAGAGGCGCCAGCACCCTTCCACCTTGCAAACACGGTGCCTGATCTGCTCGGGGTCAAGGTGCAGAGAAAGCCAGCCCCCCCATGTGGGTATTATTATCACTGGGTTTAGAAACGTGGGCAAGTAGTCAGTTACCAAGGGAAATGCAAACCGGGGGGAGCAGGTTTGGGAGGGAAAGCTCCACATCCTCACGGTGCCCCCCTCTTACCCCCAGGGGGCAGCTGTAGGGAGCGGCCCCGTGGAAGCCCGCAGCCAGGTCTGCCAGGGGCCCCGCTTCTCCGTGGGAATTCCATGCACAGACCCACAGAAATCATCCCTGCAGAACCGTGAGAAGGGGTCAGGGCACGAGGGTCACGGCGAGCGCGGTCAGCAAAGCAGCCTCGGCCGGCCACCCTCTCCCGATGGCCACCCTCTCCCGACGGCCACCCTCTCCCGACGGCCACCCTCTCCCGACGGCCACCCTCTCCCGACGGCCACCCTCTCCTGACTGCCAGACGCCACCCTCTCCCGACGGCCACCCTCTCCTGACTGCCGGACGGCCATCGGCCGCCAGGGAGGGAGGCGCCAAGAGGCAGGCTGAGCGGCTTTACTGGGAGTCAGCGTGTGACACCTGCAGACCAGGTCCCCAGGGGGCCAGGCTGCCCGGGGCTCTGGGCGTTCGGGTCTCTCCTGGGGGTGGGGTCTGGGAGTTGTTTACGCCGGGGGCAGTTTGGGGGCGGGTCCCCAAGCTCTCTTGCCAGCTTCATCTCTGACTCAGCTTATCTCGGTTCCCTGCTGCCTCCTGGGGCAGGTTGTACGGGCCTCTGGCTCTTTCCCAAGAGACAAGGCCCCTGAGCTTGGGCGCTGCCGCCCCGGAGGCGAGTCCCCTGGCTCGGGAGTGTCCGCCCACAAAGGGGTCCAGGCTCACGCCCACCCATGAAGAGCCCCGGGCAGGGGGCACGGAGCCAGCTTCCCGCGGCTGGGGGGCTGGGGTGGAGGACCGCGGGCGCGTGGGCCTGTCCCCGTCCAGTCTTCCGCCGTTTCCCCCAGCTCCTTCCTCTTCCTTGCAGCGAAACCTCCGGAAGGCCCCTGACGCCCCCCTTCCTGGCCGCAGCCCCCGCCCCAGAGCGGCTCTGTGAGTTCTGCAGGACCGGGTCATGCCGGACTACGATGATGTTTGCCGAATTCCAGGGAGCTTGTCGCCACACATCCCAAGGGAAGATTTCAAGAAGCAACAGACTTGATGTCCCCGCCCCAGGAAAGCCAGAAATTCCAGGGGCGCTGAGAGCCCAGAAGTCCCTGCTCTTTGCGGGTGATGGGCGGGGCTCTGCCTACGGTCCCCAAGGAGGGCTTTGTGGGCCTTCCAGAAAGGACGCCCCCCACCCCACCCCGGGCTCTTCTCGCTCCCCGGGGGGTTCGTCCAGGGGCCTGCGAGCTCACCTGCGGGGCGTGCTCACCTGCGGGGCGTGCCTGCTCCCCGGCCAGCGTGAGCCGGCTATCTCGGATTCCCCTGGCTTATAAATAAGGCGAAGTAGCCTCGAGCGGTTCCGAGGTGACATTCCTGAACTTGACCTTCACTCCTGCCCGCGGCCCGTCAGAAGTGGCCAGAGCCACAGGCGTCTGCTCTTCCCAAATGCCCGGGAGCCCCTGCTGGCCAGTGGCCAACCGCAGTGGCCACTGAGGACCCAGCCACGCTCCTGGAGGAGGGGCCCTGGTGGGCGGGAGGAAACCCCAGGACAGCCCCCCGGGGCTCCCCAGGGCCCACTGCTCCCGCCCCAGTTCTCTGTGCCAGTAACTGTGGAACCTGGTTTTGAAATCACAGCAGTTTGGGGAGCCACCAGGCCGGCCAGGTCTCCAAAGGGAGCGAGTCACACAGCCCTGGGCAAGCAGCCTGGCCGCCAGGGCCACCTAACCTGCCTGGCAGGTGCCACCGGGAGCGGGGAGCGGCGGCATGGCAGCCCCTAGCTGGGGGCCTTGGGCTTGGTCTCCCGCAGGCAGACCAGCCCTCAGCACCCCCCCATGACCCCAGCCCCCCTCTGTGGCCCTGCAAGTCTGCACATTCAGGCCCAAGGATGAGACTTGCTTTCCTGGGCCAAGAAAGGCAGGACTTTAACCCTTGTGCCTCCAGGAAGGCCCAAGATAGCAACATTTTCTTTTTTTTTTAAAGATCTACTTATTTGTGGCCTCCCTGGTGGCACAGGGGGTTGAGGTGCAGCCCTGGGAGCTGTGCTCAGCAGCACACCCCGCCAGGGAGGGACCCCAGGGCGCAGCGGACCCTGCTGGGCCGCCCCTCAGCAGGGGGCTCAGTGGGCTGGGCTCTGCCCGCCCCTCCCCTCGGCCCTTCCTCTCCCACCCGGCCTGTTATTACTGTACGCAGGAGTGGCCCGAGGGGCCTTTCAAACAGCGAGGGCTGAGCCGGGGCTGAGACGGTCTCCAAAGAAGCGCCTGAGGGGACGGCCAGCTGCCTTAGCGCAGTGTCAGTGTGGGAGGGTCAGGAATCTTCGTCCCCGGCAGCCCCGGGAAGCGTGGCGTCTACTACAGGGCCCCAGCGCATGCAGGTCAGGAGGCTTTGGGAGGGTGACCTAGGCGGGAGGCCAGCTCCATCCCAGGGACAAAGTGCAGAAGTGGCTACTGAGGTGGCCCTGAAGAAGGGAGAGTGGGCGCTCCGCTGGGGTGGGGGTCTGGGAGGCCGCGCTGGCGGCCAGGTGGAGAGGCTGCGGCCGCTGGCTTGGGGGGGGGCAGGGGGCTGGGAGCCAGGAAACCGGCTGGGCCAGAAAGGGCAGAGTAGGGGTGGCGGGAGCCCCTGGCTGCAGAGCCCCTGGGGTTTAGCCTGGGAGCCGCCCTGCAAATGCGCGGCTCTTAAGTGGCGGGAGTGCGGAGGCCAGTCGGCAAGGCCAGCCGGCGAGTCCTTCTGGCCTGGGTGCAGGATTTCCTCTGGGTGAACGGGGCTCCCTCCCCAGCCCCAGCGGGGGCGCCCCGCCCTCCCCCAGAGGCGGATGGCGTCCAGATGCTGCCACGAGGCGCTGGCCCGGTCTCCGCACGCCGAACCCCAGGGGTCCGCCGCCTCGGGGCGCCCCCAGCATCCCTCTCCGCCTTCTGCCTCTCGGGAGCCGCGGCCGGGCGGAGCTGGCGGGCGCCGTCTCCTCTCCGCGGGGGCGGGCTGCGTGCGGCGGCCCGAACGGGTTAACGGGGAGTAGTGGCGGGTCAGGTTACTCCCCTTTAAAAAGAGGGAAAGGAGGAGCCAGGTCCCGCGGCCGCGGTGGCCGGCTCGCCCTCGTCGTCGCGGGAGGAGGCTCGGAGCCCGCGGGTCGGCGCCGGCCGCAGGCAAGTGGAGCCGGGGTGGGGGCTGCGGGCTGGGGCCCGGCGGTAACCCCGAGACTCCGACGCGCGTGCGAGAACCGACGTGCGCGCCCGCGCCTCTGGCCGCGCCCGATGTAGCCCAGGGCCAGGGGCTGCGGGAGCGCGAGCGCGCTCCTGCCCCAAGTCAGGGTCAAGCCCAAGCCCGGGGGCCCTGGGGTCGGGGCCTCCCCGCTGGACAGGTGGCCGGGCGCCGCGGGGCTGCGCGTGAGGGGCCGGCCGGCGGGGCGGCGCCAGCCCAGGTGCGCAGCGTGGGGGCAGCAAAGGAAGGCAGAGTCAGCCCTGGGGTACTCCTGTGCCCCCCTCAGGCGCAGGGCCCCAGCAGGAGGCCGTTAGCTAGCTGTGACTTTCGCCTCCTTCCACCTCAGCTCTGCCCCAGGAGGAAAGGAGCCGTGGAAGCCCCAGGGGAGGCCGCCTCCCCCTCAGAGACCCCAGGCCCGGCCATGTCTGCCCGCCCCCGCCCGCAGATCAGTCCCCAGCTGAGAAGGTCCCGGGGCACAGCCCGCAGCAGGATGCCCACTCGGCCCAGGCCCAGGGTGGCGGCCAGCTGCGGGGTCCAGCCCCGCCCTGAGCGCCCTCCCTCTCGGCCGGCCGCAGCCCACCGCCGGGGAGAGAGGCAGCCTGGCAGCGGGCTGGAGGGGGGTGGTCCAGGAAAGGCAGGCCATGGACAGGCCGCCGGGCTCCGTGGGGGGCTGTTGGAGGCAGGTGCAGGCGCCCCAGGGCGGACAGGTGCTCCCAGCCCTGGCCTAGGGGCGGGAGTTGGGCCCCACTTGCAGAACTCCGCAGTGGGTCTCCGGCCACCCCGACGGCCACCCCCACGCCGGCCAGGCGCGACAGCAGCCGGGCGTCCCCTCCCCGTCTCTCAAGGGGACACTGCGGTGGGACGGGCGGAGACGGCCCGGCCTGTGGAACCGCCGTGACCGGGACTGCGACTGTGTGACCCCGGGAAGGCCCGTGACCTCTCTGCCTTGGTTTCCGCATCGCTCGATGGTGGTGGTGTTCTGGGGGGCCCCGGGAAGCGCCCCACCGAGCCCCGCGTGCGTGCGCCCCAGCCTCCCTCTGCCCCTTCCCCTCTGAGTGTCCGGCCGAAGAGGCGGGGCGAGGGGCCTTCCCATCTGGCCTCCTGAGGTTCTCACAGGACGGACACTGTCCGGGCTCCCGGAGGAAGCACCCTGGGGCCTGGCCTGGGCCCAGCCTCCGGCAGCTGCGGGCTGAGGACCCAGAAACCTGGGGGAAGGCGGCGGCCGGGGGCCTGGGGCTTACCCTCGCCCCACCCTCTGCTCTTTCAGGGAAGACCCGTGGGTGGCAACTGCACCCCGCGCTGCGCAAGCCCCTTCCCCGGCCAGCACAGCCCTCTGTGTGTGGCTGCACCTCCATGCTGTGCAGGGGCTCACCCAGCCTCAGCTGGTCCCGTCTGGACTTTTCTCCGGACAGAGCGGAGGACGCGGGAGGACAGCCCTGCGAGGCCTCAGGGCGCTGGGCCAGCCGGCGGGAGGTGCAGGGGTCTCCCGGTGAAAGGAGTCACTCCTGCGCCCCTGTTGAGGGGCCGCAGACACGCCCCGCCCCGTCCACAGGGTGCACCCCTGAGCCCCAGCGGGGGCGGTGACACAGGGATTTAGCCCCCCCATGAAGGCTCTGGAATCAGTAGTCCTGAATTGAGATGAATTGGAAGAGACATGGCTTGTCCAGGGCCGCTCTGGGGGCCTGGGGGGTCAGTCTCAGGCCATCACCGCTGCAGGCGGAGTCCAGCTGTCCAGGGAGCGACCCCGGGGCGCAGCAGACCCCGCCTGCCTCCCGCTGCCCCCTCAGCAGTGGGGTTCAGTGGATCCGCCTGTTCTGTCCCCACTGTCTCTGGGGAGTCCTCGCACCCCTGCACCCCTGGCCGGCACCCCAGTTCTACACAAAAACAAATAGATCACTGAGAAGCACCTCATCACCATGACCGCCTGGCTGGGATTGCTTGCTGGGGGCCAAATTGTGAGTGGAGGTCAAGAAAGACGTGGGGGGTTTCGCGGTCGTGGGCAGCTGGGCGGGTCCGGAGCAGGGAGCACGTGAGGGGGCAGCCGCACTGGGCACCGGCCCCATCTGCCCGCCCGTGCTTCCGCCTGCGGTGTCCAGGTGCTCGCTGGGGTGAGGCCTCGGCCCTGGGGCTCGGCCCTGGGGGCCCCGGCTGGCGAGGGAGAGGGGAAGGAGAGGCGCAGGCGCAGAGGGGCAGGGACCTGGGGGTGCAGCGCCCGGAGGCTGAGGAGCCGGAGGAGGTGCCAGGGCTGTGGGGGGCGCTGGCAGCCAGCGTCTGTCCTGCCCACGCCCTGCGAGGCTCCGAGTGGCGGAGTGTCCGGCGCCGACCCTGACGGCAGGCACGTGAGGGCTGGCGGTCAGGGACCACAGGCGAGGGGCCGCTCTGCCGGAGGGGAGCTTTGCGCTGGGCTGGGGCATCGCAGGGTGGGCAGGAGGGGAGGGCCGCAGAGCCCGAGGGGCGAGGAGAAGCCCAGCTGTCAGCTGGGGCCACTGGCGGAGGACAGCCTCAGGTCGGGTTCCAGGCCTTGAGGCTCGTCCGGAGCTGCGGCTTCGTCGTCCCCCGGCGTGCGGGGCTGGAGGCCCGGAGTGAGCCGGAGGGTCCCCCGCGGAGGCGCCGCGGGGGGCCGAGGAGGAGCTCGGCTCCCTGCCCCGCCCCGGCCTCCCCGCGGGGTGTCCGGACGGCCAGGCCGGGCTGTGGCCGGGGCTGGCGGGGGCCCTCCTGGTATCACACGAGGTGGGGGCCGTGGAGCTCGCCCGCGGAGCTGCCCTGTGCCCAGCACAGGGGCCCCTCTTGTGCAGGGCAGCGGGCTGCCCGCTGTGCCGACTTTGAGGACCAGAGGCTCTTTCCGAAAGAGCGCAGATCCCAGCCAGCTGGGCGCGGGCCTGTCCAAAGCAAACAGGAAGAGACCATGGCGGCGGGAGCTCGCTTTGTTTGGAGTCAGGATCAAGCCGGGCTGACGTGTGGGTGCGTCAGGGGCCCCGTCGGGACTGAGGCAGACTGGGTCTGGGGTACGTGGCCCCTGGGTGCCGGCCTCCGGGGCAAGATGGCCTCCCCTGGCTAGTTCCTGCCTGGCGGAGGGAGGTGGGCACCTCGCCCGTCACTCCAGGGCCGCTGCCCCCGTCGCCCGTCCCTGCTGTGCCCTGGCATTCAGCTCCCTGGGCCGCCAGCCCAGGCCTGGGGGGGACGCACGCGGGGGACGTGCAGGAGCGCGCTGCCCATGATCCCGGGCTCCCGGAAGGCCCCGCTCAGGTGACAGGGTCACTCCTGCCCAGTGAATCGTCTGTTGGCTTCCTGGGGGCAAATTCTCTCAGGCCCTGGGGCTGGAGTGGGGTGACAGCTCAGACGGGCGGGGGCGCCGGAGGAGCCCGAGCCGGCCACACTGTCCCCACGGCTCCGGGGCCTGCGTGGGTGGAGGCCCCAGGGGGCTGCAGAGGGCGCTGGCCGAGTCCAGGGCCCTGCTCCCCCAAGCCCTCCTCCGTGTGCACGGCGGCAGGCGAGCGCCGGTGTCCAGCGGCCCTGCCTGGGCCGCAGCGCCGGGCAGAGGGCTGACCCAGGTCACCGCGGGTAGCTCAGACGGGCGCTGTGCGGAGAGAGGCCGGGCCTGCCGGCGGGCGGCGGTGGACGGGCCTGGGTTCCTGGAGCACGAGGGGAGGGTCTGGGGGGCGCGGGGGGCTGTGGGCCGCGAGGGTCAGACGCTGCCCGGGAGGGGGGTCGGTTGGCTCAAGGCCTGCGAGGCCGGCCGGAGGCCGGACAGCGCGGGCAGCACCGCCCTCCCCTGAAGACCGCGGCCCACAGGGACACGGCCTGCCCGGGAGGGGAGGGGCCGCAGGGCAGGACCGCGGCGTGGCGGGGCCGAGGGGCGCTGGCGCGTCTCCTCTGGTCTCGCCGAGCGGGGCGCCCCCAGCCTCAGGTTTGCAAACAGCGACGAGCAACTTCCGTCTTCCTAACCCGCGAGCTAATCATTGAAAACGTTTTGCAGGAGAGGAAGGGCGGCGGGGGGGCTCCCTGCAGCGAGGCTGCATCTGCGGTGCCGGGCCTGGGCCCCGCCCGTGGGCCCCACCCGTGGGCGTGGCTCACGCCGGCCCCTCTGCAG
>NW_004567136.1:14842519-14846736 GCF_000260355.1 Condylura cristata | reverse complement strand
GCGCCAGCCTGAGCGGTGACCAGCCTCCTCGTCCTGCAGGTGCTGCACTCTGCCCCGTGCGCGTCGCCGCGGCCGGGAGGAGCAAGCTGAGCCCCGCCGGCCCCTGACCTTCGCCTGGCGGAGCGCTGGTTAATTTTTGCCCGGCCTGCGGACTTCGGGCCCTCCCTCCCGGGGATATAAGTCGGGCCCCGGCCGCCAGGGCCGCCTGGCCTGAGCCTTTCCGCGCCGCCCGCCACCCTCACCATGGGCAACGGCTTCTTCATTTCCAAGACCGTGGGCATCTTGGGCATCCTGCTGGGCGTGGCGGCCGTGAGCACCATCATCGCCCTGTCGGTGGTGTATGCCCAGGAGAAGAGCAGGAATGACGCGAACCCCCCGACCGTGAGCGCCACCACCACCACCACCACCACCACGACCCCCAAGACCAGCACCACCACCATCACCACGACCCCCAAGACCAGCACGACCACGACCACCACGACCCCCAAGACCACCACCAAGGGCCCGGTGACACCCACGAGCCCCTCGGCCACCACTGTGGACCAGGACCTGCCGTGGAACAGCTACCGCCTGCCCACGTGGCTGAGCCCCGATTCCTACAGTGTGACGCTGAGGCCGTACCTCACCCCCAACAGCGAAGGCCTGTACATCTTCGAGGGCAACAGCACCGTCCGCTTCACCTGCATGGAGCCCACCCCCTACATCATCATCCACAGCAAGAAGCTCAACTACACCACAGCCGGCAACCACATGGTGCTCCTGGAGGCAGTAGACGGCTCCCCGCCCCCCAAGATCAACAAGACAGAGCTGGTGGAGGCCACCGAGTACCTGGTGGTGCACCTCGAGGACCAGCTGGAGGTCAACAAGATGTACGAGATGCGCAGCTCCTTCAGGGGCGAGCTGGCCGACGACCTGGCGGGCTTCTACCGCAGCGAGTACATGGAAGACGGCGTCAAGAAGTAAGTGGGGCTCAAGGGGCAGCCTGGGGCCGGCGGGCGGGGCGGCACCCTGGGGGCCCGGGGCGTCGGTGCCAGGCCTCGGCCCTCCTGGGGCCTCCGCCCACCCGCAGCTGCGGACGGCTGCCACACAGGGCCGCCCTGCGCGCCCGAGGCAGGCCGCGGGCATGGGCGCCCCTTCACAGCGCGGACAAGCCCAGCGGAGAGCGGGCGCTCGCTCGGAGTCTGCTGCAGTGCGGGAGCGGCCCGAGCCCCGGGGACCCTGGCCGTCTGGGGTCCCTGGCCCCGTGGGCCCAGAGGCTGCCTGGGGGGTGCGGGCCAGCCAGGCCGGCCTAAGGCGCCCCCACTGCTCGCCCGCAACGCCCTCGCACCCCGGCCTGGCACGCTGCGGGCTCAGCTCTGGCACGCCCCTCGGCAGGGTGGTGGCCACGACTCAGATGCAGGCGGCCGATGCCCGGAAATCCTTCCCCTGCTTTGACGAGCCGGCCATGAAGGCTCGCTTCAACATCACCATCATCCATCCCAAGAACTACAAGGCCCTGTCCAACATGCCGCCCATCCACAGTGAGCGGGCTGCCCCGGGGCCGCGCGGCGGGCGGGGGGCCCAGCCGGGCCCGGCACAGCCTCACGTGCCCGGGTGCTGTGTCCAGACAGCACCCTGGAGGGGAACCCCGACTGGCAGGTCACGACGTTCAATACCACGCCCAAGATGTCCACCTACCTGCTGGCCTACATCGTCAGCGAGTTCGATCAAGTGGAAGCCATGTCTCCTGACGGCGTGCAGGTACGAAGCTCGCTGCTGCCGCTCCCGGCTGGCCCGGGCTTCGGGGCCCTGCGGATCTCACCTGCCCCAGCCCCGTGTGCTGGGAGTGACCGGGGCGTCTCTTCAGGGGGAGTGCCTGGCTCACCCCTGCTGTTCCCCCAAGCCTCCTCCCTGGGGCTCGACCCCTTGGGGCTCCAGCCCTCTCCTGCTGGTCAGGCCTCAGGTTAACCTGGGCAGAGCCCCCCCAGCTGGCCCCGAGGCCCCGTGGGCCCCTGACCCGCTCCGTCCTCCCTGCAGATCCGGATCTGGGCTCGGCCCAAGGCCATCAAGGACAGACACGGCGACTATGCCCTCAATGTCACAGGCCCCATCCTAAGCTTCTTCACCAAACATTACAATACCTCCTACCCACTCGAGAAGTCCGGTAAGTGAGGGTGCTGTGGCGGGCCCAAGCACGGGGCTCCCCACCAGGACCCCTGCCGACGGCCTGGCCTCCCCAGACCAGATCGGCCTGCCCGACTTCAACGCCGGCGCCATGGAGAACTGGGGGCTGGTCACCTACCGGGAGAACTCGCTGCTGTACGACCCCAAGTCCTCGTCCATCGGCAACAAGGAGCGGGTGGTCACCGTCATCAGCCACGAGCTGGCCCACCAGGTACCCCGCCGTCGGGGGGCCCCAGCCAGGGGAGGGCGCCTGGCCGGGCGCCAGGAGAGTGCGGTCGGCAGGGCGGGGTGCCGGCAAAGGGCAGTGGGGTTTGGGGACCACGAGGCGGAGGCGTGGCTGGTCACCCCCCGGGTTTGGGGACCACGAGGCGGAGGCGTGGCTGGTCACCCCCCGGGTTTGGGGACCACGAGGCGGAGGCGTGGCTGGTCACCCCCCGGGTTTGGGGACCACGAGGCGGAGGCGTGGCTGGTCACCCCCCGGGTTTGGGGACCACGAGGCGGAGGCGTGGCTGGCTCACCCCCCCCCGCAGTGGTTCGGGAACCTGGTCACGGTGGCCTGGTGGAACGACCTGTGGCTGAACGAGGGTTTCGCCTCCTACGTGGAGTACCTGGGCGCCGACTCCGCCGAGCCCGCCTGGAACCTGGTGAGCCGCTGGGGCCCGGCCGGCCGCGGGAGGGGGGCCCGGCGCCCCGGCCGGCCGCCTGACGGCCAGCGCGGCCTTTCAGAAAGACCTCATGGTGCTGAACGAGGTGTACCGCGTCATGGCCGTGGACGCCCTGGCCTCCTCGCACCCGCTGTCCAGCCCCGCCGACGAGGTCAACACGCCCGCCCAGATCAGCGAGCTGTTCGACTCCATCTCCTACAGCAAGGTGCAGCCCCGGCCTCTCGGGGGCCCTCGGACGGCGGGGGCGCGGGGGCTCGCGGGGGGCTCCCCCACCCCGCGGGGCGCAGGGGCCGGCCGTGCGGCCTCTGAGCGCCCTGCCCCCGCAGGGAGCCTCTGTGCTCAGGATGCTGTCCCACTTCCTGAACGAGACCGTGTTCCAGCAAGGCCTGGCGGTGAGTGCGCGGCCAGCCCGAGCGCCCCCACCCTGCCTCTCGCCCCCCACCCGGCCTGCCCCGGCACCGGGCCTCACCGTGCCGTCTCTCCACAGTCCTACCTCCAGACCTTTGCCTACAACAACACCAGGTACACGGACCTGTGGGACCACCTGCAGGAGGTTGGTAACGCCCCACCCCGGGGGTGCTCTGGGGGGGGCCCGAGGTGCCGTAAACCCTGCGGGCAGCCGTGTCGGGGTGCTCCCGGCCCAGGCAGGCCCAGCTGGCCCGGGCAGGGGATGTGGCTCTGTTGCCCGTCTGTGAATGGGGGCGAGGCCTCCGCCAAGGGGGTCAGGAGCACCCAGTGGAAGGAGGGCGCGGGGGCTCCCGGGGCCTTGGGGCCGCCCAGCCCGCGGCCCTGCTGCCGGGCACCTCGCTCCGCTCACCCGAGGGCGAGAACGCGGCCTCTGATCCCACCCGCAGAGTGCCAGCAGCCCCGCCCCCGGGCTGGCCTCCGATGCCCCCGCCGCCCCTCTGGGGCCGGCAGCCAGACCCCCCTGCCCGGGCCACCGCGGGGCTCCCTGGCCGTGTGCGTGTGGGGCGACCGGGCCTGTGGCCCGGGGGCTTCTCTGGTGACTGGGCCTTGCGGCCGGCACGTCCGCCTGCCGCCTCCGTCTCTGCTGTCCCCACCCACGCCGGGCTCCAGCTGCACCCTCGGGGGTGGCAGCCTCTTCTGTGCCCTCTGGCCCGTTCTCAGGGGTGTGAGTGTCTCAGTTAGGAACAGCCGGTGGCTCTTTGTTGTGACACAGTGACGCTCAGGTGCCAGAAAGGAGCCAAGGACCTCAGCAGACAGTGGCGGCCCGGTGCCCAGCCCTGTGTGGTGGGCTCGGTGCCCCGCGGGGCTCTGCCCGGCCCCCCCGCCCCGCCCCCCCAGCGCGGGGGAGGGCGGTAGACAAGGGAAAAAAAACCAAGCCAAGTCAGGAGGCCGCAACACAGCCGGGGAGCGGGAGCCGCAGCC
>NW_004567136.1:14841689-14842402 GCF_000260355.1 Condylura cristata | reverse complement strand
GCGCAGGATGGGGCTGGATGTGCTTAGTCGCTGGGGAAGGAGCCCGAGGCCCGCGGTTCTGCCCAGCCGGGCAGCGAGGGTCGGCAGCGTCTGTCCAGCTCCGCTGCACCCCAGCGCCCCCCGCCTGAGAGTGAGGGGCTGCCCGACGGGTAGGGGGGTGGTCGCTGAGCTCCCTGCTCCGCCCCAGGCTGTCAACCAGAACAACGTCATCCTGCCCGACACCGTGAGCAACATCATGGACCGCTGGATCCTGCAGATGGGCTTCCCGGTCATCACCGTGGACACCAGCTCTGGGGAGATCTCCCAGAAGCACTTCCTCCTCGACCCCCTGTCCAACGTCACGCGACCCTCGAAGTTCAAGTAGGCGGGGAGGGGTGCGGAGGGGCGGCTGGCCGAAGCAGGCCCCCGGTGCTGGGCGCCCGGGCGGGGCCACGCTGGCCGCGGGCCTGTCTCACGCCGGCCGCCCGGTCTGTTGCCAGCTACCGGTGGATCGCATACATCACGTCCATCAAAAGTGGCAGCCCGCAGGACTCCTACTGGCTGAACGGCGAGGAGAAGAGTAATGCCCCGTCGCCCCGGCCCCTCCCGGGTCCCTCCAGCGTGCAGCTGACCCACGCTGCGCGGCCCTGGGCCAGTCGCCACCCGCCTGGCCCTCCCGTTCCTCGTCTCTAAAGCCTGCGGAGCGGGAGCGGGGGCCCATCCGGGCCCCGGGG
>NW_004567136.1:14840678-14841589 GCF_000260355.1 Condylura cristata | reverse complement strand
GGGTGGCAGGACGGCCGCCGGCCTTCCGGCAGCCCCGCCCCAGCCCCGTGTCCCCACAGACCAGAGCAAGCTGTTCGAAGCCACAGGGAGTGACTGGGTTCTGCTGAACATCAACGCGACCGGCTATTTCGTGGTGAACTATGACCAAGCCAACTGGAAGAAGATTCAGGCCCAGCTGGAGCAGAACCTCTCAGTGCGTGTCCAGCACGCTGCCCCGCGCTCACCCGCCTGCCGGGCCGGGTGCGCCCCACCCCCACCCCGCCGCAGGCTCGAGCTCACACGCTCTGTCGCCCTCCCAGGTCATCCCTGTCATCAACCGGGCCCAGGTCATCCACGATGCCTTCAACCTGGCCAGGTGAGGCCCGGGCCCTGGCTCAGGTGGGTGGGGGTGGGCAGCAGGCCCCCCGGTGACCGTCAGCGCCCCCAGCGTGTGCCGCACCGAGCGGCGGCTCCCGGCCGTGAACCCCTCTCGGGGCCCGGCCTCCTCGGCCTCGCCGCCCACTTTTCCAGATAAGGTGTCTGGGACTCGCTGGACTCCCTGGCCCCGGCCACACAGCCCGGGCGGCCCCTGCGGCCCGAGCAGGCCCGAAGCCGCCTGCACCGGCCCGCCCTGCCCTCTGGCAGGGTCGGCTCCTCCGCTGGGGCTTGCCAGCTCGGCCTGGGGGCGCTGCTCTAACTCACGTGGGAAAATCTGAGCACCCCGGACCCATAAACTAGCCAACGGGAACGTCCGTTTTGGGGCCGTGATGACCTGGGGCAGGCAGGGCAGGAAAGGGCAGCCTGGATGGCCCACGGCCACAGGCCAGCAGGCGCTGAGCGGGGCGACACCCCGGGCTGGCACTCGGGGTCTGGGCGGGGCGACACCCCGGGGTTGGCACTCGGGGACCGGGTCCCACAGCCTGGGCCTGGGC
>NW_004567136.1:14837790-14840283 GCF_000260355.1 Condylura cristata | reverse complement strand
ACCCCGGGCTGGCCCTCGGGGACCGGGTCCCACAGCCTGGGCCTGGGCGGGGCGACACCCCGGGCTGGCCCTCGGGGACCGGGTCCCACAGCCTGAGCGGGGAGCAGGAAGGCCCAGGGCCACGCAGGTCGGACAGAGCAGCAGTGCCCACGGTCACCCGTTTGCCTCAGCGTCTGTGGGCGGTGCGGCTGCACATGTCACTGCGCCTCTGAGCCTCAGTTTCCCCATCCGTGCGGTGGGGGCCAGCAGGGGAAGGAGGTGGCCGGGGTGGGCAGGGCAGAGCCTGGCCCCTGCCACACATTCCTGCCCTGGCGAAGGCTGGGGCCGGCCGTTGGGGCCCTGGGCCCCAAGAGGGCACTGGCTGGCCTGGGGGGCTTATTTGGGCTCCTGTGTTTGTCCCCAGCGCTGAAACGGTCGATGTCACCCTGGCACTGGACACCACCCTATTCCTGGACAAGGAGATCGAGTACATGCCCTGGCAGGCGGCCCTGGACAGCCTGAGCTACTTCAAGCTCATGTTCGAGGACTCCGAGGTCTACGGCCCCATGAAGGTACGGGGCGCAGCGAAGGGGGGCGCGCTGGGGCCTGCCGCGTGGGGGGACCCGGCCTGGATCTGGACAGAGCCGGCGCCTGCCGCGCTCCTGCAGCTGCGTAAACACGACCAGCGAAACCCATAAACCGGACCCCGCACCGGGGACTCTGGGCGCCGCTCGGTCGCCCCGGAGAGGCCCCGTTTCCTGCGTCCTTGACCCAGACACTGTGAGGGCCACAGGAGTGGGCTCCGAGTCGCGGCCGGCACTGGCCCCTGGAGTCTGCGGGCTCAGCGCGCCTGTTCGCGGTCACGGTCCCCGCGCGCCCTCAGAGGCCGTGTCCCTGCTCCTGGGGCCCGCCCAGCTTTGGGGCGCCCTGGCCTCCGGGGGGTGGCCCTGGCCTCCGGCGGTGGCCCGTGCAGGGGCCGCCAGCCTGCGGGAGCTCCATTCCACGTGTCTGGGGAGCGGGGCCTGAGGGGCTTTGGGGGCGCGTTTCCGGGCGTCTCGAGTGCGTCTTCGCGTTGGGCGAGAAGCCTCTAGGTGGGAAGTCACCCCGCGGCCTGAGGCCCCGGGCGTCCAGGCTGCGTCCTCGACGGTGGCCCGTCCCCGTCTGGAAGCTCGCGGCCCCGCTCCCGGTCCTGGGGCGTTGGGGGGCCAGGTGCCCCTGTGACGCTGTCCGTGTCGACCCCCCAGGCCTATCTGAAGAAGCAGGTCCTGCCTCTGTACCAGCATTTCCAGAATATCACCGGCAACTGGACCAATCGCCCACCCACGCTGATGGCCCAGTGAGCACGGCCCTGGGGCTCAGGCCGCCCAGCCCAGCCTGGGGTCCCCTGGCAGGGAGGGTCCCCACAGACGCCCCGGGCGCCTCACCAGCGTGCGTGAGGCTCGGGCTGGGGCCCGCCTGGCCCCTCGGGGTCCCCCGGAGTCTTGGGCGCCGGCCGAGTCGTGCACACACCCGGAGGGCTGGGGGACGCAGGCCCGGCCTCGGCCGTCCGCTTGCCCGTCAGGTGCTGACCACGCGTCCCCCGGGGCAGGTACAACGAGGTGAACGCCATCAGCACCGCCTGCACCAACGGGGTGACCGAGTGTCACACGATGGTCAAGGAGCTCTTCGCCGCTTGGATGAGCCACCCCGATAATAACACGTGAGTGGGACCGGCTCCCGCCCTGCCTCGCCCGCCCCTCCCCGCCTGCGTCCACCCCGACGCCCGCGTCCACCCTGACGCCCACCCCCCCAGGATCCACCCCAACCTGCGGTCGACGGTCTACTGCAACGCCATCGCCCTGGGGGGCGAGCGGGAGTGGGACTTCGCCTGGGGCCAGTTCCGGAACGCCACCCTGGTCAACGAGGCCGACAAGCTGCGCTCGGCCCTGGCCTGCAGCAGGGAGCTCTGGATCCTCAACAGGTGAGGCCGCTGAGGCGGGCGGGCGCGCCGGGCCGCGCTGCCCTGGGGGCGCCTCAGCTTCCCGCTCTGCAGGGGCCCTGGCGCAGCCGGACTTCGGTCCTCCCAGCGTCCTCCCCTCGCCCTGCGCGCCTCGGGTGCCCTCGCCTGGACCCCTTTAAGAGTGCCCCCCAACCTGGAGCCGGGGACCCCAGGCGTGGGGCTCGACCCCGCCCCGAGACTCTGGGTCCCGTCCGCCGCTCACGCACCCCGCCCCGGCAGGTACCTGGGCTACACCCTGAACGCCACCCTCATCCGGAGGCAGGACGCCACCTCCACCATCAGCAGCATCGCCAGCAACGTCGTGGGGCAGAACCTGGTCTGGAACTTCGTGCAGAGCAACTGGAAGAAGCTGTTTGAGGAGTGAGTCTGTCGGGAGGGGGCGCCCGGGCAGGGTCTAGTGCCCCGACGTGGCTGCGGTGGTCAACAGCTAGCCAGGCCTGGGGGCAGCGTGGGTGCCCGCGGGTAGGCTGGCAGGGGCCTTCTCCGCAGAGGGGAGGGCGCAGCGGCCCCGCCTG
>NW_004567136.1:14834589-14835941 GCF_000260355.1 Condylura cristata | reverse complement strand
GCCCCGGCGTGCCCACGCGCCTGACACGTCCGGGCCGGCGCCGCGGGTGTTTCCCAAACGACGCCGCTGTGTGACGACAGTTACTTTGCCGTCACTCTGCGCCCCTCCCCGTCTCGGCTGCCATCCCCGGGGGCTCCCCACCACCGGGTACCCGTGTGCGTCGCAGCCCAGCCCCCCAGCTCTGACCCGCCCCCACTCCCCGCGGCTCTTTCTGACGGGCCGGCGGCTCCTGTGCCTCAGAGTCGCCATTTCAGTGGAATTTTAGCGCATTTACGAGCTGTCACCACCCCAGCCCCCCCCGCAGCCGCCCCGCCCCAGGCTCCTCCCCGCGGCCTGTCCAGCGCGGCCCAGCGGGGCGCCGGTCTCGGGGGGCGCCGGTCTCGGGGGGCGGGGTGCTCGCTGCCACGACCTCGCGCGGCCGTTTGTGGTGAAGGCCTTGGGTCCTCAGCGGGTAGAGTCTGGGCAGTCACAGGCCCGGACGGTGGCCCCCTCCTTTTCTGGGTGCCTGTAGCCCACCCTCTCGCCGGTCACCCTGGCCGCGGCTCCGCCCTGGCGCCCGGTCCGAGAGGCGCGTCGGCCGTTGGGGGGCCGCCTGGGCTCGGCCGGCTGCGGCTTCCTCCCCCGCTTAGTCTGAGGCCGGAGTTGGGGTGGAAGTTGGGGTGAAGGCGGAGGGTCAGCCCGGGCAGAGCCACGCCAGGAGGGCCCACCGGCCTAGAAAAGGACGTGGCCCGGGGTGGGGGGTGCCCGGCCGTGCTGGGGAGCAGGCTGCACCCCGGCCCGGTGGGAGGCGAGGGCGGCGGGGGCTGGCCCAGGCTGAGGCTCTCCGCTCTCCCGGCAGCTGGAGCAGTTCAAGAAGGACAACATGGACACGGGCTTCGGCTCGGGCACCCGGGCTCTGGAGCAAGCTCTGGAGCGCACGAAAGCCAACATCAAGTGGGTGGCCAAGAACAAGGCGCCCGTGCTGAACTGGTTCACCTCCAAAATATAGGCGGGCCTGGAGCACGCAGGTCCCCGCGTCCCCCAAGGACACACTCCCGGGCCCGGGCTCTCTCCACGCCGCCCGGGCTGTCTCCCGGCCCCAGCCCCGGCCCCTCGAGCCACCCCACCCCAGGCCTGGCACGTGCCAGAAATTCTGCACCCAGAAATTCTGGGGCTGATCTCAGGGAAGCAGCTGGGCCCAGGGGCCAGGCGGACAGTGGCCGGGCCTGGGGCCTGTCTGGCCCCGCCCTCTCACGCACCCCAAGAAGCCCTGAGGAATCAGCAGGGCGGCAGATCTGTATATTTTTATCTGAGAGAAAGTGTAAATAAAGGATACCCCGCTGGCAAGCCGCTCCTCACGGGCTGGAGCGGGG
>NW_004567136.1:14830227-14834251 GCF_000260355.1 Condylura cristata | reverse complement strand
CCCGCGCCCCGGCCCAGAGCCTGCGGCTCTCCCGTCCATCAGCGCGTGGGCGGCTGCCGGAGCAGTTACGAGGCCGCCCTCACAGCGTTGTGCGCCTGGTCTCCTGGGGCAGCGGCGGTCAAGGCCAGTGGCCAGGAGAAGGCCGTGCGGCCACCTTGACCTTGGGGAGTTTCCAGCCGGGTTGTAGGAGCCAGCTGGGCCTTGCCTGGGGCGACACCCCAGCTTTCTGGGCTGGACCCCGGCATCAGACTCTGAGGGCTCGGGGCTCCCCGGGCGCAGGGGCTGACGCCTCAGCGTTATCAAGCTGTCTGCAGCCGCTGCGGCCTGAGGCAGTCGGCCAGGGAGGGACCCACAGGGTGCTCGGCCAGGCAGGGGGACCCCGGGGCGCAGCAGGCCTCTCCTGTCTCCCCGCTGCTCCCTCAGCAGTGGACTCAGTCACTGCCCGCTCTGCGCCCCACTCTGTGTCTGGGGAGTCCTCCCACTGCCCCCCCACCTCTGGCCTGCACCCCATCTCTGGTGTTATTAAGTAAGTAAATCTTAAAAAGAAAATCAAGTGAGGGCCCAACCCGGATGGAGACAGCTTTGCTCTGCGGCTGACCCGACAGTCACACGTCTGCCCTGAGATGTGGCCGCGCAGCGCCCGGAGCCTGGTGGCCGGCTGAGTCTGCCTGCCGCACCCACCTGCGGGACCCGGCCCAGGGTGCTGCAGCGGGGGGCTGTGGGCCCCTGCACCCCGCCATGGTGGGGCCTGGGCTGCCTACCAGGTGGGTGGACTGGCCCCAGCTCCGGGCCTTCCTCCGCCTCTGCCCCTGGGAGAAGCTGGGGCCGGGGCTGTTGAGAGCCCCCCAAACCCCCCGCCAGCGCCAGCTGCTCGTCAAAGGTCGGGTGGGCCGGGGGCGGCGCCGGGCTCCCCACCAACCAGGAGGCGCCTCCAGCCCGGCCCCTCTGGTGTCCTGCCCGTGGCCAAGCCCCGGCGGCCAGTGGCTATCACTCGGCGAGGGCGTGGGGCCTGGTGGGCAGGCCCCCGGTGGTGCCCCGGGGAGGCCGGCTGTGAGGGCTCCAGGGAGAAGGGCCAGCAGTTCTGGGGCACCCCCCGCCCCCCAGTGTTCATGCACATGCCGTGGCTCACTCTCTGGGTCCCAGGAATGGGGTCCCCTGATGCCAATTCATCTCCGCTTTGCAGATAAGGGAGCGAAAGGCGAGCCCGGCCCAGGCCTGCGCTGGGTGGACGCTGCTCCTCAGGGCAGCTACCGCCAGGTAGCCAGGCAGCAATGCCCGCAGTCCCGCTCCTGGGGTCACCTGGCAGCTACACCCAGGCGCTGGCAAGGCCCATGCCCGAGGCCACCAGTGCCCAGGCCTGCCAAGGGACGGGCAGAGCCACAGCCCGCCGGCGCAGGGCGGCCGGGTCATGTCCAGGCAGCTTTGGCTGTGGCAGTGCGGGGTGGCGGCAGCCCAGCCTGGCCGCAGCGGCCTCCACACAGCCTGGCCCTGGGGCCCAGTGCCCACAGGAACTGGCATGCTGTCCACACTGCAGGTCACCGAAAGGCCTGGGTGAGGTCAGCTGGAGTGCCTGTCCCTTAGGGACTGGCACTGCAGAGGGGTGAGCTGAGGGGGCGACTGGGGGGAGCCGCCCGACGGACAGGCGGGGCCCCCTCTCCCAGCAGGTGGGGTGGGGCTGAGGGCGGGCTCAGCAGGCCGGGGGCGGGGACGGGCCCCCTCCTGCTGAGCTCCTGCAGGGTCTCTGGTGGGGGCAAGGCCTTCCGTGACGGACTGAGCAGGTCACCTCCTCCGTTCCTGCAGGGACTCGCCCAGGGTCCCCGATCTGTGGCGGGAGCTGGACAGCGGTTGGGTTTCACCTTCGGAGCAGTCAAGACCTTGGGTCTGCCGGGGAAGGGGGTGCCCTGGGCTGGCGATGCAGGAAGCTGCCCAGGTCTGCTGGCCCTGCTACTCTCCCAGGCTGCCGGGGAGTCTGTGCTGGACGCTGCTGCCCGCCGAGCAGAGCGGCCCCCGGGGCTGCTGCCCGGGTGGTACTACGGCCCTGAGCCCTCGGAACAATCCAGAACACTTGTGCCGCGGTGGGTGGGGCCAGGCTCCTCACCACCGCGGACACCTGGCCACTCCTGCACTCGGGCAGCCTTTTGGGGCCGACCCACTGGGCCGCGGAGGGACAGGTGCGTCTCCCTCCACCTCTCTGCTGCCGTCTGGCCTCTGGGAACCGCCCTGACACTGGGAGTGAGGGCAGCTACCCCACGGGTCCATCTCAGCTGGGCAGAGGGGCTCCTGGGCCCGTCCCTCAACTGTGAAATGAAGGCCGGAGACTGGGTGTCGCCCCCAAACCCGCTTGGGGCCAGGCCTGGGGCCGGGGGCTCTGTGCAGCTGAGGGGGCCAGCCTGGGTCGCCTCAGGGCGCTGGACGGGTGACCCCCCGCCACGTGGTTTGCAAAGACGCCGAGCAAAGGGGTCGCTGGACCCAGGAGAGTCACCCCAAGCACCCCCCAAACTCTTCCACGTCGTCGTGACCCCGAGGGTGGCTCCGGCTCACACGTGCACGGACCAGCCGGGCCCGGAAGGGAAAAGGGCTGCGGGCGGGGCCGGGCCGAGGGACAGGCCTGCGCTCACCCCGCGGGGACCCCAACCCAGAGCCGATGTCCTGCCCCGCCGCGAGCCTGGACCCTGCGCCGGAGGGACGGCCGCGGTTTCCCTCCCCGCGGCAGTGAAGCGCCAGGCTGGCGCCAGGAAAACAGACAAAACCAAACACATTGTCACGAGTTTTTTAAGGTACAAAATGTAAGCACGAGGCTTCCGGTCACCTGTCCCCCCCACCCCAGGCCCATCCCCACCAGCCCCCGCCAGCTCCCTTCGTGCCGGCACCCCGCTGTCTCTGTGAGCACCCGCTGCTCTGGGGTGCCCCCCCCGCGGGGCACCCTGACTGCGCCAAGCCCTCGCAGGCGGCACTGGGAGGCAGAGGGCGAGGGCCAGACCCAGGCCCCTGCGGGGGACGCGCACTACTGGAAGAGGCGGGGACCCTCCAGGTCTTCGGGCCAAAGTTCAGGGCCACCACTGAGCCGCAGGCCCGGGCCCTGGGGCGGGCTGTGGTCGCCCAGCGGGAAGGCAGGCGCAGGGCACCGGTCGCCGGGGCCGAGGATCACCGGGGCGCAGGGGCCCCAGCAGCCCCACTGCGGCTGCGGCTCGGGCCTCCCGCAGGCTGGGCCGTCTGGCAGGAGGCAGGGCTCCGGAGACGCGGGGATCCCCTGCAAGGGGAACCAGGCGGCAGTGAGTGGCGCGGCGAGGTCTGGGGCGCCACCTCCCGGCTGCAGCTCCCACCCCGCCCGGCCAGCCCTGGGCTCGCAGGCTGCCCAGACACACGCTGCCCTCCGGGCTGGGCTGGCCAGGCCTGGGCGACATGGGCATTGTCCATTCGCTCTCTGCGCAGCCAGGACTCAGCCGGGCCTCTGAAAGGAGCCGGAGACAGGCAGGCCGCAAGCTGCAGCCCCTTTGCTCCGACAGACGCAGGGCGCACCCAGCCCCTCTCAACAGAGCAGATGTCCTGACAGTGGCCCTGCTGTCCCCCCCCGCCCCAGCCCCCAAGACCCCGCTGGCGGGATGGAGCTGCCAGGTGGTGGCCGCCGCCCTCCAGGGCCCCCCCTTCCAGCCCCAGCTTCTCTGCACCAGCCAGAGAGGGCGAGAGACCCGGCCCGCCACACTGGACGTCCCACCACTCGGTTTCCGCAGCAGCCTGGGGATTCCCGTACCTGGTACTGGGCAGCCAGGTCCAGGGGCCCGGGGGGCGGAGTCCAGGGCGTGGCCTGACCCCCGAGCTCTGGGGGTGTCTGCGTCCCTGGGCAGACTTGGGGCGGCGTCCAGAGCACCACGTCGTCGGAGGCTCTCTCTTGCGCCAGATGCTGAGGCGACTGCCTCCCGGGGCCGTGGGGGGGTGCCCCCCAGGAACCCACTTCGGGGATCCTGTCCCCCAGGCTTCCCGGCGGCGGGGACGCCCAGGGGCGCGGGGCCCCCCAGGCGGGCGC
>NW_004567136.1:14825436-14829602 GCF_000260355.1 Condylura cristata | reverse complement strand
GCGGCGGCGTCGGGGCCATGGCGGGCGGTGGGCTCTGCGCGCTGGGCCGGCCACCTCCAGGCCCCCGCTTTTATCGGGACCAAAGGTGCGAGGTGGCTCCCCGCCAGGTTGCGGAGAGGTGTCAAAACCCACAGAGCCCAGGGAAGGTCCGGGCAGGGGGCCCTGGGAAAGTGGGCCCATTTGCGGAGGTGTGGATTCTGACTCCTCGGGGCCCCTAATGGAGGCCCCTGCCGCCAGGGAAGTGTGGGGGGACAATTCGCATCTGGACGGAGCTGCTAAGCTTCTCACCCCGTCCCCACCCTCCTCCCGGCGGTGAGTGCCCGGGAGCCCGCCACTCTGGGCAGTGCCCCGGTCTGGCAGCGCCTCCGGGGACTGCGGACCCCTGCGAAGAGTGGCCGCCCCCCTCATCACCAACCCTGGGGGGCTGTGTCCAGTGAGTGCCACGGGGGGCCTCCAGTGTGGACCTGGCTGGCGGGCAGGCCCCAGGGTGGCCCCACAGTGACTGAGGAGGGGGAGGGAGTGCACCTTCCCCAGTTTTCTGGGGAAGCCACACCCACTGAGTGATACCCCAAAAGTCGTCTCACTGCCCACACGTTCGCTTCAGCAGAGCGGCGGTCTGGGGACGAGGGAGGCCCGCGGTGGAAAGGGGACGGCGGCCCCGGCCAGGCCTGGGTCCGGCTCTCTGTTATCCTCCACGTGACCTTGGGCACGTCCTCACGCCTCTGAAGCTCAAGTTTGTGCATCTTTACGGCCAGAACTCCCCGAGCTGGGGGCCCCTGGACCAGGGTCCCTGTGCGGGGCCTGGGGGCGGCCGAGGCGTCGCTGCTGGGCAGTGGTCACTTGGCTTGTGGTTCAGCCGGTAGAGGCCAGACGGGCGGTGGTCTCTGCGCTCACTCGGTGGAGCCCAGCCCTGGGGGGGACACGGGTGAGGCCTGGCGACCTCGGAGCCCCTCGCCAGCTGCCCCTGAGCAGGCCCTGGAGCCGAGCCCGGCTGGCAGCAGCTGGCCCCTCACAAGGCCCCCACGGAGCTGTGGAGCCCACGAAGCCAGACCCGCTCCCCTCGGCCACGGCTACAGCTTGGGGGCGGCCGTCTTTCTTGAGCCCCAGGGGCGCCCGGCTCCGACCGAGCTGGGCCTTGAGCCTTGTGTCTCTAGGACTCAAGGGGGATGGCGGCAGGATGTGGGGACCCCCGGGAGCGTGGGGGCCCCTGGGAGTGTGAGGGCAGGGTCCAAGGGTGGACCGGAAGGTGTGGGGCCAGACGGAGGAGTTGGCTTTTGTCCCCAGGGAGCCATGTGGACTTTGGAGCAGAAATGGGGCATAATTTGAAAACAATCAGCAATGCATAACTATGGAAATTTGTCACTAGCCCGCACCAGCCCGACACAGTGAATCACCTTTTAGTGTTATTGTGGCTGTTTTAAAACATTAACTCATAGTTATACCAATTACATACCTGATATGTTCTCTTTCTCTCTCTCTTTTTTTGAAAGCTTTATTTCATGTATGCACTGAGGCCAGAGGTGCAGGGGGCGAGGGGACTCCCCAGAGACAGAGCGGGGAGCAGAACAGGCCGATGGACTGAAACCCACTGCCGGGGGACAGCCGGGAGACGGGGGTCTGCCCCGCCCCGGGGTCCCTCCCTGCTGGGGATCGACCTGGCGCTGCGGTGACAGCCGATCATGGTGCTTGCCTTTGACCCGCTGCGGCCGCCAGGGAGGCCCCAGAGCATTCCTCTGAGAAACGGGGCCTCCCAGACAAACGGCCCCGCCCAGAGGGGCGGCTGTGGTTGCCTGGCTGACGGCTCAGCACCGTCTGGGCAGGGCAGATGCACGCGGCCTTAGCAAGGCCCGGAGGGGCCGAGGCCGCGCCTGTCCCCACGCTCACCGGCCACTTGTTTTTTTTCCAAGTCAGGACGTAGCGGGTGGGTCTGTTGGGGGGACCCGACCGGAATGAGCCTCCGTGGAAACCACAGCAGACGGTTTTAACCGGACAAAGCCACCGTGCAGGGATGCGCAGATAAACCTTGAAGGATGAAATGTCCTCAGCTCCCCGCAGAACGTACTTCAAGCACATTAGAGACACGTGCAAATCCCACTCCACCCTCATGACGGACACTGCGTCAGGTTGGATTAATTGTGGGGGCATCAGAGAATCAATCTGAGGCTTTCTAGGTTGAGATAATGGCCGCTGTCCCGTGTCAGCCATCATTTACTTGTCCAAGGCCACACGGCCCGGAAAGGCCCTGGCCCAGCTCACTGACGAATGCCCCCATGCAGCTGTCGGTGTGTATTCCTGACTGAGTCAGAGGCTGCAGATGCAGGTGCTGCTTGAGTTTGTGCTTTATCACTCTTTTCATCGCTGTATAATATTCCACAGTAGCCTCACGCGTTTGCCGTTTCTCTGTGCTTGGGTGGCTAGATTAGGAGTGGTGGAAAGTGTCGTCTTCTCTGTGGAAGCTTCTAACTATCTAGAACTCCTCCCCCATTCAAGCCTGCCTGGAGGGAGTTCCTGCGAAAGGGTTTGGGGGCTCGTGGGCATCCATTACCAGCACAGACCCTACACGCTGTCCACACTGCCCTCTCGGTGTCTCTTGCATGGGACAGCAAAGCCCAAGCCCTGCGAGGTGGGACTTCGGGCCCAGTTTCCCGCGGCCCCGGCTCTGGCCCCGGCCCCGCAGCCAGACTAACAGTCGGGGCCACACTGTCACCAGCCGCACTCCTGCAGGGACTCACAAAGTGTGGCACAGGAGGCGGCGCAGCTTCGTGGTCAGGAGCCCAGGCTCGGAACCAGGCAGACCTGGGGCTAGAACCACAGCAGCGTCCTCATCAGGAGCTGGGGCGCAGGTCAGAGGTGCGGGGGGTGGGGGGACTCCCCAGAGACAGTGGGGAGCAGAATAGGCAGATCCACTGAAATCTACTGCTGAGGGGGCAGCGGGGAGACAGGAGAGTCTGCTGTGCCCCGGGGTCCCTCCCTGGCCGGGGGTGGACTCAGGCTGCAGCGGCTGCCGATAGATTCACAGTGCTGAGACTCAGCCCTGCGCCCCCGGGGAGGCCCCGATTAAATCACTTTGGCTGTGTGAACCGCACAACTCAGGCCTGGCCGTGCAGTCAAGGGCCTCGTGTCAAGGTCGCAAGTGAGGCCGTAGGAGCCGCTGACAGCCGGGCGAAGTGAGCTCCCGGTGGGACCCGTGTCCCCAGATGGACGTCAGCTCCCGGGAAGGCCTCTGGTGACGTGATCCCGGCTCTAGCCCCGGGCCTGAACGGGCGCGTGATGAGGACATGAACTCACCAAAGTCGGGTGAGTTCAGGGGCACGTGCTGGACGGAGCTGGTGACTAGGACCTAGAGGGGCCCTGTGCCTGCCCTGCGTGGGGGCGGCGGCCGGGCTGCCCCCTGGCCTCACATCCACGCAACAGACAAAGCACGTCCACTTGCGAGGGACAGGCGGCCAGGACAGCGCTCTCATTCCCCGCAGGGTGAGCCAACCTGCCGGGCAGGTGGGGTGAGCTCGGGCCGGAGGCCGCAGAGTGGCTGGGAGCGGGCGTTTTGTCCCCAGAGAAAAACCCTGGGGAAGGTGGGTGGTCTCGGGTGCCCGAGGTGGGGGAGGGCCCCGGGGATTGTTCTAAGAACTTTGTAAGGTCACTGTGGAGAGCTGTCTCAGGAGGGACCGAGCTGCCCGTCCCGGAAGTGACCAGGAAGAGGTCAGCCGTGCGGGCCCCGACCAGGCTCCGACTGGCCCCGGTGCGGGCAGAACCAGGGCTGAGGCCCAGTGGCTCCTTGGGCTGCGCCCTCCCCTCCCCGAGCCCGGGGAGGCAGCTGCTCGGGTCGGCCACGAGCAGGCCCAAGCCTCGGCGCTGGACGCTTCCGGGTCCCTCCGGCCGGCACAGGTGGGGGCGGGGGGCGGGCCGGGCCGGGTGGTTTCCTCATCACGCCAGCGGCCAGCCCAGCGCCCGCGGCCACCGCGGAGCCTTCACACCTCCTGTCGCCTGTTGACACGAGCAGCCTCCCTCCCGGCGGAAGGTGTCGGCTTGGGAACCAGGGTGTGGAGGGGTCTCCAGCCCAGAGACCCCAGAAAGCACCGCTGGGGGCGGGGGCGCCCCAGGGGAGGCGGGGCCTGCGCAGGGGTTGGGGGGAGCAGGGGGCCCTGTGGCGGGAGGCCTGAGCGAGC
>NW_004567136.1:14817209-14825336 GCF_000260355.1 Condylura cristata | reverse complement strand
CAGGCCTTTGCCCCGCGCTTTGCAGACTTCGGGCTGTAGACGCGACTAAGGGGAACGATTGGAGAATAAAGAGCACTTGGGGGCGGGCACAGCCGTGCGCCAGGAGCCGCGCCAGGGGGCTGTGCCCGGGACACCTGCGGCTCCGCTGGCGCCCCGCGACCGCCCAGGCGGCCGGGCCGCGGCTTGTGCTAGACTTAGGGCTCCGGGCTTTCATCCGGCTAGTCGGAGCAGGGCCTGGCCTTCGGCCGCGACAGACAGCGGCGTCTGGCGAAAAGACAGCACGCGCCCGCCCAGCCCGTCTCCCCATGCCCTGCCCACTGGCCGCTGGCCTCCGGACGTCCTCCCGCTGTGGCTGCTGGGCAGATGGGCAGAGGGCAGCTTTATTTGCGGTCTCTGGAGGCAGAAACACACCGGGAGCCCGGTCCCGGGGCGGGGGGCGGGGGGCAGGCTGTGCTGCCTTTGGGGCCTCGTGGGGGGGCAGGCCCAGGTGCCCGCCACTGTGGGCTCTGGAGGGAGGGGTGGTGGGCCTGCTCCGGCAGGTCTGGGCTCTCAGGGGCGAGGAGAGACTCTGGCCGGGACGACGCGGCCCAGGAGAGTGGAGCCCGGGCTCACGGAGGTGGGAGGTGAGGCTGCCGTTGGCGGGGTGAGGCGACGGTGGCCGGCGCTGGGGAGCTGCCCAGCAGGCCGGATGGAGGCCGCTCTGGACCTGGGAGTCTGCAGAGGCCCTGGGGCGTCCAGCCCCCAGGCCCAGCCCCCAGCAGGCACCTCGGGCTCAGTGCCCTCACCTGAGAAGGGGCGTCCTCGGCGGGGAGGCCGGGAGGGAGCCCCAGCCCCATCCTGCAGCTCCAGGAAGGCGGCCCTGACCCCCTGGGAGGGGAACCAGCCTGGTGCCCCCCTGCTGGGATGCAAATGAGCTCTGCCAGTGGGGGTGGGGCCTGGGGTCCCCCTCCCCCGCCCCCTCCCACCCTCCCTTTAAAATCACCCGGGGCAACCTATCCAGACCTCACCATCAGAAAGGGCATTTTAAATGCCCTGCCCCCAGGACAGGCAGGCATGAGTGGGCAGCCCGGCCCTCTCGGCCCCAGGCCGCGGGCAGAGACAGAGCTGCCCAGAGAGGCAGGTCAAGTGCCCGGTGTTGGACACCTCTGGCCCGTGCGTGTCTTCTTCAGAGCAGGCCCACTCGACTATCACCAGTGCATGCATTCACCTGGGGTTTTTCCTTTTTAAAGATTTATTTATTTCTGGGTAGACAAACTGGGGCGCAGCCCAGAGGTGCGGGGGGCGGTGAGAGGACTCCCCAGAGACAGTGGGGAGCAGAACAGGCGGATCCACTGAAGCCCACCGCCGAGGGGGCAGCGGGGAGACAGGAGGGTCGGTGGCCACTCCCTGGCCGGGGCTGGACTCAGCCGCGGGGTGACAGTGCTGAGACTCAAGCCCGGGCCCCCGGGAGCCCAAATTTACCTGTTTAAAGTACAATGCGATCGCTCTTGTATAATTTAAGTTTTTTAAGTTTGGGGTGTAGATAGAGGACATTTGCCACCTTAACCGCCTGTCGGCAGCTCGGCGACTCCAGGCCGCGCAGTTCCGGAACTCTCCACCTGCTCCTGCAGCGCTCCGTGCCTGTAGCTCTCGCCCTCTTTGCCTCCCCGCGACCCCCACGTGTCCGCCCTCTGACCGGCTGTTCCGGCCCTCCCATCCCATCGCGGCCTGCGGCGACCCTGAGCCTTCTCCAGCGGGCAGCACCCGCCCCTGCCCGGTCCCTGCGTCCCCCGGGCCTGCGCGTGGACGCTGGCCGAGCTGTGCTCTGGCCTCCTCAGGACCCTGGGGAACATGAGCGCTCCCTTCTGCGACGGGCTTTGCATCCGTGGACGAGGGGCAGGGATCCCCGGACCCAGGGTCACCCAGGGACACGGCGGTTCTGGGTCGGGGTGCCTCGCTCCTCACAGGTATGTCCGGACTTACACGTTATGTTAAAACTGCACATGTCTATGGTGACGGCACAGGGTGATCTGGTGATGGGAAGCCCAAGGGGATTGCAACTGAGATGAAAAATGCACAAAAATAGTAAAAATAAGCTATTATAAAGTTTTTAAAAATTAAAAAAAAAAAAACTTTAGGCCCTCCCTGGGGACGCAGCGGGTTAAAGCGCAGCACTGAGAAGCTAAAGCCGCTTCCACATGAGTGCGATCCCCGCCTGCCCCGGAGGTGACCACATGGTGCGGCAGACCTCTCTTGACCCACCCGCTGTTCCCCTCAGCAGTGGACTTCGTCGATCTGCCTGTTCTGCTCCCCACTCTGTCTCTGGTGAAGCCTCTCAACGCCCCTGCGCCTCTGGCCTGTACCCCAGCTCTGTATGCACAAATAAATAAATCTTTAAAAAAAAAAAACTTTAAAAAAACAAACTGCACATGTATTTCAGGTTAGATTAAGTTCCTCCAGACCAGCCCCTAGAACCTGTCCCCCCACACCCCAAACCAGAGCCGGGAGCTCTGGAGCGCTGCTCTGACTTGCCCACAGGTCCACACAGGCCCTGGAAGTCGAGGCTGTGGCCGGGGCCAGGCCAGGCTGGGGCCTGCTTCAGGCTGGTGTCTCCCTCCAGCAGCCCGCACAGCTGTGTTTTCAGGGCGCCTTGATCTCTCTAATGGGGGGAATGTGCTCGAGGGGAGTCCCCCGGTGGAGTCCCGCGCCACAGGGCGGCTTGGAGCCTGGGCCGGGCCCTGGGGAGCCTTGCGCCTCGCTCTCCGGGGGAACTCCCGCCAGAACCCCCATGCTGGCAGAGGACTCCGGCCAATCCTCCAGGAGGCTGAGAGCGCCAGAGCCCCGGCACCCGCCTGGAGCCCCGGCGGTGTCCTGCCCGTGTCCCCGGGCCCTGTGCGGGCAGGTGGGGCTGAGCCCCCAGTGACAGTCCTTGAACACCTCACTGCAGTGGCCATCGGCCATCGGTGTGCGTGGGGGGTCCTCACGGACCCAGCCTGAGGCCCGCTCCCCACCCCACGTGTTCCCAGAGCACCACGCAAGGCGCCCCTCTGCGGCTCAAGCTGTTACTGGGAGAGTGCATTGACCGTCCCCCCCCCGTGCCCCTCCCTGGACAGCGGGAGCCTGCTCCATGACTGCCCGGTGCGCCTTGGGGCGACCCCGCTGGGCCTGGGGACCACTGCGCTCGGGCAGCTCGCCCGCGCGTGTTTCTGTGCCCGGCCGGCTTTACCACGGCCTCCCTCGCTCGCCTTCCACCTCCCCTCCAGGAACAGGACGCCCCCCCAGCGGCAGCCCCCGCCCAGCGCAGGCCCCGCCCCCTCCGGGTCCAGCCCGGTGACCCCAGCCTCTGCGCACCCCGCAGTCGCGTCCTGTGGCAGCGATGTTTTAGCTCTGGATAGAGAGGAGCTGGTCGTGCGCTTTCCCATTGCTACTTTTTTTTTTCTCTTAATAATACAGTATTTTTACATCATACTGTGTCTTTTCCCGTCTCAGTTGTAATCCCGGGGGCTTCCCATCGCCAAATCACCCTGTGCCATCACCACAGTCCCGTGCACTCCCCCACCCCCATTTTTGATCCCATCCCCCACTCCACCCCCACAAAATGTCTCCGGTCTACAGCTGTTCATTATTATTATTATTTTCTCCCCTCGTCCTTATGCTCCTACTATGAGTGAAACCATCGGGTATTTTTCCTTTTCTTTCTGGCTTATCTCACTCAGCCTGATCCCTTCCAGCCCCATCCATGTCGCTGCAAAAGGCCTGAGCTGGTCCTTTTTGGTGGCTGAGTAATATTCCACTGTGTGTATGTGCCCATTCTTCTTAATCCAGCCACCTACTTCTGGGCATGTGGGCTGTTTCCTTGTCTTTCCAATTGTCCCGTTGCTACTTTTTTTAACATGGATTCAGGCCCAGGCCCTCCCTGGTGATGCAAGGGGCTGGGGTACAACCCTGCAGGCTGCCCCAGCACCTCGGTGCGAGTTTGATCTCCGGCCAGGGAGCGGCCCCCAAGGCGCAGCAGACCCTTCCTGTCTCCCCGCTGCTCCTCAGCAGTGGGCTTCACCCATCTGCCTGTCCTGCTCCCCGCTCTGTCTCTGGGAAGCCTCTCACCGCGCCTGCACCTCCGGCCTGCTCCCTCGTCTGTATGCACAAATAAATAAATATATTTTTAAGAATTCACGTCCGGGCCCTCCCTGGGGGCGCAGCGGGTCACAGCGCGGCACTGAGAAGCTAAAGCCGCTTCCGCATGAGTTCGATCCCCGCCTGCCCCGGAGGAGACCCCAGGGCGCGGCAGACCTCTCCTGACCCGCCCGCTGCTCCCCTCGGCAGTGTGCTTCGTCGATCTGCCTGTTCTGCTCCCCACTGTGTCTCTGGTGAAGCCTCTCACCGCCCCTGAGCCTCTGGCCTGTACCCCAGTTCTGTATGCAAAAATAGGTAAATCTTAAAAAAAAAAATTCACATCCATTTCCATAGTGGCTCCCTACTTTACCTCCCCCAGAAGTGCCATAGGTTCCTCTTCCCCTGCGTCCACTCCCACTCCAGACCTCTGACACAGCTGCGCCACCCCAACCCACCGGGCCTCCCCCAGAAGAGGCCGCAGTCTCTGCGCCCCAGATCGCAGGTTTGGGGAAGCGCCCTCTGCTGGCGGTGGCTGGAAGTGCGCGACACTGGACTGGGGGTGCCTGAGGCGGCCTCCCAGGGCGTCTCCTACTCCCCCGCCTATGTGGAGAAATGGAAGCGTCCTGGAGGAGTTCCCCGCTTTCACGCGTCCGTTTGGGGCTGCTTCAGCCCCTTGGCCCCTTTGTGCCTCGGTTTCCCCACCGGCACTATAAGGCTCGGGCCTCTTCCACTTCCTGGAAAGAAGGGGCGGACGCGGACGCGAGTGACCTCCCGAGGAGCAGCCCCCCTCCCGCGGCTTCCAGTCTGGCTCCAGGCCCCGGGGTCTGGCCCTCCTCCCGTCTTCCCCCAGTCTGCCCAATCTACCCTCTTTCCTGCCCCCGCACCCCCCTGCCTCCTTGACCAGGCTGGCTGTGCGTCCGCCTGACCGGCCAAGGTAATCAGATTACTGTGGTCCAGAATAATCTATTCCATATGGTTGTCATCTCCTGGCTCCAGAGCTGAAGGTGTGAGGAGAGGGTGACTTGGGAGGGGCTCCCCAGCCTCAGGGCCCTATGGGGGGGTGCGCTGAGCCTCCGTGGGACAGGCACAGTCTGGTCTGACACCCCAAGCGGCTTCGGACCCATGGTGGGGGCTAGGCGCACCCCAGTGCTCTGGCTACTCTCACTCTAGAGCACCTCAAAAGTGGCCAGAAGCTGCCGAGTGCTCCAGAGAAGGGGCCTGCCTGCCCCTGTGGCCCCACTCGGAGGCGAGCGCTCTGCACCCACTTCCTCATCTGCTCAGCGGGCTCGGCCGCACGGGCCAGGGCTCGGCCTCACGGGCCAGGGCTCGGCCTCACGGGCCAGGGCTCGGCCTCACGGGCCAGGGCTCGGCCTCACGGGCCAGCGGCGTGCGTGGGCTGGGCCCTCGCGGGCAAGTCGGCAAGCAGCCGGCTGAAGGGACCCTGACCCACCGCGGCTACCCCAGGGGGTGCCCAGGGGTCCTGCATCCCTGCAAGGGCTTGCCTCTTGGCTGGTGTGGGGAGCTCCCCTGTGGGGGTGCCCAAATGAGCCACCCCCACAGGGCCTGGGCCAGGGGCCGGCTGGCGGGAGAAGGGCAGCCTCCCCTCCTGGGGCTCTGGCTCCGGCAGGGAGGGGATTAGGGCGGCAGGGGAATGCTGACATAGCACCTTCCATTAGCACCCCCATGCCGGAGGGCCTGGCAGGGAAATGAGGGGTGGAGGCTGCCTGGCTGGGCTGCGGCTGGGGCTAGCCCAGCTAGGAGGGTGCGCGGGGTCCTGCCTGCCCCCCAGCCCCCCAGTCTCACCTTGGCCCAGTGGGGCCGCCCCCAGGCCTGGTTCCCAGCCTTACACATGGGCAGAGGCAGCAGGCTCCCGGGGCAGGAGCCACTGGCTGGGGCACTTGTCAAAACACAGGCCCGGAGGTGTGAAGGCCTCACCCCCAGGGAGGCGTGTGGGCCCAGCCACCCGGAGAACTCATTAAGCAGCCGGCTCCAAACAACCCTGACCTGGCAGATAAGGAGATCAAAGTGAGGCGCCAGGCCCGGAGGAGGGGCCTGCTGGGGGCTGGGGCCAGGCTGCAGCCCCCGGCCTCCTCTGCCTGCCCCCTGGGCTCCCTCAGGCCGCCAAACTGGCCTGGAGACCCCGTGGCAGTAGGCGAGGGCTGGACACCCACCTCTCATGCCATTTTGGGGGTTCTCAGCCACCACACTTCCGCTGGGGGTTTGGCCTGACGTGGCCACCCCCCCAGGGCTCCGGTGCCAGCTTCCGTGTTACCCGTTAGGTCCGGCAGCTCCGAGCACCCTCGGGCCAGAAGCGCATTTCCAGAACCCACAGTTGGCCCCACACGGCCACTTGTCCAAATACATCGAGTTGATTTTCTGCTTGATAAAATAGAAACTCCCAGACCCTCGGCCACCAGGGGTGGGCGGAGGCCCGGGGCGGCGGGAGGGCGCTGCGTGGGCCGCTCCCGTGTGGCCAGCGCTGTGTGCAACACGTGACGACGCCTCCTCGCAGCCGAGGGTGCAGGGGAGTCTCTGCTCATTCGGGGTCCGGGTCATGGCAGCAGAGGGCAGCGGTGTCCAGGTCTCCTGCCGGTGCAGCCTTCACGCTGCGCCGGGCCCTGCCCGCACTGACCCATGCCCCGGCGTGGGCCCGTGGGCCGGCAGCTGGCAGGGCCGAGGGCTCTTGGCGGGGCTGGGGGAGCCCCGAGGACGGCCTGCTCGGGGGCCGGGGCCCAGGGGCGTCTGCCGGCGGCTGCAGCAGAACGGCCTGCCCGGGCCGGGCGTCCTGCGGGTCGCTGGGCCGTGCCTCGCCCAGGCGGGCGCCCCCTCTCCAGATGAGGCCGTGGGGAGAAGCCGGGACAGACGCGGAGGAAGGGTGTGGAGGAAGCCGGGCAGAGGGCCGTGGGGTGGGGCCGGCCAGTGGTGGGCAGAGCTGGCGGGGGGAAGGTGCCCAACCACCCGCTTCCGAGCCACAGACCAGCTGGGCCGCGGTCTCACGGCTGCGCCGGGGTCCAGGACCTGACCCCTGGCCCCTGGCCCCTGGGCCCTGGCCCCGCCTGGAGCAGGCAGTGGCGCATCAGAGTCGCCGTTGGCCAGAGCACCCGGCCCGCTGGTCGGGGGCCCTGGGTGGACACCACTCTGGGGGGGGCCGGCCCCCGCTCCCCCCACACCGGCCCCTTCGCCCGTGTCCCCTTTCCTTTCCCCAGTGGCCCCGCGCAGGGCGGCCCGGCGGAGGGCAGGCGGCCGTGTGGACTCTGCGGGCGGCCAGCAGCCCCCGCCGTCCGCGCACGGGGCCGGTGTCCTGCCTGCCTGGCCCTCACTTGCGGACGAGCTTTGCCACGAGCGGGTGATGGTTTCGCCGGTGCCCTGTGCCGCTTCCACTCACCTTTCATTAGTAACACACCTGCGAGAGGCGGGGGCCGGTGGCTATGGCGCCCAGGAGCCCAGCCTGTCCCCAGCACCCCGCGGGCGGCAGGCTCGCCCCGCTGCTCAGGGGCCCAGCACCCCGCCAGATCCCCCCCGGGAAAGCGTCCCCGGGCGCCGGGCCCAGCTCCTCTCACCCTGCGTCCCCGCCGGCCCTGCAGACCCAGGATCCTACTAAGCAAATCAAGACAAAGGCAGAGGAAGTCTGTTTTAAAAAGATTTATTTATGCACACAAGTGGGGTGCAGGCCAGAGGTGTGAGGGGTGAGAGTGAGGTCGTCTGCGGAGCGCGGGGCCCTCGGCTCACCCCGGGAGAGGCCCCCCCAGAGCTGCCCTCCGGCGGCGCACGGCGAGGTTGCCCACGAGGCAGCGCCCCAGTTGTATTTGAAGAGGAAGGTTGCCAGAAAGAGACGGGAGGGCAAAGACACTGGCATCGGGGCGAGCGGGCAGGAAGAGCTGCCGGGGGGACAGGCTTGCGGAGGGACAGGCCCGGTGGCTGCAGGCGGGCGGCCTCCGCCGTCCCGGGAGGTCAGCGCAGGGGAGCCCCGGCCTGGGGCAGGTCACAGGCAGGCAGGGGGCTGCTGCCCGCAGAGGGAGAGGGGGGGAGACGCGG
>NW_004567136.1:14813365-14816960 GCF_000260355.1 Condylura cristata | reverse complement strand
GGCGGGGGCGGCTGCCCGCGCTGGCGCGGAGACGGCCGAGGCAGGCGGCTGCTCCGGGGGGGCAGGGGAGCTCGCCCGGAGATTCCCGATGAGCTCGCTCCACGTCCTCAGCTGTCACCTTTGGGCTTGAGCTTCAGGCCCCACAGTCTGTTGTCTGCCGGGAGACGCCAGGGCATCCCGGGCACCGGGCTCTGGCGCCCGAGGACCATGACGTGGCGGCCCTTGCGCGCCCCCGTGACGCCCCTGCGTCCTGCCTCCGGCGAGAGGGCCCCCCAGAGACAGGGCGGGGCGCAGCGCAGGCGCATTCACCGAAACCCACTGCCGAGGGGGCGGCGGGCGGCGGGGCGGCTGCTGGGCCCCGGGTCCCTCCCTGGCTGGGGAGGGCTGTGCCCCACACTGGGCCCGGCCGCGCCCCTCCCACCCTGCTGGGGGATCCCCGAGTGCCTGGGCCCCCCGGTGGGCCTCTTGGGCGGCGGGTGAGTCCCCACCCCCGTTGGTGCCTCCTGGCGGGCGCCCCTCCTCCCGCAGCGAGCCGGCCACCGCCGGATGTCCGCGCTCAGGGTCCAGGTGCCCAGCCGAGGAAGGGGAGAGATCTGGGCGCAGGAGCCTTCCTGGACCACCCCCGGTAGCACCCCTCAGGCCCGGAGCCCCCAACGGCAGCAGCCCCCTGCCGGCCCCCTGGGTGCCCCTCGCAGCCCGGAGGACCCCTGCGCCCTCCTGTGAGCCCCAAGCCCAGGGCCCGAGCCCCTCCCTGGAAGGGGCAGGGGCGGGGGACCTGAGGCCAGGCCAGGCCGCCCGTGCTGCTGGGGCGCACTTACTTGGGCAGTCTCTTCCTTCCGCACGAGGACCCCACGCCCCAGCATACACAGCGGGGGCAGCTCCTGCCCAGCTGGCCTCTCCTGTCCAGCCCCGAGGCCCAGGCAGGCGGCCTGCCCACCTCCCGGTGCCCTGGCTCGCAGCTCCTGTCCCAAGGTCTTCCTGGACCTGGGGGTGGGGCGCGTCCTCTCCTGAGGAAGGGCCAGCAAGTCTCGCCCGACGTCCATCTTTCCTGGAGCCGGCAGGAAGCTGGGTCAGGGGCAGGTGTCTCGGCCAGACCCGCCTGCGGGGCCTGAGCCGGCCGGTTCGTCCTGGCCAGCTTCTGGGGCCAGGCCGCTCCGGGGTCCCTACTGCCCAGTGCTTATTCCCTGGTCCGGCCTGCCGGCCTGGACTCTGGGTTTCCTGGACTCCCACCGGTGCTTCAAGGCGAGAGGACAGCAGACGAGGGTCACCGCCCGCACGGGGGCCGGGGGGCTGGGAAGGGGTGCAGGAAGGGGGGCCACCTCTCAGCCTGGGGGGCGGCGGGGCGGGTCTGCTGCTCTGCTTGCCTTTCCCGAGCCGTGTTGAGGGCTCAGCTCCCCGCCCACGTCACTTAAGGGGCGCAGCTCAGTGGGCCCTGTGTGCTCACGGGGTGGTGCGATGCCCCACGGTCCTTAAGGCACTTTCGTCACCCCTAAAAGGAGCCCATACCCCTTAGCCGCCACGCCCCGCTGTTGGCACTCGCCCAGGCTGCTGCTGCAGGCCTTGGGGTCCTCGGCTTCCCCCCAGCACCCCGTGCAGGCCCATGGCTGATCCGGCAGGCCTGGTGCTGGGTTTGCTTTGGGGCCCGTCTGGCTCATTTCCAGGGCTCGGCCCCGGCCAGAAGGGCAGTCAGTGTTGGGGGGTCTCTGCTTTGCATCTGAGGAGTTGGGGGGCCCTGGCTGACATTGGGTTGCAGAGAGCAGATCCTGCAGGGGGGCGGACCTCACACCTTCACCACTCACCCCCTTTCCTGCGCCCCCCCCAGGCCCTAAGTGGGGTCAGCGCTGTCTCCAGGAGCCCGGGCTCCGGTCAGACGACCTGTTTGCATGGCAAAGGCCCCGCAGGCCGGACAGGGAATTAAAGTCATTAGCAAGTCTTTCCAGGGATAAGCCCTCCCCAGCCCCTCTCCCACCGGCCTGCTGTTTATTAGCACCCGGGTGTGAGTTTTCATTAGCACGTCAGCTAATAAGCCCCCGCTGGCGGGAGGGGCCGGGCAGCCACCTCCGTCTGCAGGAGACCCCACCCGGCTTCCAGCCAGGGGGCGGCAGCTCTCGGCGCTCAGTGCGCCTGTGAGGTCGCCCCCAAGCCGGCATTGTAAAGGTGGGGTGACCAGGAGGTGCCCGCCAGGCTGTGGGGGGGCAGTGCTGGAGTTGGGGTGCATCTGCACCCCAGAGCCCATGCGCTCACTCCCAGGGGGACTGCCCCCAGCCTCCTGCCTGTGTCCCCGGCCTGGGGGCCTCAGCAGAGTGCCCTGGTCTGGCAAGGTCTGGGCACATCAGGGCACACACTGCTGGAGGCAGCGAGGCGCCTGTCCCCCCCCAAGTCCGGCCCAGTGCTGCCTGGAGCCGGCTGGGAGCAGGGTGGGGCTGGGGGCTGCTCTGGTGAGGGCGGGGCTGGTGCTGTTGCCTGTGGCTGGGGGGGAAGAGAGGGGGCAGCAGTGCCTGCGCCTGCCCAGCTGGCCACTGCGCCCCCCCTTCTGGTCTCTGGAGCTGGGCCAGCAGGTAAACATGTGTGTGCAGGTGAGTCCTGGGCACTTGGGCCCCCGGCCAGCAGGGAACCCCCAGGCTGGCCACACAGGCCTTCAGCTTGTGCGGATTCCAGGAGGGGCAGCTGAGCAGCCGCCCGGCCGAGGGCACACGCCGCACGGCCCTGGGGCGAGGGGCAGCGCCCACTGCCCGCACCGAGCCGCAGGCTGTTCGGGAGCAGGGAGGGACGGCGGCCTGCACGAGGCACCGCTGTGGCCACGCTGCTGGTGAACGGCCCATCCCGGGTGGGCCCAGGGTCCCGAAGCCTCCCTACCCGGAGCCAGCACCCGCGGGTCGGCGGCGTTCAACACCTGCAGTTCCCGCAGGAACCACACGGTGTCCTCAGAGGGCAGCTGCGGCCTTCAGGCGGCCACCGGCCCTCACCCAGCCCCCACCTGCACCCAGCGCCCCTCGCAGTCAGTCTCCGGAGGACGGCTGGGGCCCCACCACCTCACCTGCCCCACGTGGCCTCCAGGGCCACCCAGCCACGGCCCGCCTCTCCAAGGCCGTCGGTGACCCTCAGGATCAGAACGGAGGACAAAAATGTGGGGGGCGGGAGGGGGCCCCGCGGCAGCAGGGTGGGCTGGGCGCTGCTCATCGGAAGCAAGTGTCGCTGGACTGGGCGGCTTCAGCGAGTCGGGTCCTGGCGCAAGTGGCGGCGCGGGCGGGACGGCAGGCCACGGGTTCCACACCAGAGCCACGCGGACTCCACAGACAACGTGGCTGTTTATTGGGACACAGCGGGCCAGAGGAGACGCCCCGTGACTCCCACGCCCCGCTGTGGAGGCCGGAGGGCGAGTCCGGGCGCCCCAGAGCCCAGGGCAGCCAGCGGCCCGGTCACTTCTTGTTTTCTCTTTCGAGGAAGATGGAGAACTTCCGGAGCCGGGGCCAGCGCTCCTGCTCGTTCACTTTGCTCCTCTCCAGCTTTTCAAACCTGTCGGCCACACAACAGGAGGGGAGTGGAGCCCACTCTGCCAGGATGCCACCCTGGCCCCGGCCTCCCCCCTGGGCCC
>NW_004567136.1:14811439-14813109 GCF_000260355.1 Condylura cristata | reverse complement strand
CCCTGCCCGGCCTCCCCGCTGGCCCCAGCCCCTGCCCTGGCCTCCAACCCTGCCCAGCCTCCCCCCTGGCCCCGGCCTCCATGCCCCAGCCCTGGCCTCCACCCCAGGCCAGGCCTCCACCCCGCCCGGCCTCCCTGCCCAGCCCAGGGCCCAGCAGCTCTGCAAACACCGCAGGAGCCCTGGGCCTCGCCTCCACCCCTCTGTGGCCCCACACCAGCCGGCGCCCGCCCGGGACTGTCTCCTACCCCCGGTTTTATTGTACGGACGGTCAGAGCTGCGGCCCCTCTGCGCCCTGTCCCCACCCGCCCCGGGCCCCGAGCCAGATGTGGCATCACGCTTCGCGGTGCCGCGCCCTAACTTCTCCAGCTGTGTCCCCTAAGAACAAGTAGCCACCGAGGCTCCAGACCAGCCTGCATGGGCGGGCTGACCGCATCCCGGCGCCCTCTTCATGTCCCCAGGCCCCAGGCCTCTGGGACAGGCTGGCTCCCGGGGACCTCTGGGCCCTGCCGGCCCGGAGGCACCAGAACCACCCTGGCCTTCGGGAAGGCGGCGGTCAGGGCCACTACCTCTGCTGCAGGAAGCTCTCGCATCTCTCCTCCAAGGACGGGCCCCGGGCGGTGGCCAGGCCCTCGGCCCGGGCCGAGGGGCAGCTCCTTGTGACGCTCTCCAGCGGCGGGTAGGCTTCGAAATTGAAGTAGAAAAGAGAATTTTGGAAGCTGCGGTCCTGGGCGCTCCCGATTTCATCCGGATGGTGGCCTGAGGTGGAAGAGAAGGGCGTGTCCGGTGTGGCTGCCCAGGGACTCTGGGCCCCAGGGGCTCCCTGGCCTGGCGCAGCAGGGCACCCAGAGTGGGCCCCGGAGAGGGTGGGTCACACTGGCCGGCGCGGTCAGCAGGCCGCAGGGCAGTGGGCGGCGGGGCCCTCCCGGACCTCGCAGCAGGAAGCAGGGGTGGTGTGAAGACACGACGAACAGCGGCTTCCAGGGGGCCGTCAGCGGGCAGGGCCGGGGGAGGGCGAAGGCGCAGACCGCCTGGGACTTGGCCACGTCCAGGAGCTGCAGGGAGCCGTTCTTGGCAAAGGTCAGCACCTGGAGCAGAGGCGGAGGGACCGGTCCTCTCCCCACTGGCCCCTGGACGCAAGGGCGCATCGGGCGCTGGGCACCAGGCCCGCCCAGGGCTGCCAGTGGGCCACACCGCCGCCCCGCTCTGCCCGGGCCGCCGCCCCTCAGGTGCCCACAGGGCAGGGCTCAGCGCGGCATCGGGGCTCCTGGCACCCTGACCCCTCCTGCGCCCCGAGGCCCAGCGGCCCCAGCCCGCCGCCTCTCAGCCCTGCGCGCCTGCTCACCCCACCCCAGCTTCCTGCCACCCTCACGGCTTTCCTGGGGCCCCGCGGTCTCGGGGGCGGCTCACTTCCCTCGTCCTGGGGTGCCGGTGGCCCCCGGGAGCCTGCGCTCCCTGCTAATTGCTGGCAGGACGGGGCGCCCCGAGACCGCCGCGCCCGAGACCGGCCTCCCCGCCCCTCTGGCTCAGCCTCAGCAGGGCTGCCGGAGTGTGGCTCTCTCCTCTAGGCCCTGCGAGCGCCCCCTCGCCCCTCCAGCCTCCAGCCCTCCCCCGTCAGGCCTCCTCTCTGGCCGGGGTGCCCAGCGGGCAGTGGCTTGAACCTCCCGGGCCCT
>NW_004567136.1:14810143-14810702 GCF_000260355.1 Condylura cristata | reverse complement strand
TCCAGAGGGCGCCCCGGAGACCCCGCAGGACAGGCGGGCACGCGGCCGGGGGGCTGTGAAGCAGCAGTGGACACGGCGGCCCGAGGGCGAGAGCGGGGGAGGGGAGGCCGCCTTAACCCCGGGGAGGCACCTCTGTGCCTGAAGCTGGGGTCCCCTCCTCATTCCCCTCTGCAGCGAGCAGGTTTCCTGGACGCAGGACATTACTCCGCAGCCCCAGGGGACAGACGGGGCGGCTGGGCCGGCGAAGGCCATGCCCGCACAAGAGGCCTCCGGCCAGGCGGCCAGGAAGGTGACCCCCGCTCGACAGTCTCTCAGACGAGCCACTGACCTGTCCACCAGCGGGTGGATGGTGGGCCCCTGCGCCCCCTGGGCCGCCACCAGGTGGAGGGAGGCGTCTGTGCCCAGCACCACGCACTTCAGCGGGGCCCGTGACGCCCCGTGCGGGCCTGCGCCGTGTCCTCTGTGGGCCAGGAAGTGGACGCTCTGGCAGAGGCACCCCTCGGGGAGCGCCACCACTCCCAGGGGCAGTCCTGGAGGGGCACAGCGGGTGGGCGGTCAG
>NW_004567136.1:14807081-14809097 GCF_000260355.1 Condylura cristata | reverse complement strand
CTCCGGGGGCGCCGGCAGTGAGGCGACCGCCTGGGGCGCAGGCCTGGGACGCAGGGAGGGCAGCCGGGAGGGGCCTCGGCTCTCTGTCCTGGGGGGGACCCCTAAAGGCCACACTGGAGGGGCCACACCCACGGCCAGTGGTGCGCAGCGGCACCTCCCGAGTCCTAGGGCCGCGGCCGGCCGCTGCACGGACACACCCACGTGGACAGCCGCGCTGCCCTCCTGCTGGCCCCGTCCCCACAGCGCTGGGGCCCTCTGGCCCCCGGGGGAGGAGGCACACGCCCGGGGGGACCCCAGAGCGCGGAGCGGGGTGTGCGAGCGGCTCCGGGCTCTGGGGCTCCAGGCTGTGCGCCCCGGGCGGGCTCACCTGGGCGGCTCCTCCTGCCCCGCGCCAGCCGGCAGGTGCTTCCTGTAGGTGGCCTCAAAGACGCTGGCCCGCTGCTCCCACTGGCCGTCCTTGATGAAGTGGTTCTGCCCCGAGCCCAGCCCGTAGCAGCCCCCCACCTTTGCGAAGGCCTCCAGGGGGCTCCTGAATGCGCTGCCTGGGTGAGACCGTCGGGCCCCCTCGACTTCCTGCACGCCCCGCGGCCCGCCGGACCCCACCCTGGGGTCCCCCCGGCCCGCAGCGGCCCCTCAGCCCGGGGGCTCAGGCGTCTCGGGGCCCCCCACCGCTGCCCATGGAGCGCCCACGGGGCAGCGGCTCCCCTTCCTCCGAGCCCCCCGCCCCTCGGCATCGTCACCCCGGTTTCTGGGTTACGGATCCCCGGAGGGATATTCCCGAGTCCCGGGGGCCCCAGCTGCTGGCCGTGGTCTCCGCGGCTCAGCAGGGCCCAGCCTGCCCGCGTCTGTCCAGTCCACTGCTGGGCCTGCGCCGTCAGGGAGGGTCCTGGGGGGCCCCTGCCCGCGGCCTCGCTACCAGCCGCCGGTCTCCCCCTCGGCCGCCTCCCCAATCTCGCTTCCCCGGCGTTCGCTTCCCTTTCGTCTACTCCTAGGCCCACAGCAAACCTGGGTGATTTATTTTCTGGGAGCGCCTGGACCGGCCTGCGCCCCTCCCCGAGCAACCAGTTCCCGGCTCCCGCTCGCTTTGCTAGCAGGAAGCGGCGCCTGGGGTGAGCCTGCCACACCCGGTGGGCCGGGAGCGCCTAGGTCCCCCTGAACTTGCTAGAACCGGGGACTCTCACCCCAGGGGCAGGAAGCTCCCTCCCGGGCTCTGATGCCCCCCCCCCGTGTTGTTTTCAGGACTCTCTGGGGCTCCTTCGTGTCAAAACGGCGCGCCCCTCGTCGTCCCCCGTTAAGGCGCCTGCTCGCAGGACACCCGCGCTGTAGGGCAGGAGGCGGCCACGAGCCCACACCTGCCCGGCGCACGCCTGTCACGTGGGTGCCACGTGGGTGCCACGTGGGGGCGTCCCACCCACCTGTGAGTGGCCTCGGGGGTCTGATCCTCAGGAGGTGAGCCGGCGGCGTCAGCTTGCTGTCTGCGCGCAGACCAGCGTCCGTCTCCTGGGGGGAGGCACCGAGGGAGCCGGCTGGGGCCGCCACGGACCGTGACACACGCTCACCCCAAGGGAGGCCGGGAAAGGGGGGCCGGAGGGAAAGCACGCGGGCAAGCAGGAGGGAGAAGCGGACGGCAGACGGAGCCCCCGGGGCCGGGGCGGGGGTGGGCGAAGGCGCCAATGCAGCCGGAGAAGGGGGGCGCCCTGGAGACGCTGCCCGAGAGAGCGGGGTGCTGCGGCTTGGCGCGTTTCAGAGTAAAGGGCGTGAAGGGCCGGCGGGCGGCCCGAGGCTGCCGCAGCCGCTGGCACGAGTCCCACCCCGGCCAGCAGGGCGCAGCCGAGCCCCGTCTCCCCGCCGGGCCCTCAGCAGCGGGCCTCAGTGGACCCGCCCGTCCGCTCCCCGCTGCCTCAGGGGCCGCTCACCCCGGCCTGAGCTGCGTGCATAACCAAAGCAGGCTTTAACAGCAGGTCACTGGGCGATACACAGCGGCCCCCGAGGGACACAGCTCACACAGCCGGGCAG
>NW_004567136.1:14804679-14806494 GCF_000260355.1 Condylura cristata | reverse complement strand
GCGCCCGCAGCCCGGACTGGAGTCTGGCCTGGCCCTTCCCTGCCGCCGCGGGCCCTGGCGCCGGCCCACGTCCCGAGACTTGATGTGCTTCCAGGTCCTTGCTGCAACTAGGGACCTGCTGGGCACCCGCGGGCCGGCCGCGCTGGCTGGAAAACGCGGTGGTGGAGTGGACGTCAACTCCTCGCCCCGCTCGGGGGACAGGACTCTCAATTTTTTGCTTAAGGAATGAGAGGAATAAGGAGGAGGCCAGAACCAAGGGAACCTCAAAGCCGGAGCAGGGGCTCGGGGCCCTAGCAGAACGGGGAGTCGGCTAGGGCCAGCGGGGAGCGGCCTCGGGGCCTGCCTTACTCCTCCACGTGTCTCTGGGGGCCGCGGGCGGGGCTGGTCGTGGGCGGGCCGGGCAGGCTCCGCACTCCCTCCTCAACGCCACAGCCAGCGGGGCAAAGTTGAAGCCGACACGCTGGAGGCGCCAGCCACCTCGCCTACTTGGCGCGAGACTGGAAGAACCAGCCCCGGAAAAAGCCCGGCCAGGAAGAGCCACGCCGCCCGGGCGCAGAGCCACGCCGGAGAAACGCAACGGGCCACTGGTGTTGCCAGAGGCGCGAGGTCGACGCCGAGCGGCTGGTGAGTGAGGAGGAAACCGCGCGAGGGCGCAGCGCGGACGAGTCCCCCCGGCGAGAGCAGCAGCAGCAAACGTAAAACAGAACAGGAAACACACAGCCAGTTCACCGGGAGCCCGTGGCACGGCGGGCGCGGCCCTGGCGCTGCTCCAGAGTTCGCGTGGCAGGAAGTGTTTCCAAGGCACAGGCTAACGGGCAGAGGGCCACACACCGGCGGGGGGATGGCCGCTCAGGCCGCTGGAAAGCGGGAGGCCTCGAAGATACTGGGGTGGCAGCTGGCTTTTAAAAATACACATATTTGATGGCACACAGGTGACTGGTGATGGGAAACCCACGGGGATTTAAATTGAGATGGAAAAAAAATGTACAAAATGATGTCAAAATAAACTGTTATAAAATAAAAATAAAATACACATATTTTAAAAATATACATATTTTAACCTGCTGATGGCGCAGCGGGTCACAGCACTGCACTGAGAATCTAAAGCCGCTTCCGCATGAGTTCGTTTCCCGCCTGCCCTGGAGGTGACCACAGGGCGCGGCAGACCTCTCCTGACCCGCCCGCTGCTCCCCTCAGCAGTGGACTTCATCAGTCAGCCTGTCCGGCTCCCCACTCTGTCCCTGGTGAAGCCTCTCGCTGCCCCTGCGCCTCTGGCCTGTACCCAGTTCTGTGTGCACAAATAAATAAATCTTTAAAAATATCTATCTATGTATATATAAAACTTGATAGCTTCTTAGTTGCATTCCAACAGACACGTCCTACGAAAGATTTCAATCTCGAAAAAGAAAACTAATCTATGAAAGTATTAGAAGAAAACACAGGAGAGTTTATTCCTGATGTTGAGCTGAGGAAGCCTTTTCAGAGCAGCGGTGCTAAAGATCGAAAATACTGGCGACATCAAAAGCGAAAGCTTTTTTCCAGCAACCAAAACTTCAAAAAGTAAAAAGAGGAAGAACCCACTGGAAGACCATGTAGCTGACAGCCCGGCGATCAGCAAGAAGAGCAAGCCTCCATGACGGTGAAGAAACAATGACGACACGTGAACCACGTCACACGTGAACCACATCACACGTGAACCACGTCACACGTGACCACGTGACACGTGGACCACATCACACGTGAACCACGTCACACGTGAACCAAGCCTTTTGGGCACAACTGAGAGGCAGCGACGTCCACACTAAAGCGGTGGGT
>NW_004567136.1:14798692-14804579 GCF_000260355.1 Condylura cristata | reverse complement strand
TGCGCGGGGCCCGTCCAGGCGGGCGTGCCGGCACGGGGCCGAGGGCACCCAGCTTCAGGTGACATAAAAGAGCCTCACCGAGAAATGGGCGTCTGAGAACAAACTGCGAACTCGTGAGGACATCTGTGTCCAGTCCGACGTCAGCGGGGCTTCCCGAAGAGCAACAACAGACACCCTGGCCCCAGCGCCCGCGAGGGCGGCCCGGGGCTGCGGGGAGACGGCGCCAGCGTGGCTGCAGGGGACACAGCTCCCCGCGTCCGTAGAGCCGCGGGCCCCACCTCACCGTCCCGTCGCCCCCCTGACGCCAGGGACTCTGGCCGCCCACGGCAGCCGCCGGCCGTCCTCCAGGTGGGAGGACACGGAGCGGGCGAGGCCCCGAGCCGGAGAGCAGTGTCCCGGGGCACGTGACTGTTGAAATTCAAGGTGAATTTCAAGAAAAGGAGATCCAAGCTTGCAAATCAAACTGGTCTGGAAGTTTTCTTCGAAGTTCTTACCATTTCCAAGTCATCTGGAGTCACCAGGTCCAGCGGGGTCTGAGGAGAAAAAGGAGCGGTCAGCACAGCGGCCTGCGTGGGTGCCTCCCGCGCCTCCCTGAGGCGGCCCGTCCACTCCCGGGGCACGGCGCTGGGCCTGGGCCTGCTCTCCAGGACCTGGACCCCAGCTGCACGGTCAGCGGAGCCGAGAACAGGGCTCTCCTTGTTGGGGCGGGGCGCCGGCCGCTCCGCGGGAGACTCGGCACCCGGCACCCCGGGGGGCCCCACCGCGCTGGCCGCTGGGAAACAGAGTAAGTGAGCGGCAGGCGGTCAGCGATTAGCCTTAAGGTGATGGCCACTGGGCCGGCCCAGACCCAGCCTGCGAGGCCACGCCCCTGCCCTGGGGAAGTCCGTCGTCTTCCTGCAGGCAGAGAGCCGCTCTGTGCGCGGTCAGGGAAACGTCGCGAACTCGAGGCCCAAGAGGATCGTTTTAGCCCAGACGGGGAGCAAAAGGCCACCGAGGCGGGCTCAGGTCAGAGCCTCCCCCCAGCGGTGCCCGGAGGGGGTGTGGGTGGCGAGCCGGCTCCCAGGGGGGCCCCCGAGGCCGGCGGCTAGGGACAAGCTGTCCTGACCGGGCCGAGCGCCCTGACCGGGCCCCAGGGACACGCGGCCCTGACCGGGCCGAGGCTGGCCGCCCTGGCCGAGGCGCCGTACCACCGGCAGCTGCCTGACGACGGTCCTGGGCTCCTGCTGCGGGTATTCGGCCTCCTTGAGCCAAGTCTCCCGGGGCAGCTTGTACACGTCCAGCCACGTGTCTCCTGCTCCTGCGTGGGGACACCGAGGCGCGGTGAGCGGGCGCGGGCCCGGGGCCGCGGCTCTGCCCGGGCAGGGGCTGGGGTGCGGGTCACCGCCGGCCCCCTCCAAGCTGCGGCGGGACCGTGGTCACCGGGCCGGCGTCGGGGCCGCAGGGAGGAAGAGGGGCTGGCCGCCTGCGCGACTCTTCCACACTGCCCCACTAGGCCGGGGGGGCCTGGGGAGACCGGGGACGACGGAGGGGGCTGGTCTTGCCTTGGAGGAGGAAGGCCGCGAAGCTGCCTCCGGGAGAGAACTCCACCTTCAGGCAGGCCGGCTGCTTGCTGGCGTCTTCCTGCAGGGAGGGAGGCGCCGCGGGCCCTCAGCCGGACCCGGCCGGGGCGGCCGGTCCCCCGTTTCCGCACAGATGAAGCACGTGTGAAGAAGGGGCTCGACTCCATGGAATGACTTGGGCTCACCTCGGGTTTCTTGAATATCCCGGAGCTGCGTGCTGACTTCCTACCGATTGCTCTGCGGGGCGGGGGCACAGACCCGGGCCCGCGGCACCCCTTCCCCGAAGTGAGCGGAGGCTGGCGGGCGACCGGGGCTGTCCGGCCGGAGCTGGGGCACATCACCCCCAGCCGGCAGGCCCGGAGCACCCCGGGGCGCAGAGCCCCAGGCCTCTCCCCGCAGAGGGCAGCCTTCCTGCTGGGCCTCTCACAGGGGCTGCCCTGGCCTCGGCCCTCCCCGAGGCCCCCACTAGAGCCATCACAGGGGCCTGGGACCTCAGCGTGACTGCTGGGGACAGACGTTTTGCAGCAAAGACTGACCGTGACCCTGGGGGGACCCTGCCTGGATTGGGGCCGAGTCGTTGCCTTGGAAGGCGCCTTAGAATAACAAAGCCGGGGCAGACAAGCTAGGCTGGCCAGGCCCTAATGCAGCTGAAAGACTAGATTTAAACAGCTTTATTTATATGTTTTTTAAGAAAATATTTATTTATTTATGCACACAGAGCTGGGGTACAGGCCAGAGGGGCAGGGGCAGCGAGAGGCTTCACCCGAGACAGAGCGGGGAGCAGAACAGGCAGATCAACGAAGTCCGCTGCTGAGGGGGCAGCGGCGGGCGGGTCAGGAGAGGTCTGCCGCGCCATGTGGTCACCTCCGGGGCGGGGATCGAACTCCTGCTGCAGTGGCTTTAGCTGTAACCCGCTGCGCCCCCTTATTTATATGTTTTAATAGCAACTGTAGTTGTGGAAATTTCAAGCACAGACCGAGAGGCAGGAGGTAGGCCCAGGGCCTGCAGCACCCCGCGACGGGCGGCCTCCCCTCCCGGCCCCCTGAAGTCAGTACCTGTGTTTCAATAAGCCTGAGGTGAGGCAGACTGTGAACGCCACCTGCCCTCACAGTTTAGAAACAGCTTTTCACGAGTGCTTCCCCCAAACCAGGGTCCAGCTGAAGCCCACGTTCGGTGGTCACTCAGGGCGTCTCTCGGGCCCTGTAGCTGACCACTGACCGCTTGCTTTTCCTTCCGCCACGTCTGTGGGCCGTGGAACGTGCCCCTGAGGCCGGCATCGCCGCCTGAGGGCGTGGTACGCCGTCCCACCCCCTAACTGCACGCAGCGCCCTTGGGTCGGTGGGGCTCCGGGTGGCTGGCCGTCCTTGCCTCGGGTGACTCAAGTCCCACTGCCCGGTCGGCCACCGCCTAGACCCCCCCGGGACGTGGCCACGGGCGCTGACCCCTTGCTCCTCGTGCGTGTTAGAGCCCTGTGAAGAGGTGGTCTCTGCCCTCTACTCCCTGGACAGAGCGGGGCGGGGTCAGGCGCTCGAGCCTCCCCGACCCGTGTCCAGAATATGAGTGTGCAAAGTGCCAGAGGCGACTAACTAGGCGCAATTAACTAGGCACAACCAACTAGTTGTGATTAACTAGCTGGAACGAACTAGCCACAGCTAACTTGTCACGATTAAGTGGTCACAGCTAACGAGGCATGCGCTTCACGGGTCCTATTCCCACTCCCAGCCAACGAGCCACAGCTAACTAGTCGCGCTGAACTAGCTAACTCGTGGTGACCACGCTATTTCCAAGCTTTGTTGGGGCGGTCAGAGGGTGACCACGCGGTGGAGACACAGTCTAAGGTGCATGAGTGGCTGTTTTGCCACCTGTGAATCCCTTCTTTAAAAAAAAAAATTGTTTACGGATGCATCACAGAGGTGCAGGGGGAGAGGACTCCCCAGACAGAATGGGGAGCAGGACAGGCGGACCTGCTGTGCCCTGGGGGTCCCTCCCTGCGGGGGATCCAACTGGTGCTGGCTCTGACCCGTTGCGCCCCCAGGGGGGCCCCTGGACTCCTCGCCACAGTCAGGACCGCGGACGGATCGTCAGCCCCGATTCCTGCCTGCGGCTTGGAGGCTCTTTTCCTGGCGAGTGTCTTTCTGCTTGAACCCTTCGTCCATTCGAGGGGCCATCTGCTTCCTTGTTTTGTGGTTCTGCGCTCTCGGGGTCTCCATGCTGGGCGCTCAGGTGCAGCCGCTTCGCCACACACCTGACTCGCGGGGTGCTCTGTGCTGGCCAGTGGCCTTCGCAGAGCGGGAGCCTGACGCTGTGGCGAGGCCCAGCTCATCGGAGCTCTGGCACGCTCCGCGATGTCGGGGTTCGAGCCCAACATGTCTGCCCCCCAAGGTCACCAAGACTTCCTCCTCCGCCTGCTTCCGGAGCGTCACGGTTTCCGAATTCACACGAGGGCGGACGCTCCGTTTCGGTCAGCTTTGAGTGTGGCGTGGCGAGGCTTCACGTTGATTAAATCTTCTCTTTCGTGGTGGCAGCTCCTCGCCCTGAACGTCTTTGCTTGCTCCATGGTGGCCAAACTGCCTCCCTTGTCTCCTGCACCAGCGCTACCCGCAGCCTCCCCAGCTGGCTTTCTAGCCCCTGTCCAACGAAGTGCGGCGTGGCGCGGCCGCCTCCTGCCCCTGACCAGCACCGGCTGCCCCTCCCGCCCGGGCCAGCTGAGCCAGCAGCATTCGCTGGAAGCGCCTGCCCCCGCCCAGTTGCTGGGGTGACCATCAACAGTCTGGATAAAAACAAACTGAAATCCAGCCCGCTGAGAGCACCATTCTCTCCTTTCTGGAGTCACCGGCTCAGAACACTTTCTGAGAAGCCCCATTTGCAGGCGCGGCCCCCGAGCAAGGGCCCGGGGGCGGGGCGCCCCGGCCTCGGACAGCCGCCCCAGGGAGCGTGGACACGGCCCGGGCTCGGGGGCCGCGCGGGAGGACGGCGCCGTGACACAGCTGTGCAACTTCGATGGACTGACAAATTCTGGATAGAAAAGGAAAAGCTCTGAAAAATCAGAATTTCCGTGCTAGCTCATGTGATGACCCCCCTTTGTTGAATGATCACCAAAATCTAAGCAACCGTCAGTTTTCAACTGGACGGCCTCAGCCTCAAGGCGCTGCCTGGCCAGGCGAGCCGGCGCTGCCTCAGGGCGGGACAGTCCTCGCGAAGTCAAAAAAATGTGACAACTGGCTGATGAATAAAAGCAATTGGCTTGTAACAAAACCAATACTGTAAAACAAGGCAGTACTACAACATGTTAAAAAATGGTGGGTTCGGCCTTCCTTGCTGGCGCAGCGGGTTAAAGCACAGCACTGAGAATCTAAAGCCGCTTCCGCATGAGTTCGATCCCCGCCTGCCCCGGAGGTGACCACAGGGCGCGGCAGACCCCTCCTGACCCGCCCGCTGCTCCCCTCAGCAGTGGACTTCGTCGATCTGCCTGTTCTGCTCCCCACTCTGTCTCCGGTGAAGCCTCTCACCGCCCCTGAGCCTCTGGCCTGTACCCCAGTTCTGTATGCACAAATAAATAAATCTTTAAAAAAAAAAAAATGGTGGGTTCTTTTACTGCCCGGACGAGAACCCAAATCTTGTCACCCTGCTCTCTTACTTAAGCTTTCTATTGCTCAGTCTTTAAATGAGGGATCTCACTATCTCCCTTAGTGACTCCTCTACCAGAAAGCGCCTCCAGCTAGTCTTCGACCTCACTTTCCCCTCTTTCACGACTTCTCCTCGGCCCGCGACCTCACCTCACCCCCTTCTCATCTCCAGCCAGCCTCCACCCTGGCCCTCGACCTCACTTTACCCTCTAAGACGTCTCAGCGAGAATGAAGATCATTAAGTAGCATTTAAGGCTTAAAGGGGCTTTATTGTAGCCAGTCATCACTGTGGTACACATAGCAATGTTAGCCTTAAATTTTATGAATGTATGTACCTGTCTTTAACAGATTGATTTTAAGAATAATACATGTGACAATCTCAGCTGAGGGTCAATATGACCCCAAACTGTTCTTAGAGGACAAAAAAGATGATTGTAATCTCTCAGCCCAGGTCACCAGGCGCTGCCATCCCGCTGCTTGCTGGTAATGCACCAAATAAACCCCTGCTGAGCGCAGGGCAGAAGACTCGCCCCAACTCCGCTCCAGTCCTCGCGCCCGCTCCCCTTCCCCCCAGGAATCTCCGCTCGCCACCCTGCCTGTTCTGCCCCCCAACAACCCGTGATCGGGGCCGGTCCCGACAGTCCCAGGCCTCAGCTGGCCGGGAAGGCCTGGCTGGCCGGCGGCGCCCGGGCACACCCACGC
>NW_004567136.1:14797604-14798071 GCF_000260355.1 Condylura cristata | reverse complement strand
CGTCACTGTGGCACTGTGCCCTTCCCACCCAGCAGCCCCTGCCCGGGGTGAACTGTCCTCCGTGCAAACAACTGCTCTGTCAGCCCGTCCGGGCTCGCCCAGACTCCTGACGGGGGTCCTTCCGGGCCGGGCCCCTCCTGGACACGGTGCCCTACGCCCCCGCAGTCCCCGGGCCTGGCCGGGCCTGGCCGTGTCAGCACAGCTGCGGGGGGCCCCCGAAGGCGCGTCAAGGGGTGCAGGCACCGGTGTGCGTCCTTCCGGCCCTGGCCCACTCCTGTGCTGCTGCGCTCCGCGGAAGCGTCCCCGGGCCTGGCCGGGCCCCGGTGGCACCCACGTCCTGTCTTCCAGGCCTCGAGTCGCCGCGCCCGAACCTGATCCTGGGGCTGGTGGTCTGCCAGAAGGCCAAGCGGCCCGCGGCCTCCGGGGAGCTGGACAAGCCCGAGGAGAAGCGGGCCCGGCCGCAGGCG
>NW_004567136.1:14791967-14797309 GCF_000260355.1 Condylura cristata | reverse complement strand
GGCCCCACAACACTGACTTCACCCCGCGCCCCAGGGAGGCCCTGGGGATGGGTCGTCCCTGCCCACCGGGCACCCCAGAGGCGGTGCCCGCCCCGGCGCCCCGCCCCAGCACGGAGGGAGCCACCGCGGTCCTCTTGGCGGGGACAGGGCCAGAGGACACAGCGGAGCCGGAACACACACGCCTGGCAGCGGCGCCAGGGCCCCGAGCCCCTGCCCGGCCCGTTTCCCGTCCATCGCCAGCTGGGCTCCACCGGCCACGTGCTGTCCGCCGGCCCGGCCTACCCTGCTCTCCAAGAGCGGGCAGAGCGGGGGCGGCGCCTGGCTGAGCTCGGCCGCCCTGGGCCGGCCGCTGAAGGCGCCGCGCTCCTGGATCAGCTCCCACGAGCGCTCGAACAGGAGGTCCACCAGCTTGCTGATCCTGCGGTAGGGCTGCGGCAGGGTGTCCAGCTCCTGGGCCGGGTCCCTCAGGACATGCTCTTCTTCCGCGTCCCGCGGCCAGTCCCTCTCCGTCGGGGACAGCGCCTCCAGCTGCCCCTTTCGTGCGGAAACGGACGGCTTCGTCCTCTGGGCCTGCGAGGCTTCGGAGAGGACGTCACGGACGGCGCCGGGGGACGTCGCGGCGCCGCAGGGGAAGGGCGTGAGCGGAGGGCCTGGGGGTGCAGGCGGGGGGCAGGACGCCCCTGGCCTGCGGCTCTCCCTAGGCCGAGCCCGGCGCTGCCCCTCGCCAGCGCTGCTCGCCTCCCCCGCGGGCACCAGCGGGGTGGAGTGGGGAGCGGCCTGTGCCCCAGAGACCGAGTGACCGTCTCCTGCCCCCAGAGGAACTCACCCTCCGCTCCCCGGTCCCGCCCCGTGCGCCCCCACCTGCCAGGTGCAGTCAGGGCCGCCCCACCTGGATCCTCCTGGGCTCCCCGCTGTGTGCTCGGCGCTGGCCGCCCGGGCTCGGAGGAGGGGCGCCTGGGGCCTGAGCTTTCCTGGGGTCGCAGCAGCGCGTGAGACATCACAACGAAACCGGCCTGGGACAGCGTCGTGTCACGGGAATGCTGGCGCCTGGCCGCTCCGCCCTGCACGCAGACGGAGGCTCGCGTCCGTGGGGAACGCGCCGCCATGTGCGCCTCAAGCGTCAGAATGACACAAATCGCGGCGGCTTCGAGCGTCCCGGCTAGCTAACGGCTCGAAGGCGTGTGGGACGCAGGGGCGACGGCCCCTGGGGCTGCCAGAGCGTCGCAGGGCCTGCTGGCCCGCGGCGGCACCCCGAGGACTTCCCGTGCGTGGAGGCGAGGACTCGCTGACACTGCGGGGGGGGCCAGTAGATGAAATAAGTGGGGGGGCCATGCCCAGAGCCCACACGGGGCCACCCTGCAGTAATCCCAGCTGGGTTGGTACCCCCCAGCCGGGGGGAGCTCCCACGTGAACACCCGCGGCGCGACTCCCCCACCCCCAGGACAGAGGTCAGAACATCAAGCCATTACTAACTTGACTGCGTCCAGAACAAAGCTCAAGAACAGGGATACAAAAACCCAGCATCCGGCCCTCCCGGGGGCGCAGCGGGTTAGGCCGCAGCACTGCCAGCCTGCGGCCACTTCAGTGCGAGCTGATCCCCGCCCGGAGGTGACCCCAGGGCGCGGCAGACCTCTCCTGACCCTCACTGCTCCCCTCAGCAGTGGACTTTGTCCATCTGCCTGTTCTGCTCCCCACTCTGTCTCGGGGGAGTCCTCTCACTGCCCCTGCAGCTGTGGCCTGTACCCCAGCTCTGTATGTATAAATACACACATCTTAAAAAAAAAAGAATACAAACAAATACAGCAGCCACTTTAGTAAAATTCAAAATTTTATTGGGACCCAATAAAAAATCAGCTGCCATGCAGAGAGCGGCGAGTTTGATCCGCTATGAAACACTGAGGTCAGAAGGCCGCAGGCTGCGAACACCTACTGCGTTTCTACATGACGGCAGAAAGGCAGCACGAGGTGTGCGGAGCTTAGGACGATAGGACAAGCCCGACAAGAGGCCCAGAGAACGCTGTAAGAGCGGGGGGTGCAGAGGACCCACGTAAGTGCCGCGAAGCCTGACTCGGCTTGGAAAGCTCCACTTTCTTTTCAAAGGTGTCAGGTATCCCCAACTTGGTTTACAAACTCAACACATCTGTACGCTGCCCCGTAGCGATCCCAGCTGCACAGTTACTGCGCAGAAATGACGAAGGTGAGTTTTACCCCGTCAGACGCCAAGTATCAGGCGCAGCCAGTTACTTAGGAAAAGGGGAGAACGGGCCGATGCACGCGATCCCGCACGAGTTACTGTAAGGTCACCGTCATCCAGAGTGTGGTGCTGGCTTCACAGTGCAGCGGCAGGTCAATGAAGCGAGAGTCCAGAGTTAGCCTGCACAGAGGAACAGGCTACTGTTGGCAAAGGCACAAGAAAGGCTCTGTGCAAAAAGGTAATCCTGCCAGTGAACGGTGCGGTGTCGAGAAGACAGCCGTATGGGGAGACGCGAGCTACACGCGCAGGGCAGGATCGTCGCTCTGGAATGTAAAGCATAAAAGTGATAGAAGATCGCCTGCAGGAACCATGGGAGAAAAGCTGAGCAGGGTTGGCCTAAACAGACTTCTTAGATTAGACATAAAGACACAAACACGGAAGAGGACCCAGGTAATTCGAGCCCTTTAAAAGTAAGCTGGGCTCTTCAACACAGGCGCTTCTGCTGACCAGGGTCAGGCGTCATTCCAGAATAAAACGCAGCCTCCGGACTGGGAGAAAATCTTTTTCTCCCATATATTTGATAAAGTGCCAGGAGTATTTTAAAACTTAGAAACAGGAAAAGATCCAATTTTAAAAATGGGCAAAACATCTATAAAGACACTCGACCAGAGAAAACGCACAGATGGGAAATGCAGACAGGTGTCCGATATCTACCCCCGGCCACTAGTGAAGAGCAAGGCCGGCCGCACACACCCGGAGCGGGGAGCAGGGCCTGCATCAAGCATGCAGGTGCGGGGGAGCTGACCCCCCGGTGGGGTGGGGGACAGTGCATGCGGTCAGTTCGGAAATCACTTTCGCGATGTCTTAAGCGGCTAACAAACAGCGGCCACAGCTCGCCGTCACTTCAAACTCGTAGGTGCGACATAAGGGGGCTGAAAACAGTTCACAGGTAAGACGTGCCGAGGGCCTGCTGCAGTGACCACCCGCCGGGGGCCTGCTAACCCAGGCGGCCTGTCCAGCCTCCCTGTTGCTACCCAGTGCTGTGCCCCACAGCAGGGCCGGCGCCGCCGGGCGCAGGAGCCCAGCCCTCCCCGGTGACTGGAGCGTAAGGCTGGGTCAGCCTGGGGTGGGTCTGCACCGCGGGTGTGACCGGGATCGCCCAGGGCCGTTGACTGGTGTAGGAGGGACCCCCGAGGCTGGTCAGTGGACGCCTTGTTGATAAGACTGAACTCCGGACCGGGAATCAGGGCTGGACCCAAATAGCAAGCTACCAGCAAGTGAGAAGCTCGGCTCCGCCCTCCACCCGCTTCTGCGTCCCCTGTTTCTGCTTCCACCATGTTAATGCTGCAGGGCTGCTCTGCCCGTACGAGGCCGGCGTCTGGCTCCTGAGCAGCGCCCTGCGTGGTGTCGCCTCTCCACGACTCGTCTCTTTGTCCCTGTGGTGCTGCCTGGCGCGACACCCCGCTCCACCCGCGGGGTCTGGAGCAGGCTGCAGAGGGTGCATGCGCCCACGAGCAAGGCCTGGCCTGACTGACAGTTAGTGTGGGAGGAGGAAAAGGCCGTGACTGACAAGGCGCTCATGTCACAGGGCTGCAGCGGAGGGGCGTCTGCTGACCCCGGCCGCACCCAGGGCCCCAGTCTCACAAGGCAGCCTGAGCAGCCCAGGGCACACGCCCCGGCCGCACGCCCCGGCCATCAGGGATCCTGCTCTCGCTTAGTCTGCAAGGACCCGTGGCGTCTGGGGTGCTACAAGCCTCTAGACCTGGGCTGCTCCGACCCGGCACGGCGTCAGAACCACAATGGCGGCCGAGCAGGCCGTTCGGGGTAGCAGACCCGCAAACGTCCAGGACAGCTCAATTCGCGGGGGCCCCAAATGAAAAGTGACCCCAATGTTTATCGACAGATGAATAAACACTGTCGTTCTCGTACATTTCAGTGGGGATAAAACAGCACTTTGGAAGGAAGCCTGGCAGCTTCCCGAGGTGGGTTATACACTTGCTGCAGTGTGAGGCAATCTGTTCTTCCGTATTTATGCAATAAAAATAAAAATGTGTGCTTCATGAGAAAATCGTACTTTATTTATTTTTAAAAGATTTATTTGTCTGTGCATACAGAGCTGGGGTACAGGCCAGAGGTGTGTGGGTGGCGGGTAAGAGGACTCACCAGCGACAGAGTGGGGAGCAGAACAGGCAGGTGGATGAAGCGCACTGCTGAGGGGAGCAGTGGGAGACAGGAGGGGTCCGCTGCGCTCACCCCCTGGCTGGGATCTAAGTCACATGGAAGCTTTAACCCTTTGTGCCACCAGGGAGGTCCCGTACTTAATTTATAACTGCTTTATTTACACATGCCCGGACTGGAAACCACACAAAAGTACTTCAGTGGGTGAACACATCACACACTGCCTGTGTCACCTGGAATTTAGCACCCAAATGATGAGCCTCCTCCCCTGCAGCTGAGCACAGACAGGTGCACACCAGCCTCGAGCTGTTGCCGAGGTCTGGGCAGACCCACACACGGGAAGGGCGCCTCTCCCCACCGCACTGGGGAGCCAGAAATGGGAGAGAAGGGAAGCAGGACGGCTCTGGGGTGCGGTCAGCCCGCAGCACAGTCCACTGTTCGCAGGTATTCCTAGCAGCCGGGGGCCTTGGGGGTCACTGTGAAGGTACTTGTCGAGCGCATCTAACACTCCATTGCCCTGATTTCAGCCTTTTCGGCAAGTAAACATAGGGTATCTTGACCTGCAATGCCGAGGACAGGCCTGGTCAGGGAGCGACGATGACCAAAGCCGCGGACCTTACATTTTATGAAGTGACTGCTGTGGGCGGGGGGCTCCAGGCCTCCGAACCCCACAGACGCCACGGCGGGTGGGCGAGCGATTTCACTGCCAGTCGGGCCTTGCCTCCCACCTCGCCCCTCTTACCCCTCCTAGGCGCTCCCCCAGTAGCAATGGTCCTTCAGCGCTCTGTCCTCAGCGATCTCCAGCCCGGACGAGGCCCCAGGCACACCCAGGCCGCTCCAGGGGCGCAGGGCGCCCCGCGCACAGAGACCACCTGCTGGAACAGCGCCAGGACCGGGTCTCGCCGGACCCTGTGCTCCCGGCCGGGCGGGTGTGGGGGGCTCCGCGCCCCTGCGGGCTCCCCGGGCCGGG
>NW_004567136.1:14789684-14791552 GCF_000260355.1 Condylura cristata | reverse complement strand
CCCGGGCTCCCCGGGAGCAGCGCGGGGGTCCTGCCCGGAGCCCCGCAGCCCCCCCAATCCCTGCCCGCGGGGCGGAGGAAGGCGGGCTCTGTGGGCGCCGGTCTCCCCAGGAGCTGTGTTAAAGAGAAACTTGGGGTTGGCCCACGCGGGGAGGCGCTGGGCCAGGGCCGGTCACCCGCCGCCTCCCGCCGGGCAGCCTGCTGCGGCCAGACACAGCCGAGCCTGAAGGAGCCAGCCGCAGGCCGGCGCCTGAGCCCGGCGGAGGTGGGGCCTGGCCGCGGCTCCTCCGGAAACGCGCCGTCTGCCCGCTGCCCGCTGACCGTGGGCGGACCGCCCCTGGCCCTCTCGGCAGTGTCCGGGGCCTGCAGGTGCAGCGACCCGAAGCCGTCGCCCGTAGCCGTCGCCAGGCCGCTCGCTGGGCCGGGCCTCGGGGTCACTTGCCCAGATGTGACACACGTCACGCTCCGCGGACCGGCCCCGAGGTGAATCAGTGACTGAGCGGTGGGCCGGAGCGCTGGGTCCACACGCCGGCCCCGGACACAGCGGGCAGCTTTGAGAACGAGGGCATCGGGCCGGCGCCCCGCGAGGCCGCCCTAGGGGTGCAGCCCCCCGCCTCCGTGAGGTACTCGCCCGCGCTCCCCATCCGAGTCTGAGGAGGCGCCTGATGGCCCTCCGGGGCCCTCCAGCCGGGCGCCCTCAGCGGTGAGGCTTCTCGGTTCTCCCTTCTCCCTGCTGAGCCCAGCGTGGAAAAGGCGCCACGTGCTTGCCGGGAGAGCGCAGCACCGAGGTGCAGGCGCCGTGGGGCAGCTGGGCGCGGGCCGCCCGGGGCCGCCCGGGGCCGCCCGCCCTGTGCGCTGGGCGCCGTGGAGCAGGCGCCTTCGTGTTTCAGACAAACTCACGATTCGCTCTGAGAGCCAAGGAGGGAAGCATTTGCGCCCCTGTGTGTGCTGGCGCGTACTCGGGAAAGGGTTTGTTTTATTTATGCACACAAGAGCTGGGGTGTAGGCCAGAGATGAGGGGGTGTAGGCCAGAGATGGCGGACAGAGTGGGGAGCAGAACAGGAGGACCCACTGACCCCACTGCTGAGGGCCGGGGGGCAGGAGGGTCTGCTGCGCCGGGGTCACCCCTGGCCGGGGCTGGGTCGGGCCTCGCTCGCGGCCGGGGCTGGCCCCCCGTGGCGGAGGCTCCGGCCGGCCGGCAGGAAGTCCCGAGTCTGCCCTCCTCCGAGGCCAGGCAGCGCGCGCTCGGGCCGGCGCCGTGGCGTCCTGCTTTGGGCTTGCGTCCTGTCACCAAGTAGCCGGGCAACTGCAGGGTAGTGAAGTCCGTCGGAGCAATCCGAAAACCGGTTCTACAGCAGAGAGAACGGAGCGCCAGGCCTGTGTGGGCTCGGGGCGGGCGCGGGGCGCCCCTGGTCCTGGCGCCTGGCCCTGGCGCCCGGCCCGCACTCCTTCTGCCCTTTGGCCCCGGCGCTGCCGCGAAGGGCCCTGGGCGGGCGCCGTGTCCGCCCCGGCATCGGGTCTCCTGCCTTTATTTTGAGCCGTTCTCCCGTGTGTTCCGTTTCAGAGCCATTCAGTACGCGTGCATGTTGCTTAGGTATTTGTTAGAGCCCCAGGCTGGCAGAGAGGAGGTGGTGACGAAGCTCAGGAGTCTGGAGGCCAGTGCCAGCAGTGGCCGCAAATGTAAGTACCTGTCTGGGGGCAGCGCAGGTCCTGTCTGGCCAGTAGCGCTGGCCGGTTCAGTCAGCGGCGGCTGCCCCTGGGGAGGAACCAGCGAGGTCACACGTCTGCACGGACACGGACTCCCCGGCGGAGTCCACACGGTGCCACGCCGCCCTCCTGGCCGCGCCGTGGCGCCTGAGCGCGCCGGCC
>NW_004567136.1:14787704-14788235 GCF_000260355.1 Condylura cristata | reverse complement strand
GGGCGCCGCGGGAGCCCCCCGCGTGCAGCGTGGCTGAGGAGGAGACCGAGTGGCTGCAGTCGCTGCTCCTGCTCCTGTTCCGCGCGCTGCGGCGGCATCCGCCCCTGTTCCTGGACACGGTGAAGAACTTGTGCGACCTCCTGATCCCCCTGGACCAGCTGGGCATCTACAGGTCCAACCCCGGCGTCATCGGGCTGGGCGGGCTCGTGTCCTCCGTGGCCGGCATCGTGGTCGTGGCCTGCCCGCACCTGAAGCTGAAGACCCGCTGAGCCGAGGGCGTCGCCAGACCGCCTGCGGCCCGCGAGCGAGCGCTCTGCGCGGAGGTGGCAGGCGGAGGGCTGGGGCCCCCGCGGAGGTCCACGAGCCGCAGCCACGCCGCCCTCGGAGCCGCCCCTGAGAGCTGCCCGCGGCCGAGCGCCTCTCACTGGACACCCGGAAAAAATCAAAAACCCAAACAACCCCACGGTGCACACGCGTGGCCTCCCCGGCCCAGCCCCCAGACCCGGAGCCCCGCGGCCCACGCCCGGCCCC
>NW_004567136.1:14783796-14787509 GCF_000260355.1 Condylura cristata | reverse complement strand
CGGCGCCCGCCCCCGCCCCACTGGGCCTTGTGCCCCGCCCTGCAGGCGCGACGGGTCCCTGGATTGTGCATGTGACGTCAGGTAACAGGCCAGGCGCGTCAACATTAGTGTCCATCGGGAGTGGTCACGTCGCTGGGCTCCCTGGGGGCAGGGTCAGTGGCAGCACCGTGAGGCTGCCCGCAGCCGCTGAGGCACGAGTCCCGGCCAGGGAGGGGCTCCGGGGTGCGGCGCCCCCCCCCCGTGTCCCCGCTGCCCCCTCAGCAGTGGGTTTGAGTGGATCCGCCTGTCCCTGCTCCCCGCTCCGTCCCTGGGGCGTCCTCTCACCCGTGTATCTCTGGCCCGCACCCCAGCTCTTGTGTGCATAAGTAAATTTAAAAATTAACTGGCTCCATTAAAAAGATGATGCAGCCGAGAAATGTCACGAATGACCCCGACGTGGGAGCCGCGTTCCCCGGGAGGAGGTGGGCTGGGGCTGGGGAGGGCGGCAGAGAGCGGGCGCTGCGGCCTGGGCCCCCCGGGTGGCGTCCGGGCTGGGCAGCGGCCGCCCAGTCCCGTAAATGTAACTGGAGTCCGGCTCTCGATTTCAAATTGGGGGTGGAGAACATGCCGGAAGGTAACAGAAATGGAAGCTGCTAGATCGGGGCACGTGGGCACCAACCGCACCCCAAGACCCTCCGCCTAGGAGATCATCCTGTCTAATAAATTTCTACAGGACTGACTTGTGCGCTGTCCAGTGTGTTCGTGCGGGGTGGGTCAGGGTCGGGAGGTCACCCCGGGCCTCCCCACAGGCGTCCTGACCCCTGAGAGGCCGCGCCAGCACGCAGCGGCGTGGGGCCAGCGCCCCCTTGGCGTTTCTGTGCTCTGCGCCCCGTGTGTGTGTGGGGGGCAGCGGGCAGCGGGGAGCCGCCACCACCTCGAGGATTTGTAAAGACGCTGCAGCCCTGGCCGCACGCCGAGCCCCGCTGAGGGTCCAGGTCCCGCGCCTCCGCTGGGCTGGGCAGCAGGCGAGGGCCAGTGGGAGGCTGGTGCCCAGGGGTGGGGCGGGGCGGCTGGCCGCAGGCCGGGGAGTAGGGGGGGCCAGGCCCTCTCACCGGCTCCCCTCTCACCCCGCCGGCTCCCAGCCAGGGCAGCTTCCCAGCCGCTGGGCCTGCTCCAGCCTCACGCTGCCCTTTGCCCGGGCGGCTGTCCAGGCACCGTGTCCCGGGCCGTCCGTCCTGAACTTCGAGCCAGGGCAGAGGCCACGGCTTCGCGTGCGCGCCCTGGGGCCGGCCGGCGCCCGTGGGACTCCGCGCCCGAGCGCCCACTCCTGGGAGACGCCGCGCTCGCCCCCACCTGCCTGTCGCCCCTCTGCCACGCACGGGTGCGGTGGTGGGAGCCAGGGCAGGCGGGCTCTGCTACCAGAAACCGCGGTGGCCGCTTCCCGCCGCGTGGACGGGGCGACGCGGTCTGGGAACCCGCAGCCCCCATCACCAGAACACGGGGCCCGGGGTGGGGTGGGGCTGGCCCTGGGGGAGGCGCCCCGGTCGGCCGGCTGCTCCCTCAGACTCGAGGGGCTCCGGAGAAGGTGACCCCGCCCCGCCGGCGTCTTAGGCCAGATGCGGTGCCATCGGCCTCGGAGTCGGACTGGCCCTGGGCTGGGCGCGCCCGGCTGGCGTGGGGGGGCCGGACCCCCTCGCGGGCCTGCTCCTGTGGGCTCCCGGCAGTGAGGCTTGAGGGAAGCCATTGGAAAGTGTACCTCAGAACCTTCTAGAAAGGGCGTCAGAGGTCACAGAACGACACAGGCCTTGCTGGAAGACAGCTTCTTAGAAACGGGGCAGAAGCGCCTCACGGGGCGACAGCCACGGCCCCGGGTCGCCGGCCCCCAGCGCGTCTCCTTCGGGCCGTGACCCACCTCCTACTTGGCTACGTCTGGCACGGAAGCAGATATGCCCAGGGGAGCCCTCACGCAGCCGTGGCAGCGGGCCCCGCTCTCCCCTGCTCTCTGCCCCCCTGGGCTGGGCCTTAGAGGCGTTGCCCGAGACGCCCCGTCAGCCAGGGCTGCCGCTGCGAGGAGACGCCGGCGCCCAGCAGGCAGGCGGTCGGCCAGGGTGAGTGCGGGGTCCCCGGACCGTCTCCCCGGTTTGCTTCCGAGCCTCGAGGGGGACGCCGAGGGTGGGGTGTCCGGGAACCCTACTGAGGGCCCAGCAGACGCTGGGCGGTGCCGGAGGGCAGAGCGGGCGCTCGGGTCACTGGCTCTTCCCGCAGGAAGCGCCGGCCGAGGCGCTTGCTCTCGCTCGGCGGAGCTGACCCACAACTGGGCTGTGGGAAAGCAGACGGAACCCCAGATACGGCTCAAGTCCTCACCGAGGCCCCGGAGGCCTAGCGACCTTCCCCCTCACTGTTGGGTCTCCCCGCCTGCCCCGGGCCCGTGAGAAACGTCAGCCTTGGCAGGAGGCGGTGGGCAGCCGACCCCTCCGGGGCGCTGCAGAGGCCGCTGGCCCGACGCTCACCCGGCCCCAGGCCTCTGTCGGCCCCCGGGCTCCAGGCTGGCCGCAGGATGGGTGGGGACCGCGGCCGGCCGGGCTCGTCACCGATCTCTGCTTGCAGCGTGAAGAGCGGGATGGCGCTGAACCAGGGCCCGGCCTTGCTGGACGGAGAGTTCCCGGTAAGGTTCTGGCGTCCCGCGCCCGCTGGCCACGGGGGCACGGAAGGGGTCGGCCCAGCCCTGAGAGCGGCCCTGCTCCGCGCCCACCGAGCTCGGGTGCGTCAGATTCCGGGGAGGGGCGTGAGGCCTTGTAAACACGGCGCCTGAGGCAAGGGACAGGCTGGAGGAGAAGGAGGTGCTGCGGCTTCTGAGCCCCGGCCGGCCGCTGGCCTATGAGAGCAGCCCTCGGGGCGGCCTCGCGGGCTGGCCAGGGGCTGTGGCCAGGCTGCGCGTCCAGCCCACCGCTCCCTGCGGCCCGTCCGACCCCTCAGTGTGGCGCCCCGGGCTCCCTCGGGGTCAGCTCCGACTCAGGCGCACCCAGTCACAGTTCAGGGGGCGAAACCGAATGGCGGGACGCACGTGGCGCTTGGTGTGGGCCGGACACCGCGGGAGACGGCCCGACCCCTCCCGCCTGGCGGCCGAGCCGAGCCCGGAGGATGTGCAGCCCGGGTGTCAGAGACGTGCTCTTGCTGTCAGCCGCGATCCTGTCCTCCTTCACGTCCCAAACTTGCCTGATGCACAGAGGAGAAGGGGGTGCCGGCCAGGCCCACGGTCCCCGAGGGGCGTCCGCTGCAGAGCCCTGGCCCCGGGCAGAGCCCCGACGGGCAGAGACCGCGGGAGTCGGGCGCGAGCCCGAGACCCGGCTGGCCGAGGACTTTCTCCCTCTCCTGCGCGGGCAGCTGACAGCGAGGACAGACGGGCCGAGAGCCCCCGCGCCGAGGCCCGTCACTGACCGTGCCTCGCGGCCAGCCAGCCGCAGGCTCACCCCACCTCCTTCCCTGCCTGCGCCGTTTCGAACAAAGTCCCAGAAAGGCCATTCCAGGCCGGGCCTGCGGCTCAGTGCTGGCCAGCTGGGTCGTCACGGGAGGGTCACTGTCACCTCCGAGTCCCGCTGACCTCGTGATCGGGCCCCTGCCATTTTCACCGAGGCTTCGCCAGCGCCCCACAGGGCCTAGAGGGCGGCCGCGTCTGCACTGCTGGGCGCGCTGGAGTCCACCCCTCCCCCCCACCCGCGGCCAGAGCTGAGGGC
>NW_004567136.1:14782541-14783696 GCF_000260355.1 Condylura cristata | reverse complement strand
CACGGGCCAGAGCCAGTAGGGGCCCAGAGCAGGGCCGGGGGGGGCGGGGCGGGGCCGGGCTGCTGCGTAGGCAGTGGCCTTTAAAGGGCGCCGGGCTCCACTGTCGGACCCCACTGACGGACACAGCCCTGGTGGGGCGTCTGCCCAGCTGCCACCAGGCCACAGGCCACGCGAGGGCCACGCCCCATCAAGGAGGAGCCAGCACGAGACCACGGAGGGCGGCAGGCGGCCGAGTCTCCCCGGGGCTCTGCGAGCTGGTCCCTGCCTGGGACCTCTCTACCCAGCCGACATTCTGTGCCAGGCGCCAGGCCGGGCCGAGACACAGAGATGACCGTCCTGGGCGAGACCGGTCACCGTGGCGAGCTCCCTGGGACGGAGGTGGGGGCCCAGGGCAGGGCGCCGCGGCCTCCCGCGAGGGGTCAGCAGAAAGGCGGCAGAAGGGCTCCAGGAGGGACGGCAGGTGGGGGCGCCCGGCGCGGCCAGGGCGGTGTCCCGGAGGCCGGGAGGGGCAGCTGACACCAGGCGAGGACTGGCCTGGGCAGTGCCACTGCAGCCCGGAGCCTGGGGGCGCTGGGGGCGCTCGGGGCCGGGCTGCAGGGTGCCTCTGGGCTGGCCCCTGAGGACGGGCGGGGCCTGAGACTCGCTCAGAGCCCAGGCGGTGACCAGGGCACGTGACGGGCTGTCCCGTCTCTGTGGGGCACCCGAGGCCTCGCTGGCCCCGTCCTCCCGGGCCGCTGGGCCCCGCTTAGCCTCGCGCACGGGCGCAGGCCCTGAGCCGCCTCCCAGGAGGCCAGCGGGCGCTGAGCTGGCCGTCGCCCTCTTTGCAGGAGCAGGAGAACGTGCTGCAGCGGGTGCTGCAGCTGCCGGCCGTGAGCGGCGCCCGCGAGCGCCTGCAGAAGACCTACAGCAGCACCAAGGACGCGCACCCGCTGGTGGCCTCGGTGTGCGGCGCCTACGAGCGGGGCGTGCAGGGCGCGGGCAGCCTGGCCGCCTGGGGCCTGGAGCCCGTGGTCCGCAGGCTGTCCACCCAGTGTGAGTCCCGCCCGGGCGCCCCGCTCACGGCCCGGCGCCTGCCTGCCTGCGGCCTGTCTGTCTGCCTTCGTCTGTCCGCCCGCCTCGCCCTCCCCTCGCCCTCGTCTGGGGACAGTCAGAGCG
>NW_004567136.1:14778030-14782179 GCF_000260355.1 Condylura cristata | reverse complement strand
CCCCGCCAGCGCACGGTCAGCCGGCGCCATGCCCCGGGAGGCTGCCCAGGGCCCGGCGACTCCCGCCCACATCAACCCCGGGGGCACCGGCCTGTGGCACTGACCCCCAGAGGGCCCAGCCTGGGCATCACGGGGTGGGCACCGAGGCGGGCGAGGGGCTGGGCCTCAGGTGGCCAGAAGGCAGCGGGCGGGGCCGGGGCGCTCCCGGGGGCTGGGCGGCTGCAGCAGACGCTTCTTTGCAGTCACGGCGGCCAACGACCTGGCCTGCCGCGGCCTGGACCACCTGGAGGAGAAGATCCCGGCGCTGCAGTACCCGCCCGAGAAGGTGAGCCCTTCCCCCCCAAGCCCCCCCAAGCTCCCCGCCGCTGCCTCAGGAGGGGGCTGGGCGAAGGTGGTCTCCGGCGCTCTCGGGGCTGCTCTCCTCCAACCCCTCCCCCCGTGTGCAGCCCAGAGCAAACCCAAGCAGCGGCCCCCATGCCAGCCCCGGGGCCCCCCTGGGCCCCGCTGCGCCCCCACCCAGACTGCAGGCCCAGTCCGCAGGGTCAGCCAGGGCCTGAGAAGCCCCCACCTGGCCGCAGCCACGGCGGTTGCGCGCCGGGAGACCTGTCCCCTCAGGCCCGCCACCCTCGGCGGGCAGGTGCCCGCCCGCGCCGGGCCTGACACCTCGCCACCCCCGCGTTTCCGGATGAAGGGCAAGGGCCGGCCACAGGCCGGCTCCGGAGGCCGAAGCCCCGAGTCCCTGCGGCTGCAGACGGGTGGGTGGGGCCGGCGGAGGAAACGGGGTCCCGGGCTGCCCCCAGGGCCCCCGACGGGCGACAAGGTGCGAAGGAGCCAGGGCGCTGTGTCCGGCGTGGGGAGGGCTGCGGCCGTTCCCCTCAGAGCCCCGCCAACCCCAACAAACTGCCCCGACCTCGGGGTCTTTAAAAGACGTCCTGGGGGGCCCGCCTGACCCTGCGCCCGCCACCTCCCCAGATCGCCTCTGAGCTGAAGGACACCATCTCCACCCGGCTCCGCAGCGCCAGGAACAGCATCAGCGTGCCCATCGCCAGCACCTCCGACAAGGTCCTGGGGGCAGCGCTGGCCGGCTGCGAGCTCGCCTGGGGCGTGGCCAGAGACACTGCCGAATATGCCGCCAGCACGCGCGCTGGCCGCCTGGCCTCTGGTGGGGCCGACCTGGCCCTGGGCGGTGTGGAGAAGGTGGTGGAGTTCCTCCTCCCCCCGGCCGAGGGGGACGCAGGTACCGGGCCCCCGGGGTGAGCCGGCCTCCCTGCCAGCCAGGGCCAGCCCAGGCGCTTCCGCCCACCGCCCGCCGGCTGGAGGGCCCACCCCAGCTTGCCCCCCCCAAGCCCCAGGCAGCGGGCGGGGGACCTGGGGCATCCGCTGCCCACCCTCATCTGCTTTCCCTTCGGATCCCGACCAGCCCCTCTTCCAGGACAGCCACCGGTCTGGAAGCCTCCCCAGGCCCCGCCGAGCCTCGTGAGCAGGGTGGGCGTCCTGGCCAACACCCTCTCTCAGCACACCTTCCAGACCGCGGCCCGGGTGCTGAAGCAGGGCCACGCCCTGGCCATGTGGATCCCGGGGGCAGCCCCCCTGGTGAGTGCCTGAGCCTGCCTGGCGGCCCCGCAGCAGCCAGCTCCCCTCCCGCTTCTGTCGGGCAGAGAGCCCAGCCGGCCTGTCCCGGGCTGCCCCGGTGTCCGTCTAGAGCCTTCTAATGGGCGTCTCACTGCGCCCCAGCAAAGCTGCCTTTTCTAGACCCAAGCGGGACCCACCCCCTCTGCTCTGCACGCCTGCACTCTGGGATTGTAGCAGAGATAGGCTGCCTGTATCCCATACAAAACTTTAGCAAGGACCTAGGCCAGAAAGGACAGGAAAGTGGCATTAAGGCACACAGATCAGCAAAGAAGAGAACCACCCTCCAGCATCGTCCAGGTAACACCTTCAAAAGCATCGTCAGGCCTGGATCCTCCATTCCGGCAAATTTTTCTGAGCACCTCCTCTATGTCAGAATTGGTGGTTCTGGTGGGGATATGGGAGGGCAGTGTCTGGTCAGTTACCCAGGGAGGCTGAGGGACCCAGTTACCCAGGCTGGCCCTACCTCAGGCTCCCACGGAATATGTGTTCCTGTCAGCTTGACCCTGAGCAAGAACAGGAAGCAACACAAGCATCCACCAAGAGTAGAATGGGTGTACAGTAGTATGGTTCTGTGGTGGAATATTACACAGCAATGAAAAAGCAGGACCAAGTTCAACAACATGCTTGAACTTGTAACAGAATGAATCTCAGAAGGGTGCAGAACAACAGCTCTTCAGGATAGAAACCATCCAGTGTCCAGCCCACTCACACCAAGTTCCAGCATAGGGAAGGCCGATGCATGGTGACGGAAGGTGGTCCTCTTCGGGAATGGGACCGGGAAGGAGGGGCATGCAGTCCTCTGGGCTGTTGGCACAAGCCTGTATGAGGCCCGCGGCGGCTCCACGCGTGTGTTTCCGCAGCCGCTCCCAGGCCCGTGCAGCTCTGTTTCTCTCCCCATAACAAGCTGCAGTGACAGTCTGCTGGGCCAGGCCCCGCCGGGCCTTCCCAGGGCCTGTGAAGCCAGGGTCCCCTTCCGTCCTGCAGAGCAGCCTGGCCCAGTGGGGCGCGTCGGCCGCCATGCAGGTGGTGCAGCGGCGGCGAGAGAGTGAGGTGCGGGTGCCCTGGCTGCACAGCCTGGCGGCTGCCCTGGAGGAGGACCGCGACGACGACCACACAGACACGGAGGGCGAGGAGACGGAGGAGGAGTCGGAGCCCGAGCCCGAGGAAGACAAGTGCAGGGAGGTGAGGGAGCCGGGGCCCCTGGCGGGCGCCCCAGGCCACCGGCCCCCCCGCGCGGCTCCCAGCCCCCTCCTGAGGCGCGCTCGGCCGGCGGCCCGGCGTGGTCTGCGGAGGGGCAGGGCTCGGGGGGGTGACCGCTCGGGTGTGGAGCACCCACATTCCCCAGCCCGCCGGAGGTCAGGGGCAGTGGTCGCTGCAGGGACGCTGACCTCCTGCCGGCCCCAGGTGGCAGCCGGCCGGGGCCCGAGAGGCCTGCTGGGCAGCGTGGCGCACACCCTGCAGAGGGCCTTGCAGAGCACCGTCTCCGTCGTGACCTGGGTGCCAGTGGCCATGCTGGGCGCCGCCGGGAGGGCGCTGCACCTCACACCCGCCCGCGCCGGGGCCGCCACCCCCAAGAGCAGGGCCATGTCCCTGTCGGACGCGCTGAAGGGCGTGACCGACAACGTGGTGGACACCGTGGTGCACTACGTGCCGGTGAGTCCGTGGGTGGACAGGCGCGGCTGCGGCCGCCCACCCCATCTCGGGCCGGCCCGTCTGACCCCCGGAGACCCGGAACACCTGACCCTGGGCTGGGCCGGGGCCTTCCCCGCCCAAGGGGGCCCTGCCCTGAGACCTCCCCACCCTCCCTTGGGCCCAGTTGCTGGAGGAGAGGCCCCCTGTTGTCCAGCGGGGTCCCCGGGGCCTGGCCCTCACCCTCAGCGCCCACTGGGGGACCCGACAGGTCTGCACGCTGCGCCCTGGGCAGGATGTCAGGAGGCCTGCAGGGCCCGGTGGTCATTTGCGCTCCTGTCACCCACAGGAAGGGCCCCAGGGACACCAATACTGCCTGCGGGAGGCTTGTCCCTGGGCTCCTTCCCAGAGCAACTCACCAGTGGTGCAGACTCTGCCCGCTGGTCAGGGCAGGACCCCCCAGAGCTGGGGGTGGGGCACTGGCGACTCAGTGGCTCACTGCCGGGCAGTGCCAGGGTCTGCATGCCAGGCTGTGCACCGGGGCCCCCCACAGAGCCAGGAAGGGGGGCTTCCCCCCCCAACCCTCCCCCTGCAGTGTATCCCAGGGAGGGTCAGAGAGGCCACACCACACCGCCCCCTCCTGGGGGCCCAAGGGATCAGCCTTCAGGAGTCTGAGCGGAGACCTCCAGGGAAGGCGAACCTGGGGTCCCCCGCCCCTCCGCTGGCCCCGGGGCCCCTGCCGCAGAGGCCGCGGGGTGGGGCAGGCGCAGGGCTCCGGGCCAGGGCCCTGACCCGGCGGATCTCAGCTCCCCAGGCTGTCGCTGATGGAGCCCGAGAGCGAATTCCGGGACATCGAAAACCCGCCGCCGGAGGCCGAGCGCCGGGGGT
>NW_004567136.1:14775930-14777894 GCF_000260355.1 Condylura cristata | reverse complement strand
GCGGACGCGGCCGGCCCGCGCCCGAAGCCCAAGCGCCGGGTCAGCGACAGCTTCTTCCGGCCGAGCGTCATGGAGCCCATCCTGGGCCGCGCGCAGTGCGGTCAGCTGCGCAAGCAGAGCTGAGCGGGCGCCGAGGCCCGGCCGCGCCTCGCGCCAATAAACCAGCGACACTCGCTTCCTCTGCAATCGCGAAACCTTCCTCCGCAGGCCAGCCGCAGACCCCAGCCCGGGGAGGGGGGCGCCTTGGGGCTTTGAGCCAGGGCGAGGCTGAAGCCCAGGCCTCCTTTGCTACCCAAGGTGGCCGGGCCCCTGCTCGGCCCCGCTCGGGGCCCTGCTCGCCCCCGCTCCGGCCGCTCCGGCCGCTCCCGCCGGCCTCGAGAGCCCTGTCTGGCCCTCATGCAGCCTGCCTGGCAGCCGCCTCGGTCAGGAATCCGCTCAGGATGGCTGTCCCGCCCCAGCCTGTGTGCGTGTCCGGCTGTGTGGTGGGGGGTGACCACCAGGGCAGCAGCAGGTCAGGCTCAGGGTGGACAGTCGCCCGCCCTCAGCCGGTGCATGGCCTGGCGGGGGCTGGCGACGGGCTGGCCAGCCCTCACTCGCTCCAGCGGACCCGCGGGCTCTTTGCGAGACCCAGACCCATCCTGGGGGAGAGGGCCGGGAGGGGCCGGCGCCGCCCTGGCTGCAGGCCGAGCGGGCGGAGCCGGGCAGAGCTGCCGCTGGCAGTGGACGGAAGGCTGCGCGGCTGCACCAAGCCAGTGTCCCTCCTGGAGTCCTGGGCTCTCTGCGCTGGGCCCTTCCGAGACAGCGGGGCCCTTCCCCGTGACAGCCGCGTCTCTGCCACCTGCTCCTGTCCAGTCTCCCCTTCGCCTTCGGTGGTGGGCCGGCCTGTGCAGGGCCCTGCGACCCTCCACCCCAGGGCCTGTGCAGCGGCTGACCCCAGCAGTGACCCACGCCGGCCTGTCGACTCCGACGGCGGCAAGCGTGCAGTCTCTGGCGTGCTGCACCTGTGAAGTGGGGAGCAGAGCCGCCGTCGGGGAGCGGGGCCCTCTCGGGGTCCGTGGGGCCGTGGGGGAGCTGTCAGCACGCCCTCCGCGTCCTTCCAGGGGCAATGCAAACTGACGGTGGCCAGTTGAGGCCCTCGGTGGTCAGCGTGAGGACGGGCCAGTGCCCGTGAAGAAGCTGGTCTCGGCAGCTTCCCACGCGGGCTCCTGAGGAGCTTTGAAAATGACGCACAGCCTCCCCCACACCCCCAGTTTCATCATCCTATGTGCCTCTGGGGCGAAACCACGGGAAAGAAGGCTGAGACCGACAGGTGCGGCTTCAGCAGAGAAGCTGGGCGCCGGGGCCAGCTGCATCCAGCCTCGATGGAGGGGACCCCACATCTGCGTGCACCCCCCTACTCATGCCCTATTGTCATTTCCTAGGGCCACCCAGTGCCACCAACTCGGTGGCTCCAAACCCCGGAGCCACTGATGTGTGCGCGGGGTTTTTCTCCGACGGACGCTGGAAGCGAGAGCCGGCTGCCTCCACGCCCACAGGAAAATGGCCGCCCTGCAGGTGGCCAGGCCCCTCACTCCCCAGCTGGCGCTGGTGGGCGGCCTCAAGTGGGTTTGCATTGGTCACCCAAGTCCAGCCAAGAAGATGCAGGTGCCCCGGACTTGGGGATCAGTTTGAAATCCCTTTATCATTAGTTCAGGGTCAGCAGCGTTGCAAGTTTCCCAGCCACGGACCGCTCGGGAGGAAAAGGCTCCTCGTCTCCCCGCTCGGACGACTTGCCACTGCGAGCCCGTGGCAGGCGGGCTTCGCCACTCGGAGTCCGGCCGGCGGCTCTGGCCCGGGGCCCCCAGAATTCGATGGGGTCAGCACAGCGCCCGGGGACCCGGGAAGGGCTGCGCCAACTGAGACCGTGGCCCCCCCAAACCCGGCGAGGCCCCGCAAGCCCCGCCCACCAACCTCGCCAGGCCCCG
>NW_004567136.1:14771774-14775236 GCF_000260355.1 Condylura cristata | reverse complement strand
GAGGGGTGCGCGAGGCGCCGAGTTCCTGGGCCCCCAGGGCCGGCCCCAGCCGCCCTGGAGGATTGAACGAACCACCTTAGCGTGCTGGGAGAACCAAAATAATGAGAAATGAAAGGGTGGGGGCCCCTGCTGCGAGGACCGGGCCAACTGGGGGGCCCAGCCGGAACGTTCTTTGATGGTTAAGCGTGGTTTATACAGGCGGGGGGCTGCTGAGCACAGGACCCTGCAGGAAGGGGGCGAGGAGGCCGCCCCCCACCGGGTCTGGGTGGCCGGGGAGCCGGGTGGAGGCTCCCTCAGGGACCCATGATGGCTGAGCCCATGTGGGGGTGCAAAAGGCCTTTCCCGGGTTCCCACTAGAAGGTGGGCAGCTCAAGGAAAGTTGGGGTACTAGGGAGGTGGGTTGCTAAGGCAGCCAGCCCCCAAGGCAGTGGGAGCCTCCTTTAGGGGAGGTTACAGACTGGCAGCCCCCCCTTATGAAAGATGACCCCGGCTGCTGGGGCGGGGAGAGGGGGGCAGGAAGATCAGTCCGGAGGCTGTAGGTGACCAGGACAGGGCAGTAGGATGGGGAGAAGCAGGTGACCCCGAGAAGCGTCAAGGAGGTGGATTTGGCGGTGGAGATTGGCAGTGGGGGCAGAAGGTGGGGCGGGGTGATGTGGCAAGCCAGACCCTGGAAGCTGGTGGGGTGCGGGCGCATGTCTGTCTGGGAGGCGGCCGGGGAGGGTGCAGCCCGCACGTGGCGCCAGGGTGGCCGTGGGCCCGCAGCTGCACACGCCAGCGGGCGCAGGCCTGAGCCCGGCCCGCCCTGCCCGCCCCCACGGGGCTGAGGCGCGCCCGCTCTCCGCAGGGCCCTCCCTCAGCATGGGGCTGGAGGCCCAGAAGCTGCCGGCCGTCGAGGAGGCCCCGGTGCGGGTGGCCCTGCGGGTGCGCCCGCTGCTGCCCAAGGAGCTGCTGCATGGGCACCAGAGCTGCCTGAGGGTGGAGCCCGGGCACGGCCGGGTCACCCTGGGCCGAGACCGCCACTTCGGCTTCCACGTGGTGCTGGGCGAGGACGCGGGGCAGGAGGCCACGTACCAGGCCTGTGTGCAGCCCCTCCTGGAGGCTTTCTTTGAGGGCTTCAATGCCACCGTCTTTGCCTACGGCCAGACCGGCTCCGGGAAGACCTACACCATGGGCGAGGCCAGTGTGGGTGAGTGACCGGCGCGGCCTGCGCCCTCGCGGAGCGCGCCCTGCCCTCTGGCCGCCAGTCCCCGTTGCGGGCGGGCACAGGTGTGGGGAGTTGGGTCCTCTCTGGAGGTCGCCGGGCTGGCTGCGGCGGCCAGGAGTCGGGGTCCTGGTTGCAGTGGCCGGGGTGGCGGTTTGGGGGTGCCCTCCTGAGACACACGTTGCGTTCTTCTAAGTCAAAGCGTGCCTGTTGGCCACAGGAAACTAGGCGAAGGCAGCAAATCACATGCGAGTGAGAGCTCGCTGGCGGTGCCTGTAGAGACCACTGCCTGTAGCATTCTTCTTGGTGAGAACTAGACTTAAAAATGGGATCATATTGCGCCCACTCTTTTGTATCCTGGTTTACTTTCTGAATTTATCACAAACATTCTGTCATATTACATATTCCATTGAATTTTTAAAAAAGATTTATTTATATATGCAGACAGAACTGGGGTACAGGCCAGAGGTGCAGGGGTGGTGAGAGGGTTCCAGAGACAGAGCGGGGAGCAGAACCGGCAGATGGGCAGAGTACACTGCTGAGGGGGCAGCGGGGAGACAGGTGGGGCCTGCCGTGCCCTGGGGCCACCTCAGGGGCGGGGATCGAGCTCACACTGCAGCGGCTGCCAGCTCGCTGCGTCCCGACCCGCTGGCCGCCAGGGAGGGCCCCCAGGGAGGGCCCCCAGTTGAACTGTTTAATGGCTGCAGGGACCCCGCCGGGAACATTAGGTAGTGCTGAGCCAGGGCTGTTGGATGTGAGGGTGTTGGCGCGTGTTCGAGTGTTGAAGTTACGGAAGGCGCCGCTCTGGCAGCCTCTGGTTACCTGCTCGCAGGGAGCGTGGGAGGCCGTTAGCCAGCCCGTGGGGCAGCACTGACGGGCGCCCCGCCCCGGGGGCCTGCCCGCGCTCGGGCGGGAGTCCTGGAGGCTGCCGACGTCAGCAGAGCGCTGGGGGAACGTCCGGGTTGCTCCGGCTCAAATCCTGAGCGCCCCGGGCCACGCCGCTTCGGCCGCCCAGTCCGCGGTGGCCTGTGCAGCCGCCCTCTTGCTGGAGACCCAGCCTCCGCTGCGGGCAGGGCCTCCGGGCTGAGGCCTGGCGCCGTCTCCGCAGCCTCCCTGCACGAGGACGAGCAGGGTGTCATCCCGAGGGCCATGGCGGAGGCCTTCAAGCTCATCGACGAGAACGACCTGCTGGACTGCCTGGTGCACGTGTCCTACCTGGAAGTGTACAAGGAGGAGTTCAGGGACCTGCTGGAGGTGGGGACGGCCAGCCGCGACATCCAGCTTCGGGAAGACGACCGGGGGAATGTCGGTGAGCACTGGCCCCCCACCGGGCGCAAGGGGCCACCCTGCAGGGCTGGGCTGGCTCACCCGGCTGGGCGCCCCTGAGCCCCGCAGCGTTCGCTGTGGTTTCCAGCCCGCACTGACCTCTGGAGGCCCCGAGTGAGGGCCATCTGGGCGGGGTAGGGGCGGGGCGGACGCCCTCAAGCCGCAGCCGGATGGGCGGGAGCCCTGGGCGCTGGGCAGCCCGAGTCTGAGAGTACAGTGCAGGCAGGTGGTGCCACGCCCGCCCTGTGCCCGCAGTGCTGTGCGGGGTGAAGGAGGTGGACGTGGAGGGCCTGGACGAGGTGCTGAGCCTCCTGGAGATGGGGAACGCCGCGAGGCATACCGGCGCCACGCACCTCAACCGCCTGTCCAGCCGCTCGCACACCGTCTTCACCGTGACCCTGGAGCAGCGCGGCCGCGTGCCCAGCCGCCTGCCGAGGCCCGCGGCCGGCCAGCTGCTGGTCTCCAAGTTCCACTTCGTGGACCTGGCGGGCTCGGAGAGGGTGCTCAAGACGGGCAGCACCGGCGAGCGGCTCAAGGAGAGCATCCAGATCAACAGCAGCCTCCTGGCGCTGGGCAACGTCATCAGCGCCCTGGGCGACCCCCAGCGCCGCGGCAGCCACATCCCTTACCGCGACTCCAAGATCACCCGGTGAGGCCCGGGACGGGAGCGCCGGGTTGGCGGGGCCGGCCCGGGCGCGCAGCCTCCCTCGCGCAGGAACCCGGCTGCGCGGCCAACGTTCCCGCTCGGCGTCGCAGGATCCTCAAGGACTCGCTGGGCGGCAACGCCAAGACGGTGATGATCGCCTGCGTGAGCCCCTCGGCCTCCGACTTCGACGAGACGCTCAACACCCTCAACTACGCCAGCCGCGCGCAGAACATCCGCAACCGCGCCACGGTCAACTGGCGGCCCGAGGCCGAGCGCGCGCCCGAGGAGG
>NW_004567136.1:14766100-14771359 GCF_000260355.1 Condylura cristata | reverse complement strand
GCGGGCGGTGGGGGGGGCCCTGGGGAGGGAGGGGGCAGGTGGTTTTCAACCCAGCTGCTGCAGGCCTGCGCCCTCCCCATCGGCTGAGCACCGTCAGGATTCGGTCACGGGACTGCCTCGGTCTCGCCCAGACCGAGTCGGGGCTCCCCTGGCAGGGCAGGGGACCAGGCGTCGCGGGACACAGGCTGGCCTGTCTCTGAAGCCCTCTCCTTGCCCCACAGGAAGACGAGGGGGCTCTGCAGCTGCTGGCTCTGCAGAGCCAGGTGGCCCACCTGGAGGAGGAAAACCGGGACTTCCTGGCCGCGCTGGAGGACGCCATGGAGCAGTACAAACTGCAGGTGGGGCTGCCCCTCCCCTGGAGGGGTCTGCGGCTGGGGCTGGGGCTGGGCAGGGTGCAGCGCCCGGGCGGCGCAGAGAGGCAAGTGTGGGCGCGAGGCGCTGGGTGGGGCAGGAGGGCTGGGGAGGGCGGCGTGTGGGCGGGGGAGGCCAGGTCAGCTTCTGGGCCCAGAACCTGTCTTGTCCCAGGACGGGTCAGCACGGCTCCTGGCGGCCCTTCGGGGCAGCGGTTGGCGTGGGTGGGAGGACCCGCATGGGGCGGGGGTTCAGCGTGGGGCGGTGAGAACTCCGCCCTGGCCGGGTGCGGGGGCGGCCCAGCCGGGTGGTCTCCCCACGGCCGCTCGTGTCTTCCAGAGCGACCGGCTGCGTGCGCAGCAGGAGGAGATGGCGGAGCTGCGGCTGCGGCTGGAGCTGGTGCGGCCTGGCTGGGGGGCCCCCGGGCTCCTGCGGGGCCTGCCCCCCCGCGCCTTCGTGCCCCGGCCCCACACAGCCCCCTCAGGGAGCGCCCATGCCCACGTGCTGGGCGTGGCGCCTTCGGCTGGCCGCCCCGAGGACGGAGCCGGCCCTGAGAGCTGGGGCGAGGTGAGGCAGCAGGGGGCTGGGTGTCCGCGGGAGGCGCCCCAGGAGGGTGACTGCGGGCGTCTGGGAGGGTCCAGTGCCTCGGCACCCCCGGCTAGCTGGAGGCCGCCCGTGCGGCGGTCAGAGGGGCGCGGAGGGCCTGGCTCCTCACGCCACGTGGTCTCACCGCCTCGAGGCCAGCTGCTCGGGCCGGGCGGGGCAAGCGCTCGCTCCCACCTGGGTTTGGGGTGGCTGTCCACAAGTGCCTCGAGCCCAAGCCTCGGAGGAGGCGGGGGTTGGGGGGCATGCAAGCAGGCGCCCCCAGGACTGCCCCAGGCTTCCTGGCCTGAAGCCCTGCGGCTCCAACAGGTGACAGCCGGCGGGGAGGCAGCCACCGTGCAGGTGGAGGGAGACAGGCAGGGAAGCGGGTCTTCGGCCGCCTCGGAGGAGGAGGAGGAGGAGGAGGAGGAGGAGGGGCCCCCGCGGGCCTTGCACTTGCGCAGGTGAGGGGCCCCAGCGGCAGTGCGCGGCGGGCCCTGGGGAGCAGGACGGCCTGCGCTCGGGCTCAGGCGCTCTCAGCCAGGCCCCCGGTCCTCGGCCAGGGTGACCGCGTGCCCCCCGCGGCCTACAAATGGGGCCCTGACCTCAGAGTCCTGCCACACCAGCACCCAGGGTTCGCTGACCCCCTAGGGGAGGGAAAGCGGAAGGTCTCCCCTGCCCACCCTGGACCCAGAGTGGCTGGGTGGGGAGCAGACTCCTGATTCTTCCTCCAGAAACGGAATCAGCAAGTGGAACCAGAGAGTGGGGGCCCCCCCGCAGAGCCCCTCACGCCAGAAGGGCACAGAGCTATGCCTGGAGGAGCTGGGTGCTGCCATCCCAGGGCCCAGAGGTGCGCTGGAGGCCCAGAGAGGCCCACTCCCTCCTGCCGCGGCCCGGCTGGGGCGGTCCCAAGTGCCTCTGCCCCGCCACCCCTCCCTCCCTTGCCGTTTGGGGTGGTGGCCTTGACAGTTGGCCCTTCCAGGGGTCTGTGGGAGCCAGGCCCCTGCTGCCACGGCCTCTGAATGGCGGCTGGCCCAAGCCCAGCGGAAGATCCGGGAGCTGGCCATCAACATCCGCGTGAAGGAGGAGCTCATCGGGGAGCTGGTCCGCACAGGTGCGGGGTCCCTAGCACCCCGGTGGGGGCGGGGGTGCTGGCTGGACCCCCGTGCTTGACCGAGCCAGTGTGACTTGAGCGAGGGGCAGCACCGTCCGCCTCAGGCTCTCACCCCCCGGGGCGTGCGCGCGCACCTGTTGCCTGGGGCTGCTGGGAGCACGGAAGGCGGCGACTCGGGCAGGCGCTTACATGCTCCAGGGGCCACTCCCCCTCGTGGGGCCGCCGCCCGGTGCCTGCTGGGTGCCAGGCCTGCTGGGCCTGCTTGGTCCTGGGGAGCACACAGGGGCGTGACCAAGACTCAGTGCCCCAAATTGCTCAACCTGCTTGTGGTGACCCAGACCCTGTGAAGGGGCCAGAGGTGTGCCGAGGTGGTGACCAGTGACCCCGATTCTGAGAGCACCAAGGTCCCACGCAGCACGTTGAGAATGTCCAAGTGGACAGGCCAGAACAGCGTGGTGCCCTCAGAGCTGCGCTGCCCATGTGAATATCCCCAAGATGTCCCCTCCTCTGTCTCATGGCTCCTTTTGTTGCTGGAACATTCCGGAGCAGGCCCCAGGCAACCTCCCCTGCACCTTCCCTGCCGAACGCCCTGGGCTGGTCAGGTCCTGCCGTGCCCCGCGTTCCGGTTGTGAGCTAGCGCGGCCGGCTCACTCCCCCTCACGCCTCAGCACCCTGCAGGGTGTCCCAGGCCCCAGCTTCTGGGTTTGCCCAGAGCAGATGGTGCTTCTCAAGGCTTAGAGACACAGCCCTAGGCTGTTTCCACACCTGTCAGGTGAGACTGTTCACCTGCAGTTGCCCTGGTTGCCACCGAGACCAGGTCTAGAGTGTGAAGGGGTCGAAGGAGCAGCGGTGCAGAGCCGTGGCAAGGCCTTGTGGGCGGGAGTGGGTCCCTTGGGGAGGGGCCACCGTGCCACAGGACCCCCTCGCCCCCAGGGAAGGCGGCCCAGGCGCTGAACCGCCAGCACAGCCAGCGCATCCGGGAGCTGGAGCAGGAGGCCGAGCGGGTGCGGGCCGAGCTGAGCGAGGGGCAGCGGCAGCTGCGGGAGCTGGAGGGCAGGGGGCCCCACGACGCCGGCCAGCGCTCCCAGCTCCAGGAGTTCCGCAAGAGGGTGGCCGCGGCCCAGAGCCAGGTGCAGGTCAGTGCGGGGCGGGGGCTTCCCTCACAGGACCCTAGAGCTGGGGCCAGGCCTGTGCTCAGCCCCTGGCCGCTGGTGCGGACGCCTCCCGGCCTCTGCGGACGAGGCCTCCCTGGCAGTGCTGCTGGGTGGGCTCAGCCGAGGCGGGTTCGCCAGAGACCACCAGGAGACAAGGAGAGGCGGGCAGGTGCCGCCCCTCTCCCCCCCCACACGTGCCCTGCCAGGTGTCCACCCTGCCTACCTGCCCACGCGTCTCCTCCCCAGTTGACGTGAATAGCCGTGTCCGGCCTCTGCCGCGTCTTCCCAGCCCCTGTCACTGACCCACGCGCATCTGGTTTCACCGTCGCACGCCTGTGCCACAGCACGTCACGCGGCCCTCCCAGGCCGGCGTCCCTGGGGACGCTGACCGGCGAGCTCAGGCTGTGGCCCCCAGCCCTGCTACTCACAGCTGGGTGTCCCCGCCCGGGCTGCTGTCCTCTGCTTCCGTTTCCCAGCCTTCGAGTCGGGTAGTCATGCCTGCATGCGCTCAGCTTCGCTGGGGCCGCTGCAGGCCACGGAGCCCAGGACGTCGAGCCTGGTGGCCCGTCCGGCCCCTGTCCACACCCCTTGGCCGCGCGGCCCGCGCCGAGGTCGAGGGCAGGCCGGTGCCAGCAGAGCTGTGGGCCGCAGGCGCTGCGGGAGAAGCAGCAGGCCACGGAGCGGCTGGCGTCGCTGTCGGCGCAGAGCGAGAAGCGGCTGCAGGAGCTGGAGAGGAGCGTGCAGCGCATGCGCGTGCAGCAGGGGCAGCTGCAGCGGCGGCTGCGCGCGGAGACGGAGCAGAAGCGGCGCCTGGAGGCGGAGATGAGCCGGCGGCAGCACCGCGTCAAGGTCACGCTGGCGGCGGCTGGTGTGGGGCGGGGCGGGCGCGTGGGGCGGGGCCGGCCGTTCCGCGGCGTGGCTTCGTCGCCGGGAGGGAGCAGCCAGAAGTCGGGGCGAGGGCCTGGGAAGGCTCCGCGTCTGCTGCCCCGGCCAGTGGGGCGGCCGCCCCGGCCCTGGCCTGAGCCCCCGCCTGTGCGTGCGTCCGCAGGAGCTGGAGCTGAAGCACGAGCAGCAGCAGAAGATCCTGAAGATCAAGACCGAGGAGATCGCGGCCTTCCAGAGGAAGCGGCGCAGCGGCAGCAACGGCTCGGTGCTCAGCCTGGAGCAGCAGCAGGTGCCGGCGCGGGTCTGCGGGCGGGCACCTGGCTCCCGACCGGCCTCAGGGCCCGGCGGTCAGAGGTGAGGAGCTGAGTGCCCCGCCGCCCCGCAGAAGATCGAGGAGCAGAAGAAGTGGCTGGACCAGGAGATGGAGAAGGTCCTGCAGCAGCGGCGGGCGCTGGAGGGGCTGGGGCAGGAGCTGCGCAAGCGCGAGGCCATCCTGGCCAAGAAGGAGGCGCTGGTGCAGGAGAGGACGGGGCTGGAGAGCAAGCGCCTGCGCTCCAGCCAGGTGAGGCCCCCGAGATGTCCCCGCCGGGTGAGCCCTTCTGGCGGCGTCCCTGCCAGGGCGGTGACGCTGCCTTCATAACTCGAGGGCTCGCGCTGCGCTTCTGACGTGGGGCCGGGTCCTCCCAGGTTCCCACCTGTGGTCCACTTTGCCCCGCCAGAACCCCGCTCTGGGAGGGAGGCCTGGCCAGGTGCCCCACCCGCCCTGCAGCCCAGGGGCTCCCACGGGGCGCAGGGTCTGCCGCCGGAGTGCGTGCCGGGGAGGGACCCCTCTGGCACCGGAGCGCCCTGAGCCCACACAGGCCCCCACGCCAAGCTCCCAGAGGGCCTGGGCGCGTCCCGGGACCCCACGGCGAGCCCCAGTGACTAGTCACACTCCCTCCTCGGGGGCCTCCCTGGCTGTGCCGCCCCAGGCTCTCAACGAGGACATCGCACGGGTGTGCAGCCGCCTGGAGCACCTGGAGAAGGCGCTGTCCGAGAAGAGTGGGCAGCTGCGGCAGGGCAGCGCCCAGGACCAGCAGCAGATCCGCGGGGAGATCGACGCCCTGCGGCAGGAGAAGGACTCACTGCTCAAGCAGCGGCTGGAGATCGACGGCAAGCTGAGGCGGGGCAGCC
>NW_004567136.1:14764159-14765309 GCF_000260355.1 Condylura cristata | reverse complement strand
GGGCCGCCCGCCCCTCGGCCCTCCAGAGTGCCTGTGGGGCTCTAGCGGCTGCCCTCCCGGCGGCCAGGGCCGCTCGGACTCGGCCCGAGTGCCCCGTGGGGGCACCTTTCAGGGGCCCCGCCCAGATCAGCGGTAACGGGCGGGTCACACCCCCGAGTGCTTTCGAGGGACACGGGGGGTGGGCCGGGACAGTGCTGAACAGCCCGCAGCGCACCGGGCAGCCGCCACCAGGGCACGGCCTGGCTCGAAGCCAGCGGCTGTGGGGAGGAGCCCCGGCCCGCGCAGATCCCGCGCCCAGGGCCCCGCCTGGGGTCTCCGCGATGGGACCCGAGGGGGTGGCGGGGCGGGTACGGGTCACCTTGGGCGCCAGTGTCCGTCGCACGGATATCACGGCCAAGACCTGCTGGGACGCTGGTGTCTCGCGGCTGGTGTCCCCCTGGCTGGCCAGTTTGCCGGGCCCGGCTCTGTGGGCGGAGGGCCACTGGGTTCCCGGGGCCTGGGCAGCATCAAGCGGGCGGGTCTGGGCAGGTGGTGACCCTGCGGGAGGAGCAGCACCAGCAGCAGGTGGCCTTCTCGGAGCTGGAGATGCAGCTGGAGGAGCAGCAGAGGCTGGTGTACTGGCTGGAGGTGGCCCTGGAGCGGCAGCGCCTGGAGATGGACCGCCAGCTGACCCTGCAGCAGAAGGGGCACGAGCAGAACATGCAGCTGCTGCTGCAGCAGGGCCGAGGTGAGGTGCCGCCCCGCCCCCTCTCACCCCCCCCCACCCGCCCTCACCGCTGCTACCCCCCAGACCACCTCGGCGAGGCGGGCGTGGACAGCAGGAGGCAGTCCGAGGCCCGGACCCAGGCCCTGGAGAAGGAGCAGGGCCGCCACGTACGGGTGAACCAGGAGCTGAGGCAGGAGCTGAGGCAGGAGCTCGGCAGCCAGGGCGCAGCCCCGGGCCCGAGCCGGGGCCACGTTCTGCTGTCGTCACCGGGTTCGTTCCTGCTGGGGGCGCTGGGAGCTAGCCGGCGGCCTCCCATGGTCTCGGGAAGCTCAGGCTTCGGGTGGAGCTGCCGCCCTGACCGGGCCGTCGTCCTTTCCGTGACAGGCGGGGAGAAGCAGAGCCCGGGCCCGGAGACCAGACGCCCCCCCGGGAGCGCGGAGGAGC
>NW_004567136.1:14741035-14763288 GCF_000260355.1 Condylura cristata | reverse complement strand
CCCCTCCCTCCTCCCTGCCAGGGTCGTGACTGCAGCTGGCCCAGGCGGCTGTCGGCAGCCTGGCTCCCAGCCCCTCACCCCCACCACCAGCTCCCACACGAGGGCAGGCTCTCACGGGTACCCCGAAGCCTCTGCGGTGAATGAAGCCTGGGGCCAGGCCCCCAGTTTCTTCATGTCCAGGGGGACCTGGCCAACTTGTCTTCAGTGCTTGCCCAGCTCCCGGGCATCCCTGCCTCGGGGCGGCCCGCGGGGACCCCACAGCAGGCCTCCGAGCCTTAGTGTGTGCACCTAGAGCCCACGGATCCTGCTAGCTGATGAGCTTCTTCCGCGTGTAAGTCCGGCCGACGGGGCGCGTCCTGGAGAAGGCTCGGCTGAAGGGCGACTCCGCTTCAGGCGGGAAGGCATCCACGTCTGCATCTAGAAGGGGCAGAGACTCAGCCTGCAAAGTGGCTGGGGCATGAGGGGGCACCCACTGCGCTTTCCACGGCCCGCGCAGCCCTGCAGGAGCAACCTGGGCCCATTCCGAACACCAAACCCGGGCGGGCGCTCCCTGGGGACAGCAGGGCGCGGCCTGCCCCTTCCAGAAGCCCAAGTACGTCAGTGGGGCCTCTGTCCAGAGGTGCAGGTGCCCACGAGCAGGGTTCCCCAGGACCACCCGTGGCATTCCACCCTCAGCACCCAGGGCAAAGCCATGGCATTCACGTCCTGCGGGCAGTCCCCCACAGGTCAGCAGTTTGGTCCTGGCCAAGGGACACTCTCAAATACCTGCGCCGTCTGCATGCCGGGTGGGCGTTTTCCCCTGGAACAGCAGCGGCGACTGGGTCAGAGCCTGGAGCCCACTGGCAGACAGGCCACTGCGCACGGTGCAGCCAGGGGGTGGGGTGCAACCTGGGGAAGGCGCAGGGTCAGCAACACCCCGCAGTGCCCGGCCGCCCGCCCCTGGAGGCCGACCTACCTGAAGCAAACACTGCGTCGTCCAGGACAGGCGCGGGGGGGCCGTCCTCACGTTTGTGAGCGTCCAGGCCCTCTCTCTGGCTGCCGCACGCCCTTTTGGCCGGGCACTCTGCTTCCTCCCTGGCGCAAAGGAGCCTCTTCCTGGAGCCCAACCCAACCTGGCCCCAGGTGGCTTCCTCAGCCCTGGGCAGGCCGTCCCAAGGAGGGGACTGCTCTGGCAGCTGGCACACACCCTCGAACTCAAAATCCCCCAAGATGGGGGTCCTGCTGGCACTGGACTCAAGGTCTGGCCCCTTCCCCTCTGAGGGGAGCAGTGCTGCGCCCCCCGCCCTTTTTCTCCGGGGCCAGTCTCTGATCGGGTCCGGGGTGGTCTTCCCGCTGCGCTTGGGAGACGGGCTCCAAGGAACCCCGTCTGTTTGGAATGGTGAGGGGGTACTGGTGGGGCAGCAGGTGTTTGTACAGGACTGGCAGATGTAGGTTTGGCCCCCGCCTTTGCCGGGGGTGCTGTGCAAGGGCTGAAGGCAGGGGGGTGACAGGTAGGTGGGTTCGGGTTTGCTGGAGAGCTTGCTACTGTCCCTGGGGGCGCCAGGCCCGGCGCCCTCCTCTCCTGTGGCGCTCTCCCCGCTTCCTGGGGGCTCGGCTTCTGACGCGGAGCCGGGCTCCACCTTCTTAATGCGCAGCGTGGGGAGGCCGGACGCCCGCACCTGCAGCTCCACCTCGTAGGTGCGCGAGCTGCTGGGTGCTCTGGACGCCGCGGCCTGCAGGCCCCCTGGCGGCGAGGCAGCCTGGCACCACCTTCTGTCCGAGGCCCCATGCAGGGCACAGGAGGGCGTCCGCGGGGAGCTGGGCCCCCAGCGAGGCGAGGGAGGACTCCCTTGCTGGGACAGAGATGTCTCTGCATCAACAATGTCCGCGCCGGGCCCCTGGCTCCCCGCCGGCGAAGGACTCCCTGCGAAGCTGTCCTGGTCCCCGCGCTCGGCTTCATCCAGGAGCGCGAGCGGCTCCATGGTGCTGACAGCGGGCAGAGGGGAAGGCGAAGGCCTCCGGCTCCCGGAGCCGGACCCAGAGGGGCTGGGCCTCTCCTGGGCTGGCCGAGGCGAGGGGCCAGCTTCCGCTGGGGCCTCTGCGGCACCTGCTGCAGCAGCTGGGCTGCTGGTCACGGCAACCCCAGGAGCAGCGGGGGAGCCTGGGGAGAGCTCCTGGAACCTTCCCGCAGGCTCAGGCAGCTGTCTGTCCCTTGTCCCGACTTCAGACGGGGGCCGAGGGGAGAAGCTGTCAGATTTAGCGTTCTGGGAGGTCCTGGGAGGAGTGAGGGGTACGGGACAGGAGCACGATGTGGCCACGCTGGCTGCTGGGTGGGGCCCCTTCCCAGCCAGGTCTCTGGGGGCAGGGGATGCTGCCGACCCCCTGTATGGGCTCTTCTGAGAAACATCACCCAGAGGATTCCTTGGGGAAGCAGGTAAGGAAGTCAGAGCTGTGTCTCCTGGTCTCTGTGGGGTGCCGACACCCCCGTCCTCTGATTTCCCTGCTGGCTCCTCTGCCCGAGCCGCCCCAGGCGCAGGGGGGTGCGGGTGCCTCTGGCTCGGAGGTGCGCCTGTGCAGGCTGGGCCCCGCCCCGAGGAGGCTGCCCTTGGGGGTGTTCTAAGAGCGCATCTGGTGGGAGTGCCAGCGGCCCACAGAGCCTGGGCTGTCGTGCTCGGGGAAGGCGGCCACACGGGGCTCTGTGGACAGCCGGGCACATGAGCCCCTGGCCTGTGGGGCGTTCCTGGTGCCTTTCCCAGAGGAGAGGCAGGTCCTCCTGTCAGGGAGTGTCCGCTCTGAGAGGTGGCTCTTGGCTGAGACGGGGCACAGGAGGAAGAGCCCAGCCTGGCGGGGGTCGCCTCCGTAGGGGGGCTCTGAGGCCTCTCAGGGGTGCGCTGGGGGCTCTGTGGCGGACAAGGGAACCTTCTCGGTGTTGCTTTGGAAGAGCCTGGAGATTTTCGGGACGTCTTCTTTGGTGTCTACAAAGGAAACACCCCGGGGCCGAGGATCACCCCCTGTTCTCGAAGGCGTCTGCCACCCCCAACGCTTAGCGGGCAAGGGGTGCTCTGACCCATCACCTCAGCAGACACCGGCCAGGCAGCACTCTGTCCGTGGGGCAGAGGCAACAGGCCGGACCGCAGGCCGGACAGGCCTGGTCGGGGCAGGGGAGGGCTGCGGCTAGCCAGCGCTGGGCGGCTCACGGGCCACGCCGTCGGGAGTGCGGCCCTGCAGGCGACAGCGAGAGGTGCGGCCGTGGGGCATGGGCACCAGGCACGGAGTCACTGGAGGGAAGGCCCGGGAGGGGCGTGCAGCCGCCGTGTGCAGCCAGGCAGCAGCTGCTGCTGCCGAGGCCCCAGCAGACGGCGGGGCCAGGCCGGCGGGGCCTCCCCGGACTCGTCTGCCAGGGAGAAGCCGAAGCTGGGCCCGCAGACCTGTGGTCTCAGCCTCCCGGGACTCCATGTTCCCCCAACCGCAAAGCAGCTCACTGGGGCTCCAGAGACTGCCGTTTTGGAAGGCAAGGGCAGGGCTCCGTTTTAAGAAAACAGAAAACCCTGCTTTACCAGATGAGCCCAAGCACAGGGATGTGGCCAGAGGCCTCTATGGGGCAGGGTGGGGCCAAGAGGAAGCAGGACGGGGAAGGTGGATGTTCTGGAAGATGCAACTTGTCACTGGAAAGGGCAGGAACGACGGGCTGGCAGCGCCGGGGAGGGCGCAGCCAGGGCGGCCCCGGGGTCCTGCTGGGGCGGCGCCAGTGAGGGCAGCGCAGCAGGTGGGTGACCAACACAGCACCAGTGTGCACAGACCCCTGCAAGTCCGGGTGCGGCCACAAGAAGATGGGGCCACCCCTCGCCTCCGCTAGACGGCCGCCCCAGTCCCCGAATCCCCGGTCATCAGCCCTGGCGCCTCTGGGCTACCACCCACAGGCCCTTGCAGCCTCAGCGGGCTTCCTTGGCCTCGCTGCTTGCGCAGCACTATGCTACTTGACATACTCCAAAAACTTTATACCTGATAAGCCGTAGGCCTCTCAGACACAGGCGCGTTTTCTGAAGGCCTCTTCATTCGGGCTGAGCCCTTCTCTGAAGGACTGATCGCCTCAGACACTGCCCCAAAAAAAAGCCTCTTGGGAGACTGAATACTTTGAACTGGAGAGTTTTCTCTTTGTCCTGCACAGCAAAAACAGTGACATCACTTAACTCCCTCACACTCCCGCCCTCCAACACCAATGAAAGCCCATACAAGAAACAAGACAAACTTTCGGAGCAACTGGGAGAAACCCCATGCCTTCTGGAAGCATAAGCGATCAAACACGCCTCCTTTATGACTATAAACAGAAGCCCAGGTGCCCAAGCCCGCGCCGGACAGAGAGCCGGAGGTGACAGGAGGCCACCCTCTGTGGGCCACCTGGCTGCGCTCCGCCCACGGCAGGGGCTGCGGCCATCTCCGGGGCGCCACCCCAGGGCCACCCCGACGCAGCGGAGCCCGCATTTCTGAAGCTGCCCAGAGGCAGCCTGCCTTTACTTCTCTGGTGCTAGGGAAGTGTGCCGACGGCCAGCGCGCCCCGGCCGCCCCGCGGGGCACGGCCTCGGCAGGCGCCGCATTACCTGACTTGCCCCGGAGCGAGGCGCGAGCTCTCTGCACACTGCGTGACTTGGGCTGGGACACGGAGTAGAAGGAGCCAGAGCTGGTCCTGCTGATCGACAACTGCTTGATTCGAGGGCTTCGTCTCAGACCTAATTCTGCAAAAGCGGAGTCAGAGCCGGCGGTGGGGGACCGGGCGCGCATCCTGCAGCCAGGACGGCTGTGGCCGAGACGTCGGAAGGGGCCTGGCGCGCCCCCGGCGAGGCGCAACGAAGGGACCCGCCCGGCCGAGCCCTTCGGAAGCCTCGTGGCCTCGCACAGCCTGCTGCAGCGTGCTGCAGGGCGAGAAAACAAAGTACAGTGCCTGGTAAAAACAATTTAAAAAGCACACGTGCGCCTGCATCTGCACAGAGGCGACCCCTGGCTGAGGTCACCAGCCAGCTGCTAACAGCGCGTCTCAGGTACGGGGCACCGAGTGATCGCTGAGATGTCGCCCTCTCTGCCTGTTCTGGTTTCTCTACATTAAAAATCAGTGTGAAAAGGGCCCTCCCTGGGGGTGCAGCGGGTTACAGCGCAGCACCAAGAAGCTGAAGCCACTTCAGTGGGAGTCCGGTCCCCGCCTGCCCCAAAGGTGACGCCAGGGTGCGGCAGACCTCTCCTGGCCCACCACTGCTCCCTTCAGTGTGCCTCACTGATCTGCCTATTCTGCTCCCCACTCTGTCTCTGGGAAATCCCCTCACCCCCCTGCACCTCTGTCCTGTACCCCAGTTCTGTATGCATAAGTAAATAAATCTTTAAAAAAAAAATCAATGTAAAAAGAAGCTAGTTTCTAGACTCCTTCTTCACCAAATCAGCTTTTAAATAAGCCAAGCCCTCTGCATCATGCGGCAGGTCGGGCCCTCCCTGCACATTCCACTCGTCGAGTACAGGTGTCTCCCAGCGCGTGCCAAGACCTCTCTCACCCAGAGGCAGCTACTGATTGCCAGGACAGACCCAGAACTGACACCATGTCTGTAAAATGTCTAAATCACTATCTTGAGAGACAAAACAAATAAAGGAGAACTTCCCACGCTAGGCAGACCGCAAAACAAGACAAACCCCCAAAACCAAAGCACCAGCCCCCAACAAATGTTGTGGTACCGTGGTCTCCTTTCTCTGGGGACTCCTCAACCACGTCAGTCTCAGGCCCTGGATCAGAGGACCTTGAGGAAGAAGCAGGGGGTCACTCGCCATCTCACTGCCACGCGCCTGCGCAGCGTCCGCTCCCGAGGGCCGCTGTCGGCACCCGCCTCCTGCCCGCGGGACGCTTTCCAAGATGCTTTCAAACGGCTCTGACGCGCTCGCCCAGCCCACACCTCACACTTGCTCTCAGCTCGCGTGAGCGCCGCTCTTGACGCCGGTCACGCCAGGCTGGCCCTGCCGAGGGGAAGGCCCGGCCCCGTCTGGGCACGGAGACCCAGACTGCAGCCTGGAGCGGGCAGGCGATGGGCCTCGGGACCAGGAGAGGCGCCAGCGAGCCCCGGTTTCCTCGGCCAGGTCTCCAGAAGCTGACGACAGGAGCACCAGCAGCTGCAGACCCAACTACTTGGGCAGTCAGCTGTCCCGTCAGGACAGCAGCCTTTCAGCCAAGGGCGCCGGCCCTCTCGGCCAGCGCAGAGACCCAGGGCCCCCACGCCTCGGCAGCAGGCCGGCAGCCCTGCAGTGCTGGGGAGGACGAGACCTGCCGCCAGGGGAAATGGAGGGAAACTGGCAAGGCTGCAGCTGTCCCTCGGTGGGGCAGACTCCGTGATGCGGAGGGCCGAACCGTGGGCGCAATCGGTCACAGGGCCACCCCAGGCCGGCCTTGCCAAGTGAGAGCAGGCGGCGCCCCCCCCTTGGCCCCCGGGAAGGCTGCAGGACGCTGCCCACCGCCGTCACCCACCTGCCCTGGATCTGCCTGTGAAGCAGCCTCCGGGTCACCTGCTTGTGCACAGGGGTCTCGGCCACACTCTTGGTCAGCAGCCTGTGGTCGCCTGCAACAGACGGCAGAAGCTGCTTGGCCCTTCCTCAAGCGGCGCAGCAAGGCCAAGACTTCACACTGAAAGGGGCCTTCCCGCGCCCAGCACTGCCACGCAGCCCCTCAGCGGCACAAGTGCAGACTCCGAGCAAGGTGACGTGAGGTACTCTGAAAGAGCAGCCCTGGGCGGCCCTGAGAGAGGAAACGTGCCCGCCCCATCCCGCTGGCCAGCCTGAGATTTATAAAGCCCTTGGAGTAAGGCGACAAGTCACCCAGCAGTCGCCTCAGGAGAAAGGAAACAAGGTCAGACCCGCGAGCTCCCGCAACCACGAGAGTGGGGCCACCCCGGCCCGAAATAGCGAGACAGCGAGGAGTGACCTCAGCCGCAGGCGTCACAGCCAGCTTGATGGTGGCGCTTCTCAGACACCACCCCTGGGAGTCACCTCTGTGACAGGTCACAGGCCTTGAGTCCTGAAGCAGGCTGACGGGGAGGGGGCAGAGCTCGGGTTTGCGGGATCTAGGCCGCTCCCAGAGAAGGTGGCTGGGGAGAACCTGCCTCGCCTCGTGCCTGGGCCTCCGGTCAGCGGGCGCGCGTCATCACAGACGCCTTCCAGCCGTGAGAGCGCTCTCCCCCGAGCCCGGCCCTCACTCCTGGTGTACGCGTGTCGCTGCCGTCCTCCCGGGATGTGCTCCCAGAGGCGCCCGCGTTCCCAAGCGCACCGGCTGCCCGCCCCGGCCCGATGCCCCGCCCGGGCAGTGTCACTGCGGAAGTCGGCACCTTTGGTCGTCTTGCCGTGGCCAGGCTTGCACCGCAGCCCTTCCACAGCGGACACGGACTGGCTTCTCAGCAAGCCCTGCTTCGGTGGTCTCTTCGAAGGAGACATCGTTTCCTCGTTGAAGAGATTCCTTCGAACCTTGGTCACTTCTGAAAGCATCAAAGATGGACGTCAAACACCGCTCCTAAATGTGGCCGCTGAGCAAAGGCAGACACCCAGGCTGGAAGAGCCGCTCGAGGAAGCCGCTTCACAACTGATGCTACATCCACATTCGCTTTAAAGAAGGAGGGCTTCCTTGAATAAGCTCACAAGCTCCTCACTGAAATCCAGCTGAAGCCCAAAGAAACTGCTGTCCTTCCCACTGGGAAGCAGACAGAATCCTTAGGGCGGGGTTTGGTCCCTGGACTATATCCTACTCTAACAATTTTTCTCACTTTGGACCTTTTACTGCTTTATGTATTCAGTCCAGCTCCAAGCAGAACTCTTCAGTTCCACAGATTTCAGTCCTCCTTTTGCTGGATTATTTTAAATTCTCTTTCTCACTCCAGGGCATGAGAGTTGTGATCCTCACGACCCAAAGTCAGGAGAAACAGGTGAAGAGTCACAAACCCTTGGCAAAGCCAGCAGGACGGCTGCAGAGAGCACCATAACCGGCCGAGGCAAATCCTCCTAAGAGCAAGCTCCTTAAAAACCAAAAAGGGCTGGGGCCTCCCTGGTGGCGCAGGGGTTAAAGAGCAGCACTGTGAAGCTGCCCGCGGCCACTGTGGCCTGAGTCCACCCCCGGCCAGGGAGGGACCCCAGGGAGCAGCAGACCCTTCCTGTCTCCCCGCTGCCCCTCAGCAGTCCGTCGGCCTGCCCTGCTCCCCACTCTGTCTCTGGTGGATGCTCTCACCCTGCGCACCTCTGGCCTGTGCCCAGCTCGTGTGTGCGTACATAAATAAACCTTTAAAAAAATCAGGGTTAGGCCCACAAACCAGGAGGGGCCTCCCGCTACCTATCGATGATATAATCGTGGCTGAGGACGACACCCAACCAAGTCTCAAAATGTGTTTCTGCCTGGTGTTTCCTGTGCAACTCCTCTGATGGCCTAGTTTGATTTGTTATTTTCTTTTTTTCCTCCCAAGTTTTTAAAAATTTTAGTATCTACAGAATGTTTTTTAAGAATATCATAAAGACTCATCACTAAAGTTCACCAGTTGACAACATCTGCTTTGTCCCTGCACCTCACTTCTCGCCTGCTCACCCCCAGGTGTGACGCACACCCCAGCTTCCCGAGTGCCAGCACCCCTCTCGTGAGAACAAGGGCAGCCGTCTCAAAGGGTCCAGCCTTGACTCTCCCACTGCCACAGCGCTACCCTTTACAGTTTCCCTTCCTCTGATGTAAGATGCAAGCGGGGAGGGCCTAATGGTGCAACAGGTTAAAGCGCAGCGCTATGAAGCTGCCCGCAGCCACGCAGGTCGAGTTCGGTCCCCGGCCAGGGAGGCTCAGGGGTTAGAGTCTCGGTGCTACAGAGATATCACAGCCACTTTCCTGAGTTCGGTCCCTGGCCAGGGAGTGACCCACGCAGTACAGCAGACCTGCCTTCCCACTGCTCACCTGAGCAGTGTATTTCAGTTCATCTGCCTGTTCTGCTCCCCGCTCTGCCTCTGGTGAATCCTCTCACCCTCCGCACCTCTGGCCTGTACCCCAGTGCTTGCCTGCACAGATAAATAAATCTTTAAAAAAAGATGCAAGCAAGGCCCACGTGACACGCAGAGCCAGGTCACCTCCACCAGACTTGCTGCCTCTCTTCCCTGGCTTTCACAGTAATAGGCGACTCCAGGTGAGCAGGACGTATGATTCTGCGACCCTATGGACCTCACTCCCTAGCGCATGGCATTTGGACACACTTCACTAACAATTACACAGAGGCCACGATTCACAATGTATGCAGTGCTCACACCATCAAAATAAACTTGTCACTGAGGTCAATAAACCCATGCACCATCCCAGGGCTCACCATGGCCACGCTCGTCACACGGACTGCACGGAGGGAGGCGAGGAGACCCTCCCTCCATGGGGCCACAGGCGTGGGCACGACGGGAGACCCTCTCCATAGGGCCACAAGCGTGGGCATGCCAGGAGACCCCCCCCCTGTAGGGCCACAGGCGTGGGCACGCCGGGAGACCCCCCCTCCGTAGGGCCACAGGCGTGGGCACGCGAGACTGAGACTACCTTGCCCCGTTTCCTTCCCGGGGAGCGGAGCTTGCTGAAGAGCAGGGTGGCGGTTCTCCTGAAAGACGAGAAAACCCAGGAGTATTCGGTTAACACACGCGACCAGAGTCCCTGTGCACCTTCCCTCTGCACCTGCACGACAGGAGCCCTGGCAGGAGCAGGAGCAAAGGCAGAGTGGGTGTGCCCGGGGCGCCTCCGCGCCCCGACAGCACATCGCGAGCAGCACTGTACCCCCCCAGCAAGACTCGGCGCTGGAGCGCCCACACGCCGCCTGCGCAGGGAAGGAGACCCCGGGGCAACACGCGGCCACACGGGAAGCACAGCGCGAGTGCGGCAGGCCGACGGCTGGCACCGGGGTGCGCGTGCCCGGGCGGGCGCTCGGAGTGCTGAGCGGCGCCGCCCACGCACAGGGAAGGCCAGCGTCTGCCGCCACTCGCCGTGGGCCCGCTGCCGAGAAGAGATGGAGGAGCAGCTGCCCCCCACTCTGCGTGATTTCAGTGGGGCAAGACCCCACGTAAGCCCATCAGGAGGTGGCTACCCTCGGGAACGTCTCTACTACATTGCGGCTCGTTTCTGTACTAGCAGAAGTTTCAAGAGTCTAAATTCAGGTGCACCTAGATAGCAGAATTACCTTTATAGATTTGTATTTGTTTTTCCCATTATGTTGCTCTAAGAGCTGAAAAATAACAAGTGGGCAGAAACTTAACCAAAGTTAAATCTCGATCTCAGTAATTTTGCCTTAAAGAAGTAAACTGCCTCGATCAATCTAAAGGGAAAACTTCCAAAGGCGTGCCGGAAAGGCCCGTGACCATGTCAAGCCTGGCCAGGGAGGCCTGGCCCCGTTCAGCCTCCATCTGCAGACTGCACTACGGAATCGGGGTCCCAGGTACCCAAGAAAGTGAGTACTGTAAAGTCTTTGAAAGGAAACTCTGGCTCCATTCCAAAGACAGTCGCAAGTCTTAGGACCTGAGCAAACCATTGGAAGGCTCAGGATTCTCGAGCCAGCTCTTGAGAATAGTTTTAACTATTTTCAGACCAAGCCTCACTTTATTCCTTGTCTCCTGTCCTTAGCAAGAGATTAACTCTACTTAGTAAACAGCATGTCTTTGTTGGCTTCCAGCCCCCCACCACAAGTCCCGCCGCCAGGGCCGCAGGGAGTGACAGCCTGCTTCATGACCTCGCCCTTGCCCGACCAATTTACTGTTGAAGTGAAACAAAGTACTGAAAAGACGCTCTGGCGTGCAGGTGAGCCCGGCTTTATCGAGCAGCGCTTCTTCATGGTCTCTGTCTCAGTGTTTTTACTGAGTTTCTATCTAAATTAAAGATTTAGAATTAACCTACTCCTAACGTTTACCTGCTGATTTTTACCTCTTCACTGGCACGCTTTCGGGTAAGAAAGTAAAGGATACGGAGATAAAAGCGGCTGTTCCCACAACTGTGGGATCCATAAACGCCTGCTCGTCTCCCACCCGCCAACGCCCACTGCCGAAGAATCAAGCCGCTGCTCCAGCCTCACAGACTGTGTCTACTCGGGCTGGGAGGAACAAGCCCTGGGCATGACTTACGGCTTTTGTGGCTCTCTTGGGTACTTTGGGAATTTCGATTTGTCGAAGATTCTGAGAAACGTCTGCAATGCTTTTATGTCTTATCAATGCATTTTTCCTTTCAAAGGAAGAAAGAAACAGTCAATATACACTGATTACGGGGGCCAGTAGTTATATTAGCATGGAGCTAGATCTGAAACATCTAGAAAAAGGCCATCGTGAGGATGGTCTGAGTTTACAACAACTCAGCATTTCCAAAAGTAACCGCTATACACTCAACTGTTATGTTCATCAAGGGAAAAAAAAAAATCACGGGAATCCCAGAAAGTAAGCTGGGACCCTAAGCTCATCTCAAAAGGCCCCGCGTTCCGGCGACCCCACGTGACGGTGCAGGAGCACAGGCGGTCAGCACCTTGTGTGCCAGTCAGCCCCCGGAGGCTGGTCCCGGAGTGGCCACAAGGGCGACTGGTCACCCTGACGCCCCCACGACGACAGCAGGCTGCGGCTTGAGCAGCCCTTGGCCAAAGTGCCGGTGCCAGCGGCCGGTGGCTCTACCTTCTCTTCTGAGCCGACCTAGTGCGCAGCTCCTCCAGCTGGTCGGACTCGGCGCCAGCCGGCGCTGATGGGCCAGCGTGTGACGGGAGCGCTTCGGAAAGAAGCGGCGACTTGCTCTGCTGGGTCAGGGAGTCATCACCAAAGAAATCAGCAGGAAGGACACTGGCCAGCTTCTGAGGGATCGCCAGACCCAGGCTGTCGTAAAGCTCTCCAAGCATCTTTGGGATGGCGTCGATGTACCTGGAGAACAGCCGGAACAATGTGGCACCCACCTCCCCTCCCCCACCAGCACGAGGAACAGGCCAGATGCCAGAACCAACGATGCCACAGGCAGGCCTGGGCAGAGCAAGTCCTCAGTGGCGGTCATCGCACTCACAATCCCAAAACCTCCTCCAGAAAGCCGGCCATGGACGCCAAGTCCTCTGTCAGGCACACGATGCGCAGCAGGGCGGCCACCTGCAGAAGAACTCAGTCAGCCCTGCCCGCGCGCCCAGGCCCAGCCCCACCCGGGCCCACAGTCCACTCGCCTCCTCCACCACGCACTCCGCGTCGCCAGCGCGTCCCTGTGCTGCAGGGCACTGCAGACACATCTCCAGGCGGAGGAGCACCTGGAGCTGGCACCTGGGGAGAACAGAGCGGCCACCTACGCGGGTGCCGCGAGCCCTGCGCAGGGCCAGCACGGCCCTCGGCAGCCGGAGCGGCGCAGGAATGGTCGGGAAGCGGCCGCCCAGGCCTCCCGCGGCAGCTGAGCTCTTCTGCTGAGCTGCGGTTCGGACCGGAGCCCCTCGGACGAGGGCAACGGGTGGGGACAGCGGCGGCTACTTACTCTCGGACTTGGTCTCCTCTAGCCGGGCTCTTCCCTATGTTCTGCCGAAGACTCGTGCTGGTCTTTAAGAGGGTCTTTTTGATTTGCTTCTGGCAGCGCACCTGAAAGCACCAAGCCGCCACAGGGGAGCTTCGCCACCGCCTCGGCCCCTTCGGCGCCCTCCCGTGAGCAGAAACGATGACGGCGCGGCGCCTCCTCCCTTGGGGCGCTTGGCCGGGGAAGCCCCAGCAGGCGGCACGCACACAGCAGGTCTGCAGGTCTGGGGTCTAGGAGCAGGGGCTGAGGGCCGCAGCCAGAGAGGCGCCGCCTGCTCACTTCAAGGGGGCCGGGCCAGCCCGGGCGGGGCCTGGCATGGTCTCCCGGTTTCCTGCGCGCGGGAATCATTTAAAGCACAGACCCCAGGTGCCACACTCCCGATGGCCTCAGCTGGTCTGCAGGGAGTCAGGCTCCAGCGTGTAAGGAAACGGGCCAGGCCGGGCCAGGCCCGGCCAGCGGGAGCCATGCAGCAGCCCGCAGCTGGCACTGGGGAGAAGTGCAGCGTCCTGCCTCAGCCTCACCGGGCCTCTGGGAGGTTGTGCCCACCCGTGCTCCCTGAGTTTTGAATCACATGTTACAAAACAGACTTCCGAGCATACCAACTGACCCCCCCACCAGCAGCCAAGACCACGCCCCACTTCTTACTTCTACTTCCTGGGTGCCCGTGGACCTGACGAATGCTGCAACGGCGGAGACCAAGCTCTGCGCGCACGCGCACAGCGCCACTTCCCCCGAGGACACAGCCCTTTGGTAACTTTCCTGTAGGTAAGACAGTAGCTCCTCCTCGGTCTTAAATTCTGTGAAAAAAGTCAAATTGATCATTACACTCAGCTACAATCATCGTGTCATCATCTAAACCACTGACGGTCAACGGGGGCTTCCTGCTCTCGGCGGACACTGGTTGATGACTGGGTTGTCAGGCTGGTGGACAGAAAGGGGCGGAAGTCTCCTAGAGGCCGGAGGCCTGGGGTGCAGGCCCATGCAAGGGTGCCCAGGGCAGCCCCCCGCAAAGGGTCATCGGGCTGAATGGTTAACTGAGCTGACACTGAGAAAGCACAACCAGCAGTAAACTTCCAAGTTTTGCGGAACGAGCACACGTGTTACAAATTTACGGTGACCACTAATGAAAAAGAAAATATACAATCTCCAAACTTAGCAGAAAGGAGAAATAGGACAAAGAAAACTTGACTGGGCCCTCCCTGTGGTGCAGGCCAGGTGGGGGGTGGGGGGAGAGGATTCTCCAGAGACAGAGTGGGGAGCAGAACAGATGGATGGACTGAAACCCACTGCTGAGGGGAGCAGCAGGGAGACAGGAGAGGCCTGCTGTGCCCTGGGGTCCCTCCCTGGCCAGCCGGGGTTTGAAGTCCTGCTGCAGTGGCTGGTGATAGCTTGACAGTGCTATCTTTAGCCCCTGCACCACTAGGGAGGCCAAATATAACTTAAAGAGACAAGGCACAAGCAATATTATTACTGAAGAGAGAGGAGGTGTTCAGGTGCATTTTCTTCATAGACAGCCACTGTCCGAGCACCATGCACTGAAGAGTTTACTCTTCCCAATGACTTACTGGAGCATCTTTGTCAAAACTCAATTTACCACCTTGTACCAGGCTAATTCTGGAAGGAACTGGCTACCGCCCCACTACTGAGCACGCTCCCGCGTGCTCCAAGGCACCTAGATGCTGGGGGGCTCTGAGCCTTTTATATATGTCTGTTCTTTGTTGCTGCCTTTGAGGGTAATTACAAACACAAGGGATGTCACCTTGCTCTACAGCAGACCCAGTGATATGCCATCAGGAGTGACGTCACCTTGCTCTACGGCAGTCCCTGTGACACGCTGTCAGGAGTGCATTCGACAGGCCGCACGCCACGGGACGCGGGTGTCCTGCGGCAGGCCCAGGCAGGGGCGCTGCAGAGGGGTACCTTTGGCTCTGGAGCTCCTCAGCACCCTTCCTCTGCTGTCCACTCTCTCGGCTGCCCTTGCACCGGCCACCTTCTGGGGACCCTTCTCCCCAGTGGCCTCTGGACTGCCGTCGGGATGCGACTTCTGAGCCTTTACGTTCAGCCTGGCGACATTCAGCATCTTTAAGGAACGGCACATGGTGTTCATCTTCTGCCTCACTGGAGTGCGAGGGACGGCTCCTGCCAGCGGCATCACGGGAAGAAAGAAAAATCCTTTACTTCTGTGAAACCAAGAATGTAAACTTCATTCAGATGAACTGTTCCTTGTGTGTGGAAGAACACCGGCGTTAAGTACAGGCCTTCGGAATCTTTCTCCCTACAGTACAGGGTAGAAAATTGTCTGTTGCAGTGAAAGCTCAGAAACTAACCACGTCCATGTGGTGAGGTGGGTGGCACAAAAGGCAAAGCCAGGCAGGCCCGTGCTGGGCTGCCAGCCTGGGAGCACGCTCCTTGGTGAGCGGGCAGCAGCGGCCAGCGCGGCCTTTATGCCTGTGTTCTAGATGTGACTTGGCTCTGGAAATCTTGCTTGGAAATCACTCGAAGAATAAGTCATATGCCTGTTTATGCTTGAAAAACAGGGTGAAAAGTTACCTTTTCCAGAAAAATGGAAAGATCTTGAGGGGAATCATGCAAGAAGTAAGTCAGAGTCAGACAGGCTGGGCGACTGCAGAAGTGGGCTAGGTGTCAAAGCGCACGTGCAGACCCAGCGGACAGCGGTCACTGCTGGGGGGTGGGGGCGGGCTACCAGAGGCCAGTGGTAGCCATCCAAATGTCCAACCATGGACAGATTTTGTAAATCTTGTTGCACGCATGGCGAGCTGCACCCCAGATGGCGTGGCAGCGGGCGACACACAGCCAACGTGGCGCTGACCCGGGACGCGTTATGGCCGAAGTGCGCATGGCCCGCCATCGAGACAGGCACTGCACTGACGCCGTGACTCCCAGATGTGAAATGAAGACGTGCCCTCCCTCAGCCCCACGCGTCTCACTGCGGGAGCGTCTCTGACACGGCTGCGGCCCAGCCCCCCACGGCCGCGTGCCTACGTTTCCTCCTGCCGTCCTCCTGCCTGGCCGCCGCCGGCTCTTCCCGAGACCTGCGCTGGTAGTGCTCAGACAGGCAGCGTGTGAACTCGCTTTCCACAGGGGAGGGCTCCTCCTTGTCAGACGAGGCAGCCTGCAGTAACCTGTCAACAAGTCAAGATGGCGGGTGAAGCTGCAATTCTAGTTTTCAAAAATAAGCAGCAATAACATCCTCTATCCTTTGAAAGTGAACCCAAAGATGTCACCACAATCTTTTTTTGTGGGAAAATGCACTGTGAAAACGCAGGGCCAGAAGCGACCGTCAGTCCTCACAGCATGGACTTTTTTGAATAGGATTAATTTCCTCGGACAAGCGTCTTATCCAAGCAGCCCACCCCCAGTCTGATTTTGCTTTTCTCACTTAGTTTTTTTAATGTATTACTACTTCGCTAGACAGCAGAAACCCACTTTTTGCCTTTTTTCTTCTGGTAACTGCTCTTCACACTGTTTATTGAGTCGCGTAGTCTTTCCCTGCTGACTTTTATAATGCTGCCTTTTTTTAACATTTACTTATTTGTGCATACGGAAGTGGGGTACAGGCCAGAGGTGGGGTGGGGGCGGTGAAAGGACTCCCCAGAAGAAGAGTGGGGAGCGGGACTGAGTGTACTGCAGAGGGAGCAGCTGCGCCCTGGGGGGCCCTCCCTGGCCGGGGTGTGTTGAGGTGCTGGGCCAGCTCCGCAGCGCTGTGCTCGACCGGCGCCGCCAGGGAGGGCCCGCTGACGCTGCCCTTGGTCCTAGGCCAAGACTCCGGGCAGGTGCGGCTCACTTTGGGGCTCCCTCTTCCGCTGTTGCCTGTTGGCCTATCCTTGCGCCAGGACGGACCACATGCCTTGCTCACCAGCGCCCACGGAACGCAGTGACCTCGCGGGGGGCAGGCGCTCACCTGCTAATGCCTTGGGCCCGTACCACGGTGTCAGAAAACACAGTATTTTGTGTCAATTCCACCAAAGTGAGCTACAGACCTACTGCACTGTCAAAAATCTTAACCTTTTTTATGGAAATTGACGGGCTGGTTATAAAATGTGCATGGAAATGCGAAAGGTCTGGACGCACCAAAGCAGCTCTGAAAAAAGGGGGAAAAGATCAAAGCCTAAGACTTAAGGGGCCTGACTCCAGCCCTCAGGCCATGACGGCAGTACTCCCACGCTCGCTCTTCCCAGAGACCTGCGCGCTGGCAATAAGCTGACTTCGGTGGGCAGTTAGCTGCGTGCGGAAAGGGCCGTCTCTAAACAAAGGGCAGAGCGCGAATCTTGACTTTACCTCCCAGTGAGTCTGGGCTGCGCCCACGGCCCTAACACTGTGCACGCCGTATCCAACCGGCTGGGGATCCTGCTGCAGGTTATTCTGACTCCTCAAAGCACCTCTGTCCCTGTCGCTCCCCGCTGCCTGCTTTGTTTCTGCCTCATCTCGGTCTTGGCCTCTGCTTCCGCCTGCCTTCTTGGTAAAATAAGTCCCCAAATCCCCTTGTTGCTTCCTGTGCTGAACCAGCAGGTGCCGCCTCTCATGTGTCTTCTCCGGAAGACAGTAACTCTGTAACTTTTCCTGTAAGTGTAAATTTAGTGCACTACTCAGGTGTGCTCTTTTCATTTTTCATGAGACTTAATACTACTCTCTGATCCCCGTAGTAAGAGCGCACCTTTCATAATGGGCATTCTCCACTTTCTCCTGTGGTCAAAGTCCAACACAACGGCACTATCTCCGTCAGTCCCGAGTCATAGGTCGGCAGCCTACTACAGCGTGCACGGCACCAACTTCATCCTCAGAAGCCTCTTAGCTCTGAGACGGCAGCCGACACCCACCCACTAGCCCGGAGGCGCGACTAGTGAAGAGACGCAGCTGCGGACAGGAGCGCCCACCTCCGGCACCAACCCCAGAGCGGGCGTCTCCCCGGCTCTTACCAGAACGACTCCATCAGGCCTGCGCTGGCGCCGCTGAGGTCGGAGCGGGGGAACCAGCTCTCCAGCACGGCCGGGCTCCAGCGCGCGCTGCGGCCCAGCTCCTGCTGCGCCCACTCGGGCACGGGAGGCGCTGCGGCGAGACAGGCGGGGAGCGGCGTGAGCGAAGCAGTCCGAGGGCGGGCGCCCCTCTGGGCAGCCGGCACCCCCAAGGGCAGACAAGGGTGCGCCGACGACACGCCTCCCTGGCGCCACTGCCACCGCTCAGAAGGCAGCAGCGGGCTCCGGGTCCTCGCCGCCCGCCCGCCCCCAGCTCCCCCGCAGGGCTCCACCTTAGCTCACTCCGGGGGTGCCGCCCACTGCGGCCCCCTCACTCCCCAGCGACCCCACCCCTCCCCGCCTGCTTTGTCGCTGGCAAGCATCCTACGTAAGCCCGACTCACTGTCTCCGGGCGCTACTAGACGCCAGGAGAGCCTCTGTCTGTCTGTTTCCCAGGCCTGAACCTGCCTGACAGGAAGCGGCCGACAGATCCCACAGATGCCACGGGGACGGCGCGCACGGCCTAGCCCGCTGGTGAGGGCTCAGGCGCTTACCGGAAGCCGCGGGACCTTCAGGGGAACTGTGAATGTGACGCAACACGTCTTCCGAGACCTCGGAGGCCCGGGAGGCTGCATCCCGGGCGCTCTCCGCCCGCTCCGTGTGGAGCGCGAGTCCGTGGAGCTGGGCCTCCCGGGGGCGGAACACAGTGAGAAGTGCGGCGTTGACCGAGACCGGGGAAATGACGCCCGTGCTGGCGGGCCGGCCCTCGCCAGGGTCCACGCTGACGACCTGCACGACAGGTTTCCGTTAGCGCTGGCAGAGGCCTCGGGAAGAACGCAGCTTAGGGAAGGCAGCGTGGCGGTTCCCCGGTGTTATTAATGAAAAAGAAAAAGCCGTGGAACTCATGGGTATTAAGAGCCCAACCATGAACTCCTGATCCCTCAAGTTACCACCAAGAAAAACCTGAGGCGGCCAGAAGACTTGCTTCGCACTAATGGTGCTTATTACAGAAACCTGGGCCCTCGCCCCGGAGCCAGGCGCCGCCCGGTGTTCTGCGGGCAGATCTGGGGCTGAGAGTGAAGCGCCTTCCCAAGGGCACAGGCACGGTGTGACTTGGAGGTCGCGCGCCTGGCGGCGGGGCCACACCAGCACCTGGGGGCTGGCTCAGGCCGCGCGGCGGGAACCTGCCCAGTGCAGCCTGACCCTGCGCTTGGGTCAGCGGCGCTCTGAGAACAGCATCCCAGCGGGCCGTGGCCTGGTCTTCTCTAGAATGTCTTACAGAGGATGCAGGCACTGTCTGAGCTCACACGGCGAGGGACAAAGCAACATGCGAGGTTTGCTGGAAGTTCAGAAAGCAAAGTCACCTTTAAATCAAATCTGGGGTGCCTGTTCCTTTGCAGCAGACACTTCTGAGTTTGCGTAGCCACTGGGCACCACAGTGTCCAGTGTGACAGCATAGTAAGATGCATTTATTACGTGAAGACGGTAAATACGTAATAAAACTTAAAAAAAGTCGACAACGAGCGGCCCGGGCCACCTGGACGCCCTAACACGCGTCAGGCCGCAGCCTCTCCTCGGGAGTGGAGTCAGCCTAGCCGGATCAGGGCCCGGCGACTCCCCGCACCGCTCCGTCCCTGATGCGCGCGCACCCTCGTCCTGACGTCACCCATCAGCTGTCTCCCTGGGGACGCGCAGGCGACCCGCAGGACACCCTCCCTCCCAGCACGGCGCCAGCGCGGGGCGGCCTCCTACCAGATGCACGTCCTCCGCCGTCAGCCTGCTCACCAGCTGCGGGCACAGTCCCGAGCCCCCACCCAGGCCGAGCAGCACCCAGCTGTCAGTGGCCACGGAGCTGCTGGCTGGGGGGGACCACCGGGCCACCGTGCCCTGGAGGAACATCTTCACTGGCCTTTCAAAATGCCTCTGCTGCATGGCCAACGGCTCCAGGAGGACTGTCCACACCTCGCGGCTCTCCTCGCCTAGCAGTGACAAGGGACGGGAGAGTCAACGGGAAACAGTGACGACACAGGTGACGGTGAGAAGAAAGCAGCGTGTCAGCTGGGGTGCTAGATGGCCGGCTGAGCACGCGCCCCGCTCTGCTGGGCAGCTGTCACTAGGGAAGGCCGCGCACGAGGAGACGCGGGCAGCACAGGCGTCAGAGCTTCGCCACACGGCCACTGAGAAGCGACCTTTCAGGCGGCACAGACTTACAAAAGAGGCAGCACGTCTTACACCCATAAAATAGGGCACACCACACCTTAGGAGATTAAATCCTCCAGAATGCAGGTCCATAAATTAAGGATTTCAATAAGGGCCCTCCCTGGTGGCGCGCGGGTTAAAATCAGCACTACCAAGCTGTCGCCAGCCACTGCGGCCTGAGTCCACCCAAGCCGGCGCGTGACCCCCGGAGCGCAGCAGACCCCTCCTGTCTCCCCACTGCCACCTCAGCAGTGGACTCATTGGTCCACCTGTTCTGCTCCCCACTGTCTCTGGGGAGTCCTCTCACCCCAGTATCTCAGGCCTACACCCCAGCTCTTGTATGCATGAATAAAAACTTTTTCAAAAGTTCAATAAATTTTCTTTTCAAGAAAAAAAGAACTTAGTTGGATGCATAATCTCAAGAAAGTGTGACACTGTAGAACAAGTCAGGAATGAATTTATCATGTCGCAAATCCTACAGGAACCCAGGCTTACAAAGACTCCAACCTGCCGGCCCTTGTGGGAGTGAGCACCACCTTTAGCTTCCTCTGACTCGTGCGACCCTTCCTCGGCCTCCTCTATGAGGCAATGGTGTCTCACGCCCCCCCTGCCGGGCACCCGGGCGACATTAGCCTTTACAGACACCTGCAGACGCAAGCCGCTCGACCGAGTGAGTCCTATAGCCGGCGGACAGCGGCGTCTGCCCTCACTGTTTAACTAGCAGCAAGCGTGCGCCGAGCCAGCATGCTGGAAATCCCAAAGGCGTCAAGAGCGTGAGCCTGCCCCGAGGAGGGGCGTGACGACCCCCAGTAGTATCTCTCGCTTACCTGCGACGGGGAGAACTAACGTTCCTTCCATCCGAGGAAACGCAGCTTCATACTCGGGCGACCGATGGAGCAAACGGTTTAATGTGGAGTCCGCCGGCAGGGCCGAAAGCCAGTCAGCGAGGGCACGCTCACCTGGCGGCTCCCGGCCACTGCCGCGCGGGGGCCCTCGGGCTCGGGCAGAATTCTGGCTGAAGGTCTCAGACGGCAAGACGGTGCCCCCCACGTGGTGCAGCAGTTCACACACTGTCCAGTAGCCCAGGTGGTCTGGGGATTCCCACAACTAAAAGAAAAAGGACCCAAACCGCAGTGATCGCAAGCTAGGCATTCACAGAGCCGAGGGAAAGCAAGAGGAAGCCAAGATGATGCCTGCGTGAAAGCACAAGTCACACAGCGAGGGCACCTGCTGGCCCAAATGCAAACAGTGGCCTTGCGGTTAGCGTCCCGCCGAGACGCTCATCCACGAGATGCCTGGAGCAGTCGCCCGCGAGTGAAAACAGCAATTCCAGTGCTCACGCAAATTGCGAGTAAACGCAAAATGTCTGGATCCACGAATAAAGTGACCCTGTCCCCCAGCACAGTGGCCACATCTGAGTAGGCAGGGCACTGGCCCTGCAGGGAGGCCACGCGGGCCGCCTGCGCACGGGCCCAGTGCTCTCGCTGGGCCCTCCGCAGCATCGCTGGCCTGGCCCTGCCCAAAGCCGCGGCCCCCAGGGCGCGCCTGAGCCTGCCTCTTCTCCAGAAGGCTCGAGGGCGGCCCACCGCCTTCACCACAGTCCCGACGTGCAGCCTTGCCCCTTCTCCCACTCCCAGCTTGGTGCCACGCACTGCACAGGCCGGGCCACATCTCTCGCTCGGTGAAAGCACCCTCCTGTCCGGCCCCGACCGGCTCAGCCGCAGAGACCCCGACTCCTCCCAGCTGGCCAGGCCCACGGCCTCCGCGTCCCGGCTGTTCGGAAACAAGGCGGCTCTCCCGGCCAGTGTTTGCACCTGCCCTTCTCTTTGCCTGGCTGACCCCCTCCTCTGCTCCAAAGGGCCTTCCCCAGCATCTGTCCTCTGCCTCCTCTGTCCCCTCAGCCCCCCTTTATTTGCTCCAGAGCGGCCCCTGCAATCCTATCACCTACTGCCTAGCAGCAGGAGAAGCCCCACTTGGGCTGCCCACACCCCCAGCCTCCGTGTGGCTTCTCCATACTGACTAAGTGAAGGGGCAGGAGGAAAGTGGGGAGGGTAAAACCAAACTTTCCACAGCAGTCAACCGCGAGGGGGGCTCTGCCCCAACAAAAGTCCAGTGGGCCTGAAGATGCCGCCCGCAAGCCTCGGTGCACCTGCCTCAGGGGAGGAGCGGGGCAGGCTGGAGCACAAAGCACAGTGAGCACCCCAAGAGGAGCCTGGAACTTCAGGGGCGCGATGGCTTGCTGCCATTCGGGCAAGGCCCCAGCTGGCCTTCCAGGCCACTGGGCAGGACCAACAGCCTTCAGGCCCTGGCGCAGGGCGGCTCCGACTGGCTGGACTAGGCCCAGCGGGGCTAGCTCCTGCTAGGAGGCCGGGGAAGGCCCGGGGACCCCAGGCCTGCTTCCGAGGGGACTCCGCGGGCTACCTGGCTCAACCTGGGCCCAGCCACGGCTCTGCCGAGGCGGCCGGGTGGTCCGGCGGGAACTTACCCGGGCCTGCTCGGTGGTGTCCACCCAGTACAGGGTGATCCTGCGCGCGGTCATGACCTCCTGGACCCTCCTGGGCAGCAGCGAGTCCATCACC